>NC_090394.1:72666465-73284252 GCF_036365525.1 Heterodontus francisci | reverse complement strand
AGTTGGTATTTGTAATTGTGACCATGAAGCTGCCTTAAAACCTGATTTGTTTGCTAATGTCCTTTAGGGAAGGAAACCCACTGTCATTACCCGGTCTGAGCCCCTCGACGACTCCAGTCCTACACCAAAGCTGTCTACCCCCGGGGGGTTTTGCTCGCCTTGTTCTGAGACTAATTGACAGAGACTGATCACTGTGATTAGTCAACAACTCCATTAGTATTGTCATGTGACTACCAGGATGGTAGAAGTTGAACTAGATGGCCCTGGTCTTTGCTCGTCTAGAATTTCCTATGTTCCACATGGTTGATTCTTAACTGTTTTCTGAAGCGGTCAAGGAAGCCACGCAGTTGTATTAAACTTATGCTACAACGGTTGAAGAAGTTAGTCTACATCCCCCACCATCTCCATCTCATGGGAACTAGAGAATAGGAAATAAATGCCAGGCTTTTCAGTGACATCCACATCCAGACAATGAACTAAAGGTAGTTTGTTAATCTATTGTGTTTTTGTAGTTCTTGACCTGTGTTTGTGTTGTGCGGAGTGGTCTGTGGTGTGATGGGTGGCACTCACACTGCTGATGAGCTGGGATGGTGTGCAGGGAGGTGTTCTCTTGTAATCTTCGCTAGAGTTCAGACGTCTACATTGCCGAAGGTCTCCTAGATGGAGTTCAAGTTGGCGATTATTAAGTTGCTGCTTGACAAAAGTTTGAGGCTGTGGAAAAATCGGAGGTGCCGTTTGTTTTAGGAAAGCATCAGATTAATCAATTAATTATCTGTGTGCTTGATTACTGTGATTTAGTTTGAGGATGTCTGAACTCGTGTTCGCGTATCGCAGCCAGCACTAAGAGAGGATTCCTTGTCCCATCAATCTGGAAAGGGGTTCAAAATGGGGTACAGGAGCAAGGATGTCTTGCTGCAGTTATACAAGGCCTTGGTGAGACCACATCTGGAGTATTGTGTGCAGTTTTGGTCTCCTTATCTGAGGAAGGATGTTCTTGCTATGGAGGGAGTGCAGCGAAGGTTCACCAGACTGATTCCTGGGATGACAGGACTGACTTATGAGGAGAGATTGGGTCGATTTAGGCTTGCATTTGCTAGAGTTTAGAAGAATGAGAGGGAATCTCATAGAAACCTACAAAATTCAAACAGGACTGGACAGACTAGATGCAGGAAGGATGTTCCCGATGGCGGGGGAGTCCAGGACCAGGGGTCACTGTAAGGATAAGGGGTAAGCCATTTAGGACTAAGATGAGGAGATATTTCTTCACCCAGAGAGTGGTGAGCCTGTGGAATTCTCTACCACGGAAAGCAGTTGAGGCCAAATCATTAAATATATTCAAGAAAGCGTTAGATATAGTTCTTGGGGCTAATGGGATCAAGGAATACGGGGAGAAAGTGGGAGTTTGGATGATCAGCCATAATTATATTGAATGGCAGAGCAGACTCGAAGGGCTGAATGACCTACTATTTTTCTATGTTTCTAAACCCAGGTCTTACAGACGAAAGCACAGCATGCTAACTCTGCCACACTAAGCTCTGTCACCCTCCCACATGTTGCATCTATTTTTGTTTATGTTGCGCCTTCATTTTCCTGCACGTTGTTAGAATTGTTATGATCAGGTGAGGAGGGGTTGAATGTCTCCTCGCTTGTCCCCCCCCCCCTTGCTTGACTGCAACAGGGTTTTTTTTTTAAGTGAATGTACTTGCCAATTCTGTGAGTGTTTCACTATTTACGTGCTATGATCATAAAATAACCAATTGGGCAGTTTTTCTTGAGTTTAACAAAGAAAGAGGTTAGCTTTATTGTAATTAAACCGATCTAAGTAAGATAATAAACTATGCTCCAACTTTCTTTCACTCGCTCGCCCAAGTCGGTTACAGAGTGGGGAAGGATAGATTGGTTGGATTAGAGTCCGGAACAATAAAAAGGGATATACAGTCTGTAGAGTTTGGTGACTCTCGGCTTCCGGCTGAACCTGGTGGTTTTGAGGCTCCTGGCTTATAGATGTGCCAGCGGGTTCGGTGGTCCTCCTGGAAACAGCGATGTGGATGAGTTCCTTCACGAGGTCCCCGTCTGCTGCAGTGACGGGCTTAGGTGGTTACGGCCAGCAGGTGGTTGAGACCGAGAGAGACAGAAACCCCACCCCACTTGGGTCTCTTCTGATCAGTGTCCAGCTTACAACACACAGATGGTGGGTCTGTCACGTGATGGTTGAGTGTGTATTTTCTTTTGCAACTTAATTAGTTCATGTCTAGGAATTCCCTTCTCTCCATCAGGGTCCCATTGTTCAAGTGATGACCTTTGAGTGGTTTGTCTCCACTGGTTTAATGTCCCAAGTGTTTGCCTTTAAATGTCTTGTTAATGGGGACTGGCCAGGTAAAGCACTTCAGACTTCCCAAGTCATTGTTCTGGAGGCAATTCGCTTCTCTCTCGATGCATGGAATGTAGGGGATTTTGATGCAAATTTCGGTGGCCATTTTAGCTGCTAGCAGTCACCTTTTTAAAAATTTCAATGCAGGTTTCCAGCTGATGGATTAAAAAAAATAATTTGGCAAAGCACGTTTTCGTGACACAATGGATGCTGTCCTGCTGCAATGCAATATGCTGACAGCCCAAGCCTACCTGCCTTCACAGTGCATCCCTGGGATCCCTGCCTCTGTCTCCCGCCTGACTCCAGGGCCACTGCAACCTTTTCCCCTTTACTAGACTTCCCATGCTTCCCTCCACCACTGCTGTTCTGCTGTAACCATTTACACCTCCTCTGGGTCTCCGATACATCTATTAATTTCTCTCATCATTGTCCTTAGGGCGGCACAGTGGCGCAGTGGTTAGCACCGCAGCCTCACAGCTCCAGTGACCTGGGTTCAATTTGAGTACTGCCTGTGTGGAGTTTGCAAGTTCTCCCTGTGTCTGCGTGGGTTTCCTCCGGGTGCTCCGGTTTCCTCCCACATGCCAAAGACTTGCTGGTTGATCGGTTAATTGGCCATTATAAATTGCCCCTAGTATAGGTAGGTGGTAGGGAAGTGTAGGGACAGGTGGGGATGTGGTAGGAATATGGAATTAGTGTAGGATTAGTATAAATGGGTGGTTGATGGTCGGCACAGACTCGGTGGGCCAAAGGGCCTGTTTCAGTGCTGTATCTCTAAACTAAACTATACAGTGTTGAGATCCCTTTTGGTCAAAGCCATCAGCAACATCCAGTTTGACTGCAGCTCTCTTGCTTGCTCTCCTTTACCCCCCCTTTTACCATCGACACTGCGGAACACTCCCTTCTCCAGTACACCTCTTCCGGTCGTCACCTTGATTGCTGTACTATTTGGCCGTCCAACCTCCACAAACTAGTAGTCCATCACTCTGTGGCCCATGCTCATCCAACACCTCCATCGACCCTGCCCCCGTCAAACTGCACGGGCTGGCTTCGCTCCAGCAAATCAGGTACAGGTCAGTAAAGTTGGTCCTTTTTAAACAAAAACTCTACGGTGAGGCTTCTATGTACTGATGGGCCAGTTTTCCTGCAATTTTAGCAGTCTGGTCTTTGTGAAAGAAACCAGTAGTAATTTCACAGTGAAAGCAGTGAATGCTGGAAGCACTCAGCAGATCGGGCAGCATCTTCAGGTCAGTGGCCTTTCCTCAAGATGTTAGACATTGGAAAAGGACAAAAGGGAGATGTGTGTGGAGGACTGGAGTGGTTAAATGACGAAAGGGATGAAGGTGCAAGGCAAATGGAGTTAATTTCAAAGCTTTGTTATAACTTGAAAGTAATGGGGGCTAATGAGGCTTTTTCTGTTTGGTAGTCCAAAGAGGTTTAATTGCTAGCCCTGTAATTCTAATGACCCAATGCCACCACCACATCTTGGTCATCCTGCCAGGTATTTTGAGCTATGAATGGAGGACCTCTGGACTCTGGCTTTGGTCCTACTGAGGGTGTATGACGAAATTGTGACTTTCTGTTTCTAAGTCCGAATTGGTGTCTGTACCTCTCGTACGTTTCCTATCCCGCAAATGATTTTGGCATGCCAGTTCACTGAGGTGTCTGCAATTGTAATCTGGACAGCATTTGTACTTCACAAATCGTACTTCAGTGTTGCTACCATTCAAAGGGAAACATCGTTATGGTATGCAGTCTTCTAGGAAGTTGCTCACACAGAATGTTTGCATTTCAGGAGTTTACATTGGGAATTGTTGACCCTGCAATTTGGATTAATTCTGAAGCATAGTTTGCACATGAGCGGCCTGCATCCAAATATCTTTGACATTTGGCGATAAATTGCCTGTGATATCTGTCCTGGGTTATTCTTGTATAGAATCATAGAATCTTAAAGCACAGAAGGAAATCATTCGGCCCAACATGCCTGTACTGTCTTGTAGAAAGAGCTATCCAATTAGTCCCATTCCCCCGCTCTTTCACCATAGCCCTGCAGATTTTTCCCCTTCAAATATTTATCCAACTCCCTTTTGTAAGTTACCAATGAATCTGCTTCCACCACCCTTTTAGGCAGCTCATTCCACGTATTGTAGCATGCTGTGTAATAAAAAAATTCTCTTCTCCCTTTTTTTGTCAATTCAATCCTTGGGTTACCGATCCTTCTACCAGTGGAAACAGTTTCTCCTTACCTCTCCTAATTTTGAATGAATGCCTCTTGTAAATTTCTCCTGAATATCCCTGCTGTAATGAGAACAAGCTTCTCCAGTCTCTCCACATAACTGAAGTCCCTCAGCCCTGATACCATTCTAGTAAATCTCCTCTGCACCCTGACCAAGGCCTTGATATCCTTCCTAAAATGTGATGCCCAGAATTGCACACGACATTCCAGCTGAGACCTAACCAGTGATTTATAAAGGTTTATCATAACGTCCTTGCTTTTTATACTCTTACTTTTTTTTTTACAGCATATGGGAATGGAGTTACAGAAATAATAAACTTTGTGATTCAAGTCAGAAAACAGGAGAATGACTGAGAAGTATGTTGCTTCATTTAAGAAAAAAAATGATAGCTGTTGATTGTAATTAACAGAATGAATCATAACTTGAACAGAAGCAAAATGATGGAGACAAATTGCTAGAGCCCTAATGAATATTTTAGAAGGTGGCTCTGTGTGTGCGTGTATGTGTACACCTGTGTGTGTGCGTGAGTGAGTGAGTGTGCGTGTATGTGCACGTGTGTACTGGTGTGATTGTGATGCTACTTTCTGTTATGGGCGATGTTAGTAAAACTGATAAGATCTGATTGCTTCTGTCAGACCATATAGTCATAAACAAGATCAGCTTTTTTTTTTCAATCCTAAGTGATTTCTGTTTATATTTTCTTTTGCAGCTGATGAAACCAAACTGAAAATGATGCAGGAAGTTAGTGAAAATTTTGAAGTAAGTTTCCAGCGTTGGTTGTATTGAGTGTGAATTTATAAGCATCTTGTTTGTGATGCTCACAAATTTAGGATCATCTTGTTATGACACTGTTTAAAAGGCCTGGTGTTATGGAAGTGCTTCCATTTAAAAAAAAAAAAAAAAAATTTTGTGGACTTGTGTTTAAAAATTGTGGAAATGGATTCATTTGAAAGACTGAAGAGATTCCATAGGTTTTGGACTTTGTTTTTTTTCTAAAAGGTCACTGGAAGAACTTGAGATTTTGCTTAAAAACAAACCCTTACTGGATGTCCCATGTCTTAAGCTAAGTAAACATCAGCAACCTTGTTGACGAGGGGAGTTGCTTCCAGAGAAGTGACATGTCAAGGTTCATGGTGGTCAGCAGTTGGTTTCGTTTTGGGCATTTTGAGTCTGTTGGCGGTCAGCCTGTTAAGACAGAAGCCACCAGTTCATCCTTTTTCCACCTCTTTGAGAGAATCTGAGAATCCAGTGTGATAGCTGAAACCCCTGTTGCCGCATTTCTCCTGGAAAGCCTCCAGACTAATCATCAATGTTGCCTGAAGAGTACTGCTCCAAAAAGATCCCAGTGACAGCCATCTACGCGTATTTGGACTCCAGAATAAAGGGATAATTGATATAATTCCATAGCTTATCCTTTTTTTCTTCAAGAATTAACAAGTATTTGGCCAAAGTATTTTTTTGCCTTCTTTGTAAAGAAATCTCTGCAGAGAAAAGTGTGAAGTGATTCATTTTGGAAGGTCGAATTTGAATGCGGAATACAGGCTTAAAGACAGGATTCTTGGTAGTGTGGAGGAACAGAGGGATCTTGGGGTCCATATCCATAGATCGCTCAAAGTTGCCACCCAAGTTGATAGGGTTGTTAAGAAGGCGTATGGTGTGTTGGCTTTCATTAACAGGGGGATTGAGTTTAAGAGCCGCGAGGTTATGCTGCAGCTCTATAAGGCCCTAGTTCGACCACACTTGGAATATTGTGTTCAGTTCTGGTCGCCTCATTATAGGAAGGATGTGGAAGCTTTAGAGAGGGTGCAGAGGAGATTTACCAGGATGCTGCCTGGACTGAGGGGCATGTCCTACGAAGAAAGATTGAGGGAGCTAGGGCTTTTCTCATTGGAGCGAAGAAGGATGAGAGGTGACTTGATAGAGGGGTACAAGATGATGAGAGGCATAGATAGAGTGGATAGCCAGAGACATTTTCCCAGGGTGGAAAGGGCTATCACCAGGGGGCATAATTTTAAGGTGATTGGAGGAAGGTTTCGGGGCGATGTCAGAGGTAGGTTCTTTACACAGAGAGTGGTGGGTGCGTGGAATGCGCTGCCAGCGGTGGTAGTAGAAGCAGATACATTAGGGACATTTAAGCGACACTTGGATAGGTACATGAATGATAGTAGAATGAAGGGTAGGTAGTTAGTTTGATCTTAGAGTAGGTTAAAGGTTCGGCACAACATCGTGGGCCGAAGGGCCTGTACTGTGCTGTACTGTTCTATGTTCTAAAATGTCTTTATTTTTTCTTTAACTGGTGTGTCGGGTTAATTTAGGAGAGAACTTTCATATTTCAACCTGTGTTAATAAGCTTTGCATCTTTATTGAAGAAGACTTGTTTTATAACAAATTATTAACTTAGTTTGTGAAAGAAACCTGGTTGGTGGAATTTATTTAAAAATAACGGTATATAATTGGCCGTATCGGTAACTGGGTAAAACATTTAAATATATAATAAAAGCAAAATACTGCGGATGCTGGAAATCTGAAATAAAAATAAGAAATGCTGGAAATACTCAGCAGGTCTGGCAGCATCTGTGGAGAGAGAAGCAGAGTTAACGATTCAGGTCAGTGAAACTACTTCAGAACATTTAAATATATGTTGTGACCCTTGGTGAGGTGGAACTAGAGAAAGACAATGCACTCTTCCAGTCTCGGTTGTAGAATATAATTGGAGGCTCTGTGCGGGGTGTCCAAAAGCCGCGATGTGCAATTGTAAGTGGCATAATAATAATTGAAAAGGGGAGAAGTTTTCTTGTGCATTAGAGTAACGTTTGCACTACCGGAATGGCTTTGTCAATTGCTACTTCCTCTCTGGAGTTGCAGTTGTTGGAAGTCAATCATCTCCGCTCCAGAACATCACTGTAGGAGTTCCTCAGGTTAGATTCCTAGGCCCAATCATTTTCAGCTGCTTCATTAATTACCTTCCTTCAATCATAAGGTCAGAGGTGGGACTGTTTGCAGATGATTGTGCAATGTTCAGCACCATTCGCAACTCCTCAAATACTGAAGCAGTTTGTGCAGAAATGCAGCAAGACCTGGACAATATCCTTGCTTGGGCTGATAAGTGGCAAGTAATATTCGTGCCAGACAATATCCAGGCATTGGCCATTTCCAACAAGAGAGAATCTAACCATCTTCCCTTGATATTCAATGGCATTATGAATGCTGAATCCCCCACTATCAACACCCTGGAGGTTACCATTGACCAAAAACTGAACTGGAGTAGCCATATAAATACCGAGGCTACAAGAGTAAGTCAGAGGCTAGGAATCCTGCGGTGAGTAACTCACCTCTTGACTCCTAAAAGCCTGTCCATCATCTACAAAGCACAAGTCAGGAGTGTGGTGGAATACTATCCAATTGCCTGGATGGATGCAGCTCCAACAACACTCAAGAAGCTCGACAGCATCCAGGACAAAGCAGCCGACTTGATTGGCACCCCATTCAAAAACATTCACATCCTCCACCACCGACGCAGTGGCAGCAGTTTGTACCATCTGCAAGATGCTCTGCAGCAACACACCAAGGCTCCTTAGACTGTACCTTACAAACCCACGACCTCTACCACCTCGAAGGACAAGGGCAGCAGATGCATGAGAAAGCCACCACCTCCAAGCCACACACCATCCTGACTTGGAACGATATCGCTGTTCCTTCAGTGTCGCTGGTTCAAAATTCTGGAATTCCCTTCCTAACAGCACTGTGGGTGTACCTACCCCACATGGACTATAGCGGTTCAAGAAGGCAGCGCACCACCACCTTCTCGAGGACAATTAGGGATGGGCAATAAATGCTGGCCTGGCCAATGACGCCCACATCCCAGGAAAGAATTTTAAAAAGAAAGGATTTTTCTCTGAGTGATTTGAAAAATTTAACCAAGACTAGGCTAGAAGCATTGACAGAAAAGTTGGAGTTGAAACTAGGGGCTAAGAAAGCAGACATAATTGAAGTAATAACACAGTATTTGAAATTGGAAGAAGGAAATGTCAATCCAGATGATTCTTCAGTTGAATTAGGTAGAATTCAATTGCAGATGACGCAGCTTGAACTTGAAAGAGAAAAAGAGAGGAAAAGGATAAAGAGAGAAGAGAGGCACATGAGAGAAAGGGGGCGAGAAAGTCATTTTCACGCCACACAAGTGCTAGGCAATGACCATCTCCAACAAGAGAGAATCTAACCATCTCCCCATGACATTCAATGGCATTACTATCACTGAATTCCTCACTATCAACATCCTAGGGCAACCATTGACCAGAAACTGAACTGGAGTAGCTATATTAATGCTGTGGCTACAAGAGCAGGTCAGAGGCTAGGAATCCTGTGTGCAATAAATGCTGGTCTAGCCAGCGATGCCCACATCCCGTGAATGAATTTTTAAAAAAAAGGGTATTCGAATTTTTAAAAAAAAGCTGGAACTAAATCAAAAAAGGGCCCTTGACTCCAGTGAAGGTTCTGAGGAGGAAGAATCTAACTTCAACCCAGGACCCGGTAGGGAACTGTTTAAATTTGTGCAAGCCTTCCCTATGTTTGAGGAAAGGGACATAGAGGCATTTTTCATTTCTTTTGAAAAGCTAGCTGAACAGATGAGGTGGCCGAAAGAAAACTGGACACTGCTCATGCAAAGCAGATTAATTGGCAGAGCTCATGAAGTCTATGCTATGCTTTCTGAGGAGGCTTCTACAGATTGAGATGGCAAAAAAGGCTATTCTCGCTGCTTGTGAGTTGGTCCCCGAAGCTTGCAGGCAGAAATTTCATAACCTCCGGAAACAGCCTGGGCAGACTTCTATGGAATTTGAGAGGGTGAAGCAAATTAATTCTGATTGTTGGATGCGAGCTGTAAAGGTAGAGGCCACGGTTGAGATCCATAGGGAAATAATTCTCCTGCAAGAATTTAAAAATCTCTTCCTCCAATTAGAAAGAACCCACATAGAGAACCAGAAGGTTTCAACAGCCTGACAGCTGAGATCGCTGGTGATTATGAGCTTGTTCAGAAGCCAAAACCCTTTTTTCTGTCACCTCCACAAACTGGAGAAAGAAAAAAAAGGTTGGAGGGTGAGAGGAAGACAAGTAGCCGGAGACAAGAAGGGATAGCTGGGAATGCCCCGGGATCATCTCCTCAGGTCAGAAGGGAAAGTGCTGGGGGTGGAACTGAGGTATGAAAGCCCAAGTGTTTACATTGCCACAAGGTGAGACTCCTTTGTGCAAAATGCTGGAAGTTGCAGGGTAAACCAGTGGGACTTATTGGGGTACGCAAGGCGAATGCAGCGAAAGGGGCCCTGACCGTGAGTACGACAGATCAGGCTGTAGCTCTGACTGCAGCTGTAAGGCCAAGTACTCAAACTATTGTTTTTTTTATTTGTTCCTGGGATGTGGGCGTCGCTGGCTAGGCCAGCATTTATTGCCCATCCCTAATTGCCCTTGAGTAGGTGGTAGTGAACTTGAACCACTGCAGTCCATCTGGGGTAGGTTCACCCACAGTGTTGTTAGGAAGGGAGTTCCAGGATTTTGACCCAGCGACAGTGAAGGAATGGCGATATAGTTCCAAGTCAGGATGGTGTGTGGCTCTGAGGAGAACTTGTAGTTGGTGGTGTTCCCATGCATCTGCTGCCCTTGTCCTTCGAGGTGGTAGAGGTCGTGGGTTTGGAAGGTGCTGTCTAAGGAACCTTGGTGCGTTGCTGCAGTGCATCTTGTAGATGGTACACACTGCTGCCACTGTGCGTCGGTGGTGGAGGGAGTGAATCTTTGTGGATGGTGTGCCAATTAAGCGGGCTGCTTAGTTCTGGATGGTGTCGAGCTTCTTGAGTGTTGTTGGAGCCGCACCAATCCAGGCAAGTGGAGAGTATTCCATCACACTCCTGACTTGTGCCTTGTAGATGGTGGACAGGCTTTGGTGAGTCAGTAGGTGAGTTGCTCGCCTCAGGATTCCTAGCCTCTGACCTGCTTTTGTAGCCACCGTATCTTCATGGCTACACATGTTCAGTTTCTGGTCAGTGGTAACCCCCAGGATGTTCATAGTGGGGGATTCAGCATTCATAATGCCATTGAATATCAAGGGGAGATGGTTAGATTCTCTCTTGTTGGAGATGGTCATTGCCTGGCACTTGTGTGGCGCGAATGATACTTGCCACTTATCAGCCCAAGCCTGGATATTGTCCAGGTCTTGCTGCATTTCTACACAGACTGCTTCAGTATCTGAGGAGTCGCGAATGGTGGTGAACATTGTGCAATCATCAGCGAACGTCCCCACCTCTGACCTTATGATTGAAGGAAGGTAATTAATGAAGCAGCTGAAGATGTTTGGGCCTAGGACACTACCCTGAGAAACTCCTGCAGTGATGTCCTGGAGCTCAAATGATTGACCTCCAACAACCGCAACCATCTTTCTTTGCGCTAGGTATGACACTAACCAGCAGGTGTTTTCCCTCTGATTCCCATTGACTCCAGTGTTGCTAGGGCTCCTTGATACCATACTTGGTCAAATGCTGCTTTCTTTTTTAAGGGCAGTCACTCACCTCACCTCTTGAGTTCAGCTCTTTTGTCCATGTTTGAACCAAGGCTGCAATGAGGTCAGGAGCTGAGTGACCCTGGCTGAATGCAAACTGAGTGTCAGTGAGCATGTTATTGCTGAGCAAGTGTTGCTTGATGGCACTGTCGACGACACCTTCCATCATTTTACTGATGATTGAGAGTAGACTGCTGGGGCGGTAACGCACCAAGCAGGACTTGTCCTGCTTTTTGTGTACAGGACATATCTGGGCAATTTTCCACATTGCCAGTTGGATACCAGTGTTGTAGCTGTACTGGAACAGTTTGGCTAGGGGCACAGCAAGTTCTGGAGCACAGGTCTTCAGTACTATTGCCAGAATGTTGCCAGGGCCCATAGCCTTTGCGGTATCCAGCGCCTTCAGTCGTTTCTTGATATGACGTGGAATGAATCGAGTTGGCTGAAGACAGGCATCTATGATGCTGGGGACTTCAGAAGGAGGCCGAGATGGATCATCAACTCGACACTTCTGGCTGAAGATTGTTGCAAATCCTTCAGCCTTACCTTTTGCACTGATGTGCTGGGCTCCCCCATCATTGAGGATGGGGATATTTGTGGGGCCACCTCCTCCAGTTAGTTGTTTAATTGTCCACGTTCATTCACGACTGGATATGGCAGGACTGCAGAGCTTAGATCTGATCCATTGGTTATGGGATTGCTTAGCTCTGTCTATCGCATGCTGATTACGTTGTTTGGCACGCAGATAGTCCTGTGTTGTAGCTTCACCAGGTTGACACCTCATTTTGAGCTAACGTAAAAAATAGGAGCAGGAGTAGACCATTCGGCCCTTCAAGCCTGCTCTGCCATTCGTTATGATCATGGCTGATCATCCAACTCCATAACCTGTTCCTGCTTTCGCCCCATATCCTTTGATCCCTTTAAACCCAAGAATTATATCTAACTCCTTCTTGAAAACATACAATGTTTTGGCCTCAACTGCTTTCTGTGATGGCGAATTCCACAGGTTCACCACTCTCTGGGTGAAGAAATTTCTCCTCATCTCAGTCCTTAATGGTTTACCCCTATCCTTAGACTATGACCCCTGGTTCTGGACTCCCCCACCCTCTGGTATGCCTGGTGCTGCTCCTGGCATGCCCTCCTGCACTCTTCATTGAACCAGGGTTGGTCCCCCGGCTTGATGGTGATGGTAGAGTGGGGGATATGCCGGGCCACGAGGTTAAAGATTGTGGCTGAGTACAATTCTGCTGTTGATGGCCCAGTGACCGCCATCTATGCGTATTTGGATGCCAGAATAAAGGGACAACTGATATCATTCCATATCTCATCACTTTTTTTCTTCAAGAATTAACAAGTATTTGGCCAAAGTATTTTTTGTCTTTTTTGTGAAGAGATCTCTGCAGAGAAAACCTTTATTTTTTTCTTTAACCTGTGTGTGTGTCTGTTGGGGTAATTTAGAAGGGAACTTTCATATTTCAACCTGTGTGTTAATAATCTTTGCATCTTTATGGAAGTCTTATTTTATAATAAATTAATAACTTTGTTTATTAAAGAAACCTGGTGGGTGGATTTTATTCTGAAATAAAAATTGAGTATATAATTGGCCGCATTGGTAACTGGGTAAAACATATAAATATATGTTGTGACCCATGAAGAAGTGGAACTAGAGAAAGACCGTGCACTCCACCAGCCTCGGTCGTAACACTGGGTAAAGTGAGGAAACAAACTGGAGTATGACACCAGTATTAGTGCAATAGAATTATAGTATTTGCAGCACAGAAACTGACCATCTGGTCCATGCTTGTGTTTGTGTTCCACATGAGCCGCCTCCCACCCCTCTTCATCTAACCCCATCAGCATACCCTTCTATTCCTTTCTCCCTCTTGTGTTTACCTAGTTTCCTCTTAAACGCATCTATGTTATTCACCTCAACAACTCCCCGTTGTAGCGAGTTCCACATTGTAACTATTCCCTGGGTAAAGAAGTTTCTACTGAATTCCTTATTTATTAGTGCAGACGTCACTATGTGCTATTCTGTAGACATTAACGCAAGTCAACTGTAAACTTGGGTGTCTGTTTCTGTGAATTATGTATCTTGAGAATATAGTCTTAGGTTATGGTCTAATGAATAATTGATATTTCCATGTACAATGTAATGTTTTACATTCGGTGAGTCTGAAATTTGAACATGGGAATTCTGCAATTGCAGAACCAGTCGCCACTGGTTCATTTTGTCCAACAAAGTTGCTGAAATTGAGAATTTTGGACTACTGTTTATTCGTATTGTACTTTCAATAGTTGTAATCTTAGGTTTTTTTATTCAAATTTTATTCTGGATTGTAAACAAAATCTGTAATATCCCTTGCTTCCAGAATGTCACAACCTCACCACAGTACTCAACTTTCCTTGAACACATCATTCCTCGTTTTCTCACATTCCTGCAAGATGGAGAAGTGCAGTTCCTTCAGGAAAAATCTGCCCAGGTATGTGTTGGAGGTGCCTTGCAGGATTTGCGTTCCACAATAACTCATTTTGCTAAACGGGTTGAAAAATCAGATGCTTTATATTCAATCTTATTTATTTATTATGGATATTCAACACAAGAAACAAACTATTTTTCATTAAGAAGTATTTTCCTCCCACTGCTGTATATTCTGTCCTCCAGGCAAAAAAGGCTGTGTGTAAAAGTAATACACTCAACTTGGGTAAAAGTTTGCTCAATTCTCTTTACTTTAAGCCACCAGCTAATGATTTGTTTTATATGGTAATTAATAGGCTTTCCCAACCCAAGAGAACATCTGTTAGATAGGTTTAATGAACTCTAGCTCACCAATTAGTAGGGCAGAAAATGCTCATTTTTATAAAAACATATTTTGACAGTAATCATTGGTGCATTTAATGAGCATGTTTAAAATTCAAGCATCATTTTGCAGGATCTGACTGAGCTCTCTGCTCTAGGTTGCTGGTTAATAGTTGTAATGCATGAGTGCACAAGTGGTATGCCAGAGTGTAGGGTCAGGTTGATGCAAAGACCAGATAGTTGCTTTGTTGTTTACTGTGGTAACTAAAGATTTGCAGTAACCTCTGCAAAGTAGATGAATCCATTAACCACAGATTCTCCTTACCCACGGAATACCAAGAAGCTTCCTTTTATGTTCCTTTCCTTCTAGTTATAACAGCTTCAAAAGTTGTGGTTAGACCTCATAATTCAGTTACCATATACATGTATTTAAAAATGTTGTATTCCAATGAAATGTTGCTTATGAACCTTGCAAAGTCTGTAGCCTGTGGCTAGTTGTCACAGAAACATTTTATGTAATGAGGGTCAGTAACCAGCGGACACAGATGAAGATTATTGGCAAAAGATCATGGCAGGGTGGGGGGAATGAGGAGAAATATTTTTACACAGCACGTTATGATCTGGAATGCACTGCCTGCAAGGGTGGTGGAAACAGATACAGCAGTGGCTTTCAAAAGGAAATTGAATACATGCTTGAAGGGTCGAAATTTGCAGGGCTATGGGAAAGAGCAGGGGAGTGGGACTAATTGGAAAGCTCTTTCATAGAAACAGCACAGACACGATGGGCCAAATGTCTGCTTCCTATGTTTTGACCGTCGCCTTTGAGCCGTCACGGATTAACTTATGTGATGTATGGTCGTCCTAGTCTAATGGTGTAGTGCGTGCCAGGCTGTTCAGATGACATCTGGAGCCTTTAACATCCTGCAGATTTCGCTGTGCAATTGGTGGCTTGGTCCCTCTGCAGGATTTCAGTATTTCTCCATGTGATAATGCTCTCAATAGTTGTTTGCATAAGATACTTATTAATTTAATTAATTATTTGATTACAAAATGGCATGCCTATAAAACTGATTTCTTTAAGACCCAAATGTCTCTTGCGTTCAATTTGTAGAAGCAGCTTTAAGTTTTGTGGTGTAGAATCCTTTCTTTTCTGAATTTCTTCATGTAACTGACCTTCTTGAACTGTTGCATTTTTAATGGGCAACAGTCTGTGTTCACAGTCAAAAAAATTGTCTCAATTTGTTCAGAACTGTTTCAGGCAACCCTTTTTCAAAAAAAAACTCTAGTGCAGTATTGTAATATTTATGATTTCTGTAAAAAGTATTTGTGTGCAATAAAATCAGCATGCTTTGATTTTTAGTGAACTTTTTTTTTATAAATTGCATATTTCTAGCAAGTTCGGAAACTCGTCCTTGAAATCATCCACAGAATTCCAACAAATGAGCATTTGCGTTCCCACACAAAAAATATTTTGTCTGTGATGTTTCGGTTTTTGGAGGTAAGTTTTCACCATTTTCCCTCTTTTTGTTTGTTTTAACTTTGTGCATTTTTAACCTCCAGGCAGTAACCCAATTTATAATCTAGCACGTTAGTGTCTAATGTTTAGTCTTTTGATTCAGGGATTCTTTTAGAACCATTGCACTAGGTGCAATATGTCGTTTCGATTCACATGCATTGAAATCGTATCTCTGAACATAACAGAAGAAATAGGAGTTGGAGGAGGCCATTGAGCCTTTCGGTCAGTCGTGGATCAGTTGGTAGCACTCTTGCCTCTGAATCATAAGGTTCTGGGTTCAAGTCCCACTCCAGGGCTTGAGCACAGAAATCAAGGCTAACACTTCAGTGCAGCATGAAGGAGTATTGCACTTTTGGAGGTGCCATCTTTCAATGAGATGTTAAACCGAGGCCCCATCTGCCTGCTTGGGTGGATGTGAAAGATCCCATGGCACTACTTGAAAGAAGAGCAGGAAAGTTCTCCCTGGTGTCTTGGCCAATATTTATCCCTCAATCAACATCACAAAAACAGATTATCTGGTCACTATCCCATTGTTTGTGGGAGCTTGCTGTGCACAAATTGGCACTATGTTTCCTACATTACAACAGTGACTACACTTCAAAAGTACTTCATTGGCTGTAAAGGGCTTTGAGAAGTCTGGTGGTCATGAAAAGTGCTATATAAATGCAGGTCTGTCTTTTCTTTCTTCCGAGCCTGCTCCGCTATTCCGTAAGATCAACCTCAACACTACCTTCCTGCACTATCCCATATAATTAAGGAATAAACGTTGGCCAGGACTCTGGGGTGAACTCCACTGCTTCTGTTCAAAGTAGTGTCATGGGACTTTTTACATCCACCTGAGAGGGCAGATGGGACCTTGATTTAACATCTCATCTGACACAGTACCTCCGACAGTGCAGTGCTCCCTCAGTTTAAAAAAAATCTTCCATTTATACAGCGCTTTTCACGACCACTGGACATGTCGAAATGCTTTACAGCCAATGAAACACTTTTGAAGTGTAATCACTGTTGTAATGTAGGAAACGTGGCAGCCAATTTGCACACAGCAAGCTCCCACAAACAGCAATGTGATAATGACCAGATAATCTCTCTCTCTTTCTGATGTTGATTTGAAGGAAAAGTATTGGCTAGGACATCGGGGAGAACTCCCCTGCTCATCTTTGAATTAGTGCCATGGCATCTTTTATGAGAGTGCAGGCAGGGCCTTGGTTTACTGTCTCCTCCGAAAGATGGCCCCTTTGAAAGTACTGCACTGGGAGGATTGGCTTGATTTTTGTGCTCAAGTCCTGGAGTGGGACTTGAACCCTGAACCTTGTGACTCAGAGGTGAGAGTGCTACCCATGAGTCATGGCGAATACCGTAATTGAGTTATTTTAAAGCAAGGGGGATGCTTAGTTTGTAAGTAAAGGCAGAGCACCAAGATTAGGGACAGAGCTGCCACAAATTGGCACTGCACACCTATGTGGTTGAATGGGCAACCTCCGTTCCTGTGATCCTCCTTGTCTTCGGCTCTGTGTCTGCAGTGTTGGTATACCATGTGTACAAGACCAAATGTGGGGAAATTTCGTCATTCACCTGGCAGATGAAGGGCATGTCCCTTTAAGATGAGAAATGCAGGAGCCACTGTATTTAAATCTAAATTGAGCCAGTGAATAGCTCGGATAGAAAGACAGTGGAGTGTTCTTGAAAGGTATCATATCTGCAGTTCAGATTCGGGTATCCCTTAAACCTAGATCTACTGCGAAGCGTCCAGTATCTGTTGAACTGTGTTTGTTTAATTATAATTGTTTTATTTAGAGCAAAAATGTAGATGAGGGAAATAAGATTCTGAAACTATTAAAATCACTTAACGGGCAAATGCTTAATGTGATGTTGCACTTCCCCCATTTCCCTGCTTTAGGTCGAGAATGAAGAGAATGTACTTATATGTCTCAGAATCATCATTGAATTGCACAAGCAATTCAGACCACCAATCACACAGGAAGTAAGTACGCTTGCTTGAAAGAACAGGCAGTTTAAAAAGTATAGAAAGCCATTAGTTTTATGTGGTTTATTGTACTGAGCTGCTTTGAAGTTCAAATGAGAATCTCCAGACAATTGTTTCTGAATGCTTGTTAAAATTAGTTTTTTTGAAAAAAAAATCTAATGACTTTGAGAAGCTTCTGGTTCAGTTTGGATTCTGTAATGGCCCTGTCTAATGAATACAGGCTATAAAATGGGGCATAATTTTTCTAATGCAGTATCTGTTTTGTTACAGATTCACCACTTCCTTGATTTTGTGAAGCAGATTTACAATGACCTACCGAAAGTTGTGGTATGTAGTGCACTGGGGATCATTCTTTTGAATCTCTGGATGTTGTTTGGAAAAATAATTCATTTTTCATTGCTCCTCCTCCTCCTAGACACGATACTTTGAGAAGCCCCAGGCAATCGCTGATAACACTGTTCCTTCGCCAGAGATGGTTGGCATGATCACTCAGGTCGTAGTTAAGACCAATCCTGAGCGAGAGGACAGTGAATCAAGAACGGTAAGTTGATCTGTCGAAAGTTCATGTTGCCCTTTCACCTTTGGCAACTAGGTTTGCATCTAACCCAGGCTGACGGCTGAAGTATCCCCTTCTGCTGGCTGTAGAGGTCCTGTGCAAGGATCTATCCTTGATCCCCTCCGATTTCTTGGCAACATCGTTAGAAAGCACACCTTTAGTTTTCACATGTATGCTGATGACGCTCAACTCTACCTCACCACCACTTTTCTCGACTCTTCCATTGTTGCTAAATTATCTGACTGCTTACCTGACATCCAGTAACGGATGAGCAAAAATTTCCTCCAATTAAATATTGGGAAGACCGCAGCCATTGTTTTCCGTCCCCACTCCAAACTCCATCTCTCTTCATGCTAGCAGTCTGAGATTAAGCCAGTCTGTTCGCAACCTTGGTCTCTTATTTGACCCCATGATCAGCTTTCAACCTCATATATTTGTGCCATCCACTAAGACCGTCTATTTCCACCACTGTAACATCGCTTGACTTTGTCCCGTCCCAGCTCATCTGCTGCTGAAACCTTCATTCATGCTTTCATTACCTCTAGACTTGACTGTTTCAACACACTCCTGGCTGGTCTCACATTGTACTCTCTGTAAACTTGAGGTTGTCCAAAATTCTGCTGCCCTTGTTTTAACTCTCATCAAGTCTCTTTCCCCTATCACCTCACGCTTGCTGACGTACATTAGCTCCTGGTCAAGCAATGTCTTGATAAAATTCTCATATTTTCAAATCCCTCCATGACCTTGCCCTCCATCGCCTCGCCTCGCCCCACCCTACCTCCGTATTCTCCTCCGGCCCCACAACCCTTCAAGATATCTGTGCTCCTTTAATTCTGGCCTCTTGTGCATCCCTGATTTTAATTGCTCCACCATTGATGGCTGCGCCTTCAGTTGCCTAGGCCCCAAACTCTGGAATATCTTCCCTACACCCCTCTTTCCTCCTTTAAGACAGTCCCTAAAACCTAAATCTTTGACCAAGCTTTTGGTCATCTGACCTAATATCATCTTGTGTGGCTGAATGTCATTTTTTTTTTTAATGCTCCTATGAAGCAACCTGGGGTGTTTTATTATGTTAAAGGTGCTATATAAATACAAGTTGTTGATGAAATGGGCTATTGCAATCTTAACCTGCATTTTTAAAACATAATAACACGCAGGTAAATCTGCATTATTGGTGATTTTGATCTCTACACTTCAAATCTGTAAACAGTTCCTTTTTGTGTAAATTTGAAACTAATCAATCAATTTATTTCCTTCCATACTTCAAAATGAAGGGCAGCAGCTGCTTATGAAAAAAAACTGATTAATTTTAATAGGTATTGGTGTCCTTTCCAAAACAGCCCTTCTGGGGAATGCTTGCTAAATTAATATTTCACTTTTGTAATTGTTTATATTAATGAAAGACTGATTGTATAAAATGCTTGTGTCTTTCAGCATACCATAATTCCTAGAGGCTCCCTCTCACTGAAGGTGTTGGCTGAGCTTCCGATCATTGTCGTTCTCATGTATCAGGTAATTACTGTATTTTGTTACCATAGGGAGGATGCTATTTTGAATGCTTGAGATATTGCAGCAGTTGGGTCCTGGGTCTTGATTTATTCAATCAGTACCCAGATAGCCTCCGGCTTTTCTGGTGGTAATATTTAGTTTCTTTTCTTGTCTCCAGCAATTTTTCTCTTCCCACTTCTCTCTGGTCCATACTGCTCTTCCAGCAGAGTGTGCACGTAACGGCTGTAGGTGTTTACCTGTGTCCTGGCTTCTCTGAAGCATGTGAGCCTGGTCCACGCCTCTCATAATTCATTTCCCTGCTTGTGTGGAAGCTGTATAAACATTTTGGTTAACTCAGCTAATGACCCAAGAGGTGAATTCCTGAATTAGGGTGAAACCTAGGAGCGTCGGTGTTGCAGACTGTGGATCTGGTCTTATCTGTGCGGCTGCCATTTTTGTCCAGCTCTAGGAGGGTTTGATTATTTCCCCACGCTGGTGGGCAATAGTGCTGGCCCTGGCCCAGCCCCTAACTGCAGCCCCAGCTTCTCTAACTGCTCACCCTCAATCTGTTGCACACAAATGACTGAACAAAGTCCCATGAGAAGGGGGCAGACAGGCTGTATAGGAAATCGGTGTCCATGTGAATGACCCTTCAGTGCTGTACTATTCGTGCCTTCCACCCCTTTCTGTGACAATTCCAAAGGCACCCTTTCAAGGGAGTCAGTGGACCTTTGCCCATGGGGGTGGAGGTGCTGCAGCTGGAATCTTTCTTCCCACCCCAGCAATAGACACCTTAAGCAGGGAGATTATATTTACAAATAAATTCACAAAGGGTGGTTGCATGGGGGTAGACGTGAATTGATTTCAACCCATTAGCTTTCCCAATGGCAGAGCTGCAGGCTGATAGCTGCTCCCCTCCTTCCAGGAACTTTATATTTGTTTTTGGGATGTGAGCGTTGCTGGAAAGACCATCATTTATTGCCTGTCCCTAATTGCCCTTGAGCAGGTAGTGGTGAGCCTTGGTGCTGAAGGGATGGAGCAGGTGGTGGATGTCAGGGTGCTGCGCTGCTGCATTGCAAGCCAGTGTTGCTGCTGTTTTCGATCCCTGCTGGCAAATTAACCATAATTCACCAGAAAGTTTTTGGGAGCAGTTCATCTCATCTCCCTCTGCTCCCACCTTCACCAAGAGCTGACTTTGACTCTTTTGAAGTGGTGGATCAGGTTGTGAGTTGAATGCCTCCTGAGGTGGTGCTTGGATCCCTCCCCTGGGTGGCAGGGCTAAGACTACTTGGTGTGAAGCTGCTTTTCAATGGGACTGGTGACCCAAAGCATTACTTCATGTTCAACCCTTAATGAGTGATGACGAATTTAAAAAAGAAAGGAAATTGTGCATGATGATACTAATGCCAAGCTGTGGAGTTAGTCTAAAGAAAGTCACTAATGCCCCTGTTTCATTTCAGCTGTACAAGCAGAGTATACACAATGTCGTATCTGATTTTGTGCCTCTGATTATGAGCACCATCATGCTGCAGGTTACACCTCAAGCAAGGTAAGCCCTATTCCTCTGGGTGGTGCTATAGACTGCAGCAGCAATTGGTTTCATTGTGAAAATTTCTATTTGCTATCTAACCGTGTGCTTAATATAACTTTAAATGCGGCCTTGGAACAAAAATCCACATGATAGAGTGAGGAAACGTTATGGACGCTGAAAATAATCCGTGGGGTGATTTGTCTGACAAGTGATTTTGGTTTTTCATGAACTCTTCAAACCATAAGGTCGCACGCAGTATTGGAGTCGCCCTTTATGGTTCAATAAATGCTCAAAAGTTCTGTAATGGTCATAATCTTTATAGAGTACTCTTTTGCTGGTCTGTGTACTGATTGAGAAGCCCTCACACCTGGTAATGGGCACTTGAAGAGTTAAGGCTAGTTAAGCTAATCATCTGTTCTTATCCCGGGAGGTGTAAAAGTGGAAGATCCTGTGAATGTTTGCTGCTTTGGAGATCATTTGATCAGAAGCTTGGACATTTCATTTTCCAATCCTCCCCTCTCCCTCACAGTCTTTTTTTGTAGCTAACAGTTAATTGGAAGCCTTTTTCTCCCTACAATACCACTTATTTTATGGTCTGTCTGAGAATCATTTTGCCTTTTAATGGTGTTGACCAGAGCATGGTAACTATTGGAAGGCCGATGCCTTACTAAACTCCAACACAAATTTCAGAGTCCTTCAACGCCAAAGTTTAAGCAAGCCTTGTTTGAAGACAAAAGGAGGAGGAAGTTGGAGGCAGTACAGTGAACGTTTACCAGACTAATACCTGGAATGGACAGGCTCTCTTGTGAGGAGAGATTGGACAGACTAGGCCCGTATCCGCTGGAATTTAGAGGAGTAAGAGACGTCTTGATTGAAACATATAAGATCCTGAGAGGTCTTGACGGGGTGGATGTGGCCAGGGTGATTCCCCTTGTGGGAGACTCTAGAACTAGGGATCACTCTTTTAAAAATAAGGGGTCGCCCATTTCAGACAGAGATGAGAAATTTTCTCTCTGAGGGTCGTGAGTCTTTGGAATTCTCTTCCTCAAAAGGCGGTGGAAGCAGAGTCTTTAAATATTTTTAAGGCAGAGGTAGATAGATGCTTAATAAGCAAGGGGGTGGAAGGTTATCAGGGGTAGGTGGAAATGTGGAGTAATCAGTTCAGCCATGAACTTATTGAATGGTGTAGCAGGCTCAAAGGGCCGAGTGGCCAACTCCTGCTCTTAAATCGTATGTTTGTATGAAATCATTAGTAGACAGTTGTATTTTTTGTTAGTAAGTGGGGGGCCTGCAAAGGCAGGCCTTGTAGTGACCAGCCTTAAGCAGCTTGTTTATATCGTGCAGATAATTGAATAAGCATGCGTGGATCACACTGATTCAATTCAGTTTATAATTTATTCAGCATGTTTACATTGTGGGCTAGTAAAATGTGAGCTTGGACTAAATAAATTGGCTGCTGCATGCAGCGAAAGAATAGTTTCGGTAACTGAGAGACCGTAAAGATTTTCTGAGGGCAAAATAAAATTTAGAGCATGCAAACAAAAGTATCATATAGAATATCAATAATTCCTGAACGGTGATGCTTGCAAATCATTCATCATTGACTATATAAAGTTCAGGTATTAAATCTGATGAGATACTCATTCTGAAAGGAGCGGGGTTTATAGATCTTTCTGCATCTGAGTAATCGGTATCAAAAACTGACCCAAGTAGGCTGGGCTAGGCTCACTAAGGTACATTTAGCTGCTCTTTGGGCTGGAATGCTATGTTCTAGTCCAAACTGTCAGGACGTTTTGAGCGTTAGTCTCCAGGGTCCATGGTTAACGAAGACTGAAGTCTGCTCTCCCCCACTGGAGCTCGTCATTGTATTCAGGATGGAATATCAATGTGCTGACTTAGTGCAACTGGTTCCTGTGCTGAAAAACATTATACATCACAACAGTCATTGAGGTCACAAATAGTGCTTGCTATGAGTTGGTGCTGGACCCTCTGCTTACAGACCTGCGATGAGAGAAAAAAAATGGGATCTTTGAGCCTCACTGGCAAAAGTATTGGGGTTGCTGTTTGCTCTGAGGTTGGTTGGATTGATACTGTAGGAAACCTTGAATTTGTTGGTTTTAAAAATACAGATCTTTTTACTGAGCTATATCTGTAGTTTCTTAAGCAGTGCCAATTTTGTGACGCGCTGTGTGCAGAGCTTAACTGTAAAATGGCATGAAAATTGCCACTACTGAGGTTTTGTTTAAAAGACACCCTTCTTTTAATCAATTGCATTGTTTCACTAAAATGTAAATATTTGCTGAATTTAGAGATTTGGATCTGATGGGATATACTTCTTCCTGTAGGCAAAATAAACTTTACAACAAGGAACTGTATGCCGACTTCATTGCTGCACAGATTAAAACATTGTCCTTTTTGGCTTATATCATAAGAATTTATCAGGTACGTTCCTTTCTAATGGGCTATACTTGGAATTTAAATATGCAAGGGAGATCCTGTGTGTAATTTTCTTCCTCTCTACAGGATTTGGTTGGAAAGTATTCACAGCAAATGGTGAAAGGAATGTTACAACTGCTGACTAACTGTCCGTCTGAAACTGCCCACCTACGGAAGGAACTGCTCATCGCAGCCAAGCACATTCTAACCACGGACCTTCGTAACCGTATGTAGTTTTTGTGCTGTGTGAATCTGAAAAGTCTTACTAGAAAGTGCTACGTTAATATTAAAATTGAGCTGTTCAAAGATGGTGTGGGATGCTGATGTTTTAGCTGAGAGCGCAGAGACCTCTGTTTCAAGTTATTTTCTCACTTCTCTCCCACTCCCCACCATAGTGTCCGTGTAGAAATGCAGCAAGACCTGGACAATATCCAGGCTTGGGCTGATAATTGGCAAGTAACATTCGCGCCACACAAGTGCCAGGCAATGACCATCTCCAACAAGAGAGAATCTAACCATTTCCCCATGACATTCAATGGCATTATGATCGCTGAATCCCCCAATATCAACATCTAGGGGCTACCATTGACCAGAAACTGAACTGGAGTAGCCATATAAATACCGTGGCTACAAGAGCAAGTCAGAGGCTAGGAATCCTGCGGCGAGTAACTCGCCTCCTGACTCCCCAAAGCCTGTCCACCATCTACAAGTCAGGAGTGTGATGGAATATTTTCCACTTGCCTGGATGGGTGCAGCTTCAACAACACTCAAGAAGCTCGACACCCTCCAGCACAAAGCAACCCGCTTGATTGGCACCCCATCTACAAACATTCACTCCCTCCACCACCGATGCACAGTGGCAGCAGTGTGTACCATCTACAAGATGCACTGCAGCAATGCACCAAGGCTGTTTAGACAGCACCTTCCAAACCCACAACCTCTACCAACTAGAAGAACAAGGGCAGCAAATGCATGGGAACACCATCACCGAGTTCCCTTCCAAGTCACACACCATCCTGACTTAGAACTCTATCGCCGTTCCTTCACTGGGTTAAAATCCTGAAACTCCCTTCCGAACAGCACTGTGGGTGTACCTACCCCACAGGGACTGCAGCGGTTCAAGAAGGCAGCTCACCACCACCTTCTCGAAGGCAATTAGGGATGGGCAATAAAAATGCTGGCCTGGCCAGCGACACTCACATCCCATGAATGAATAAAAAAAAATGTCCCCAATCTCTGAATTGTCTGAGTGGGCGAAAGACCTGGTTCTAGTCCTCAGCTGCAGCTCTTCTCAGTGGACAGTTGGAATATGTACAGGAATCAGTAGTTGACTCTCCTTCCAATGTTCTGCTTTCAAAGCTGAAGTGCCCAGCCTCTACTCCTTGCAGTGGCACAGCTGGACTTGTTGGAGTGCAACTCTACCTCCCACTGTCCAGTATGTTGGTGCCTCTCTGCAGTGTTGCATTTCTAAAGATTGTGCCTGTAAATGGAAGTTAGTGTGGTTTTTATGGCGTCTGTTAGATATAGTTTCTATCTTTAGAAGCAGTGAAGTGAACTTCTTAACTTCTAGATGAGAGACCTCAGTCTCTTAATCATCAGCCACCATTGTAATTGGTGTTTACTTTATGCAATTAGGTATTTACTATGCTGGACAGTAGGAGCACTGTAAATATGTTAGCATAATATAATTGTGTTAATGTTTCACAAGGGAAAAGATGATGTTTAATTAATTAGTTTTGTGTGTGCATTAATGAGGGAGAGTTGGTGGCTCTCTGCATAATACCAATCATTTGTTTTACAGAATTCATTCCATGCATGGATAAGCTGTTTGATGAATCTGTCCTAATAGGCTCAGGATACACAGCTCGGGAAACGCTGAGGTAGGCGATCAGTCTGGTGCATTGGAAATAGGCTGGGGTGTTTAATTAAATAGTGCCTGCACATCGAAAGAAAATGCTAGCAGCGACTTGACTGCAGATTGCCTTATGTGTTAAAAGTTGCCATAATTGAGGATTCTACTTTGTTGCTTAAATGCTGACATTTTGTACATTTTCACCTTTCTTGGCACTTTAATGTGAGCATGTTTGCTAGTGTGTGTTTGGAATTTCATTATTGACGTTTTACTGCAACACTATTGCCTTCTAATTGTATTGCGTGAGCTATTTTGTGGAAAGTTTTTGCCTTTATTTGAATTTTTAAAAGAAAGAGTTCAAGCTCTCGTGATGTAGTTCAAAGCTACTTAATGGAAAGGGGAATAAATGAGGCATTTTATTTCAGTGTTGACACTTGAGACAGTCCTGCTAACTCATAAGAGCTGATAAATTTTAGCCATGGCTTAGTTGGTTGCCCTGTCACCTCTGAACCAAAACGTCCTGAGTTTAATCCCATTCCAGAGCACAAAAATTTAGGCTGACACGCCAGTGCAGTACTGAAGGAGTGCTGCACTGTCTGAGGTGCCGTCTTTCAGATGAGACGTTAAACGGAGGCCCCGTCTGCCCCCTCAGCTGGATGTAAAAGATCCCATGCAGTATTTCGAAGAGGAACAGGGGAGATATAGGATCATAGGAAATAGGAGTAGGAGTAGGCCAATCGGCCCGTCGAGCCTGCTCCGCCATTCAAACTGATCATCTACCTCTGCGCCATTTTTCCCCACTGTCCCCATATCCCTTGATGTCATTAGTATTCATAAATCTATCAATTTCTGTCTTGAACATGCTCAATGATTGAGCTTCCACAGCCCTCTGGGGTAGAGAATTCCACAGATTTACCAACCTCTGAGTAAAGAAATTCCTCCTCATCTCCGTCTTAAATGACCTGTCGCTTGTTCTGAGACTGCGTCCCCTTATTCTAGACTCACCAGCCAGAGAAAAACATCCTATCCACATCCACCCTGTCACGCCTTGTAAGAATTTTGTAAGTTTCAGTGAGATCACCACTTGTTCTTCGAAACTCTAGAGAATACAGGCCCAGTTTCTGCAATCACTCCTCATAAAACAATCCCGCCATCCCAGGGATTAGTCTGGTGGATAAAAGCAAAATACTGCGGATGCTGGAAATCTGAAATAAAAACAAGAAATGCTGGAAATAGTCAGGTCTGGCAGCATCTGTGGAGAGAGAAGCAGTGTTAACGTTTCGGGTCAGTGACCCTTCTTCGGAACTAGTCTGGTGGACCCCTGTTGCACTCCCTTCATGGCGAACAAAGAACAGTACAGCACAGGAACAGGTCATTCGACCCTCCAAGCCTGCGTCGATCTTGATGCCTGCCTAAACTAAAACCTTCTGCATTTCCGGGGACCATATCCCTCTATTCCCATCCTATTCATGTATTTGTCAAGATGCCTCTTAAACGTCGCTATCGTACCTGCTTCCACCACCTCCCCCGGTAGCAAGTTCCAGACACTTACCACCCTCTGTGTAAAGAACTTGCCTCGCACATCCCCTCTAAACTTTGCCCCTCTCACCTTAAACCTATGTCCCCTAGTAACTGACTAGGAACCTGGTAAAAAGCTTCTGACTATCCACTCTGTCCATGCCGCTCATAACTTTGTAAACCTCTATCATGTCACCCCTCCACCTCCGTCATTCCAGTGAAAACAATCCGAGTTTATCCAACCTCTCCTCATAGCTAATGCCCTCCAGACCAGGCAACATCCTGGTAAACCTCTTTTGTACCCTCTCCAAAGCCTCCACGTCCTTCTGGTAGTGTGGTGACCAGAATTGCACGCAATATTCTAAGTGTGGCCTAACTAAGGTTCTGTACAGCTGCAACATGACTTGCCAATTTTTATACTCTATGCCCCAACTGATGAAGGCAAGCATGCCGTATGCCTTCTTGACTACCTTATCCACCTGCAATGCCACTTTCAGTGACCTGTGGACCTGTACGCCCAGATCTCTCTGCCTGTCAATACTCCTAAGGGTTCTGCCATTTACTGTACACTTCCCACCTGCATTAGATCTTCCAAAATGCATTACCTCACATTTGTCCGGATTAAACTCCATCTGCCATTTCTCCGCCCAAGTCTCCAACCAATCGATATCCTGCTGTATCCTCTGACAATCCTCATCACTATCCGCAACTTCACCAATCTTTGTGTCGTCCGCAAACTTACTAATCAGACCAGCTACATTTTCCTCCAAATCATTTATATATACTACAAAGAGCAAAGGTCCCAGCACTGATCCCTGCGGAACACCACTGGTCACATCCCTCCATTCAGAAAAGCACCCTTCCACTGCTACCCTCTGTCTTCTATGACCGAGCCAGTTCTGTATCCATCTTGCCAGCTCACCTCTGATCCCGTGTGACTTCACCTTTTGTCCCAGTCTGCCATGAGGGACCTTGTCAAAGGCTTTTCTGAAGTCCATATAGATAACATCCACTGCCCTTCCTTCATCAATCATCTTTGTCACTTCCTCAAAAAACTCAATCAAATTAGTATATCCTCAGATAAGGAAACCAAAACTGTACACAATACTCCAGCTGCGGTCTCACCAAGGCTTTATACACCTTTACTCCTGTGCTCAAATCCCCTTGCAATGAAGGCCAATATGCCATTTGCCTTCTTAGTTGCTTGCTGCACATGCATACTAGCTTTTAGTGACGAATGAACAAGGACACCCAGGTCTCTTTGGACATCAACACTTCCTGACCTCTCTCCATTTAAGAAATACTCTGCCTTTCTGTTTTTCTACCAAAGTGGATCACTTCACACTTATTCATATTATATTTCATCTGCCATGTTCTTGCCCATTCACCTAAGCCTGTCCAAATCCTTTTGAAGCCTCCTTGCATCCTCTTCACAACTTATATTCTCCTCCAAATTTTGTCATCCCCAAATTTGGAAATATCCCATTTGGTCCCCATATCCAAATCATTTATATAGATTGTAAACAGCTGTGGCCCAAGCACTAATCCTTGTGCTACCCCACTAGTAACAGCCTGCCATCCTGAGAATGACCCATTTTTTCCTATTCTCTGCTTTCTGTCTGTTAACCATTTCTCAATCCATTGCAGTCTATTACCTCCGATCCCATGTGCTGTAATTTTGTTTAGTAACGTCTTGTGTGGGACCTTATCAAAAGCCTACCGACAATCCAAATACACCACATCCACTGGTTCTCCTTTATCTATGCTACAAGTAACCTCCTCAAAAAACTTCCAACAGGTTTGTCAAACATGATTTCCCTTTCACCAATCCATGTTGACTCTGCCCAATCATATTAGTTTCCAAGTGTTCAGTTATCTCATCCTTTATAATACATTCTGATATTTTCCCTACTACTGACGTCAAACTAACAGGTCAGTAGTTCTCTGTTTTCTCTCTCACTCCCTTCTTAAATGATGGGGTTACATTTGCTCCCTTTCAGAATCTATAAAATTTTGCAAGATAACCACCAATGCAACCACTAGCTCCATAGCCACCTCCTTTAATACTCTGGGATGTAGCTCATCTGGTGCAGGGGATTTATCAACTTTCAAACCAATTAATTTTTTGAGTACTACCTCTTTATTGATACTAATTACTTTCAGTTCCTCATTTTTACAAGTCCCTTGGTTCCCTAGTATTTCTGGGAGATTTTCTGTGTCTTCCTCTGTGAAGACAGACACAAAGTAAGTGTTTCGTCTCTCTGCCATTTCCTCGTTCTCCACCACAAACTCTGCTGTCTCTGCCTGCAATGAACCCACGTTCGTCCTTGCTAATCATTTCCTTTTCACATACCTAAAGATGCTTTTACAGTCGGCCTTTATGTTTCTAGCTAGCTTAGAGTCATAATCTCTGTTCCCTTTCTTTATCAGTTTCTTGGTTCTCCTTTGGACTCTAAGTTGCTCCCAATTATTTGGCTTGCCACCTTTTTCAGGCAACCTTATAAGCCACTTCCTTTGACCTAATGCAATCCTTAACTTCTTTTGTTAGTCACGGTTGATTCACCTTTCCTGTTGGGCTTTTGTGTCTTGGAGGAATGTATATTTGTTGTAAACCGTTTAAGACCTTAAATACTAGCCATTGCCTGTTTACCGTCAAATATTTAAATGTAGTTTCCCAATCCACTATAGCCAACTTTCCTCTCCATACCTTCTAAGTTTCCTTTGTTCAGATTTAAGACGTGAGTTTCAGAATGAACTATATCTCTTTCAAACTTAATGTAGAATTCTAATATGCCAGGTGTACTGGCGAATATTTATCCCTCTATCCACATCACTAAAACAGATTATCTGGTCATTATTACATTGCTAATTGTGGGAGCTTGCTGTGCACAAATTGGCTGCCTAATTTCCTACATTGCAACAGTGACAAACTACACTTTAAAAATGCTTCATTGGTGTACAGTGCTTTGGGATGCCCTAAGTTCGTAAAAGGCACTATATAAATGCAAGTCTTTATTCCTGAGTGTTCAGCAGACCTGTGTTAAGACTGTAATGCAAAACTTCCTCTTTCTCCATTACACGGATAAACAAAGGTTCTTTCAAGCCATGATTGTTGCTTTTGTTGGCATTTTGGTGATTAAATGCTAATATGTTGATCATTGGGATGATGCAGCAGTAGATGCTATATAGTGGAATGGCAGGATTCATTTCTCTCCTCCCTATTACTGAGCATCCTCTCACTAATGTGTAGAATTGTAAAACCATCTATGTAGAATTATAGCATAGTATCATACAACACGGGGAGGTCATTTGACCCCTTGTGCCAGTGGGCATAAACTTCATACATATTGCACATAAAGTACTATTTTATGTATAAGCTTATATTACATATATGAAACCATGACCTATGGTTTGTTACCCTATTGTATAAATGTAAGTTCTGTAAATTATTACTTGTGAGTTACCATTCATAGAATGATACAACACAGAAGGAGGCCATTTGGCCCATTGTGCTTGTGCTAGCAATTGCTGTTGTATTTCAGGTTATGGCAATGTGCAGAGTGTTGTGTGGATGCAATGTACTGGAAATTGTAATTCTGTTGTAAATTTTTTACTTTCTTCGAAACAGACCTCTGGCCTACAGTACACTGGCTGATCTCGTGCATCATGTTCGTCAGCATCTTCCTCTGAATGATCTGGCCCTAGCCGTTCAGCTATTTGCAAAGAATATTGATGACGAATCATTGCCCAGCAGCATCCAGACAATGTCTTGCAAACTTCTGTTGAACCTGGTAGATTGTATTCGTTCAAAAAGCGAGCAGGAGAATGGGAATGGAAGAGATATTCTCATGAGAATGTTAGAGGTACAGGATTAGATTGCATTGAATTTTAAAAACAATTTCTCAGTCATTGCTGTGTGAATTTCTAATGCTAGTGTTATATGCTTTTGTACGATGGAAATAGGAAAAAGGGCAGCACATATGACTTTGGGGACTGAATTACATCTGCTTTCCCTAGTCCAATTGTTCCCAACTCTGCTTTACCTTAAACCTACACTTAGTCTTCACTCTCTGCGTCATTCCACAGGAGATCGACTGGTACTATATTTAAAAATTTGCATCCACACAGTTTTTGTCAACTTTGCTTTATAAATTCCTGTGTCAACATTTCTAATGGGAAATGCCTGTGTAAACTTGTCATGCAGTAATTGCACCCTCCTGCCAGTGGTTATGAAGGCATGTCCCTGCTCCTCAGCCTATACTGCAGAAAAACTCCTACACTTCAAACAACTTTACTCTGCTTCCCAAAATGCTGCATGTAACTTATTCTAACTATAAATGATATAAATGCATATTGTAACTGAGGAAAGAAAGCTTGATTTTAAAATGGGTACTGTGAGCCTGGATGCTATAAAGTGGGATGGCAGGATTCATTTCCTACCTCCCTTCTCCATTCCCACCCGCTGCAAGAAAAAGCAAAATTTCCTATTTGTGTCTTGATTCTAGGTCTTTGTGCTGAAGTTTCACACCATTTCCCGCTATCAGTTGTCCACCATCTTTAAGAAATGCAAGCCACAGTCGGAGCTGACGGCCACAGATGCTCCCATCGCAGCAGCCCAAGCGACTCCGACATCAGCTGTTCCCCCTCCTGCCCCACCGACGCCCACCCTCCCTGCACCAGCCTTAGACAAACATGGGGACAAAGATAAAGAGGAGAAGCAGACGTTCCAAGTGTCCGACTGCCGCAGCTTGGTCAAGACGTTGGTTTGTGGTGTGAAGACAATTACATGGGGCATAACCTCATGCAAAGCGCCAGGAGGTAAGAGACCAATGCTCGGTTGTGCTTATTCTCTTGCTGTTTCATCTCTGTCTAAAGCTGCGTCACGCATACTTCAGCAGCCATTGAAACTTTTCTGAAAAATCATTAATTTGTTTTGAGAATCCTTGATTTCAATTTCTCCACCATTGGTGGCTGTGCCTTCAGCTGCCTTGGCCCTAAGCTCTGGAATTCCCTCTGCGCCTCTTTCCTCCTCTAAGTCGCTCCTTAAAACCTGCCTCTTGGACTAAACTTTTGGTCACCTGTCCTAATAGCTCCTGATGTGGCTTGGTGTCAGATTTTATTTGATCGCTCCTGTGAAGCGCTTTAGGACATTTTGCTACATTAGAGGTGCTATATAAATGCAGTTGTTATTGAATGGCATTGATTTGTTATTTCAAGTGGGCAGGTTTAGAAAGATTCATCGGACATTTGATGTCAGACGTGAATATCTGAATGTGGGAAGTGGTGGTGAAGTGAAGGTTTGCACCACAATCAAGCATTCCACTAGTAACGAGGAATCATGCAATTAATATCTGGACCTCATGCCAGCAAGCAGCGCTGATGAACATTTTTCTAAACATCTAAATCGGAGCAGTAGTTGAACAAAATTGTGCAAAAATGTTTAAGTTTTAGGTACAACGCCATGGGAGATCCACAAATGGATTAGGAAGGTCACGTTTGTGAGATCATTAAGTGCAGTCTTAAAAGTTTTTTTTCTTCTATTTCTCAGAGGCATCCTTTATTCCCAACAAGCAGTTACAGCCCAAAGAAACACAAATTTACATCAAGCTGGTTAAATATGCAATGCAGGCCTTGGATATATACCAGGTACAGTATTAGTGCTGTACTTTGTTTCGGTATAGCGGTGTTTTGTACATTTTTAATGTCTGTCAGTGGTGTCCAGATGGCCGCCTGGCTGTCAGTCACATCTCCCCCACACTCTGGCAACCTAGCCGTCGAAGCCCAGACAACCCAGCCCTGTTTGCTGGTTCATTCTGTTTAAGTTCTGTGGAGCTACATTTTTGGAAAGGACTGTTGGCGGTGCTGTTTTCTCATCGGTGAATAAATCCTAAATCACAACAGCAAACTCTGCTGGTCTCAGCAACTTGAGACATATTTAGTGGGAGAATGGGATTAAACTTTTCCTGTAAGCCTGACCCACCCCCAGTGAGGCTCCATGGTTACCTTGATGTGGCCCTTGCAGCCAAAAGCTTCAATGGCCCCTGTTTCTTCATATAAGCTTTCAAATGTTAGATTTGGCTGAAAGCAGTGCAGTAAATGGAGGGGTATTCCGAAAAAGATGCACACATTGTACAGAATGTATGTTTGAAGAAATGTCGGGTGAAATAGCATACCTATTTTGCTGTATATAGTGATATTGTAACGCCTCGCATTGATTTCACAATCACATAGCACAGGAGGAGGCCATTTGGCCCATTGTGCCTGTGCCAGCTCTTTGAAAGAGCTATCCAGTTCGTCCCACTCTCCTCCTTTTCCCCATAGCCCTGCATTTTTTTCTCCTTTTCATCTATCCAATTCCCTTTTGAAAAGTAGTATTGGATCCGGAGTGCGTACTGATTTGCAGTAGACATCCTATGTGAAATACTAATGCTTTATATATAGATATTTAAAGGAATATACTAGGCTAAGGTTACATAATGGGCTTTACAAGTATCATGATGAGATTTTACACTTGTAGTTAAATCATTCTAAGTGTTTGACTCTGGAAAAATATATAGAATTTTTGTGTGTAATCCAAATGGTTTGTGATTTGTAAATAGAAATGATTCTTTGCCACATACAAGTCTGTTTGCAGAGTATTTCTGGAAGTTCACCTCTGCTTGAATCTCCAACATGGAGATGCTTGAAGATTAATGTGAATTTGTGGGTTGGGGAGAGCTGGTGGCTGGGATTGGTGGTCGGATGCAGTACCCTGGGGTCTCAGTTGGCTCAAAGTTATTTGATGAGGAGGCCCACTCATTTGAGTAATTCTTCGGTAGTTTTAGTCAAAGTATTTCAAATGTTTGAAACGCTGGTGTAATCTGCAATGCAACTTTAACTTGGACATTTTTTTGTGATCTATAAACCATGCGATGTGGATGCCGTAATTACTTGACGTTTTAAAGTGTGCGCAGCTTGATATACCAGGGCAATATAGCATTTTACTGGAGGATGCATTATGGGGAGGGGGGGTGGTGTTCATAGGGAGGGATGAGGGGAGTTGGGGAAATCCAGCAGTTGGTTATTTTAACATTTAATGATTTTAATCAATCTCTGGCTTTAGGTGCAGATCGCTGGGAATGGGCAAACATACATTCGAGTGGCCAACTGCCAGACGGTGAGGATGAAGGAAGAGAAGGAGGTTTTGGAACACTTTGCTGGTGTTTTCACGATGATGAATCCTTTGACATTTAAGGAGATATTTCAAACTACTGTACCATACATGGTTGAAAGGATTTCAAAGAACTATGCGCTTCAGGTGACAGGCGTTCTCGTACTTTTTTAATGAAGATTTAGTCAGTCTAAGTGATGGATCACACTGCCATGCAAAGGATTTTTTTTTCCAGCAAAGGAGAATGAATTTGAGCTAAAACAAAAGCAAAATACTGTGGATGCTGGAAATCTGAAATAAAAACAGAAAATGTTGGGAACAACTCAACATCTGTGGAGATGGAGAGAGTTAATGGTTGGAATTTTATGCTCTCCCCGGTGGCAGATTTGGAGACGGGGAGAGCATAAAATCGGGTGGGATAGTGGCGGGGGGCTCCCACCACCGTCCCACCTCTGTTGAAATTTAGTCCGCGGCGGGAAAGCCTGTGAATGGCCTTCCTGCCCCGCTGCCAATTGGGGCCTTAACTGGGTAACTAACACCCAGTTAAGGGCCTCTTGCCGCCATAGCTGCAATTACCCGGGCGGCCCTGTTGCCGTGTGGGAAGCACGGCATGAAAAACCATGCGGGCTGCTTCCTGGCTCCAGGAGGGGCCCCTTCGTTCAAAGGCACATCGTGGCTGATCGAGGACCTGATATCGGGAAGGGTTAGAGGGGGATGCTTCAGGTAGCTCCAACACCCTGACAGATGCAGGTAATTTCAGGCTCCTTGCTGTGTCTGAGTTTGTACGTTGTTGGTTCATACACTGAAATGCTGAAACAAGTCCTGATATTCCATGGGAGCCCCAACATTTGGAAGTCCAAGGGGACCAGTGGAAAAACTTTGTACTGAAACTTGGATGGCCTCACTTGTCTGGTGTTTTCTCCATAGCCCTGAACTTGTTTTCTTTTTAAGTATAGATCCGATTCCCTTTGTGGATTATTTTTAAGTTATGTGTTTGAGGGTTTAAAAAAATTCAAGCCATGTGATGGACTGTGGTTTGGCAATACCACATGCTAAAATGGTTTTATATTTTCCCTATTTTTATTTCCCTGCGTGCTTGTTGTGGATTGCGATGGGGTCTACCAGAATTAAATGGGCCAAAGTCAAGGTTACAAGATGACCTAAAGTGTATCAAATGGCCACCGTTATGTAGGACAGTCAGAGTTTCGCTCTCCGTCTTGGATGATGTTTCTCTTGAAGCTCTGTTGACTTTGACCTGTGTACTAACCCTATCTCAGCATTGACTTCTGTGATCTAGTCTCTGAAGGCTCCTGCTAAATTTCGCAGTGTTGTCGACTTTGCTCATTAAACAGTGTTCAGAGTGTGTTATGTGCTGCTCTGCGTTATCAAATTGATAGGCTTCTGTTACTAACCTCTCAATTTACAAGCTTGCTGCTGGTTGTTTAAAGTTAATCAGAATGACATGTATTTTTATATTTTGACAGTGTAAATGCAGCATAAAATCAGATATTGGTCCTAGAATGCATCATTGTTTTTCGTTTACTTTTAATTCATTGTCTGCTGCAGATTGTAGCCAACTCATTCTTGGCGAACCCCTCTACCTCAGCTCTGTTTGCTACAATTCTGGTGGAATATCTTCTAGATCGGCTTCCAGAAATGGGCTCCAACGTTGAGCTCTCCAATCTCTATCTCAAGCTGTTCAAGCTGGTGTTTGGTTCTGTCTCTCTCTTCGCAGCTGAGAATGAACAGATGCTAAAGGTAAGGGGGGGGGCACAGAAGGGCATGAGAGAGGGGAATGGTAAATTTTTGCAGTTGTGCGGGCAGTGCTTGTAGAGTGTAATGTTTTCACAGTCCGAGGCTAATGGGTAAGTAAAATATGACTGATTTGATGCAGAGGTAGTGATGCAGCTAATGGGATTAGATAAAGAGGGGAGAGAGGCTGATGTGGAGCATAAATGTCAGTGTAGACTGGTTAGGCCTGATGGCCTGTTTGTAGGCTGTAGGCTCTGTGCAACTCTAGTGCTTGGAAAAGAAGCTGGTAGAGCTTGGCATGAATTCAACAGCACCTAGACTAAAAGAAAATGAATGACTCTTGGTTACGTTTTGATTTTGAAGTCTCCTCGAGTCCTGGGTCAGGTAGGTCCAAATAAGCTCATGGAATCCAGTTGAAGTGTCTGGCAAAAGCTCATGATTGCTGCTAGGCTCGGCCTCCTGACAAATATAAGTTCCAATTCCAGGTGCTGAAATAACCTCCTTTTGTCAGAGTGCTTCCATTCTCAAGCTGAAAAGTTGCTACGTGAATGAAAGTCTTTTTCACGACTGCTAGACGTCTCAAAGCCTTTTACAGCCAATGAAGTACTTCTGAAGTGTAGTCACTGTTGTAATGTAGGGAATGCAGCATCTAATTTGTGGGCAACAAGCTCCCACAAACAGCAATGTGACAACGATCTGATAATCTGTTTATGTGATGTTGGTTGAGGGATAATTCTTGGCCAGAACACCAGGGAGAGCTCCACTGCTTTTCTTCAAAATCGTGCCATGGGATCTTCTATGTCCACCTTGAGAGGGCAGGTAGGGCCTCAGTTTCACATCTCATCCAAGATATGGTATCTCAGACAGTGCAGCACTCCCTCAGTACTGCACTGGGAGTGTCAGACTTGATTTTTGTGTTCAAGTCCTGGAGATGTACTTGAACCCAGAGCCTTCTGACTCGGGTGAGAGTGCTACCATTGGACCATAGCTGACACCAAATTATCCAAGTATTGTTTGAATGTTTTTAAACTCTGGCTGCAGTTCAAGGAATGAAGTAGTGAAGCAACCCTTTGCACTGCTTGTGTTGGGAATATGTGAGAAAGAACTCGATTTTATATAGGAATAGGAGGAGGCCATTTAACCCCTCGAGCCTATTCTGTCATTCAATGAGATCATGGCTGATCTGTGACCTAACTTCATATATCCATCTTTGCCCCCATATCCCTCAATATCTTTGGTTGACAAAAATCTATCAATCTCATATTTAAAATAAATAATTGACCTAGCATCAATTGCTGTTTGTGGAAGAGTGTTCCAAATTTTTACCAACCATTATGTGAAGAAGGGTTTCCTAATTTTGCTCCCGAAAGGTCTGTCTCTAATTTTTAGCCTGTGCCCCCTAGTCCTAGACGCCGCAACCAGCGGAAATCGTTTCCCTCTATCTACTCTATCAGTTCCCTTAATATCTTGAAAACTTTAACCAAATCACCTCTTTATCTTCTAAATTCCAGGGAATACAACCCTAGTTTGTGTAATCTCTCCTTGTAATTTAGCCCTTGGAGTCCAGATATCTTTCCAGTAAATAGATATAGTGCCTTATCAGCTCCTCAGTATCCTAGAGCCCTTCACAAACATCCAGTTACATGTGTTCAGTTAGTCACTGTTATGTTGGCAAATCAGCGGTTTTGCTTGGTTTTCCACCTTTCTCCCCTTCCAGTAATTACCTTAAATGTTTCTTGTCGTTCAAAACTCTTGTTTGATTTTTGGAATGTCTTTTTGTGCGGAAAAAGTATATTGGATTTTGACTGATGGAAATGATGTGACTGTTCTGAAATGTCGCTTTTCTTGGTGATTAATGGTTTAACATCTAATTTTGCTCGATGAAGGTCACTTTAAAATATTATATTAAAAAAAAACGTTACTTTGTTCTCCCCTGTCAGAACATTCAAGGTCGAGTGAATTTAATGAGCTGTAACAGCAATTTAAATGTTTGGATTCTTCGGCCTGTATGTTAATGTTGCTTCACTAGATTAGATTGAGTAATAAAGAGTCTCTTTATTGTGAATGTGACAGCATACTTTAACAAAAAAACTATAAACAAAATTATAGCTTAATTTTGCAAAACATTTCTTATTTTTCCATTAAAGTAACTTTTACTGAGAACAGTGCGGTTGGTTTTCTCGGTTGGGTGGTGTGTTGTATGTACTGTGATACACAAGCCATCACCATTGATAGGGCAGACAGGGTCTTGGTCTAAGCTCTCATCCAAAAGACAACACTTCTGACACTCCCTCAGTACTGCACCAGGAGTGTTTGCCTGGATCTCGTGCTCAGGTCTCTGGAGTTTGACTTGAACCCACTGAGAGATGGGAGCGTTACCCATTGAGCTATAGCTGACACCAATTCCAAACTCTAACACCAAATTTTATTGTATTTTAGCCACATCTGCACAAGATTGTGAACAGTTCTATGGAACTTGCTCAAACGGCCAAGGAGCCATACAACTACTTTTTGTTGCTTCGAGCCCTTTTCCGATCCATTGGGGGTGGCAGCCATGATCTCCTGTATCAGGAGTTCCTACCATTACTGCCTAACTTGCTGCAAGGTAAGAACACAATTACATTAGCTTCAGACTGTTCTACTGATGTAATAACCTCAGGTTCAATCAATATATTTCAAGCTTTGGTAAAATGTATTGTGCACTTAATTGAAGTGAGCATTAGCTAAAGCAAGTTCCTTATTGAAGATAATTCCTTTTGAGTCCTAAATCTGCTGTGTAGCTTACAGGTACAGGACTGAAAATGTATCACTTAAAGTGGATTTTCTGTAAATTGTAATTCATAGAACCAGGGTATTTCTTGATTCAGTATCTCTAAATCAATATTTTTATTAATTTTCACTATTCAGAACATTTCATTGTAGCATTTTACAAGCTAAATGTTCGAACTGAAAAAGCATTGGCCCCTAAAATTATATTATATGCATAGGATAAATGACTCAGAACTTGTCGAGAATAAAAAAAAAGAAATAGTGTAGCAGATGTAGTTGCTGCTATACTTAAGTTGTTTCTCTTGCAGGGCTGAATATGCTGCAGAGTGGCCTGCATAAACAACACATGAAAGATCTCTTCGTTGAGCTGTGTTTAACTGTGCCTGTCCGACTCAGCTCCCTCTTGCCTTACCTGCCAATGCTGATGGACCCATTAGTATCTGCCCTCAATGGCTCCCAGACCCTGGTCAGTCAGGGCCTGCGGACACTGGAACTGTGCGTTGACAACCTGCAGCCTGATTTTTTGTACGATCACATCCAGCCAGTGCGAGCAGAGCTCATGCAGGTAAAACATTAGGAGATATGAATCTCAAACCTTTATATTCTGATTTGCTGTATGTTAATAGTTGAATCGATCATTGAATCATACAGCACAGACAGAGGCTGTTCGACCCTTCATGCCTGTGCCAGCTCCTTGAAAGAGCTATCCAATTGATTCCCCCTACCCCTTGTCCCTTCTCTCTAGTTCTGCAAATGTTTTCCTTTTCAAGTATATATCCAGTTCTCTTTTGAAAGTTACTGTTGAATTTGCTATGCTTTTAAGCAGAGCATTCTAGATCATTGTAAACCTTTATCTAAAAAAAAAAATTCTCCTCATCTCTGCCTGAGCTTTTTTGCCAGTCATCTTAAATCTGTGTTCTCTAGTTAGAACCTTCCTGCTGGTGGAAACAATTTCTCTCCATGCACTCTGTCAAATTCCTGCTGGTGGAAACAATTTCTCTCCATGAACTCTGTCAAATTCCTTCATAATTGTATACCTATTTTAAATAATTGAGTGGGATTAGAACAGGATGATGTACAAGTATATTATCGGGAATTGGAATTCTAGTTGAGAGAATGTGCAACGCTTAAGATGCAATGGAAAACGTATAGATTATTTGCCTATTGCCCTGTTCTCTGTAACTTGATTGAACTCCCAATTGCATTTGAAATGATAAGACTATAAATGCGTCAAATCCAAAAGATTCACAGCAGAAATAATCTGCTATTTTAGCAGTTCTGTATAAAGCAAGTCATTCAAATTGCATTTAACAAAGGGGATACTCAAAATAGTTCAAATCATATTATTGCACCAAAATTTAAATTGGGAGTCATATTCTAGATTTGAAAGATAAGAAAATTGAAGTGGCTTCATCAATGGATTGCTGGGAAAAAAAAAAGTGAGCAGTGGTTTTGAATCTGTGGGCCAAATTGTTATATGAAGATGTAATTTCATTCACTATTATCTCGTGGAATAATACTGAAAACTGGAGCTGGCAATCCCCCATGACTGTAGCAAAACAGGGTGTATTTAGTTGTTTTATGGCATTACTATATATACTCTGATGTGAGATTTAAAACATTTTGAATTGTCCAATAGTTTCAATTGAGGAATGAAAATAATAGCAGAAGTGACAGTTTTAGTGCTTTTGAAAATGGAGTCACTAGATAATTTGAATTAAAAGGATTAGATTGTAATAATTTCTTGAACCAGATAATGTTTCCATTTAGAGACCAGTGAATTTGGCAAGACAGTTACAGGGGAAGACAAATATGAAGAACATAATTTTTTTAGAAGCTCAAAGGACTATTGATCTCAAGTGAGCACATGGCTCTCATACATCAACTGTCTCGTGAATACAATTGTCCATTTATACTGTTCTTCCCTGATGCATGTTACCATACCTCAATTATCTTATGGGGGAAGAATTCCCTTATTACTCTTAACATTCCCAGTTTCAGCATTCACTGCAGTTGAGCACATTGTCTGGATCAGCTTTGTTAATTCCCTGTAAAATGTTGAAAATTTCAATTGGATTCTAAAGAATCAGCTCAGCTTTCTTAATACAAAAGCAAAATACTGTAGATGTTGGAAATCTGAAATAAAAACAGAAATTGCTGGAAATACTCAGCAGGTCTGGCAGCATCTGTGGAGAGAGAAACAGTTAACATTTCAGGTCGACAACCTTTCATCAGAAATTCCTAAACTGTTCTCATAACCTAGACACCTGCAGGCATTTTTGCTGTTCAGCTCCGGCCTTACAAGTGCAACAGTATCCTTCCTGTGGTCAGTTCTGACCGTTGTTTTGCACAGGAGCACGATAATCTTTTCAGAGTTGCTGTCTCTCACTTTTGCTCTGGCATGCTTTCTGGTGCGGTCTCTCGCTCTCAGTCTCTCACTCTTGGTACCTATTCAATAAATCAAATATTCAGTGAGCTATCATGGGATGCCCAGTTTATTTCACAAATGAGGAGACTTGTCCTAAATCACAACTATTTTCTATTGATGTATCTATGTGCCGCACCCCCGCGCCCCCCACCCCCCCGCCCCCCAATTCAAACAGGAGATACTGGGGAGAAGAGAAATGGTATCACGTGTTGAACTGTGATGGAGTTGAATCTCCTGCTGTGATGCTTTTGGTAATGCTGCTTGCTGTTGTAATTTTTATAGTCTTTTATAGTGTTTGCTGTTCAGCATTACAAACTCCTGAGCTTCAAAAAGAATTAAAAGCCATCAAAAGACATTGGGCACAGTAAATAATACTGAATGGGCTCAATAACATTTTATTTGCAACACTGCACCGCTGTTCAAATCTTTGGCAGTGTTGTAATTGCACCTGAAGAGTTATTTGGAGGAAAATACTGGGCGTATTGTGAAGAGCAATTTGAGTATGAAGGGAAGATTTTTCAGTTGAAGAAGGTTCCTATTTATTTCTTGCTGTGGAAGGAATGCAGGATTATTGAGTCCAGGCTAATGCATTCGAATCAGGAGCTTAGGCTAGACTTATGGATTCTCCCATTGCTTTGATGGATGAGTGTTTAACAAGGAGACTGTTCACCTTATAGGTTGGTTATTGCTGAAAACAGACATTTTGTCGAAGCTTTTCGTCTTGCACTCATCAGGGCAATTTGCAAGAATACCAATGTAAGGGAAAGCAACAAATTTATACTGTGTGAGAAGAGAGTGCTGATTGGTTGGCAAGTGGACTCTGGTAAAGGTATTGCCATGGAGAATGCACCAGTTTATGCTTTGTTGGAAATTTAAACTAGGCAACTTGACACTGGTCAAGGCATTGCTCTGAGGAATGAACCAGCGAATGGCTGTCACTTATTTTGTTTAGCTGGAACAGGCACAGTGTGTGTACATGTTCTTTCTGTCTGCAAAGAACAGGGCCCTGTGTATTAATATATGTAGCTTCCAGTACACTCAAATGCACCACACTGCGAGCCCGACTGACAATCTTAAATTGGTTGTCAGTGCAGTTCTTAGCACACTGAGGATTATTGAGTAAATGTTGGCCAATCGCAGAATCACATCTAATGTTGGACACTGTGTTTTGAGTTTTGCAAGCACGGGCTGGTTGGGTATGGCCTGTACCTTGCCCGTTGCGAATAGCAGAAGAGACCTGTTGTTTGATATGATCCGCTAGTCTTTGGCAGTGCCTCTACCAGTCAGAGTCCACTTGCCATCCAATCAGCACTGTCTTGTCATATAGTATAAATTTGTTGCTTTCCCTTACATTGGCATTCTTGTGAATTGTCCTAATGAGTGCAAGACGAAAAGCTTCGACAAAATGTCTCTGTTTTCAGCAATACTCAAGTTCTGTACTACCAAATGACTATTTATATAGGTTGGTGTCGTCTCATGTGGTGATAAACCAAATCTTGATTTGCGGATCCGATTACAAACATAGCATATGAACTCACTGTTGGAGGGGTGGGTGAAGGCACTGGCTTTGTGGCGTGCTCGCTTTTCCTGTAGGGACCTGACTCCTCTTCTCAAATGTTGAGATTGCTTGATGACAGAGACTTCTTCATTTGGATCTATCCATAGTTTTTTCCCATGCAATGGTGTCCAACTTACAGGCTCTGAGATTGGCTTTCAGACGTTCGGGACTTCTGATGGTGGGGGCTCCCATGCTCAGCTGGCTGTAGAATACTGCCTTTGGTATGCTGGAATCCTCCATGCAAACCACATAACTGACCCAGCGAAGCTGAGCTCTGATGAGCATGCTCTCCATACCAGGTATACGGAACCTTGCAAGAACTTCGATGTTTGGGATTTTGTCCTGCCACTTGATATTGCAGATAGATCTTAAGCAGCGAAGATGGAATGCATCTAGTTGTTTTGTGTGATGCTGGTAGGTTGTCCATGCTTCACAGCCATAGAGAAGCGATGTGAGAACCACTGCAACTTTGATCTTTGTTTTGAGACAGACTCCATGCTCTCTCTAAAGTCTGGGTGAGCCTGCTGAATGCTGGACTTGCTTTTGCTGGATGATGGGCGATTTCATCATCCAACCTGGTGGTGTTGGCGAGGATAGCCCTTAAGCTAGCAGAATTTATAAACTGAGTTGAGGGATGTGTTGTTGATTGTGATTATGGGGCCTTGGAGTTTGTGGCCTGGGGCAGGTTGGTACAAGGTCTGTCTTTGGCTTATTGCAGGGCGAAGCGTTCTGAGGCTTGACCAAAGCAGTCAACAAGCAGCTGGATGTCCTCTGGAGTGTGTGCTATGAGAGCACAGTTGTTGGCAAACAAGACTTCACTTAGTAGCTGTTCTTTGGTCTTTGTGCAGGCGTTGATTCTTTGCAGATTGAAGAAGTTGTCGTCTGTCCTGAGCTGAATGTGTACTCCTATGTTGAGATCTTTGAGTGCATACGAGAGCATGGCCCGAGAAATAGATGGCAAACACAACTAGAGCCTTTACGCAGCTTTGCTTGGTGCCATTGGTGACAGGGAAGGCATCTGATGAGGCACTGTTCTGCATCACACTGGCCATCACGTCATCATGAAATGAGCATATGACCCTGATCATCTTTACAGGGCAGCCATATTTATGCAGCACCTTCCACAGGCCTTCATGGTTTAATGTGTCGAAGGCCTTGGTCTGGTCAATGAACACCATGTAGAGATCCTTGTTCTGTTTGCGTGACTTCTCTTGAATTTAACGCACTGCAAAGATCATGTTGACTGTTCCTTGTCCAGTATGAAAGCTACACTGTGATTCTGGGCACACCGAGCCTGTAAAATGAGTGACCATTCTGTTGAGAATAACCTTTGCAAGAATTTTTCCCACTGTAGAGAGAAGTGAAATACCCTGTTGATTGTCACAAGTAGACTTGCTTCCCTTCTGTTTGTATAGGTGAGTTATGGAAGCATCCTTGTAATCTTGGGGCACAATACCCTGGTTCCAGATTAACTGAGGAAGCTAGTGAGTTTCCTAACCATGTGAGATCTTCTGTACTTGACTACTTCAGGTGGAATGCCATCGGCTTCCAGGAGACTTACCCACAGACAGTTGCTTTATAGCCTTGGTAACTTCAACTTGAGATAGATCGAGGGCAAGTTCATCCAGAACACGATGCTGTGGAAGTGATTCAGTGGCGTCGTCACACTCTGGATTTTTGGTTCAGAAGATTGCTAAGATGCTCTACCCAAAGAAAGCGAATCTCCTGCCTGTTCACTAGGAGCTGATTAAGAGGACGGGTATTGTACCATTGGTTTTGGAGCCATAGGCAGATTGGAGATCTTCATGGAGAGCATTTAGGTTGTACTTATCGGCAGCTTCCTGAAGCTTCGCAGCCTTGTTTTCCGACCATCGGGTCTTCATCTGTCTTAGTTTGGCCTGACATTTGTTTTACTTTATGGTATCTGGCTTTTCTTGCTGGTAATCGTTTGTCAGATGTATAGGATCTGTGAGCATTGTGCACCTCATCTAGTAACTTGGCTATATCTTGGCCGTTCTTGATGAGCCAATCTTGGTACTTCTGTTTGATGAATCCAGGAACTTCAAATGCTGTGCTATGAGTGACATCCTTTAACACGGACATTAAAGATTCTTGGAAGAAGTTATCATCTGGGATACCGGCAAGCTGTGACTAATTTTTGTTCCAATTCCTGTCTCTTGGCCGAGTCTTTTAGGATGGTTATGTCAAGCTTCCTTTGTGGTTTGACTCTTTAGGTGTTCTCTCCAAGAACATGATGCTCCTGACACGCTGTAGATTTGACCATTCAGCCCCTCTAAGGCAGTGGGTTGGTCGAGCGCATGTCCTTGAGGTCTCTGTTGTACAATAATGTACTCCAACACATGACAATGTTTAGATCTATGTCCATGTTGATTTTAATTTATCAGCTTGACGGAATATTGTGTTTGTGATGGTGAGGTCAAACTCACTGCAATTAGAGAGAAGAAGCTGGCTGTTGGAGTTTACTCTACCAATGCCGTGGTGTCCCAGTACTCCCCTCCATGTATTGCAGTCTGTACCAACACTGGCAATTCAAACAAGAGAGACTGGGGCAGAAGAGAAATAGTGTCACGAGTTTAACTGTAATACAGTTGAATCTCCTGCTGTGAAGCTTTTGGCAATGCTGTTTTCTGTTGTAATTTTTATAGTCTTTCATAGTGTTTAGAATTACAAACTTCTGAGCTTCAAAAAGAATTTAAAAGCGATCAAAATACATGGGATACAGTAAATAATACTGAATGGGCTCAAAACATTTAATTTGCAAAACTGCACTGCTGTTCAAATCTTTGGCTGTTTTGTGTTTGCACCTGAAGAGTCATCTGGAGGAAAATACAGGGCGTATTTGTGAAGAACAATTTGAGTATGATGGAAGATATTTCAATTGAGGAAGGTTTCTGTTTATTTTTTCTGGGGAAGGAGTGCAGGGTTATTGAGTCCAGGCTAATGCATTCTAATCAGGAGCTTAGGCAAGACTATGTGTGTTGTAAAACCACTAATATTGAAATACACTTAAAGATAATGTTTAGTTAACAATCTAATCCAGAAACCCAAGTTAATACACTGGGGGCACGGGTTCAAATCCCACCATGGTAGCTGGTGGAATTTAAATTCAATTCATAAATTAAATTAATTTAAAAAAAATCTGGAATTGAAAGCTAGTCTCAGTAATGGTGATCATGGAACCACCATCGATTGTTGTAAAAACCCATCTGGCTAACTAATGTCCTTTAGGGAAGGAAATCTGCTGTCCTTACCTGGTCTGTACTATATGTCTAGACCCACAGCAATGTGGTTGACTCATAACTGCCCTCTGAATTCAGTTGTCCAGGGCAATTAGGGATGGGCAACGAATGCTGTCCTTGCCAGCGATGCCCACATCCCATTAAACGAATAAATAAAAAGAACTAAGCCATGGAGTGAGGAAAAAAAAGGCTGTTTGCCTCACGAACTCTGTCCTTTCCACAACAATATACAAAATGCTTTGTCAAAGCTGGGCCCGATTTACTTCATCTCCTAATGAGTGGTTTGGCAGTATTTGTTCTCTTGACCCTCCCTATTTCACACAGCTCTGAATACCTACCCAACATTTAATCCTCCTGCCCTTCTTTATTATTGTATAGAATTTACAGGCCATTCTGCCTGGAGTTTGTTCCACACGAGCTTCCTCTCATCCTACATCATCTCACCATATCTTCATATCCTTCTATTCCTTTCTCCTTCATATACTTAGTTGGTTTCCCTTTGCTAAGATTATTCTGTGGCCTCAGTTAGTTTTGTGGCCTTAGTTAGTACAGCAGTTAGTTTTATATGCAATTCCTAACCTGCTATTTTTTAAGGCTATTAATTTACTTGCCATTTGTTTGGCAGACTGCTTTACATGCCCAGAACTTTGGGGGTGGTGAGGGCAATTAATTCACTTCTGTTCTCCAGTTATACGTCCTGAGGCTTGACTACGCTGGCACTGGTGTCTCCTGTTTGCTCATAATCCAATTAAATAACCGAGCATCTACATTATTTATTTCTTGGAGCATTTTAAAAGCTGGAGCATATTACACAGCAAGTTGTTGTGATTTAGAATGTGCTGCCTGAAAGAGTGGTGAAAGCAGGTTCAATCATAACTTTCGAAAGGGAATTGGATAAATACTTGAAAGAGAGAAAGATGCAGGTCTGTGGGGAAAAGACAGCAGAGTGGGACTAATTGGATAGCTCTTTCAAAGAGCCGGTACAGGCATGATGGGCGGAATGACCTCTATCATTCTCTGTCTACCTCAATTTTCTGTCGTCCAATGTTGGTGGATTGTATTCTGGGGGCATTTTCCCACTAATGGATATTCCAAGCTTTCAGGCCCACAAATAGGGTTGTACTATTTGAGAGCTCAATTGCTTAAGTGGCCCAGGACCTCAGTTAGGCACCCTCTGATTTCCCACAGCTGGTCTCAGAACTATCTTTACTAGTATATTTCTCTATTGTGTTGTTGTTCCTCTAATAGTTGAACAGATGCCAGCCTGCATGACTGCATGTGGCTGAAACAAATTATAGATTAACATGAATTTTTTTTTTTGAGCAGGCTTTATGGCGCACCTTGCGTAACCCAGCTGACAGTATCTCCCACGTGGCCTACCGTGTACTGGGCAAGTTTGGAGGCAGCAACAGGAAGATGCTGAAGGAGTCCCAGAAACTGCAGTATGTTGTTACTGAGGTGCAGGGACCAAGCATTACAGCTGAGTTCTCTGACTGTAAGGCATCTATTCAGCTTCCTATGGAGAAGGTGAGGCTCACGCAATTTCACGTACTAACAGAAAATATTTGGCTTGTGCATCAGTAGATTTTTTTTATGTTTGTCAAGGTGAGGGGCATGCTACCAATCGGAATACTTACTGTACAGATTGTCAAATGTGGCTCACTGGGTAGCACTCTACTCTCCCGAGTCAGAAAGTTGTGGGTTCAAGTCCCATTCCAGGGATTTGAGCCCTCAATCCAGGCTGACACTCCCAGTGCCAGTACTGAGGGAGTGCTGCTCTGTTGGAGGTGTTGCTTTTCAGATGAGACATTAAACCAAGGCCCATCTGCCCTTTCAGATGGGGCATAAAAGATCCTATGGCACTGTTTTGAAGAAGAGCAGGGGAGTTCTTTTATCCTGGCCAATATTTATCCCTCAACCAACATCACAGAAGCAAATGATCTGGTCATTATCACATTGCTGTTTGTGGGAGCTTGCTGTGCACAAATTGGCTGCCGTGTTTCTACATTACAATAGTGATTACACTTCAAAAGTGCTTTATTGGCTGTGTGCCAGTTTGGAATGCTCTGAGGTCATGCAAGGTGCTTAATAAATGCAAGTCTTTCTGTCTGTCTCTCTTCCTGTGCGACTCTCACTCATGCTTTCTTCCTCTCTGTTCCAGCCTCACAACCCTATTATACAGCTCGCGATCAACCCATAGTTAAAGCACTGCTTTCTTAATGCACATACACTTCTCCAAATTGTGACTACTTGTTGATGTCTAGAATATTTGACGAGGCACTGATTTCTCGTGTGATGTCGGAACTCTTGTTAAATGTTTCCCAATGGTTGTAAGGTTCAATGATTTGTATCCAGACCCCTTTCTCCCCCTCCCTCCATCCCAATCCTCGAGCTTCCATGCCATTCTGTTGCTGTCATGTTGAGGAATCCCTTTGATTTTAGCATTAAACAGAAGCTATATTCGTGACAATTCTCTTGTGTCATTAAGGTTTGAACATAGGGGTTCTCTTAGCATGTCCACCTGCTGTTGGTTTAGATGGGCGAAACTTTCAGCCAAGACTTGGGTATAGTAGGATCACCCAGCCCTTATAAACCCCATTCATTGAAGAATTAGATTTTCTTTAATTCTTTCCACTTTATTCCCAACCTTTTCTCTATAGAGTATAAAAATTGGCAAGTCATGTTGCAGCTGTACAGAACCTTAGTTAGGCCACACTTAGAATATTGCATGTAATTCTGGTCGCCACACTACCAGAAGGACGTGGAGGCTTTGGAGAGGGTACTGAGGAGGTTTACCAGGATGTTGCCTGGTCTGGAGGGCATTAGCTATGAGGAGAGGTTGGAAAAACTCGGATTGTTTTCACTGGAACGACGGAAGTGGAGGGGCGACATGATAGAGGTTTACAAAGTTATGAGCGGCATGGACAGAGTGGATAGTCAGAAGCTTTTTCCCAGGGTGGAAGAGTCAGTTACTAGAGGACATAGGTTTAAGGTGCGAGGGGCAAAGTTTAGAGGGGATGTGCGAGGCAAGTTTTTTACACAGAGGGTGGTGAGTGCCTGGAACTTGCTGCCAGGGGAGGTGGTGGAAGCAGATACGATAGCGACGTTTAAGAGACATCTTGACAAATATATGAATAGGAAGGGAATAGAGGGATATGGGCCCCGGAAGTGCAGAAGGTTTTAGTTTAGGCAGGCATCAAGATCGGCGCAGGCTTGGAGGGCCGAATGGCTTGTTCCTGTGCTGTACTGTTCTTTGTTCTTTCTCATTATTATCGCCCAAAGAAAATGGCCCCATCAAGCTGGAATTATATTACCAGGTTCTTGTCACTGTTACCCTATGTACTTTTTAAAGTTAAAATACTTGCTACATTGGTTTCAGCCACTTGATGGCACTATGTATAAACAGTATATTGTAATTTTATGTGAGTGCAACTTTATGTATTCAGTAACGAGTCATTACAGTGCCACAATGTGGCAAGAATTGGGTAGTGTAACAGTATCAGGTAGCATCCTATCCTGGGTTTGTAAGAAAAATGCATGCCCCATCTTAACTCTGATATCATCCATGTTGCTGCCTCGTAAAAGAGAAAAAAACCTGTATTTATATAGCGCTTTTCATATCCTCCATACGTCCCAAATCGCTTTGCAGCCACTGAATACTTTTGAAGTGTAGTTATTGCTGTAATGTAGGGACAGCAAGCTCTCAGAAGCAGCAATGAGATAAATGATCAGATCATTTGTTCTAGTTGTTGGCTAAGGGGATAAATGGACAATGGAGGGAGAATTCACCTGGTTGTTTTCGAAATAGTGCCATGGGATCATCTGCGTTTACTTGAGAGGACAGACGGGGCCCGGTTTAACGCTGCATCGGAAAACTGGCATCTGACAGCACAGCGTCCCTCTGTACTGTACTGGGAGTGTCATCCTAGGTTATGTGTTATGGCCTCTGCAATGGGACTTGAATCCACAAACTTCTGCTCTGAGGCACGAGTGCTACCCACTGAGTCGCAGCTGACACCTATTAGCGGCTGGTTGCTTGTCCACAGAAAAGAGGGGATAAGTTGAGAATGAGTTGATCCAGGCTCTGTCCGTTCACCTTGTGACCTATTGGGATAGGATTTCTAGAGGCCTGCTGAGCGAGCGGAGGCACAGAGCTTGTGGAGATCGAGGGGCAAAAAGCCCAAATTTCTATGAGGCAAAACTGCAAATAAAATCCAGTGGGCATGCAACATGTTAGGAGAGGAAGAACCAGAAAATGACTGAGCAGATTCTGTACATGGGCTCAAGGTGAGAAGGCAAGGGAGATGACCATTTTAATTTTTTGCATACTTGTGTCTCGTGCCATGTTGAATACAAAGATCCTGCAAGGAATCCTGCAGCCGGAATGGGTTTGCAGGGACGCTGTTCCCTAATTTTAAGACTGCTTGTTCTTGGGGGGGAAAAAAAATCTGATTGATTACATTAATGTACCTGAACATCTTTACTTGTTCGACATAGTGTTTCCCTTCCCTTTACCCCACCCCTCCATTTGCTCCATATTGGTTATTTTTGGTCAATTGTTCATTTTGATGCTGCCAATTCTGCCTCTGGTTTCACTGTCTGGGAATTACATTATAACACAATTCCAATTACTGAAAAAAATTCAATAAACCCATAACCTGTCACTACATTATTATAAGATAATTACTGCTTCACCCTTCAAACTGAAAGCTCCCCACCGATAGGTGAAAAATATGCAATTAAAAGATTAGAAATGATGTCACAGCTTTGGGGTGATCATAATTTATTCAAATTCATCAATCAACAGGTTGTGTTGGAAAAGTATTAAATGAATGAACTGTGTAGTTGGTGAATCGTAAAAGATCGTGTGAAGCATTCAAACCTAAATAATTCAGTTTAAATGTCACATTGCTTCCTCTCCTGCAGATAGCGTTTTTTTTTTTTTGCGGGGGTTTGATGCTCGGGTGTTGATCATGTGCCAATTCTTGCTTCATGCATGAGCCCCAAGGGTGAAAGGGTGGTGATTGGCTATTTGATCACAGGCACCGATCCCACTCTCACCAGCTGTTAGTGCACAAGTATTTCTAGCAGGGTTCACTGGACAATGAGGAGAAGGAACCTTAGCTGCTTTGTAATTTTCCCCCTCCCTGATTGGTGGACACTCAGCCTGTCGTGCCTTTACCATGATCAGCTACCTCAGTACAAATGACGGAATATAACATGACACCTTTCTAACCTGCATAGCTTCACTCTACACTTGGCGTTGGACTTCTTAAAAAAAAAAATGTTACTTTGCCGTTAGAAATTATATAGCTCCTTCATGATATCCCAAAGTGCTTTATAGCCAATGTGAAGTGTACTCACTGTTGTAGGATATATATTTCTGTAAAAGTGCTAGTTTGTCGAGGGCTGCTATGGTGGGTTTTGGGCTTTTCGAGTCATTGGATTTGGAACAAAGGTTTGTGAGTTACTGTCCTTTTGCAGCTTCCTTAATGTAATTGATGGCAAGGTTCTCATCTGTTTTTTTTTGTTGATGCGTTCAGTGCCAAAGGATACATTTTGAGGAGTCAGCTGATCAAGTACGTGTCAGGCAGCATATCTTTCTATATTGAAATTATATCAGCACTAATATTTATCTGGGAAGTTAATTCTTTGTACTTGTACTGTGCACTTCAACTTGGTGTACAAGGGGGTCAAGGGAAGCAACACTCTCATTTTTATAACTGGGGAGATATCAAATCACTGGGGACAGTTAAGTGTTTTCAATGATAGCAAACGTATTTTTAAAAAGTTTTGTGGAAGGATTTTGTGGCTAACACACTATTTTCAGTCTTACACTAACCAGATTCTAAATGTTGGACATGTAAACGTTTAGGTAATGAATACGGGTTTTTTTTAATATAAAGAGTGGGGTCAAATCAATAAAACTCGTTTTCGATTCCCACTGTTCCTCTGGATTGCAAAGTATTTGAACTTGTGTTATTCCCAGACACACATTAAGAAACTAGATGCAACATCATTTGTTAACGTAATTCTAACCACACGGTTAGTCCTGGAACAAAACATTGCCATAATAGAAATCAATTCAGTTGAACAAAAGCTGACTACTTAACCCAACAATGGAATTCAAGTGCCTCTCTCCAACCGTCCACTCCACTTTCTTACCTGATTTCCTGCTCAGTGGCATCCTCTTAATTTAATGCAATACTCTCCAGCCTGTACTGCACTCTCAGAGGCTGCTACTTAGTGTTTGTGGTTGTCACTTGATTTTATTTATTATGATACAGGAAAGAAATGGAAACTATCAAATGAAAATATTGCTTTGCAAATAAAATGCAGCCCCTCCACCTGGAAAAAGAGAGACGCACCATAACATTGTAACACTGCAGTACATATTATTTCATTTAGCAGGTTTAAATGGTGCTGCGAAGGAAAAATCATTTTTCTATAAAAGCTGATTTAGAATTTAGCATTTCATATTCCATGGGCAAGCTTTACTAGTTGAAAGGGGTGATTGATGTGCTGCACCTTGTAAATTGCTGTAATAAAATACGTGGCATTCATGAACAGAATTTTAAAAAGACATCTGTACTTAGTGTTTGAACCTTGCCATTTTAACACAGTTGTAAATGGAAGATGCCTAGCCCATAAACATTGAGTTGCTGCTAGCAGAGCAGTTATCTTCATTTAGTGATCTATTTGTCCTTAAAAATAAATTATCTTCCTCACACTAGACTTGTTTGAAGAAGTGTTTGCATTGTTACAGTGAGCTTTTTTGGTTTAAACTATATTTTTCATTTTTACTGCATTACCAACAGGTTCCACTTCAGTAGTCTGTAGATGGGACTCAGCTGTGTAGTGAGATCTTGATGGGCTTTTATTGAAGTTGATCATTAGGTCTGATGGCTAATTCCAGAAATGGTGGTCAAAAAATATTTTCCTTTTGAACAAACTGTTCACCTTTCAATACCATAGTCACCTGCAAAAGTCACTTCAGCTGAATAATTTCATTTTTAAAGAAAGTTCTTCCGTGGGATGTGAGCGTTGCTGGCAAGGCCAGCATTTATTGCCCATCCCTAATTGCCCTTTTGAGAAAGTGGTCGTGAGCTGACTTCTTGAACCACTGCAGTCCATGTGGTGTGGCTATACCCACAGTGCTGTTCGTAAGGGAGTTCCAGGTTTTTGACCCAATGACAATGATCGAACGGCGATATAGTTCCAGGTCAGGATGGTGCGTGGCTTGGAGGGGAGCTTGCAGGTTGTGGTGTTCCCATGTGCCTTCTTCCCTTGCCCTACTAGATTTTAGTGTTTTGTGGGTTTGGAAGGTGCTGTTGAAGGAGGCTTGGTGAGTTGCTGCAGTGCATCTTGTTGATGGTACATACTGCTACCACTGTGTGTCGGTGGTGGAGGGAGTGAATGGCACCCCGTCCACAAACAATCAAATGGGTAGCTTTGTCCTGGATGGTGTTGAGCTTCTTGAGTGTTGTTGGAGTTGCACTCATCCAGGCAAGTGGAGCGTATTCTATCACACTCCTGACTTGTCCCTTGTAATTGTTGGACAGGCTTTGAGGAGTCAGGAGGTGAGTAACTTGCTGCAGAATTCCCAGCATTTGACCTGTTCTTGTAGCCACTATATGACTGGCCCAGTTAAGTTTCTGGTCAATGGTAACCTCTAGGATGTTAGTGGGAGATTTGGTGATGGTAATGCCAATGAACATCAAGGGGAGATGGTTAGATTCTCCCGTTGGAGATGGTTATTGCCTGGCACTTGTGTGGCACAAATGTTACTTGTCACTTATCACCCTAAGCCTGAAATTTGTCCAGGTCGTGCTGCATGTGGGCATGGACTGCTTCAGGATCTGTGGAGTTACAAATGGTACTGAACATAGTACAATTCTCTGCGAACATCCCCACTTCTGACCTTATGATGGTCTTGACAAAACAGCTGAAGATGGTTGGGCCTAGGACACTACCCTGAGGAACTCCTGCAGCGATGTAATGGAGCTGAGATGATTGACTTCCAATAACTACAACCATCTTCCTTTGTGCTAGGTCTGACTCCAACCAGTGGAGTGTTTTCCTCCTGATTTCCCATTGACTTCAACCTTGCTAGGGCTCCTTGATGCTATGTTCAGTCAATTGCTGCCTTGATGTCAAGGGCAGTCACTCTCGCCTCACCTCTGCAATTCGGCTCTTCTGTCCATGTTTGTAATGAGGTCGAGAGAGGAGTGGCGCTAGCGGAACCCAAACTGAGCAACGGTGAGCAGGTTATTGCTGAGTAGCTGCTGCGTGATGTCACTGTCAATGATGCCATTCATCATTTTAATGATTGAGAGTTAATTGATGGGGTGGTAATTGGCCGTATTGGATTTGCCCTGCTTTTTGTGCATAGGACATAGCTGGGCAATTTTCAACATTGTCGGGTAGATGCCAGTGTTGTAGCTGTACTGACGCAACTTGGCGAGATGCGCGGCTAGTTCTGGAACACAATTCTTCAGTACTACAGTCAGGATGTTGTCAGGGCCCATAGCCTTTTCAGTATCCAATGCCATCAGCAGTTTCTTGATATCACATGGAGTGAATTGAATTGGCTGAAAGCTGGCATCTGTGATGCTGGGAACCTTTAGGAGGTCGTGATGGATATTCCACTTGGCATTTCTGGCTGAAGATGGTTGCAAATTCTTCAGCCTTGTCTTTTGCACGGATGTGCTGGGCTCCTCCATATCATTGAGGATGGGGATATTTGTGGAGCCGCCTCTTCCAGTTAGTTGTTTAATTGCCCACCACCATTCATGACTGGATGTGGCAGGACTTCCAGATCTATGATTTGATCTGTTTGTGGGATCGCTTAGCTCTGTCTAGCATGTTGCTTCTGTTTAGCATCCAATCCTGTTTTGTAGCTTCACCAGGTTGGTACCTAATTTTTATATGCTGTTCCTGGCATGCTCTCCTGCACTCTTCATTAAACTATGGTTGGTCCCCTGGCTTGGTAATGGTAGAGTGGGGGATGTGCTGGACCATGAGGTTACAGATTATGGTTGAATGCAATTATCCTGCTGCTGATGCCCCACAGTGCCTCATGAATGCCCAGTTTTGTGTTGCTAGATCTGTTCTGAATTTATCCCATTTGACATGGTGGTAGTGCCACACAACACGATGGAGGATATCCTCAATGTGAAGATGGGACTTTGTCTCCATAAGGACTGCGCAGTGGTCACTCTTACCAGTGGTGTCAAGGACAGATGTATCTACGACAGGTAGGTTGGTGCGGACAAGATCAAGTCTGTTTTCCCTGTCTATTAACTGTCTAATGTATAGGTGATTTGGTTTTCAATTTACAGCCAGTTGCATCATAAGATATCTCCATTTATGCGCTCCTAAGTGAATTTTCCTTTGCAGTTGCATTGAAGGACTGCATAATACTTGGAGCTTGAGAGTTCTTGTTCTACTCATGCTGTGCCACTCTCGCCTCCAAGTTTGACGGTTGTGGGATCAAGTCCCATTCTAGGACTTGAGCACAAAATCAAGGCTGTCACTCCAGTGCAGTACTGAGGCATTGCTGCTCTCTTGGTGATGTGTCTTTCAGATGAGCTGTTAAACCAGTGCCCCGTCTGCCCTCTCAGATGGGCAGAAAGGATTCCATGACACTGTTTTGAAGAAGAGCAGGGGAGTTGGCCTTTGTGATCAACATCACAAAAACAGATGATGTGGTCATTACCACATTGCTGTTTGTGAGATCTTGTTTGCAAATTTACTGCTGCATTTTCAACATTAGAACAGTGACTAGGCTTCAAAAGTACTTCATTAGCCGTAAAGCACTTTGGGACATCTTGAGCTTGTGAAATGCAAGTCTTTTTTTTTTCTTTTTGGTGCTTTGTTTTTAAGGTTGTGTGTTACAAATGGCATTTTCCATGCATTTAGTCAAATCTCTGGACATGGCACTCCAACTGATGTTAAAAATGATCATAATCTAATGCAGAATCATTTGACTGAAACACTGTTTGAAGTTTGCACCAATTTCTCTTTTTCTCTTTCTCTCTCATTTTTTTCTCTCTCGCACATATATATTTTCTCTAAGTATATTGTAAAACAGCTCAGGGATGAGTTATTGGAAGTGCGTTAAAGGGAATAGAGCACTTATGCTGGGCCTTTATTTAAAAAAAAACAGTTCTTTACGTTGGTCTGGTAATGTAAACTGAATATTCAGCAGTGAACTGCTAGAGGCAGGATTCATTCCACAGTGCGAGTGAATTACAGACAGTTGTATGTTATTTAGTTGTCAGTCACAGGATAGGTTATTTATATAGTGGCTTATCATAAAAGACTGTCCTTTTCAATGTGTCTCCTTATTGTTAAAGATGAAATTGCACTTCAATTTAATTAAATTATCTCCATTTTAAACAATTGATGATGAAAACAGGGATTTGCTTGGATTATTGATTATTCTAGGATCAACTTTATGGATAAATTTATGATTTGTTTAGAATGGCTACACATTCAATGGTGAAAAGAGGCAACTGCATATGTGCTTGCATTTTTAGCATTGAACACTCTTCAGGAATGAATCATTTGGCTCAAGCAGTATTATTTTTCTAAGAGTTATTTGTAATGGTTTCAGAAGATTATTCAGCTCAGATACTTTAACTTGCACATCTTAGTTAGTCTCTGGAGTAAAAAGATGATCTATCATTGTCTTTGCCATAAATCGACTAACCGCAGGAGATGCAAAGGTTTTTCTACATTTAAAAATAAGGAAGTAGAACAATAACTCTTGTGATTATCACAGAATCGGCCTTTAATGCTTTGAAATGGCCAACAGAACGAGCTTTATAATATATGGGGGGGGGGGGGGGGGGGAAAGACAAACCTTTTATATTGATCAGGCGAACCAGTCGTGTGTGCTTCTTGTTCAGAAAGGATATTTGAAAAGAAGACAATAGATACAGGATGAATATATTGCTTGCATGAATGTGGCCAATTCAAGCTCCATCCCGTTGAGGGTTTGTTCAGGAGAGTATTTTATCCTTTTGGAGCACTGTGTGTTAAATTACTAGATGTGGCACTCCAGGTTTTTGCCACAGGTGAGTGCCAAAACAGTTGCTGCAGTGTTAAAAACTCCTTGATATGTCTACAGTAAGTAGAGTAATGGTAGACTTTTGCCTTGCTGGTGGCAGATGCAGTGCACCATTTTGGCCATCTGTTAAGAATTTCTGTTGTTCTGGAATTATATGCAGGACAATACATCAAATTAAGCAGCTCTTCATGTTTTGTATGCATCTTGAAATTCCACAGATATTTTCATCACATTTCAGTGAGGCATGAGAGAAGACTTTTAAACTGCTTAGATTATGTTTACAAATACTGTTTGTTTTATATTTTAGGCGATTGAAACTGCATTGGATTGTCTGAAGAGTGCTAATACAGAGCCATATTATCGCCGCCAGGCTTGGGAAGTTATCAAATGCTTTTTGGTGGCAATGATGAGCTTGGATGATAACAAACATTCGCTGTACCAACTACTTGCCCATCCAAAGTACGGACAGCACAGATTCCGTTTAATAATTGAATGCAAGAGCAGATTCATTACATTTATAATCCACAGTGCCAGTTTCCCTTCATGCAGAGTCTTTTTTCTAAAAAAGAAAAAATGGGATGGGAAAGTGGAGTTGAGGCAGAAGATCATATTGAAGGCAGAGCAGGCCTGGGGGCTTTGTGATCTTCTGCTATTTCTTATGTTCTTGATTCTTGTGTTGTTAATAGAAACAGGTTTTTAAAGTAATATCAGTAATTACAATTCTGTTTTAATCCAACATATAATGAAAGTGCATGTGCTGTACAACTTAACTGAAGCAAGAGCATTTTTTTAGTAAGGTTTGCACTATAAGTCTGAAGGTTCCAGGGTAAGTGAGCATAATTATAAATTATATTGAACATGTTTATCGCTCCTCATGCTTTTTGCATTTTGGGCATGTTGAATGAACAGCATATTCCAGTCAAAGTTGTCGAACAATATATCTCGTGATCTTCTGCAGGAAAATTGAATTTCGACTTAAGTGTTATGGTGGCTTTAAACTGTCTCGCTATTGAGTTACTTGCAGCCATCACTCAGTTTCTGAATACTATTACATGCCAGAATGTTATGCGATGATGTGGGAAATGCTGGGTGATGGAGGTCAGCACTTCACCATCCCAGTGCTAAGCAGTTGTCTTGAGTGACTGTAACCGGAGTGTTGGGTCTCAAGTCTTCACACATGATTTTGGGCAGCCAAAGTGAGCATGACTGCATTGTAAATACTGGGGCCATCTCCTGATAAGCTGGGTGGTGGTTATTGAATTGCTAAAGTACCAGAACGAAGTTCAGCTTCAATATAAATTTCTATAGGAGGGGACTCGAATAAAACTTTTGAAATCCCTTCCATAAAAGGTTTGGTTACATGTTAGAATGCATATCTTTATTTGGTCAAATCATTGATTGGAAAAAAAAATGCGCTTTAGCAATCTCGATGCTGTGTTGGTTTTAGTTAAAGGGAAAAAAAAACAAATCTTTTATTTTAAGAATTTTAGATTAATTCAATTTCAGAAGCAGCCTCCATTACCTAACACAATGAGCAACTGAGCCATGCAGAGAAGGTCTCAGGCTTGATCCATGATCTATGCTGGTTTCAGCCAGGGAAGATGATGGGACACCACAAATGACCTTGGCACCCTTGGTATAGAAGGGGAAGCACTCGGGTTCTATTTCTCCTGATGGCTAACTGGAAGTCCCCTGTTGGAGGTTTGTGTGTACATGCACGGATGTTTGGTAAGGCGGGAAATTGGCTCGGCCGCAAGGTCCCTTCTGGTTGAATAACCCGCCAGCGCTTGCTATTGAAAGTTGGCCGTGATCTGTGGACACTCGGCTGAGGTACTGCAGGGCACCAAGTGCCCACTGAACCACACCAAAGCATTTGAGGGAAGAGGTAAAAATTGTCAAGAGGAAAAACATCTCTCAATAAAGGCGATGCTGAAATCTAGCAAGTGATAAGGGCAGCAGCATAAGCATTTCTCCATCTTGGCATAATAGCTCTTTTTGTCTGCCAAATTGATTAATATTTCAGTCTTTCAAACCAAATGAAATGACTTGAGCACAGCACACTGTAAATATTGAAACGTCACTCAATAATCACATTTGGTTGTCAGCGCTTGTACCATTCAGAGCACATTTGCCTTATTTGCAGCAGCTGGCCCTAAATAGCCGTGATGAAATTGAACCATCCATCTTATTTGTGGTCAGTTGCTGACAGTATTAAAATGGAATAATTGAATTGGGTCAGCTCTATCAAAATGTAAAAGAAACTCTGCTACCCGCAATTGTCATGGTTGACTTGTTAATAATGTGGCGAGTGGTTTTCTTGAATTAATTACATTTTTTTTCCCAGCTTCACAGAGAAGGCGATACCCAGCGTAATTATATCGCACCGTTATAAAGCACAGGACACGCCTGCTCGTAAAACATTTGAACAGGCTTTGACGGGCGCATTTATGTCAGCTGTCATTAAAGATCTACGGCCTAGTGCTCTGCCTTTCGTGGCCAGCTTAATCCGTCACTATACCATGGTGGCAGTAGCTCAACAGTGCGGTAAGTAAATGCCACCTACTGAATGGGTGAGATTGAACTGGGGACTTTCTGACATTTTTGCAAGTTATTCTTATAAGGAAATAAATATAACCACAGAATTGAAAGGAGGATGTTACTTTGCTTTAGTTCACAAGTGTGAAATTTCTATCATAATTCACAAATGCCAAGGGCACAAGTGAATTATTGAATCTATCTGAGGAATTGAGCCAAACCAGTGGAACTCTGACAAGGCAGTGTTCTTATATAAAAAAAAATCATTTTCTACGTTTATCTATATTCAAAAAATGAAACGAGATTTTTTTTAACTCATCCATTTGAGCAGTGATATTTTGTTTTTGCAATATAGTTACATGTATAGCTGTTTCAGGCAAGTTAGTTGCCACTTTCAGCTGCGAAAGAAATTACTTTCACTTACTGCCTTTCATGACTTCAGGACATTGCAAAGCACTTTGCAGCCAATGAATTACTTTTGAAGAGTAGTCATTGTTGTAATGTAGAAGACATGGCAGTCAATTTGCATGCTGCAAGCTCCCACAAACAGCACGGAGAGAAATAACCAGATAATCTGACTAGCTTTAGGAGATACTTGCATGCAAGAAGCACATTGCCCAGTGGTAGTCTAACTTGTACATTTTCATTATACGCTGGCCCCCTTAGCCCAGCAACAATTTTATTCAGTGCATTTTGTTAAACAGTTGCTGCCCTTTTGCCTATCCTAATAAAATTAATAAATCTATCATTTTTTGGCGACGTATAATTGTGTTATTATTTGGCGTGGCGTATAATTTAAAAGTCTTTGTGTTCCCCAGGCCCGTTCTTGCTCCAGTGTTACCAAGTAGGCAGTCAGCCAAGTACAGCCATGTTCCACAGTGAAGAGAATGGATCAAAAGGAATGGACCCACTTGTTCTTATAGATGCGATAGCCATCTGCATGGCTTATGAGGAAAAGGAACTTTGCAAAATCGGAGAGGTGGCTCTAGCTGTCATCTTTGATGTAGCAAGCATAATCCTAGGCTCAAAGGAACGGGTAGGTACTTCTGAATTTCTAATAACATACATGTTGAATTATGCTACCAAAGCATAATATTTAATTTACAACCTATAGCAAAGAAAGAACTTACATTGAAAGCACCTTTCACACGTTGGGATGTCCCAAAGCGCTTCACAGCCAGTTACATACTTAATGCCAAAGGGATCAAGGGATATGGGGAGAAAGCGGGAACAGGGTACTGAATTAGACAATCAGCCATGATCTTTTTTGAATGGTGGAGCAGGACCGAAGGGCCGAATGGCCTCCTCCTGCTCCTATTTTCTATGTTTCTATGTTTGAAGTGTAATGTAGGAAATGCGGCAGCCAGTTTTTGCACAGCAAGCTCCCACTGACAGCAATGTGATAATGACCAGTTAATCTGTTTTTTAGTGATGTTGATTGAGGGATAAATACTGACCAGAACACTTGTTGGTTGGGGGGTTGGTGGTGGTTCTTCAAAATAGTGTCATGGGATTTTTTGCATCCATCTGAGATGCCAGATGGGATCTCAGTTTAACATCTCACCTGAAAGACTGATAGCTGTCACATCCTGTTCAACTTAGAAATTTTACTGATCTAATATTTATTGATGTATTGGATGTTGTCAGACAAGTGACCTTTTGTTTTAATCCCGCTAGGCTTGCCTGTTACCACTATTCTCTTACATTGTGGAGCGTCTTTGTGCCTGCTGTTATGAACAAGCCTGGTATGCCAAACTTGGAGGTGTGGTCTCCATTAAGTTCCTGATGGAACGCCTTCCATTGATTTGGGTCCTACAGAATCAGCAAACCTTTCTGAAGGCTCTCCTTTTCGTCATGATGGATCTGACTGGAGAGGTACTGTGTGTTTCTTACATGGGTGTGGGGTATGTGAAGTCCATGGTATGTTTCACGACAAAAGTCAGTATGTCTAACTAGCTCATGCTAACTAGCAATCAACGTGTGCTCACACTGCAGTTGGGCTGGAGTGAGTGTGATCAGCCTTTTTGTCCTTTTACAAAGGAAGTGTATGCATCAAGAAGTTGGGGTCACCTGCAAAATAGTACATCCATTTAAAATCATCTGCCAAGAAATGGTGTAGGCTACTGATCTGGGTGCCCTAATTGCTGAGCTGCACTTCCAGTGCACAAATTCCAACATGAGGGCTAATTTACAAAATATTCAGTTGAGATGAGTGGTTGCTTTGTGAGATTATATTTTGGTTGATATGTGCTTATGACTTGAGTTAAATGAACTGATAAGTATGCTGTAGTGGTATTATGTAGTAAAATAGCACTGTAATTGTAATCATTGTTACGCTGTTTGTGGCTGTTCAAATTTTAACAGATCTATTCATGGGAAAATGTGGATTTAACCGGTGACAGGATGCAAACAAATAATTACCACCACAAAAGAAACTGAAAGGGCTGCATTGCTAGGGTAAAGTAGAGGGAGAGCTGTCACAACCTCTGGCTGTGTCTGACCCAGATTATCAACGCTACCTTTGTGCGTAGAATTTTCTCGGGAGTGTCCTTTGCACCTGCTGAGCAAGAAGTTTTAAAAAAAAAAAAGTTTTATGTACTAAGACTGAATGCGACTGCTTCTCTTGGAAGAGATGATGAGACCTAAAATTTGATTGACAGCACTGCTGGGTGAAAGCGAGACTTCTCCTCATGCAGACATGAGAAAATCCACTGGAGTAAAACTTGGGCTTTGGCTTCAAAATAGTGAGAGTATATGACTATGACCAAACAACAACTTGTATTTGTATAGTGCCTTTAACTTAGTAAAACATCCCAAGGTGCTTCATTGGGGCATGATGAAGCAAAATTTTACACCAAGCCACATAAGGAGATATTGGGACAGGTGATCAAATGCTTGGTCCATGAGGTAGATTTTAAGGATAGTCTTAAAGTAGGAAATGAAGTGGAGAGACTTAGGGAGGGAATTCCAAAGCTTGGGGCCAAGGCAGCTGAAGGCACGGCCACCAGTGGTAGAGCGATTAAAATCGGGGTTGGTCAAGAGGCCAGAATTAGAGGGTTGTAGGAGCAGGGGGAAGTAACGGAGGCGCTTGACGCAATAAAGGGATTTGAAAACCAGGATGAGAATTTTCAAATCCTGCGTTGGTGGTCTGGGAGCAAATATAGGTCAGTGAGCACAGGGCAGGGGGCGATGGGCATTGGAGACTTAGTGCGAGTTGAGATACAGGCATCAGACAGACCATGCAAACAGATGGTACAAATTCCTGACAAAAAGCTATTTTCTGTTTAAAGCATTATAAACGTTTTACCTAAAGGAATAATTCTGCTTCTGTCCAGGTTTCCAATGGAGCAGTTGCAATGGCCAAGACCACCTTGGAGCAGCTGCTAGTTCGTTGTGCAACCCCCTTGAAGGATGAGGAGAAGTCAGAAGAGCTGCTTGCAGCTCAAGAAAAGTCATTCCACCATGTGACCCATGACCTTGTGCGGGAAGTGACATCGCCGAACTCCACCGTGCGAAAGCAGGCCATGCATTCTTTGCAAGTGCTTGCCCAAGTAACGGGGAAAAGTGTAACAGAAATCATGGAGCCCCACAAAGAGGTGACGTAAAAATAGTGCAATATTTCACATAACTGGAGGTGTGCTTCGTAACTTGTGATTTTCAACTATTGACAATTCATGGAGAAAAAAAATCACTTGTAGGCGAGGGTGGCTTTTAGGGCAAAAGTAACCATGAATCGCTAAGAAAACTATAATGCACAGGAACTTGCTAGGTTAAACCTCTGTCCTCTTGGGAAGATCTAATAATGAACAAAATTAGACGACTATCATATTGGAATTATCATCCTCCAAATGGAAAATTCCTCCACGAGAGATCCTTACTCTGATCATTTGATTGGGGATGAACAGAAATTTTCTGTGCGGTTGCGCTGTCATGTTGAACTTATGTTTTGGTGTCTCTTCTGGTAAAACAAATGGGTTCAGGGGAGGAACCTTAATGTAATGCTGTCTTGACATTGTCATGCCACCATATTGAAGTGATTTCTGTCTTTAGTATTTTTAACCTGGGTTTTACCATTGACACCCTGGTGACCTTGGCAATTTGTGAGCAATTCTTCAATTCCAAGTGTGAATGCTATGAGGTGGATAATCTAACCTTTTTATTTTGTAGAAGTGTTGACAGAATGTTGGCTAACCCACAATTTTCATCAGCGTGATTGCATTTGGAACGTGCTTGAATCCTTCAGTTTCTACAACTTGTGTCGAGAAGTGTCGTGCCATATGGGTGCGGTACCAACCTAAGTGCAGAATGCAAATTTGATCCTGGATTATTCCATGTGTTTCTAGGTCCTACAAGACATGGTTCCACCTAAGAAGCACTTACTGCGACATCAACCAGCAAATGCTCAGATCGGATTGATGGAAGGAAATACATTTTGCACGACTCTACAGCCCAGGCTGTTCACCATGGATCTCAATGTAGTGGAGCACAAAGTCTTTTATACAGAGGTAAGGGTTGGTGGATACCTTCTACTTTCTTAACTACTCTGTATTTTCCAATGTGCAGCTTTTCTTGCCTGTTTCTATGGTCATTCACCTTCAGCAGTATGGCTTCTCTAAAATTGCTAAAACTAGTGATTTAATGAAACGATTTGTCCAACAAGTCAGTGATTCACCAAAAACAAAATCTAGTTACTTTGGCTGAAGATTTAGTTTATGGAGCTTTTGTTTAAAGTTCAAGCTTGCTGAGTTATATCTATTGTGCCAACTCAAGCGTTTAGTTTCAAGGCCATCCATGTAGATAGCTTTCAGTAGCTTCATTTGCTTCAGCTTATATGTGGCTTGGACAGTTCCATTCACGAGGATATTGGGGTATAAACGTTTCTGCACATCATTCAGGAAACTGCAGTATTGAAAGAGGTAGCTGTGGAGATAGTGGATGCATTGGTGATCATCTTCCAAAATTCTATAGATTCTGGTGGGGTTCCTGCAGATTGGAAGGTCGCAAATGCCATCCGACTTTTAAGAAGGGAGGGGGGAGAAAAAACTGGGAACTGCAGATCTGTTAGCCGTATATCAGTTGTATGGAAAATGCTAGAATCTGTTCTAAAGGATGTGATAAATGGACACCTGGATAATAATGATCTAATTGGGCATAGTCAACATGGATTTATGAATGGGAAATCATGTTTTGCCTGTTTTGAGGATGTTACTAACCGAATTGATAAAGGGGAGTCGGTGGACGAGTTATCCTAGGATTTTCAGAAGGCTTTTGATAAAGTTCCCCACAGGATTACTGCACTGACAGAGCTGCAATTATTTTTGGATGGGACGTTAAACCAAGGCTCTGTCTGCCCTCTTAGGTGGCAGTAAAAGATTCCATGGCACTATTTGAAGAACAGGGGAGTCCTGGCTGATCTTTATCCCTGGGAGCTTGCTGTTTGTAAATTGGCTGCCATGTTTCCTACATTGCAACAGTGCAAGCACCTCCTTGGCTGTGAAGAGCTTTGGGACATCTTGAGATTGTGACTGATTTGACCTATAACTGAATTGACCTCAAATTGGTTATCTTAGTTAATTTCACTGTAAGTTGCATGTGGATTTGCAGCATTTCCCCCTAGTTTACTACTGTACTGCAGACTTTTTAAAGCTTCTTAAGTTTGCAGTATACTTTCTGACTTTAATTCCTGATTGCTAATGAAAAGCAATGAATTAAGTGCAGAGGGTTGGTTTAAAAATAGAGGCAAATTTTCGCGATGTTTCTTTACAAAAATGGTTTATGCACTGCAAGTATTTACACAGGCAGAAATCTCTCATCAGTAACAAACGTGTCTCGGTTGAATACCTCCATTTAATAAATGATGGTGTTTGACTTGTTGAATGCTTTTATCTTGTTACAGTTGCTAAATCTGTGCGAGGCAGAAGATGTTGCTCTTATGAAACTACCGTGCTACAAAAGCCTGCCTTCACTTGTGCCTTTACGCATTGCTGCCCTCAGTAAGTGAAACTATGGTAACTAAAAGGCAGAAAGCTCCTGTCTTAAAACATACAGCAGTTATTTTTACCCAAACTCGCATTCAATTTGGAGCCACTTTGTGATAAATTAAGAGGTGGCTTGGGACCTGTTATAATGCTAGTTTGTTTTGGTGTTGCTTTTAGAGAAAAATTGGTGTCTGATAGTATTTTGCTCGTGGATGAGTTTTCAAAAGATGTAGCAAGGCTGGTCTGTATGGTGGTGTAGCCATGTTGTAGCACTAATACTTGATGTAGTGGTCGCAAGCTTGAGAGCCCACTCGGCAAAGTTTCTGATCTATAGCTGTGCCAATGCAGGCAGATGCTGAACAGAGGAAGATGTCTGTGAATTCTCTACTGGGCTACTCTTGCATAATTCTTTATGGCTATTGGCAAAAGAGCTGCATGAGTAAAAGGTTTTGGAACAGCCTATTCAGATGCTGGTATATGCGGCTTGAAGTAGGGGATTGGGGGAGCAGCGAGTGGAGTGCAGGGGTTCATAGAAAGCAGATAGAAATGTGTATTTTCCTTTTAAAGTAATGACACGCAGTAAAACCTATCAGAAACCACCTGTAGAAAGCAATGGTATTTAGAATCCCTCCTGGCCAACACAATGCTACACCATGATTTAACATGAGGCATTCTAGAAAACTCAGGGCTGGAAAATCCCTAAATCTAGAAGCTCATAAAAGTTTGACAGGCCCAATGGAGTACATTGTGGCAGGTCAGGGAACATTAAGCCAATGACCTGCTGTAAACTGCACATTGCAAGCCAACATGCAGGAGATTAGAAACTACCGCACTCAGAATTATATTTTCAACAAAACGTTAATGCTCTTAATGTATCCCGCAGCATAGATTAAAAAAACCTCGTCAAGTCCTTTAATCATCTTTAAACACCTCCATTAGATCACCCCTTAATTTTCTAAACTCAAAGGAATACAGAATCATCAGTGTTTACAAGCAAGCATTTTCACAGTGTTTTTCAATGTAATTATCTCTGTACACAATGTTTTATCTTGGTTATTGTATGTAATTGAGTTAGTTTTCATTTTCTATGTGCAGTCCAATGACCAACTTTTATAATATAGTTGTGCATGCTTGAGGAAGTTGTTCACTGATTTTATGTTGTTCTGCTAGTTTGTGTGGAGACTAAAATTGTGCTCCTTTTGCTTTTTCTTGAATAGATGCCCTGGCTGCCTGCAATTACCTGCCTCAGTCACGAGAAAAAATCATTGCCGCATTGTTCAAGGCATTGAACTCGACGAATAATGAATTGCAGGAGGCTGGAGAGGCCTGCATGAGGAAGGTTAGTTGTGATGCAGTAGTGCAATTCTGGAGATGCTATCCAGGCAAGAGTTGAAAGGAATCCAGACCAAATGATGAATGCTGTATTAATATTTACCAGCATGTCGTTTTACCGTGACACTTTCACAATTTCTGTAATTAAAATAATTTTTAAAAATTAATTTTGTTGTATTCTCAACAGACAAAATAGTGATGTAGGTTGTACTCATTGTCCTAATTGACTATTAATTTTTTTCCCTAATACCATTAGCTATATTCGTACATGTAGTTTAGAAATGACGAGAACATAGTTTGAAGAGCCTTCAGACAATTGCAGACCCCTATTTAGCATTTGGTCATCTGCCAGTTGTATAGTGCCTGATAATTCATTCACTTAACACTAATTTTTTGAAGTACTCAATAATTTGAATTAAATAGCATAAATTACATAGCAAAGTGGGAATTTGGTACTAAAAATTACTTATATTAGAATTTTAAATCAAAAAAAATTGAGTTCAAGTGGACTGTACATTATAATTCATGAAAGGAAATGTATTTTTCAGAAAATGTTTTTCTCTTTTGCAGAATATTACAAAAAGCTGGGCTACTAGTATAAATGCTCCTTTCGCACACATGCCCAGTAATTCGTATTGCTATGACTATCATTGACACTAGAACTGCATAATGTATGTCATTTTTGAATATTCATATGCAAGCCGTTCTGGAAGTAATGTAATAAAAGCAAAGTACTGGAAATGCTCAGCAGGTCTGGCAGTGTCTGTAGAGAGAGAAACAGATTTGACGTTTTTTGACTTGGATATGACTCTTCAGAGCTTTTTTTTTACTTTTGTCATGGAAGTAATACATTTTTTCAGGGTTCAGGGCTTTGAACAGACCTGGAGCCGAGGTGAGCACAAACCACTCCAAAACTCTTGTAGTTTGTTCCTCTCTGAACCCCTGCCTATTACAGGTCTTGAAGCCCCTCACACAAAGCCCTAAGCAGCCCCATATAACTTTGTTTCTGAAATATGTTGGTCAGAATGTGAGTCGGATATTTTTCCACAAAGCAATCCCGAAAAAAAGATGAAAAATCCATTTTTATTTTTGTATAGTTTGGCTGCTGATGTGCATGTATCTACCTCCATCTAGCAAAAGTGGGCTTTAAAGAATATTGATAAACCTGTGTATTCATTATCTAATTAAAATGCATGAGTATCTTTTGTGTCTTGTTTATAATGCAACACTATATATAAGGCTTTTTTTTAAACTGAGCTTTAAAGGCTTTAATTACAAATTATCCTAAATCTTAAATGTTTTAAATTGGCTAAAGTTTCTTTTTATGTTTACCTTTTTAGTTTTTGGAGGGAGCTACAATTGAAGTAGATCAAATCCACACACACATGCGGCCACTCCTGATGATGTTGGGTGATTATCGCAGCCTGACTTTAAATGTTGTGAATCGCTTGACCTCTGTAACGAGACTTTTTCCAAACTCCTTTAATGATAAATTTTGTGACCAGATGATGGTAAGTGTGTGAGTAGCTTTATCAGTCATGTTCAGATTTAAGCCAATTTTGAATGTGAGTTGTTCAAAATGAATATCTCAAGTGAATTTGAGATTTTGTCTCTTTGGCTAATTTTCTGCCCTGCTTTCCTGAAGGTGTTATTTCTTACTGGAATAGCAATAATTTTTGTGACTTTATACGAAAATCCAACCAGCCAAACTATGCCATAAACCAATTACAAATCCATGAAGATGCTACTGGTCTTTGCTGCAGGTTCAGAACCATCCGCCAGATACTTGGCCACATATGTTGATCTCTCTTTTCTGTCTAGTCTGCTTTGGTAATGAAAAGCTTTGTGGTGCTGTTCAATCTATTTGAATCATTCCAGATGTTTATAGGGGATACATCACAGATCACAGGAGCAGGGGGAGGCCATTCAGCCCCTTGAGCCACCTGTTCTGCCTTTTAATGAGATCATTGCTGACGTGTATCTTAATTCCATCCACCCGACTTGGATTCCTATCCTTTTTATATCCTTGTGTAGCAAAAATCTATCGATCTCCGATTTAAAATGATTAATTATGTTAGCGTCTAGTGCTTTTTGTGGGAAAGAGTTCCACACTTCTGCCACCCTTTGGGTGAAGATTTTTTGCTAACTTCTGAATGGCCTGAATAATTTTAAGGTTATGTTCCTTTGTCCTAGACTCACCCATTGGGGAAAATATTTCTCTATCTGCCCTATTGATTTTTTTTTCAGAATCCAAAATATCTCAATCAAATCACTCCTTAAATCTTCTATTTTCCAGGGAATGTATGTAATTATGTAATCTCTACTCATAAGCTAACCTTTGGAGTCCTGATAACATTCTGGTGAATCTGCTGCACACTTTCCCAGGCCAGTAAATCCTTTCTAAGGTGCAGTGGCCAGCACTGTACAATGGTACTCCAAATGTGGTCAAAACAGGGCTGTGTATAGCTGTAGCAAACTTCCCTTTATGTTCCTAACATTCCATTAGACGTTTTGATTTTTTTTGAACCCGACTACTACATTTTAGTGATCTGTGTACATGGACACCTAAATGCCTTTGGAATTCCACTATTAGGAGTCTTTCATTATTTAAATAATATTGGTTTGGATCTGGTAAAGAATTTTGGTTTAAGAATAGCAGTAACATTACTTCTGTGCCACATCTTTAGAAAACAGGGTTTGTCCACACATGGTTAAAGAAATTCCAGAGCTGTCTTTACCATTCACAATTAACTAGTGTTACGACCAGGTGAGAAAGGGGTCTAGGGCTCCCCCCCTCAGCCTCTTCCTGGTTTGGGCGTAACAGGGTTTAACTTTTAAAACACCGTGTTTTAGCTTCCCTCTCAGTGAGTCCTTGCTCACTGCTCTCTGCTTGATTTCTTTGCCATTACAATTAGACAGGTTTTCTCAGATTTAAACTAGAAAGGTGTAAGTTTATAAACCTTAAAACTCTAATTCAGTTAAAACTACTAGAAATACGCGACGCGACCACGCTCGCATGCATACGTGATAAACACACGCCAATAGAGACAGAGGAAGAGAAAGCAATAAAGGGGAAAGGGTTTGAAGCAATAGCTGGATTTCATTTACTGGTTTTGGGTTTGATGTAAAGTCTTTGATTGAAGTGAAGTCTTGCAGTTCTCGTTGAGGCCCAGTGTACACTTTCATACTTGTTTCACTGATCTTCTGTCTTGAGGCTTAAGTTACTTCTGTGATTCCCTGGAACGTTGCTCGAGAGAGAGAGACAGGGAGAGACCTTCTCTGTTGTCTTCAAATTGCAGTCTCTTCCCAAATTGTTGTTTAGTTTAGTTTTAGTTTAGAGATACAGCACTGAAACAGGCCCTTCGGCCCACCGAGTCTGTGCCGACCATCAACCACCCATTTATACTATTCCTACACTAATTCCATATTCCTACCACATCCCCTCCTGTCCCTATATTTCCCTACCACCTACCTATACTAGGGGCAATTGCTAATGGCCAATTTACCTATCAACCTGCAAGTCTTTTGGCATGTGGGAGGAAACCCACGCAGACACAGGGAGAACTTGCAAACTCCACACAGGCAGTACCCAGAATTGAACCCGGGTCGCTGGAGCTGTGAGGCTGCGGTGCTAACCACTGCGCCACTGTGCCGCCCGTGTGAGCACAATTCATAAAACTCTAAGTTGGCCAGCAGGTGTGTCATGTGACTAGCCCCTTATTTGGAACAACCTCTCCGGCGAGGTTTGAGGATTTCCCCCAAGCTTAGCAGACACTCTCAGTGGAGGGTGGATGGCTGGCTCTTACACATTCAATGTCTCTTGATCAAAAATCCGTCTGGCTAATTGAATCAGGGAGTACTCATTGTTTTCTTCAGGCAACTGTCTTTTAGAATGCAAATGTGCAGCCATGTTTTCAGCCACTGTTGTGGTCTTTTTAAATAAATTATTTCAAGTCCAGTAGCAGTTCAAAAATAATGTTCCATATGACGAAATTAATATGTCTCATTTTGGCAGGAGTGGTTTTCGTCACACTAGTTTCAGAATTTTTTTGACCATTTTTCCCACAGAGGATTTGGGAACATATTTTGAAGTATTGGCGTTTTTAAACAAAGTGTATTTATGCAAATTTTGGGTGGACAGTGCGGAAAGCCTCAAGACAAAAGTTGGGTAATAGTTATTGGTCTAAACATTGAATTTGTTTAACTGAAGACTCTAACAATACAAAGTGCATGAACCTTACTCAGCAATGAGTAAATGGGGAAGTCGCTGGTCTAAGGCACTGGCTAGAAGGTGCTCTCTAGCCCATCCCTTGTGGCTGTCAATATGGGGATGAAAAGCAGAGGCAGAAACACTTGCTGATGGTCAAGGTCTTAAAATAGAAAGCTACGAGGGTGAGCTTTTGCCAAACTCAGAAGGAGAATGCGGGAGGGTAGTTGGACATTAGTTTGCTGAAGTCAAACATGTAATGATTGAAAGGATAAGACCCTCTAGTCCATTCAGCCTGCCCCACACAATTGTGATAACAATACATACACTCCTTACCCCACTCAAAAAATATGTTCTTCTGGGAGAGACGAGAAACCAGATTAAAAACCCTGACTTGTTTGGGGAAAATAGAGCCTCACTGATGTGGGGAAGCTTAGCATGCTCATTATTTTGTATTATTACATGATGACAAGTTGTCCTAATAAAATTAAGTGAATTGATCATTATTGTTGCTCGGTATGTTCACTAACTTGAGATAAAGCAGCTTAATGATTTGTATGTGGCTTCATCTCACAAGTTTTCTTGGTTCTCCATTGAAATGATCGCAGTGGCACATGTCTATCAGGTGGATTGTAAGTAGGTGATATTTGTTACACCCCTAGGCTATGCTGTTTGCATTGAGAATTGAATGTTGGCACATAAGGGGCGTGGGATTGTATCGCAGTAGCGTCCGGCACCACTGAACCTGAGGTGATGTCTGGGGCAGACCTGAATGTGTAATGAGTATCAAGCTATGGAATTAATTCAGGATGGGCTATAACCAGGAACCGGTGTAATTTTAGGTCAAGTGAGAATCAATTTCTGATTTAAATGGCATCTCTCTAACCAATTTACTCACCCAGGCTGAGCTTAAAATAAAAATCCAATGACATTTTATCTCAATCGACATCTTTGAGGATCTGTTTATGCTTTTTTCACTGAAAACCTCATGGATATAACTCATCCATCCAATCATCATTCGAGGTACTGCATACTCTGCCAAGCACTAATAGTAATCACAATGAGTTTTGTTTAGTTTCTGTTTAGCCATGGAACTGGATAGATTGTCAGTATAGTTGTATTAGGACTGGAATGTGTTGAAAGCCTACTGCCTGGCTGAAAGTTTGCAAACTTGGCACAAATAGGCAAACAAACCTGGTGCCTCCTGGTCTGCTTGACTTGGAAACATACTGGTCTGATCCCTTACCCACTGGGTCTCTAGAAGAACTGTGAGTTTGAGGTTTTCTATTTAAAGTTAACTGGTTTTTACACCTTTGTATCTTCTAGACTTGAATATTCCAATGGACTCTTGGCCAGCTCCCATCTTCTACTCTCCCATATATTTTAAGGTCATCCAAACCCCTGCTGCCCGTGTCCCAATCTCACCAAGTCCTGTTCACCAATCACCCCTGGGCTCGCTGGGCTACTTTGGCTCCCAGACTGGCAAAGCCTTCATTTTAAAATTCGCGTCCTTGTTCTCAAATTCGTACATGATCGCACCTCTACTATCTCTGTAACCTTCTCCAGATATTACAGCCCTCCAAGATCTCTGCTCTCCAATTCTGACCTCTTGAGCATCCCTAATTTTTAATTGCTGCACCAATGGCAAATCTGCTTTCGGTTGCCAAGGCCCTAAGCTCTGGAATTCCATGAGAACATAAATAGGAGCAGGAGTAGACCATTCAGCCCCTTAAACCTACTCTGCCTACTCTTCAGCATAATCATGGCTGATTTTCTACCTTAACTCCACTTTCCTGCCCCCTTCCCATAATCCCTTGATTCCCTGAGAGATCAAAAATCTATCCATCTCAGTCTTGAATGTACTCATGGATGGAACATCCACAGCCCTCTGGGGTAGACAATTCCAAAGATTCACAAAGCTCTGAATGAAGAAATTTCTCCTCATCTCAGTCCTGAATGATCAACCCCTTTTCCTGAGATTGTGTCCCCATGTTCTAGATTCCCCAGCTAGGGGAAACAACCTCTGTGTGTCTACCTTGTCAAGCCCTTTCAGGATCTTGTATGTTTCAATGAGATCACCTCTCATTCTTTTAAACTCCAGAGAGTATAGGCCCAGTTTGCTCAGCCTTTCATCATATGACAACCTTCTCATCCCAGGAAGCAACCTTTGTTGTACTGCCTCCAAGACAAGTGTATTCTTTAGATATGAAGACCAAAACTGCACACAGTACTCCAGGTGTAGTCTTAGCAAAGCCCTGTACAATTGCTGCAAAACTTCCTTATTATTGTATTCCAATCCCTTTGTAATAAAGGCCAGCATGTTATCTGCTTTCCTAATTGCTTGCTGTACCTGCATACTCACTTTCTGTGTTCCTTGTACTAGTACACCCAAGTCTCTCTGAACATCAATATTTAAAAGTTTCATGCCTTTTATAAAAAAAAAAATTCTGCTTTTCTATTCTTACTACCAAAGTGAATAACCTTAGACTTCCCCATAATATCTGTCACCTTGTTGCTCATTGTGGCCTTCAGTCTCTGTGTCGTCCTCCACAGCTTACATTCCCATCTAACTTTGAATTGTCTATAAACTTGGATACATTACTCGCTTCTCTTCGTCTAAGTCATTAATATAGACTGTAAATTGAGGCCCCAGCACTGATCCTTGTGGCACTTCACTAGTTACAGCCTGCCAACTTGAAAATGCCCTATTTTATACGTACTCTCTGCTTCCTGTCTATTTATCAATCCTCCAGTATGTTAATGTATTACCCCCAACTCCACGAGTCCTTTATCTTGTGTGTTAACTTTTTGTCTGTCACCTTATCGAATGCCTTTTGGAAATTCAAGTATGCTACATCTACTGGTTCTCTTATCTACCCTACTAGTTATATCCTCCGAATACTCTAAATAAATTTGTCAAACACTATTTCCCTTTCGTTAAACCATGTTGACTTTGTGGGATCATAGTGATATTCTAAGTATATTGTTAAGACTTCCTTCATCATTGATTCCAGCATTTTCCCAATGACTGATGTCAAGCCCCTGTTTTCTTTTTCCCTCCTTGAAAAGTGGTGTTACATTCGCTAACTTCCAAGCTGCTAGGACTGTTCTAGAATCTTGGAAATTTTGAAAATTATAACCAGTGCATCCACACTCTCTGCAGTTACCTCCTTTAGAACCCTAGGATGTAAGCCATCAGTTCCTGTGGATTTGTCAGCTTTCAGACCATCGATTTCTCCAATAGTTTTTCTCTGCTGGTATTAATTACCTTATGTTTCTCACTCTTATTAGCCCCTTGGTTACTCTCTATTTCTGGTATGTAATTTGTGTCTTCTGTTGTGAAGATGGACGCAGATACTTGATTGATATCTCTTCCATTTCCTCATTCACCATAATTTTGCCTGTCTCTGCCTCTAAGGGACCAAATGTTTACTTTAGCTACTTTTCTTTTTATGTACTTGTGAAAGCTCTTAGAATCTGTTTTTGCACTTTTGGCTAATTTACTCTCATATTTTCCCCTTTTTATCATTTTTGTCGACCTTTGCTAGTTTCTAAAACGCTCCCAATCCTCGGGTTTGCCACTATTCTTCACAACATTATAAGCCTCTTCTTTTAATCTAATGCTATCCTTAACTTCCCTAGTAAGCCAGGGATGGATCCTTATTGATTTTGATTTGATTTAGAGATACAGCACTGAAACAGGCCCTTCGGCCCACCGAGTCTGTGCTGACCATGAACCACCCATTTATACTAATCCTACACTAATCCCATATTCCTACCACATCCTTACCTGTCCCTATATTCCCCTACCACCTACCTATACTAGGGGCAATTTATAATGGCCAATTTACCTATCAACCTGCAAGTCTTTTTGGCTGTGGGAGGAAACCGGAGCACCCGGAGGAAACCCACGCAGACACAGGGAGAACGTGCAAACTCCACACAGGCAGTACCCAGAATTGAACCCGGGTCACTGGAGCTGTGAGGCTGCGGTGCTAACCACTGTGCCGCCCGTATTGCTGAGTTTTAGTTTTTTAATGGAATGTATTTTTGTTGAATTATTGAATTCTTTCTTTAACTGTTTCCCACTGTTAATTTATTGCTATACCCTTTTAGGCTATTTAGGCAACTAACCTTAGCCAGCTCTCCTTTATGTGTTTAAGTTGAATATTTTTGTTTGGGACTGGAGTATGTCACTTTCAATCTTAATATGGAATTTAATTGCATTATGATCCCTTTATGACCATCTGGTGCCAACCTACAAATTACCAGATTTATTCAATAGTGCATGTCAACAGATTACTGTACAAAAGCAAAATACTGCAGATGCTGGAAATCTAAAATAAAGACAGAAAATGCTGAAAACACTCAGCAAGTCAGACAGTATCTGTAGAGAGATTAACAGTTAATCTTTCAGGTTGATGACCTTTTGTCTGAACTGGAGGAGTTAGTTTCAACAGTTAACATGCAAGAACAGAGCCAGGGAAAAGGGGTTCTGTATGTAATATACTATAAGTAATGCATTTTCATAAAATAGTGGGACAGTTTTCAGAACCGCGTTACTTGCATGTTTGCTTGCAATGCTAAATTCCACAGTGCTTTAATATTTGCATATTTCAAACAAAGTAAGAATAGATACAGGTACCATGGGGATGCTAAGGGTGATCCAATGCTCTGTAACCCTTTCTACATTATGTTTTGATGAAAACAATGCTAAACTGAAATCTTATTTCAAAATGGTACTGATAATGTTGGGGAATATTCTACGCTACTTGCTTTTGCCTTTTTTTTTGCATCGGAAAATTGCATGAAGTAGTGACTGAAGTTAATGCATAATTGATGGGATAAGTTTCATTTTTGAATACTGGTTTTGAGTCAGTTGGAGGTCAGCCTGCTGAAAGAGAAGATCAGTTCACCTTTTCTCCAGCTCTTTGAGAAACACTGAGAATCAAGTGTAAGAAATAGAGAAACTGAAGCAGCATTTTTCCTGAGAGTCTCTAGGCATCTCCTGAACGAACTGCTTCTGAAAAGATCCTGGTTACCTGTTTACGTGTACTCGGATGCCAGGCTATAACATATCATCCTTTTTCTTCAAGAATAACAAGTACTTTGGTCAAAGCCAAAGTTTTATTTTTCCTTTGATAGGTGTGTGTGTGTGTGTGTGTCTTTATTGGCTATGTTGTGTTTTATAATAAATTAATACTTTTATTAAAGAAACCTGGCTGGTGGATTTTATTCTGGAATAGAAAATAGAATATATAATTGGCTGTATTGGTAACTGGGTACATAAATATATGTTGTGACCTGTGGAGAAGTGGAACTAGAGAAAGACCGTGCACCACTCTTGCCTCGGTCGTAACAAAGTGCAAAGCAAAAGAATCTCCTTGTGTTTTTATTGACTTCTTTCATACAACTGAAACATTTTGCTTCGATTTCAGGTAAAGAAAGACATTGAACCATTTGAATACTGTTTTTGTTACTGGTTTGCACACTTGCAAACCTGTTAGTTTGATAGGACATTCCGAGAGTTTTAGAAACCTCTAGAAAATTGTATGAGAATATGGTTTACATATTATAATGGCTTGATACTACTAAATGCCTTGCTGGGCCATTTCGGAGGGCAGTTAGGAGTCAACCACCTTGGTATGAGACTGGAGTCACACATGGGCCCAGACCAGGTAAGGATAGCAGGCTTCCTACCCTAAAGTGAACCAGTTGGGTTTTATGACAATCTGACAGCTACAGGCTCACTTTTTACTGAATTCTGTATTTATTTAGTTTTATTTTTGACTGAATTCAAATTCACAAACTCCCATGGTGGGATTTGAACTCATGTTCTCTGAATTACTAGTCAAAAATACTACTCCACCCATATCTAAGCAGTGTAAAGATCACTATATCTGTTTTTCAGTCATGGGATTGTAAACTAAATACTACGAGTGGGGGAAAAAATGCATAGATTTTTAAACTTGTGTATTTGTTTCTGCAATGCAATAACTAAACAGAAGGCATAGGGCATTTGGAATGGTAAATGCCATTTTAACCTATTCAAGTTCCACATTCACGCTGTTGTAAAGTAAATGAACCAATGAATTCAAACAGTGTGAAAACTAATTTAATGGATAACATTTTTCTTTCCAATCTTAGCAACACTTGCGTAAATGGATGGAGGTGGTGGTCCTCACACACAAAGGAGGACAGAGGAGTGATGGCAATGTAAGTTCTGAAAACCAGTCCATTATTGGGATAAATTTACTGCAACATTTTGTTTATGCAAGGCTTTCTGATGCAGTTTAAGAAATAATGCTGAATGTGACCTATTGTGACTAATTAGCAATTTATTCCTGTGGGTCCATTATAATGAAGCCTATGGGGTTCACTGTTTGCTTTTAATGACAGATAACCTTGAGAAAAGTATGACAAGTGATTATAATTTGCTGAAACTTTGTACTTAATCGTTTCAAGGATGTCTAATTAAATTCCAACATTCTAACTAATTTTAAGCCCTTTGACTTTTGTGAACAATTAACTTGAAAAATTTGCAACTCATCAGTTCCTGAAGAACCATTAAGAGTGTTTCCAATCTGAATAATTGTTGTCTCTCAGCAACTATAATGTTTCAAAACTGAGACACTACGGAAAAGCTTTGGTGTTAGCAAAGGCATGTATTTTAGATATCTTCTTTCCCCATCTCGCTCTTCCGCCACTCCTTGTCCCTTCCTGAACAGTACGTGTGTCGGAAGTGGAGGAAATTTATAGCTGAAGACATCATTCAATTAAATCGGCTGCAGCAACTAAAGAACAGCAAGATTTTAATTTACTTGCACCTCATTTTTGGTGGTGGCTGAGTGGGTAGCACTCCTGCTTCTGAATCAAAAATTTTAGGATTCAAGTCCCACTCCAGAAACTTGAGCACACGATCTAGGCTAACCCTTTTGTGCCACTGTTGAAGGAGTGCTGCATTGGCGGACGGTGCCATCTTTCTGATGAGACTCTAAACCGAGGCCCCGCCTGCCCCCTCAGGTGAATATATAAGATCCAGTGGCATTGTTTGAAAGAAGAGCAGTGGAGTTTTCCTGGCCAATATTCATTTCTCAACCAACACTGCCAAAACTTAACTAACCCAGCCGTTCATCTCATTTCTGATTTTGGGATCTTGCTGTGCACAAATTGGCTGCTGCCATTGCCTATCAAGCAACAGTGCCTCAGTTTCACAAATACTTTATTGGCTGTGAAGTGCTTTTGAACATCCTGAAGGTGTGAAAGGTGCTATAAAGATGCAGGTCATATCTCTTACATGCTGCCAGGCAAGATCTATAGGGAAATTTTAATACCTGTGTCCCGGTTGTCAACTTCCATATGTAGAATTTTTGTTGTGTTGTCCTGTAAAAGTTCCCCCTAGTGAAATTCAAGGTGACTGTTACATTAAATTTTAGTACCCTACCCTGCCCTGCTCCACTTCAATAGTTAAAGAAATAACTGTTGCAGAGCTGTTAAGCTCTTTGTGCAGGTGTGTCTCACGATGACACAAATTCTTCAGAGCACTCGGTCATTCCCATTAAAGTTAATGGGCTCTGATGTCGTCTTGATGCCCCTGTGATATCAGACAGACTTAACCCAAATTCTGAAGTATGAAAGAAAATGTAACATTTTGTGCGATTACTTCTTAAAAAATGGAAGGGAATATCATTGACCCTAACAGGAAGTTTACAGCTTCTCCTTTAACCCCCAGTATGTGGTAATAGATTTCATTTGTTTTGCTAACTTTTTATTTGTGTCATCTTAACAATTGTTTGATTTCTTTTCCTCGACTTTTTAAGTTGACAAAGTTTTTTGCAGTATTTTAGCTGTAATGGTTTTCGTAGAATCAACACAGACGCCGTTTAGCCCATTGTGTCTGTGTGTCTTTGACACAGTTGTCCAATTAGTCCCACTCCCCTTGTTTTTTCCCCATATCCATGCTCTGCCTTCATTATGGCAGAAAAACATATGCGAAACTGCTGAAGTGTGCCCACCACCATAATAATCCAGTCATTCAAACCAACACAAGACAGGCACCATTTGAGATCCACCCACTTTAGCATGCAACAAACTTTTGTGAACACTCACCAACTATGGTGAAATGATGTTTTGATGAATTTCTGGGGTTTCATTCATTCAGTTAATCATTCACTCAGTCTCATTATTGCGAGTAGCACTTATTGCCTGTCGTGTTCAATTTCCTTTGTGTCATGACTTTTGTTTTGGTTTAGCCTGCCATGGAGGGGGTAGAGGTGAGAATTCTGGTAAAGGCTGTGAGTGCAGCAGGAAGTTATCCAGTGGTGTTGTGATGTCTTCTCTGTCTTGTATTGAGCTGTTTTAGTAGTGCATTTGTTCGCAATGTGCATTTTGTTTGAAGTTGCAGTGCTGTGGAAACTTTTAGTGGTTGTCTTATCTGTGACTGTGAGTTAAGTCTAAAATGTTTAAAAAGTCAAGCGCATGTGGAGGATTTTTTTGTTTTAGAAATGGTGTTTAGAGGTTTGGTGACTTTATCTGTGGGGGTCTTGATTATGAACAAATTTATTCCGCTTTTCTTTTCTCCAAATACTTCTACTTATGTACGCTGCTTGTCTCCCAATCAGTATCTCTTGGGAGGACCAACCAGCGATCTAAAAAGGCTGTGTGATCTGCCCTGTTGCACAAGAAAACAAGTGCTTCTACTGACCACCGGAACTGTGGTATAAAAAAAAAATTGAATGGTTCAATGCTGTAGCACTACCTAGTGTCCAGGCTAACATTTCATTACATGTACCTAACCAAATCAACAGTGAATTAAACTCAACCATTGGACTTCTCTCTGCCAGCATGTCTTATGTCGGGAAGGATCTTAAAGTTCCTTGGTGTAAATTTTAATTTTCTTTTCTTCTCCTACCACCTAAACCCACCCAGCCCCTTACTCATTCTTGTCATAGGGAGCATATCAAAGATAAAGTACTTAGTTTATAACAGCGCACATGTAATAAGATCCTGGTGCAACTTCTACGTCAACTTCACTTTCCTACTCTATCTCTTCGTATCTCTTGATTCCCTTAGTGTCCCAAAATCTGTAGATCCAAATATCCAATCACATATTACAAAATGTGATATTAATTTAGATGCAGTGTTCAGGAGGGTAACAGTTTTCATTTTGAAAAAGATATTTCTCTGTGCAAACCATTTTGGGATGCGTTTGCAGATATTTTGTATGCACCACATGAGGTGAATATTTAAAGCAATGAAATGCTGACTGGAGTTTTCTTTATTGGGCAATTATTTAAATTATTTAAGGACTCATAATGAGTTGTTTAATTGGCAGTTTTTTTTATTTCTGCCACTCATCTTGGATGTCAGTTAGATTGGCAAAAAAATAGCAGTTTGTAAGACTATAATTTGAAAACGAAGATTATTTAGGAGCACAGGCTTAATTTTATTTGGAGCAATCAATAATCAGGTGACATTACCTTTCATATGAGTCAGAAATACCTTTCCAGGTTTGCTGTAGAGTTTCTTCAACTGAAGGATTGGCGCCCATTCTTTGCTTATATTTTCTGCTGACATGGAATTACAGTCCTGGAAGCAGGCAGAGTTATGTGTGTAGTTAATGGAGTGATACTTTACATCTGTACAGTAACTTGATTTAATGGCCCTTTTCATAATGTTTCGAATTTGCTTGCACAGGAAATGAAAATCTGCTCGGCCATTATTAATCTGTTTCACTTGATTCCGGCCGCACCTCAGACGCTGGTGAAACCCCTGTTGGAGGTGGTGATGAAAACTGAACGGGCCATGCTTATTGAGGTAATAACATTCAATGCCTCCCTCCCTCCCCAAAATGATGAGAGCATTAAAACAGCAACTTGCCATTGACGAAATACAGTTTTATTTTAATGAAAAATAAAAATGGAGAATACTGCAAAACAATCAACAGGTCCAGCAGTGTTAGCGGGAATGAATCTAGAAGAATCACTCGACACTCAGGTCTGCTCCAATGTCAAACAGTTTATTTAGTTACGCCAGCGGGGAGCAGGTCACTGGGCTGTCCAGAGGCGCCTCCACCGAACAAAAGAAAATCATACATACTTATACATTTTTCAAGCAGTTACTCAGCCCATCCTGGCTGGACATGATCCAATCATAACGGTTATTGATTACATACATTACACATATTACCAATTAGATTACTCATTAGGCATCATGTGGCTACGTGATCAGCTCATGCAAGCCCCCTGATCATCATGTGATGTTTCCCAGACCCCCGTATCAACTATCCTTGAGTCTTCACAATGAATCCTTCTACCTTTATCAAGCTTGCATTCCTGATTGCTTCGTGCAGTCTGCAGTTACACAAAGCAGCTGTCTTATACACTGATATGAGGGGCCCTTCTTGGTCAGGCTAATTGTCTGTGCTAAGCAGTACCATGCTCAAGGCTGCAAGCTAACTAACTTGTCCCACAATGCCTTGGGTAAATACTCCATTTTGTAACAATATGTGGCTATATATATGTGTATGTATATATGTATTTATATATAATATATGTATATATATATATATATATTTATTTATTTAGCTGCATCGGCCACAATTTTTTCCTTCTACAAGCAGCATCTGTACAGAGAGAAATAAAGTTAATGGCCTGTAGTTGGTGGTAAGTAGCGAAGCAACAGCACTAACCACTGACCTCGAAGTAAAGGGCGAACTTACCTAATGTGATGTGGGGGCGAGAATCTCACTTGCAAGGAGGGAAGATTCCCTCGAGGTGTGGGTCTCAAAATAGCTCTGTAGCGTTCTCTAATGTGGGCAACAAGGACAGACCACTTGGTGCAGCAAATAGAAGTCCTGCCCGCAGAATGTGTCAAAACTACGCTGCAGCAGTATTTGTCATAGATTCACATTAAAAACTCATTGAAACAAAAGATTGTCGGATAAAAAAAATCAAATTTATACAGTTTTTTTGAAATGGTAGCAGAATCATGGCAACAAATCTTTAAATTAAATGATTTTGAAAGGTCAGATTCCTCCCACAGAAACCTCCAGAGCAATGCAGAATGGCCCACCGCAACCCACACAGTGGTTATCACCGCAACCTCACAGCTCCAGCGACCCGGGCCCAATTCTGGGTACTGCCTGTGTGGAGTTTGCAAGTTCTCCCTGTGTCTGCGTGGGTTTTCGCCGGGTGCTCCGGTTTTCTGCCACAGCCAAAGACTTTCAGGTTGATAGGTAAATTGGCCATTATAAATTGCCCCTAGTATAGGTAGGTGGTAGGGAAATATAGGGATAGGTGGGGATGTGGTAGGATTAGTATAGGATTAGTATAAATGGGTGGTTGATGGTCGGCACAGACTCGGTGGGCCGAAGGGCCTGTTTCAGTGCTGTATCTCTAATAAAAAAAAAAAAAATAAATAAAAACATCTGATTTAGGTATGACTCTTGAAGTTGCTGGGTCTGTCACCGGTGCAATGGTGGTGACCACTGACAGCTTTGCCATCATCAGCACAGCAAAATACGGGCCGCTGTTTCAGGTTGATGACCTATTGCCAAAACTTGATTTAAAAAAAAAAAAATTATTCCTACGTCTGTTTAATTGTATAATCTGTTAAAAGAATTTAAAAAGTAAAACCAAGGATTTCTTTGTTTTTTTTAATATACAATGTAGCCAACTTTTGTTAAAACCTTTTACCTGCTCACAATTTACCTTAAATACAAATTCTGGGCCCAGTTCACAGTATCTAGTTCTAGAATGTGAATACATACTAGACTGACTTAACTTAAATTCATATTCCCAAATTTTGCTATTTTGGATCCTTCGTGTTCCAATTAAATAAATTGAACTGTACACTACATTTTTTTTTAAACTCAAGTTCAGAACCCATGTAGTTTCAGTTGCCACATCTGTTATTGAAGCATTCTACAGAAACAATAGGGCAATGATTAAGAAGCTTAAGGATCAGTATTATTTGGAAGGAATTATTCTGCTATCTAGCTCCTTGCTATCCAGAGCGCGCGCGAGAGCTGTGTAAGCCAGGTGAAGCGGGATAAGGGGAGAAAATTGGCAATAAAAACGCTGGCAACTCTGAGATAAATGAACTGTTAACACATTTTTACATCAAGAATAAATGTGGTTAACAGTCTGTAGAATACCAACCCAGACCGAACCTTGAATCTAGAACCTGACTGGTGAAAAAAGTTATCAAATGATGGTATTTCTGTTCTGCAAATGAATAATGTACTGCATGTAACTGAACCAACAGAATTTGTGCTTTGGTTCTAATTTAAATGCAATTCTCCTATTGATCCACTTTTTCCTCTCGTGCAGGCTGGAAGTCCATTCCGTGAGCCCCTGATAAAGTTTCTGACACGTTACCCAGCACAAACTGTTGAGCTTTTTATGATGGAGGCCACTTTGAATGATCCTCAATGGAGCAGAATGTTCATGGTAATGCTCATTAGCCCCTTGGAGACCTGCTTTTTCAAGTCAGTGCTCCCGTAAAGTAGGTTATAGCAGTGATGTGTTGCTGTATCAAGTGGAACTGTGCTGATTTCAGTGGGAGTTGCTACTTCAAACTGACTTTGGATTAATCCGAAACCACCTGAGCCAAGAATCACCGCCACTGGCAGGGCACTGCTGCATGGTAACAATAAAATGGCACATAAACTGGAAAAACTACCTTCAGTGAAATTTTATCCTATGGATATTGTAAAACATTAGTGTTTGTCTTTACCACCTGTATCAACCAATACCACTGAAGGAAAGGAAAGCTAGCATTGGGTTATGCTTTAAAACTTTCATGTCTGAAGTAGAATACTGCTCATGCTCGTACACATGGAGAGTGGCTCCCGATTGACAGCTGATAGTAATGTCTTCGGGCACAATAAACACAGTTCTCAGTGGATGAATCTATCGCACAAAGCTGTTTCATTTGATAGCGTTGGTAATTTTGCCTGAATTGGCTAGGAGATGCTGCAGAAGAGATTTACTAGAATGATACCAGTATAGAGAAGAGACTGAAGAAGCTGGGATCGTTCTAGTTTAGAGCAGAGAAGATTAAGGGGAGATTCACAAGAGGTGTTCAAATTTGTGAGGGGTTTTAATCGAGTAAGTAAGGAGAAACTATTTCCACTGACAGGAGAGTTGGTAACCAGAGAACACAGATTTCAAGTAATTTGAAATAGAACTGGGGGGGTGGGGGGGTAAGTTATAATCTGGAATGCACTGCCTGGAAGGGCAGCAGAAGCAGATTCAATAGTAACTTTCAAAAGGGAATTGAATAAATATTTAAAGAGGAAAAATTTGCAGGGTATGGGGAAAGAGCTCGAAGAGTGGGACTAATTGAATAGCTCTTTCAATGAGCTGTCATCGGCATGATGGGCTGAATAGTCTCCCTGTGTGCTGTATGATTCTAAGATGGGGCTAGGCAGTGACAAAAGTAGAAAGATTGTATTGTTGGTGTAGTGTGGCTTTTCTGAAACCTTGTTATGTCTGATTAGTTTATGGAGAACTTTAAATTCCATTAAGTTTGTACTAACTTGTGCTGGTTTGATTCTTGTGGTCATATGGGAGAGCTATGCTCTGTTCTTCACACCGTACACGCCATTCAGTTACTACTACTACATTTAAAAATATAGAACATGGCATTGGATTAATCTTGTGGCTTTTATGGAAGCTAGTCTAGTGGTGTTTGAAGAGGATACTCATGCATCTTAATGAGATGGTTACCAAAGTGGACAGTCCTGCATTTTAAGACTAAAAACTCTTTTTCACATTTATTTGCTTTCCAGAGTTTTTTGAAGCACAAAGATGCAAAGCCTCTCCGTGACGTGCTGGCTGCCACACCAGGCCGCTTCGTCAACCTGCTGTTTCCTGGTGCACAAGCTGCAGTCAGACCTGGGTCTCCCAGTACCAGCACCATTCGGTTGGACCTCCAGTTCCAAGCCATCAAGGTGAATACATCTGCCCAGTTAGTCGACATCTTACATTTTACCAAATTGAGTTGTGTTGTTAGTCTGGTGTTTTTAGTGCAAAAAAGATTTAAAGTCACCTTATTAATTTTTAATGTGATTATGTAAAAACAACCAATGGGGTGTAAAACATGAAGGACCTTTTGAATAAATTGGGCAGGTCAATTTTCTCCACAATTAGTGCATTAATCAACAGGATTGGTTGGACAGATTGGGAATAAAGATCGACAGACCCAAGTTTGGAGTTTTGATTAAGCATCATAATTTGGTTGCTTCTCCCTGTATATCTCTTATCGGCTCTTCCAACTCAGCCACGATTTCCTTACTTCAAGTCCACTGGAGGACTTGTTAAGAGGATCGCTTGCAACAGTCCTCTGAAGAAATGGCCACAGAACCATGGATCCTGGAGCTCATCAGCAGGAGATATCAACCTTCATCTCTGCAATCAGATCATTTGGAAGAGCGTCCTGTTTTAGAAGCGCTGACAGCTGAAGTAGACAAGCTCCTGTTGCCCGCAGGGATTGATTGACTTCATCTCGATTATGAGAGCAAAACTTTACCCTTGTCACAGGGAGCTGTCAATCAATCCTAGATGTCAGGTTGTTAAACAAATTTCTGAATCAGGAAGTGTTCAAGGTGGTTACACTGCCCTGGATAATTCAGACAGTATGTCCAGGAGATTGGCTGATTGCAGAAACACCTCAGTTAGCAATATTCACATAATTTAAAGCATACCTTGCCAGGTTTCTCTGCTTTCAATTACTGGTGATAATGTTAGCATAAGCCTCTCCCCTTCAGCCTCTCACCAGACGCAGAATATTAACAAATATCTGTAGCTGTGCATCTTGGGGCACAGAACCAATCTGCTCCCATATTGAGACTGGTTGATCAAAGCTGGCAGCCGGCAGCCCACTCTCAATTGTCCAAGCTGCTTTCTGGGAGCTTGGCCTCTGTTAGCCATGGCTCAGTGGGTAGAACTCTCACCTCTGAGTCAGAAGGTCATGGATTCACTTCCCACTCTAGGGATGTGAGGCGATGATCTAGGTTGACACTGACTTTGCAGTACTGAGGGAGCATTGCAGTGTCGGAAGTGCTGTCTTTTGAGACGTTAAGGTGAGACCCCATCTGCCCTCGGGTGGATGTAAAAAAAAAAAATTCCCATGGCACTATTTCAAAAAAGAGCAAGGAATTTAGGGCGGCGCAGTGGTTAGCACCGCAGCCTCACAGCTCCAGCGACCCGGGTTCAATTCTGGGTACCGCCTGTGCGGAGTTTGCAAGTTCTCCCTGTGACCGCCTGGGTTTTCGCCGGGTGCTCCGGATTCCTCCCACCGCCAAAGACTTGCAGGTGATAGGTAAATTGGCTGTTGTAAATTGCCCCTAGTATAGGTAGGTGGTAGGGAATATGGGATTACTGGAGGCTTAGTATAAATGGGTGGTTCTTGGTCGACACAGACTTGGTGGGCTGAAGGGCCTGTTTCAGTGCTGTATCTCTAAATAAATAAATAATTTTGCACTGAAGTCCTGGCTAATGTTTATCCCTCAACCAAACCTTCACATTTCTTCCGTTAACTGAAGGTCATCACATTGTTGGTGGGAGCTTGCTGTGCGTGAATTGGTTGCTGCCTTTCCTACATTACACAGTGACTCCACTTCAAAAGTATTTATTTGACTGTAAAGTGCTTTGGAACATCCTGACGTCCTGAAAGGCACTATGTTAATGCAAGTTCTTTTATTCTTTAAGATGTTCTGGCTGGAACCAAAACCAGACTTGACATTTTGACTTCCTGGGGCAGAGACCTCTTGCCCTCAGACTGATCCTCAATTATTCAGAGACTTGCACTCTCTCTTGGGAGGGTCATGTATTTTGACAGAGTCATTCCTTCTCCGTCAAATGCCAGCAACAATCTTTGTTGCTCCCAATATACAGCTTTACTTAGATTGCTCTAATTGAACCCGGTGGCTTATAGGTTTGTGGCTGTAGCTCGATCCTGAAGTATAAATCATTCCTTTGCCTCTTTTTCTTTTCCCCACAGTGCTACCGTCATTGTCTATGTTGCTCTTTTCCTTCGGTTCCTCTTCCTCCCCAATTCTATGTAGCTGTGTTCTGTACTGCAGTATTATCAAGTATGGTCCACTTTTCTTCCATCCTTCTCCCCTCTAATGGTGGAGAGTCCAGTCTAGTTTGCTCAGCACATTCCTCTCATAATGTGCCTTTTCTGAAGTTGAACTTTGTTTTATTGTGCTCCTTCTCTCTTCCTTTGGTAAATCATCACCGTAAATTCCACTGTGTTATGGCGACTATGTACAGACTGTCATTGCTCTGCATCTCCAGCAGTGCTCCCACTAGCTGTCCTGGAGCGCGTCTGGAGATTAAATATGATATGGGGTCTGGTGGGGTTGCTGTCTGATGTAGCACTGCCTAAAGGCTGTGCCATTCATCCTCATTTAAGAAACAATCAAAGACATGTGCTTGCTCTAATCTACCTTTGCTTCGATTAACTTGTGATGTGCCAAGTGCATATATGACTGGAAGCAGATCCTGTGTTATATGTAGCTGGATTGTTTTTCTTTCTCTCTCTCATTTGAAACGCTCAGTTATTTCAAAGTAGTTTAAGCCCACCGTGAAAGCAGGCAAATTGCTCACGGTTAAGTTTTATGCTCATTGCAAAGGTGATAGGAAGCCTATTAAATCTAAAGCTTCAAAGTGTGCTTCAGGAAGTTGAATTTTGAGTTGATACTTGCGAGAACTCCGGCTAAAATTTTCAGATGCTTCACACGCTCAAAAATGACATTCAATTTAAAGTGAAACTTGACATGGGGATCGTGGGAGGTTGACGTGGTGGGAGATAGGAACAGGTGTAGGACATTCAATCCATTGAGCCTGTTCGGGCTTCAGGTCCATGCCCCGAAATTAAGAATTTCATGTTCTACCAACTAAGCCAGCTGGGTACCATCCAATTTATAAGCCAAATGTATTTACTGTGCAGTTTGGCAGGGGTTGATGAGAGGTGAATTTGAAAAATGAAGGTACTTAACGTCCCCCATATGTTACCCTTCCCCTATTCCTCAGACTGAGGGACAGTGCCAGCAGCAAGCTATTTATTAAGGGTTGGTTCAGCTACCCTGGCCCACCAGCTTCTGTTTTATTTAACAGATAATCAGCATTATAGTGAAGAACGATGGAAACTGGCTCTCTGGCCAGCCTCAGCTGGTGAGCCACTTACGACGGGTGTGGGTGAGTGATGCTTTCCAGGAACGACATCGTAAGGAAAGCATGGTTGCCACTCACTGGAAGGAACCAAAGCTCCTGGCATTCTGCTTACTGAATTACTGCAAGTATGTATTTTTTCTTAAAGGGAAAATTGTAGCATTTATTTGCTGCAGGGGGTGAGATGAAAGGTCTTTCCATTACATATAATCATATACTTGTAAATCTCTTACTCGTGGGGAAATATTTTGAGCATAAAATCTTAGTAAAACTTCTAGAGATCCGTGTTTAATGTTTAAGACATGCAGCTTTGACCTATCGCGTTGCTGTAATTCAAACACCTAAAATTCCATGATTTATGGATTTCTAGACTTTATGTTGCTGCGTGCCTATTACATTATTTTCTGAAGTGCACCTTTGTTTGGAATTGCTAAAATTCGTATAATAATGGATTGACCTGGAATCATACAACACAGAAGGAGGCCATTTGTCCCATTGTGCCGGTGCTGGCTCTTTGAAAGAATTTGCCCAATTGGTCCCACTCCCCCTGCTCTTTTCCCTATAGCCCTGCAGTTTTATCCAGTTCCTTTTTGAAAGTTATTGAATCTGCTTCCACTGCCCTTTCAGGCAGTGCATTCCAAATTATAGCAACACGCTGTGTAAAAATAATTCACCTCTCCTCCCTTCCGGATCTTTTGCTAATTACCTTGAATCCATGTCCTCTGGTTACTGGTCCTCCTGCCAATGGAAACAGTTCCTCCTTATTTACTCTATCAAAACCCTTCATAATCAAAGCGCATTTAACTATTTAGAGTAAAAGTGTGTGCACTTAAGTACTGATTCAGTGTCTGTTTGGGATTTGGTTTGAGGCTACAGCTACATTTACAATTTAATAACTGATTAGTTAAGTTTTTTTTCAAGTAACTAATCTGTTCTAAATATTACCATTCCTCCAGGCGAAACTATGCAGAGATTGAGCTGCTGTTTCAGCTGCTTCGAGCGTTTACTGGGCGTTTCCTGAGCAATATGACTTTCCTGAAGGAGTACATGGAAGAAGAGATCCCAAAGAATTACAGTGTGGTACAGAAACGTGCCCTCTTCTTTCGATTCGTTGAATTCTATGATCCAAACTTTGGAGATGAGCTTAAAGCCAAGGTGACTACACTGTATTGTAGAAATGAGCTGAGTGGCACTTTGAAGTTCCGGCAGGTATGCCCAGAAACACAGGTGTTTATCTCTTGGCATGCAAGCATTTATTTGGTAGGAAATGTCAGAACCAAAGAACTCCCAGACAATTGAAGCGCGTAAGGAGGCCTTTCGGCCCATTGTCCTTGTGCCAGCTCTTTGAAAGAGTAATACAATTAGTCCTGTCCCCTTGCAGTTTTCCCCATAGCCCCGCAATTTTCTTCCATTGAAGTTTTTTTCTAATTCCCTTTTGAAAGTTACTATTGCATTTCCTTTCAGGTGGTGCATTCTAGATCACAACAACAAATTGCATTTTCTTTTGAAAAAATGGCCCCTCAACCCCCGTCTGGTTCTTTTGTGAATTACCCTTAAATCTGTGTCCTCTGGATGCTGGCATCCGCTCTTCAGATTGCATTGTGAAGGCAAACACTTGGCATTTTTATAGCAAGGTTAATTCATTTGCTTTGAAGAGAGAAAAGAAAATTTCATGATATAGAATTTTATCATAGCTCATTAGATTAATAAATTTGAAAGTAGAATTATGACCCTGATCTATTTGGTATTTGATCACTTCAGATATCATTTAATTGATTTGTTAGCTAGAACTGGGCATTTCAAAGCCTCTAAGCCAGTTCAAGAGCATTTTTAATTGCTGCCATTGGTTCCATCACTCTCCCGAATGATTAACTATTATAATGTAACTCTAATGGAAAACTGTAACAGAGTATTTCTAGATTTAATATATTTGTGCATTTAAATACTTTCTGCTGTGATTGCTAATGATGGATGACTGGATTTAATTATCAGATATTCTATATGATTTAATCATTGAAATGTTTTACTTTTTAAATACCAAAAGAAGGCCCATGTGACCAAAGCAATGCAGGACCTTCAGCTGCAGCACTTTAGTGAAACAAAATGAGTTATTGGTGTTGCAATTAAACAAGAATTCACAACTTAAAATAAACTACAGAATATTTACTTGCGGTTTTATTTGCTGCGTGTCGTTCCATTATCTTGGACCTCACTTGTGGTCCAGTCGGTGCCAACAAGTATACATGAGCTATAGAACATGCTTACAACAATTGGTGGCATTTACTCAGCCAGATAAACTTTAGAAGGATGCAGAGGTTGGTGCACAGCTGACCTTGTGTCCTGTTGTCTGATGTGTTACTTTTGCACAATAACATGTCGTCTTCGTGTCGTTATGGTAGATCTACCTGTTCACAATAAGCTTTTGTTTATTTCAGCTTTTAATTTTGTGCCAGTTTTTAAAAACACTTTGCATTAAAATTGAAATTTTGTATTACATAAATAAGAGTTTATATTCTATCTTCAGAACTGGAAGAAGTAACCAAACTTTATATAATGTACTATTTATATGGCATGCCACAAAGGCACGATGGGCCAAATGGCCTCCTGTGTGGTATCATTCTGTGATTCTATGAACCTTGCAGCTGTTTAATTTTTCTAATGTATATACTGTTAAGGTTTATATTGTGCTATTTATTGACTTTTTCTGCTGTTGTGTTCCTGTTTAGGCTCTGCAGCACATCTTGATCCCTGCTTTCCAGTCCAGCTTTGACAAAGGTGAAGGGGAGCAACTGTTAGGGCCACCAAATCCCGAGGGGGACAACCCTGAAAGCATCACGAGTGTTTTCATTACCAAGGTAACGCTAACAACGTGGATTATAATGCAAGGCTCTTGTTGTTAAATACATGCGAAGGAATTTTCTGTTACAAATTCATGCATTTGTTCTTTGCTGTGTTAGTGTGGTAAACGGCTTAATTCCTATGAATTATTCATCAGTGTGAAAGTGTGATTATACTTCACGGGACTGAAAATGTGGTCCCACCTATGGCACCTCATAAATCATTTCTGCTTTTTTACAAGAAAAAGATTCTGGATGCTAAATATTAATAATTCAGACATCTCCACAATTTTAAGATGTTCCCAGCAATGATCTCTGCACCTTGAGCACCTTTGGAGGATTCAAGATGCCCACGGCTTTTACATAATTTATATTGTGTGAACATATTTTATTTATGTAACTGCGACTACAGAGTGTCATGAAAAAGAATGAGAAAATTGCGTAGCCTCCAGAAGCATTTCACTAGTTGCAGTATCTACATTATTTCAGTTGGACTTATTATCGTAGAATCATATTGCACAGTAGGAGGCCAATGGCCCATCGTTTTTGTGTCGTCTTTTTGAAAGAGCTATCCAATTAGTTCCACTCCTCTGTTCATTCCCCATTGCCCTGAAAATTTTTTCTTTTCAAGTATATTTCCAATTCTCTTTTGAAAGTTGCTATTGAATCTGCTTCCACCACCCTTTCAGGCAATGCATCCTAGATCATCATAACTCCATGTGTTAAAAAAAAAAATTCTCATCTCATCTCCCCTGTGGTTCTTTGGCCAGTACCTTAAATCTGTGCTTATTAATTATTATTTGATTAGTAAGTTTATTCTTTTTCTCAGGTACTGGACCCGGAGAAGCATGCTGAAATGTTAGATGCTTTAAGGATTTACTTGCTGCAATTTGCAACTCTTCTCGTTGAGCATGCGCCTCACCACATCCACGACAACAATAAAAATCGGAACAGTAAACTGAGGCGTCTAATGACTTTCGCTTGGCCCTGCCTGCTTTCCAAGACCTGTGTGGACCCAGCCTGCAAGTACAGTGGCCACTTACTACTGGCGCATATCATAGCCAAATTTGCAATTCATAAAAAGATTGTCTTGCAGGTAGGCCTCAGGTTATCAACCATGTAACTCTGTATGGTTCTTATGGAAGATGTAAGCTTGAGTATCAGATTTTAATTGAGAAGCTAATGGCTACATCTACCAACAGTGAAATCTGTTTAAACAGGTGCTTGTTCAGAGATGTACATTTTACAGTGCAGGTTATTTACAAGAGGCACTCTGAAACCATGGATTTGCGCAAATTGCAAATTACCGATAGCCTTCAATGCTATGTACCCTTTACAAAGTAAAACCCAGCACACAGCCTTTTGCAAAGTTGCTGTACCTGAAACTTTCACAGGGTCAAGATCACTAGAGCTTCCCCTTGCTCTCTTTCTGCGCCCCCCCCCCCCCACCACCCTCCCAAATTTTCATGAGGTCAGTGTATGTCAGTTAGCGCAAGGTTGCGGTGGGTTTTTGTGGAATAAACAGCCTTTGTGGAATAGCAGACTCCTTACCCAGCATGTATAGCGGCAGAGAAATCACTTGTATTTGCAATTGAATGCTTGCACGACTCAATCCCAGGGATAGAGCGGTTTCTCTGCAGCATGGACACTGGGTAAAGAACTCCCCATTCTGCTGAAAGTTTTTATAGTACAGGCAATAACCATTTGAAAATAAGGACACCTGCAAAAAAGAAAAAACGACTGCTGATGTCAGTCCCTGAGGTGACTGATTTTCAGGTTTTACTGTATATTTGTATAGAGCAACTCGATGTTCTCTGGCTGAGTAAAATTGGGTCCAACTGCTGTGTTTACCGTCGAAAATTGTTGCTATGTTCAACAGCTGACGCATTTATTTCAGACTTGGAGGTAAACAGTTTAAAATCAGAGACAGAACTAGATATTTTGCACTTAAAGGGCACTGTCTGGAACATCAATTTAATATCTCTTACATAAACCTGCTTAAGTATAGCATTGCTAAAGTAATGTCTGTGTAACTGGAATTGAGCTAGTAAGAAAGACTAAGTTTTTTTTTTTAGTTTGAATTAAGATGATTTTTATATGCAAAGTGAATGTTTTCTGAATTTTGTTTCAGATTTCGAGTTGTATTGGAGGAAAGAAACTGTTGCACAATTAAGTTAAATTAGCTTTCAGGTAGCGCATTCACGCACTTAGTTCTGAGTCAGAAAATCATGGGTTCGAGTCCTGTTCCAGGCTTTGAGCCCATGATCCAGTGATCCAGGCAGATATATCAGTTAAGTATTGAGGGAGTGCTTTGTTGTATCGGAGGAGCTCTTTTACGATAAGATGTTACACTGAGGTCCTGTGTGCCTCTTCAAGTAGATGTACGAGATCCCATGACAATATTCCAAGAAGAGCAGGGAGTTTTCCCGCTGTCTTGGCCAACATTTATCCTCAATCAATGCTTCCAAAAACAGATCATCTTGTCTCTTACCTCGTTACTGTTTGTGGGAACTTGCTGTGTGCAAAATTGGCTGTTAAGTTTGCCTAAATAACAACTGTGATTAAACTTCAAGAATATTTAATTGGCTGTGAAGTGCTTTGGGGCATCCTTAGGAATTTAGAGGTGCCATATTTTATCTGAAACGTTTTTGCTTGTTTTTAAAGTTAATAAATCAGACGCTTTGTAAGGTAGAAGTTTGTCTTAAGTACTAGTGAAAATGCAGAAAAACAACTGGTGACTGCTCCAGCACTTTACCTTGTTACACAGGCAAAATAAAAACAGGACTTTCAGGCTGGTGAGACATAGCTCCTATATAGCTTAATTAGTTCAAAGGGGTTCTCAGTTTTGTTCTTAAAACCATACCTTTGGTAGTGCTGGTCTTGGCCTCTCGTCAAAATTTAACTATCATGTGAAAGCACTGCAAAAGCATTTATATAGCGGTATTAATATAGTAAAATGTCCCAAGGCGCTTCATAGGAATGATTATCAAACACAATTTGACACCGAGCCACATAAGGACTTATTAGGACAGATGACCAAAAGCTTGTCAAGGAGGTTTGTTTTAAGGAGTGTCTTAAAGGAAGAGAGGTTGAGAGACAGAGGGGTTTAGGGAGGGAATTACTGAGCTTAGGGCCTAGGCTGCTGAACGTCCAGCTGCCAGTGGTGGAGAAATGAAAACTTGTATGCGCAAGAGGTCAGAATTGGAGAGCACAGTGATCTGGAAAGATTATGGGGGTGGAGAAGGTTAGAGATAAGACAGGCGCGGCAATGGAGAGATTTGAAAACAGGGTGAGAATTTTAAAGTTGTGGAGTTGTCAGACCGGGAGCCAATGCAGGTCAGCAAGTACAAGGATGATGGCTGAACTTGCAATATGAATATTTTTAAGAATTTAGGATGCCGACATCATGTAGAGGTCAAGCGTTTCTAAATTAAAATTTGGATGTTATCATGATTTTGCACAGGTTTTCCTTAGTCTGCTAAAAGCCCATGCTATGGAAGCTCGATTGGTAGTCAGGCAAGCGATGGCCATCTTGACTCCTGCTGTTCCTGCTCGAATGGAAGATGGGCATCAAATGCTGACTCACTGGACAAGAAAAATCATTGTGGAAGAAGGGCACACTGTGCCTCAATTGGTCCATATCTTGCATCTCATAGTTCAACATTTCAGGGTAAGATCCTGTTGCAAGAATAATAAAGTGAACTTCTATATTAACAACCTCCAAAGCAAAATGCATACTAAGCATTTGAGACATGAATTGTGGTAAGTGTAACATGCTCAGGGGGAAAAAGATAACGAAAGGTAACTTTGGACATGTGGGACTGAATTTTATTAGCGCGCCACACATCGTAGTGTGAACTCGATGATCCTAAGACACGGAGGCGCTGCCACTGAGCCCTCGCGGTATTTCGTGCGGGGGCACATTTTAAATGGAGGGGGTGGAGTGGCCGCCCCCCAATGACGTAGAGGGGGCAGCCACTTCGTCCCTGGCAATGGCATCTGGCTGCACTGTGCAGGTGTCGGCACCATTTTTAAAGGCTTCAGACCCTTCACTTTCACTTGCATCTTTAAAGGTGCCATTTCAATAGAAAGTGCATAAAATTGTAAAATATTTTTGATTACTGTCTTCCCTCCCCCCGCCCCACCCTCCACAGAGTTTACATTCCATAAATTTACATTTGCATCCCCAAAAACCACTTTGGAAAATGCCGACCTTTAATCCCACACCTTCAGAACCTTTGCCCCTCAACCCCTTCCCATCAGCCCACAACCAATAAAAAAAAAACTTTCCCTGCTCGCCACCTGCCTTGCCCTGGTAATTTCGCTTCTCCCCCCTCCCCACCAGCGTCTTGCCTCGGAACTCTGTACGGAGTTCCGAAGGCGTGCAAGTTGCAGCCGTAATATCGCGACGGCCGCCGGGACAATTTACTTGGATTTTACCATTTAAACAAAAGCCCGGCCGCCAAGTGGCGGGGAGGCAGCACCAAGGCCTCGCCATTGCCAGTAAATGCGGCAGGGCCTTCTCTGCGTCGGGGGTCGTGGCGGGCCGCTCCCGCAAGTATATTACGGTCCCCCCCACTGCCATGACCCCCGGTAAAATTCAGCCCATGGTTCCCAAAGCTTTCCATCACTTGGTTTTTCTTGTTTCTGGGTTGTTGTAGTCTAGTTGATAGAGATTCATTTCTATGATTAGTCAACAATTCCATTATCCTTGTATCATGCAATTACCAGGAGGGTCAAAGGCAAACAAGATGGTCTTTTTTTTAAATCATCGATTCCTCTGTGCCTAAGCAGGAGGAGTATTCTCATCCTCGTTTATATGTCAATTCTGCTGGCTGCTCTCGGGTAGAAAGGCAAGCTGCTCTCTGCAGTTATCTATTATTGTTTGAAGGAAACAGGATAGATGTGCAATCAGAAGCAGATCTCAAAACCCGAAGGAAAGGTCAGGGAAGAGGAGCAAAAGTAGCATTGCAAAAACGTTCCGTGCCACAGGAAGGGTGGTAGATTCCTTCCTAAACTCGCCATTTGAAAGAACTAGATATTCTGTGGTCTTTTTGTAGCTTGAATCTGATATCTCGCAAAAAGCTGGTGTCATTTTGCACCATCACTCTGACATTGCAAGAAATGAAGCAGTCCCAGCAGAGGTTAAAATAGAGAGGGAAAAAAACTGATGCGAAATACATCTGGCTCGGCTGCAAAAGCAAGATTTCAGTTTTGGGATTAACCCTCTTGCACTTTTTAAAAATTCGTTTGGGGGATGTGGGCGTCGCTGGCTAGGCCAGCATTTATTGCCCATGAGAAGGTGGTGAGCTGCCTTCTTGAACCGCTGCAGTCCTTAGGGTGTAGGTACACCCACAGTGCTGTTAGGAAGGGAGTTCCAAGATTTTGACCCAGCGACTGTGAAGGAACGGTGGCATAGTTCCAAGTCAGGATGGTGTGTGGCTTAGAGGGGAACTTGCAGGGAGTGGTGTTCCCATGCATCTGCTGCCCTTGTCCTTCTAGGTGGTAGAGGTTGCGGGTTTGGAAGGTGCAGTCGAAGGAACCTTTGGTGAGTTGCTGCAGTGCATCTTGTAGATGGTACACACTGCTGCCACTGTGCGTCAGTGGTGGAGGGAGTGAATGTTTGTGGATGGGGTACCAATCAAGCAGGCTGCTTTGTCCTGGATGGTGTCAAGCTTCTTGAGTGTTGTTGGAGCTGGACCCATCTAGGCAAGTGGAGAGTATTCCATCACACTGTTGATTTGTGCCTTATAGATGATGGACAGGCATTGGGGCGACAAGAAGTGGGTTACTCACTGCAGCATTCCCAGTTTCTGACCTGCTCTAGTAACCACAGCATTTATGTGGCTGGTCCAGTTCAGTTTCTGGTCAATGGTGACCCTCTGAATGTTGATAGTGGGGTATTTAGCGATGGTAATGCCATTGAACATCAAGGAGAGATGGTTAGATTCTCTTTTGTTTGAGGTGGTCATTGCCTGGCACTAGAGTGGCATGAATGTTACTTGTCACTTATGCCCAAGCCTGGATGTTGTCCAGGTCTTGCTGCATATGGACATGGGCTGCTTTCAGTATCTGAGGAGTCGTGAATGGTGCTGAACATTGTGCAATCATCAGTGAACATCCCAACTTCTGATCTTATGATGGAGGGAAGGGCATTGATGAAGCAGCAGAAGATGGTTGGGCCTAGAACACTACCTTGAGGAACTCCTACTGATAATGGCCCACAGAGACTCATGGTTGGCCACTTTTGAGTTGCTAGATCTGTTAGAAATCTATCCCATTTAGTACAGTGGTAGTGCTACCCAACACGATGGTGGGTACCCTCAGTGTGAAGACGGGACTTTGTCTCCACAAGGGCTGTGCGGTGGTCACACCAATACTATCATAGATGCATCTATGGCAGGCAGATTGGTGAGGACGAGGCCAAGTATATTTTTCCCTCTTGTTGGTTCCCTCACCACCTGCCGCCGACCCTGTCTAGCAGCTATGTCCTTTAGGACTTGGCCAGCTCCGACAGTAGTGGTGCTACCGAGCTGCTCTTGGTGATGGACATTGAAGTCCCCCACCCAGAGTACACTTTGTGCCCTTGCTTCAATTGGTGTTCAACAGGGAGAAGCACTGATTCACCAGCCGAAGGAGTGGAGGTAGGTGGTAATCAGCAGGGGGTTTCCTTGCCAATGTTTGACCTGATGCTATGAGACTTCACGGGATCCAGAGTCAATGTTGAGGACGCCCAGGGCAGCTCCCTCCTGACTGTATACCACTGTGCTGCCACCTCTGCTGGGCCTGTCTGCCGGTAGGACAGGGCATACCTGGGGATGGTGCTGGAGGTGTCTGGGATATTGTCTGTAAGGTATGATTCCGTGAGTATGACTGTGTCAGGCTGTTGCTTGACTTGTCTGTGGGACAGTTCTCCCAATTTTGGCACAAGCGCCCAGATATTAGTAAGGAGAACTTTGCAGGGTTGACAGGGCTGGGTTTGCCTTTGTAGTTTCTGGTGCCTCGGTCAATGCCGGGTGGTCTGTCCAGTTTCATTTCTTCATGGTTTATGCCATCATTTGAACCCATTAGTTTGATTCCCATTCCTAATTGTACTGTGACCTGTCTGGTATCCTTAATATAAAAGAGGATCTGACAGAATTATGCCTTTGATCAGGAGAGAAAAAAAATGTGAATGATAATTACCAGAAGTTGTGGTACGTGAATTGCAACAATTCATGTCTGCCCATCTGCAGAGGTGTGTTCCAGTATACAGTATTTTATACAGGTGCATGTTCGGATCCTTTTTTTGTATATTGTTAGTTTCACATTAAATAAAAGGAAGTGTGTTGAATATTCTGTAATAGCATTGGGAATAATGTTTCTTTTTAGGTATACTTCCCGGTGCGACATCACCTTGTGCAACACATGGTTAGTGCTATGCAGCGACTAGGCTTCACGCCTAGTGTTACCATTGAACAGAGGAAGTTAGCTGTGGATCTGGCTGAAGTTGTCATTAAGTGGGAGCTGCAGAGAATCAAAGACCAGCAGGTAAAATAGTATATTTAGAAGGTAACTATGTCCCACCTTTTAAAAGCATGACAACTAGACATTTTAACATGGAATTCAAGGTTTGGGTACAGACAAAAGTCCAAGGTATTAAATTTTTTTGCTTTAAGTGAGGAGCACGTTTGTGTAAATTGGGCTTTGTAAAGCTAGATTCCAACAATGCAGCACTGTTTCCTTCTAAATTGCCAGAGAGTTAAAAATACTTCCAAGGATTCCTTGTTGAATCTGAGTAAGGAGGCTAACCGTTTTAGCATTGAGCAGTTGAATGTTTTTTGAAATTGGCTGCTTTAGATCTGAATTCTGATGTTCAGAGTTGTGTGTTTGTTTGCATATAAATTCACTGAATGTTATCCTTATAAATGAAGGACTCTACCAGCATCCATCCAGATTACAGTTGGATTTAACTCTGTGTGTCCAGGTATAGTTTGGACATTGTAAAAATTGGTTCCTTTTTTTATTACCAGAATTATTTTTGTTAGGGGGGGGTCTTCACCTGGGACTGAAATCTGGATTTATTGTATCTGGTTTCATTTTTTATTTAATTCTTCAATGGGGGTCTGGTATCTGTTAGCTCTGAGCTATAATTCTACAGGATAATGCATCTTTTTTAGCCCAGTGGTTTGAAGGGTCAGTTAACGATGCTGGGGAGGAGGAATTATTTACAATCTGAAACATTTCTTGGTATCATTAAAGATAGTAGTCCCATAGTTGTGTAAGCCTTGGCATTCTCGCCTTTGAGTCAGAATGTTGTGAGTTCAAGGCCCACTGCCAATTCTTGAACTGAAGTTGGCTGACACTGCAGTGCAACACTGAGGCAGTGCTGCACTGTTGGAGGTGCCATCTTTCAAATGCGTCATTACACTGAGGCCCCTCCCCCCCCCCCCCCCCCCCCCCCCCTCCCATGATTCCAAGGAACTATTCAAAGCAGAGCAGGGGAGTTCTCACCGGTATTCTGGCCAATAGTTATCCCTTAACCAACTGATTTATCTTGTCATTTATCACTTTGTTGTTTATGGAATCTTGCTGTGTGTAAATTGGCTGCTGCATTTTCTACAACAGTGACTACAGTTCAAAAATATCTCATTGTCTGTGTCACGTTATGAGGTCGTGAAAGGTGCTGTATGAATGGAAGTCTGTCTTTCTTACTGTGACACCTGGCATGTAGCCAGACAGTTTATAGAGAAAAAGGTGCATGCAGTTGTGTGAAGATACGGATGGCTAAATGTCATCCAGCGTGGACACGATGGACCGACTGGCCTCCTTCTATGCTGTAAATTTCTATGATATGGGATCCACTCCGTGATGGGTATTGCTGAACCTGAGAGTGTATTGAGCACAAAATAAGGCCGATTTGTACAAATTGGATGTTTTATTACATTATAGGTGCTATATAAATAAATTGTTTAATATGCAGCTCAACTGACCTCATAGGAACCAAAAGAAGAAAAGGAAGCAAAACTCCTTTAATGTGTACATCTAGATTACTGAAATGAGATGTATGTCTAACGTAAATGTGTTTTTTGTTTTGGTTTATTCTTTTCGTACATGGCAATGAAATATGTGACCTGTCGACTTTTAGATATTGAAATCATTTTTTTTCCCCCCCCCCGTATGCTGTTTTTAAAAAAAAAAAAATGTAGCCAGATTCCGATCCTGATGCAAATGGCAGCGGTGAGGGAACCAGTGCAACCAATGGTAATGTCAGACGAGGTTTGTCAGTGGATTCCGCTCAGGATGTGAAACGCTTCAGAACAAACGCTGGAACTGTGAGTGCAATCCAGAAATGGACAGTACAATGGTTTCAGAACAGTTGTGCATTTTCTTAATTTTTTTTTTGAACCTTGGATTTTTTTGGCAAGTAAATCTTTCATTTGTTTGAGTCTGTAAAGGATCAGTAAATTGGGCTGTGTATTTGACATTTTGATCATCTCATTAGGGAAGTTATATAAATGAAGTTCTAGATGTGGTTAAATTAATTCTGGCACTACATCATTTGTACTATGGTTCAAATTGCGTTAAAATCCATTTCATGCATTAGTCTGGCTGGGAAATTTAAATATAGTTGAATACTGTATTTCCAGTGAATGTAGTAATACTGTTAATTACTGTAAATGAGCTGTCTAGTCAATAGATTAAAACTTGTTTGTGACTTTGAGATACAAATATTTGAGTTCATTAGTTTGAGAAGTATGTTGTGCGTTATGCAGTGCAAAAAAGCTATTAAGAGCAGCAGTGTCTGAAGTTCAAAGTAGATAATTAGCTGCTTTACCTTGAGCACAGTGTTGAATTGTGAACTAGTTCTTGCAGTTGATCTGTCATGTTCTCACATAATTGAACTATTATAAATCTGGCAACACAGCCTGGATATTAACATATAGCATTTCATGCTTTCACATAGTTGGTACTTAGCCAAACCTGGCTCCACTTTGTGTTGCTCGTCTGATGGAATGAATTTGGTATATCTGTGTTGTTAGAGTGGTTGTAGTGTTAAAGTCATTGATTGAAAATAATGTGGTCCAATAGGAGACCATCTTCTGATCTAAGCTGCACAAATGGTCATATTTAGTTTTTAATTCTAATGTTTCTTCATTTCTGGGGCAAAAAAAACTTAGCTGGCAAAACTGGAAATGCCACAAATCCAGGAATATGCCCCGATTCAGTCATGAGCAGCAGTAGGCATCCTCTACATCTTTGTATTACTTAATGTATTTTATTCATCCTGACACTTATATTTTTTTCAAATTAGAAATTGCATCCATTTTTCATACAGTGTAATAATTTCTGTATTGCAGAAGGTTTCCTTAATATATGTTAAACTCTAAAGAATACGACCGTTCCCTTTTTATTCTTGGCTGATGCGATAGTTTTATTAGTTAATTGCTTTGCACACGTTAATGTTAAACAGACACTAAAATATTAAACAGAAAATGCTGGAAATACTCAGCAGGTCTGTGGAGAGAAAAACAGTTAACATTTCAGGACTGTGACCTTTCATCAGAACTGTTAATTGGATTTTTTTTTAAACTGCAAGGGGAGGAAGAAAAAAAGAAATATTTATTAGGAACTCCCAGCCAGCCTTTTCTTGTTTGCCTATTTAGAAAGTGGATTTTAAACCTCATCTCCGCTGGAAGCATCCAGTAAAAAGCAAGTTTGAAATAGGGGATGCTTTCACATAACTACAAAATTGCTCCTTGCCGGTTGGACTCCAGCATAAAGCTCTGGTCATAGCTTTCTTACAGCTGGCATTCAGAGAAGGTCTAAGATGAGCCCTCACGATGTGGAAAATGACCCAATTCTCCCTTCTGGTACTATGGAAATTATCTCCCATTGTTGAGAGAACTGCGAATGTTTTTGAATCTTAAGTAATTTTGTAATCTTCTGAAGCCAAATCTGGCTACTGATGGAGAGACTAAACATCATAGTGTACTTTATACTGGAAAAGATTGCCTTGAGCTAAAGTAGTCAGTTCCCTCATACTCCTTTAATTTAAAAGCAAAATACTGCGGATGCTGGAAATCTGAAATAAAAACAAGAAATGCTGGAAATACTCAGCAGGTCTGGCAGCATCTGTGGAGAGAGAAGCAGAGTTAGCGTTTCAGATCAGTGACCCTTCAGAACTCATACTCCTTCCTTCCTGATACATTAGAATGCGTGTTGGCCTAATAAGTTGTAAAGTAGTTAGTCGGTTAGAATGCTTCTGAAGCAAAAGCATTTTTGGAGACACTGTTCCGGCTCATTACATCCATGGAACCAGGTTTACTCTGCACATAAAATGTATAACTTTTGAAAAATTGTTGCTGCGTAGTGATTCAATTTTAAATAAAATTGGTGCCTGGATTTGGTCTCGAAGCAGTTCATCTTCTGTTTAGTTGCGACAGTAGCCTCACTTAAATGTTTTTTTTAAACCAACAGGTGTTTGGGCGTAGCCAGTCCTTAACAGGGGCTGATCATCTGCTTTCTAAACCCATTGATAAGCAACACACTGATACCGTAGTGAATTTCCTCATCAGAATAGCTTGTCAGGTAAAGGTCATACTACTTTGTCATGTCCAAGAATAACTGCAGGCAATGAACTTTAATGGCATTGAGATTCGATTTGAATTTTCAACACTGATGCAGCATTTGAGACATTTGTTACATTGAGGAGATTCTTTTGTTCTGTTATTGCTTTATCCCAATTCTTTCCCTACCCTCTGCCATTTATTTAGGAATATTTTAGAACTACTACTTGTTTCAGAGCACCCTTGTCTTTGCATCAGAAGGTCATGGATTCAAGACCACACAAGAGACCTGAGCAATAACCTAGGCTGAAACTCCAGTGCAGTACTGAGGGAGTGCTGCACTGTCGGTGGTGCAGTCTTTTAGATATGTTAAACCGAGGCCTATCTGTTCTCTCATTTGGATGTAAAGGTTCCCGTGGTACCATTTCGTAGATGAACAGTGTCCTGGACAGTGGTTATCCCTTAATCAACATCACTAAAACATCACAGGCCATTTTCACATTTGTGGGAGCTTGCTGTTAGCAAATTGGCTGCTGTGTTTCCCTACATTACAACAGTTACACTTCAAAAGTACTTCATTGGCTGTAAAACACTTGAGGACGATTTAAGGTCATGAAAGGTGCTGCATAAATGCAAGGCTTTCTTTATCAAGGGCTCAAATTCTGGGCAGACACTTCAGTGCAGCAGTGAGGGACTGCTGCACAGTCAGAGTATCGTCCTTTGAATAATACATTAAGCCTCAGTTCTGTCTGGCCGTTGCTGTGATTTAGGGAGGACTCTACTATTAGAAGAGCAGCAGAGCTGCTTCTTGATCTCCCCTTCTCTCAATCAGAAAGCACAGAGAAAAAAAGCCATATTAGCTGCTGAATCATCCTAATGCTGTTTGTGAGATCGTGCTGTGAGCAGACACTAGTAGCAGACACTACACTTTAAAGTAATTCATTGTGCATATATAGCATTTGTGAGAGACGTGATAGATATACTATAAATGCATTGCTTTATGACTCCCTCTTTTCTGTAGAGGTGTAGAAAAATATATGTTGTGATATCTGCTTGTCACTTTTAATAACTTGGTAATACATTGCCAGATTTTAGTTACAATTTCTCTCAGATGGTGCTCTTCTAGAAAATCGGTATAGCTGTCCACTTCTCTGGTTACACGTCTGTCAGAAATCTTGTTGGCTCAGGACCAAATCATATGTCAAACTTAACGAGGGACTTTCACTCCTCTTTACCCCTTTGAGGCAATGCATTGGACTGTGCGTCATCAACAATGCTTTACCTATAATGTGAGCTTCTCATAGAATCTATTGTCGTAGCCCCACTCCAGGACCTGATCACAAATTCTAGACTGTCACTCCACTGCAGTACTGAGGGAGCACTGCACTGCCAGAGGTGCCGTCTGTTGGATGAAGAGTTAAGCTGAGGCCCCGTCTGTGCTCTCAGACAGACATAAAAGATCCAATGACCACTATTTCAAAGTAAAGCAGAGGAGTTCTCCCCAGTGTCTGGACCAATATTTACCCCTGAATTAACAGCACTGAAAATAACAGATAATCTGGTTATTATCACTGCAGTTTGTGGGAACTTGCTGTGTGTAAGTTGGCTATCACATTTCCTACATTACAGCAGTGGCTGCACTTCAAAAATGCTTCATTGGCTGGAAAGCGCTTTGGGACAACCTGCGGTCATGAAAGGTGCTGCGTAAAGTGCAAGTTCTTTCAGAGTTAATGCAGTACGAAAATTGTGTAATAGCATCAGTTTGGGAGCCTTAGCTGCACCAAGACCCACCTAAGGTGCTGGTTGATTGGTGCTGTGGTACTGGCTCAACTCTAGGATGGAAGTAGAACTGACCCAAGCAGACTTCAAGATGTCATGTTGTGTCAGTACAACTTCCACACTACAGTTGACATCATCCATGTGGAAGAGGCATTTTTAAGTTTCCGTGGGAGCCTTGAGTGCTTGGTATCTTGCTGTGGCGTTGACCTGCCCAGCAGGAGTGCAGTGGTTTACTGCACTTCACTGTCCAGCCTGCTAATATAACCAAGGGCATTACTCACCATCTGGAAAACTCCAAACTGTTTTTGGTTCTCACTAGCTTTGTTTGAGGATCCTCATTAATCAGACTGTTGATTTCTTAAGACATGAGATGAGGCAAACTAGAAACACCTAATTTTTGACAAATTAGACTTAATTGAACTTTAACCAAGTTTGCATCTTGTTCATAGTAGCCAATGGAAGTTCGAATTGTCTCAAAGGTGAAATGTTTATCGTAAGGTTTAGCATTTTCTGTACCTTATTGCTGGAATCCTTCTGTTAATTTGACTGATGCAGAATTTGTGACCTAAATTATTTTTCTCTTAATTTATTAATTGCTTTTCTGCTGCTACTTAATAGGAATTTAAAAAAAACTATATGCAAATGCCCCACATAAAACTTGCTTAAAAAACTAAACATATATTGATGTGGATCTGTCCAACATTATTAACAATGCAGCCCCTCTGGTCAGTTCCATCTTCCCTTTAAACTTTACCCAGAAACATTTGGTTAAGTTTGACTCATTCAGAGAATACGCAAAGCTAGAACAGGCCATCCATTTAAAAGTATCACGTAGCCACTAAAATAGCATGATTGTCTTGCAAAATATTCTCTGCTCCCTGGCCCCCCCCCCCCCAACTTTCTCCTCCCCCCCCCCCAACTTTCTCCTCCCCCCCCCCCCAACTTTCTCCTCCCCCCCCCCCAACTTTCTCCTCCCCCCCCCCCCAACTTTCTCCTCCCCCCCCCCCCCAACTTTCTCCTCCCCCCCCCCCCAACTTTCTCCTCCCCCCCCCCCCCCCAACTTTCTCCTCCCCCCCCCCCCACGACTTTCTCCACCCCCCCCCCACGACTTTCTCCACCCCCCCCCCACGACTTTCTCCACCCCCCCCCCCACGACTTTCTCCACCCCCCCCCCCCACGACTTTCTCCCCCCCCCCCCCCCCCCAAACGACTTTCTCTTTCCCCCCCCCTCCCCCCCACTAACGCTCCTAAAGCCGATTGTCACTTCATCAAATTCAGATCCTTTTGCGAGGATGTTAACATTCCAATGCAACTTATTGCGAATTTAAAAACAGCAAATGCACACCAGGTCCATTGTCATTTGCAGGGAGAATAGATGAGTTAATGTTTCTGGGACAAGACCCTTTAGAAGAACTGAAATAGGAAGGCTGGTGGGCTCCTTATAGATAAAGGAATGAAGAACTTAACTTTATCGAGCACCATCTCAAGTGTTTCAAAGTGTCTCAAAGCACGTGATGTAGAATGAATTACTATATGCAGTTACATTTTTGTGAGCAAACACGGCAGCCATTGTGCCCATAGCAGAATGACCAGAACATCTGTTTTTACTGGTGTTGGTTGAGGGAGGAAAGTTGACCAGGGCATGGAGGGAACTCCCTGCTCTTTTCATAGTGTCACAAGACCTTTAAAACCTACCACAACAGTTATATGAAGTAGCAACTTAATGTCTCATCTGGAAATTGGCACACTCCCCAGCTTTGCGCTGAAATGTCAGTATATATTATTTGCTCAGATCTCAAGAGTGGGATTTGAAGTCACAGCCTTGTGACTTGGAGGTGAAAGTGCTGGATAGCTAAGACAACCTGACCAAACAAAGAGGAGGTCACATGTATTCTGTTTAGCTTTCAGTTTTCAGCAAGTACATTTAAAAACAATTCTCCATTATTATTTGGATTGATCTTTGAATGCTTTCTGTAGCTTATCCTTGCTGTTAGAGTACTTTGGATTCATCTCGGCAATGAAATAATTGTAAGCATTTCCTCATTTTTTTAATGTATGATGGAAATCTCTTATGATGCAGTAACAAAGCAAATATTTAAATTGGTCCCAGTGACATTGTCGTCTGAGACAGTTACCGCTTTCAGCCTTGTATAATATATGTGGCAATTGAATCCCAGGTGAACGACTCCTCAAACACAGCGGGTTCGCCAGGAGAAATGTTGTCCAGGCGCTGTGTTAGCCTTCTGAAGATGGCTCTTCGTCCTGATATGTGGCCAAAAGCTGAGCTGAAACTCCAGTGGTTTGACAAGTTGCTAATGACAGTGGTATGATTTTTCAAGTAGTTTTCATTTTAACGAGCTGTATAATGTACTATTCACATGCTTAGTTGGTGTACCTTCCAGCCTGGACCTGTTCCAGCTTCCTTCTTGACTGGTAACTCTGGTATGCAAACATGCAAATAAATCTCCCAGCTTTCACTCCTCACGCTGTGAGGGCAGACCCTTCGGGAACCATGAGGCTGATGCAGGCTAATGTCTGATGCGTGGGGAAATTAAATTTTGCAGTGCACAAAGAAAATAGCTAAAGGGGCATTCTTCACTGAAGTGTATAAGAATATTAAACGTTACAAATAAAGTAAACCCAGATTATTACTTCAAAGACTATCGAGAAAGGAGGACATAAATGAAATGGAAATGAGTGAAAGGTAAATTCAGAGCAGGTAACAGGAAAAACTTTGCTCAGACTTGCAATGTTTTGGTCACCACACTTTAGGAAGGATGTGAGGGCTCTTGAGAAGGTGCAGAGGAGATTTACCATAAGTGTTCCTAGGATGAGGGGTTTTAGCCACAAGGTTAGGGTGAAGAAGCTGGGGTTGTCCTCTTTTGAGCAAATGAGATTGAAGGGGGATTTGATAGAGATGTACATGATGACTAAGGTAGAGAAAGAAAAGCTGTTCCCATTTGCTAATGGTACAAGCACTAGGGGGTACAGACTTAAGGTTTTGGACAAGAGAGGCAGGGGGGATGTGAGGAAGAGCCTTTTTACACAACAAGTGGTAATGACCTGGAACACTCTGCTTATAAGGATGATGGAAGCAGAAACAATGAATGATTTCAAAAGGAAACTGGATGGGCACTTGAGGGTGATAAACATGCAGAGCTACAGGGATAGAACAGAGGAATGGGACTGACTGGATTGCTCTAGAGAACCGGCATGGACTCGATGGGCTGAATGATCTCCCTCTATGCCTTAATGACTCTTGAGACTGGGATTATTAAAATACATTTCGGTAGTACAATGGGAGAGTTAATGGGATTTGAGGGAAACGATCATTTCTCACCCTTGACTTTTCACTCAGACTGATTGGGGGGGGGAAAAAATAAGAATATGAAAGGCTTCAATGAAGTTTGTTTTCTGTTTTTTTGGGGAACTGTCAATTTTTCACTGTCTTCATACAGAACTAGGTATAGTCTGCAGGTTTTTACAAGGCAATAACAAGTCTGTGGGGCTGAAGTGACATAAACCACAATAGGAAAGAGTAAGTGATTTATCAGCATAATTTCTACTGTTTAAGGTGTCCAGCTGCCTTGGAACATACTGCAATGTGTGTTCTTTGGTTTAATGTTAGACCAGCTTAGTGCAATATTGCCTTTGTTTATGATTTTATATATTTTTTTGACCTGTGGGGGTGTTGTGTCTGACGACGATGGATTTACTAGCTCTTGCAATTGAATTATGTGACTTGAACTAAAGTGACACCGCACCACCTGATTTGAACCTTGATTCTGGGATTAACTTCACTGAATGTTACATTGCTTGTGTGTATATGTGTGTGTATAGCTTCAAGCACTGTAATATATGAAAGTCTATGGAAAGATTAGCTTAACTTCAGTAATTAAAAAAAAAAAGTCTTGTCAATGCACTTTTCTCGTTTAAAAATAAACTCGATTTATCAAAAAAAAAGTCAAATCGGGACAAACCAAAGGCCCTGTTTATCACTACCTTGTCACCTCAATACCTTCAAAAATGCTAGACATTATTAAGTTATTGCCCACTCATTCAGCTCTCAGTTGCTTTCTGTTTTCTTATTTTGGCGCACTTTTTTTTTAACTTCTCTGTTCGGTTGTTAAGCGTATTCTTTGGCCGGCTTGATGGCCAACCAGTGTGCAGCCCTCTCCTAATGCTGCTGTTGAAGCAGTTTGAGGGGCTCTGTGCAAGCAAACCAGGTTATTTGAATATTTTCGCGAATCGGAGGCCACAGATGTAAAGTCATTGGCAAGAGATCCAAAGGCGACAGGCGAATAAACTTTTTTACGCAGTGATCAGGTTAAGATCGGGAATGTACTGCTTGAAAGGTGGTGGAGGCAGATTCAGTCATGCCTTTCAAAAGGGGACAGGATAAGCACCTGAAGGGAAAAGAATTGTAGGGAAATGGCAGCATACTGGGATTGTTCTTGCAGAGAGCAGAATTGGGCTGGATTGGCTGATTGGCCTCCTGTGATGTAACCATTCTATAATATTTACATTTTCCTCTCTTTCCTGTGTGAAAACACTGGCCTTCATGCAATAAATCAGTCAACTAGGTCGAGATTGGGAATTCACTGTGTGGGAATAGGTGCAGCCCTGTATGCTACAGTATGTTAACATACCAAACCACTTGCTTATCCTAAAGCAAGCTGGAAATTTCACTCCTGTACCAGCGTGGCAGGGAAAAACATTGAACAATGGCCAAGGTGCATATTTTAAGTGGTTTTCTCTGTGACATTGTGGTGTGAATGTGAGATTCTCTTAGATCCTGTGATACAAACCAAGATCCATTCAGAGAACGATATTCATGTTTTACTAAGGAAAACGAGACTTCAACGGGAAAAAGCATACTGTGGATTTGTTGCAATTTTTATAACCCCAAAGTTATCCTTTTGATTCAGCTTTTTTGAATTCAAGCATGAAGTAAAAGCATTATATAGCGAATTTTCAAAACGGTTTCAGCCCAATTTGAAATTCAAAGTTGTCCTGCTTGAATGAGTGCAGTAATTGAGAGGTGTGCTACTTAGTGCAAAAACCCATTTTTATGCAGAATGTGTACTTGCACATTCCTAAGATGGGGAAGTCTTTAATCTTGCTGGACATTTGGTGTCATATAGTTGATATTCAGTGAGGTATAATTACATAGCGCAGTTGAGTTTCCATATGAGCTACTCGCGCAGCTCACACAGAAACTCAACTACAAAGACTCATGGACTGTCTCTCCCATGCCTGTGACTTGTTCTTCTTGACTATCTTTGGCCTCCTTATCTCGAGAGACAATGGGGGTGTCAGTGGTGTGTGGAGCAGTGCCTGGAGTGGCTATAAAGGCCAATTCTAGAGTGACAGGCTCTTCCACAAGTGCTGCAGAAAAATTTGTTTGTCGGGGCTGTTACACGGTTGACTATAAGCGTCAAGAAAACTGTGGTCACGGGACATGGTGTTGCATATCTGCTCCTGATCTCACTAAATAATGCCCCACTGGAAGTGGTTAGCAAATTCTGCTACCTTAGGTCCATGGTGAAGGACAATCTGTCCCTTGATGTAGAGCTCAATCCATGCATGGGGAAAGCAGCTACCACCTTCGGTCGACTTGCGAAACGCACATGGAATAACACCAAGCTGACCCTTAGGACCAAGCTCAGAGTTTATAAGGTCTGTGTTCTCAGCACCTTGCTGTATGGCTGTGAAACCTGGGCGACTTACAGCTACCAGGAAAAGAAGCTCAATAATTTCCATCTTCGCTGTCTGTGGCACATTATGGATATATCCTGGTAGAACAAAATCACTAATGTGGCAGTTGCCTCAAAGGCAGAGCTCCCAACCGTGTTGGCACTAATCAGACAGAGGTGGCTTTGGGGGATCGAACACGTCCGCAGAATGGAAGATGGTTGCATACCCAAGGATGATCTTATGGTGAGGGGGAGGTGGTGGCGTAGTGGTACTGTCACTGGGCCAGTAATCCAGAGGCCCAGGCTAGTGCTCTGGGAACATGGGTTTGAATCCCACCACGGCAGATGGTGAAATTTGAATTCAATTAATAAATCTGGAATTAAAAAGCTCAGTCTAACGGTGACCATGAAACTATTGTCTGTCGTTTGTTGTAAAAACCCATCTGGTTCACTAACGTCCTTTAGGGAAGGAAATCTGCCATCCTTACCTGGTCTGGCCTACATTTATCTCCAATGTGGTTGACTCTTAAATGCCCTCTGAAATGGCCTAGCAAGCCACTCAGTTCAAGGGCAATTAGGGATGGGCAATAGATGCTGGCCTAGTCAGCGACGCCCACATCCCATGAATGAATTAAAAAAAAGCCGGGGACAGGAGACCAGTGGGGTTGGCCAAAGCTCCGCTTCAAGTATGCTTGACATGAAGGCACTAAATGTCGACTATCGCACTTGGAAGTCATTAGCTGGTGAAACAGGCCCTTCGGCCCACTGAGTCTGTGCCGATCAACAACCACCCATTTGTGCTAATCCTACGTTAATCCCTTATTCCCTACCACATCCCCACCTTCCCTCAATTCTCCTATCACCTACCTACACTAGGGGCAATTTTACAATGGCCAATTTACCTATCAACCTGCAAGTCTTTGGCTGTGGGAGGAAACCGGAGCACCCGGCGGAAGCCCACGTGGTCACAGGGAGAACTTGCAAACTCCGCACAGGCAGTACCCAGAACTGAACCCGGGTCGCTGGAGCTGTGAAGCTGCAGTGCTAACCACTGCGCCGCCCCTAAAGAGGGAAATGGTGACACATTCTGTGGACTGGTGTGCATCACCACCATGACCAGTTTCTACAGTAGCTTGGCAACAGGCACCAACATCAAAAAAAACAACTCATGGGTCAGTTGGTAGCTTCACGTGCTGAACGTGTGGCAGAACCTGCCTCTTGAGGATTGACCTTCACAGCCATCAGCAAAGGTGCACCACGTAAAGACACCCCACTTAAATGGATTGTTGTTGCATGCCCATCTTTCGCAGATAGAAGGATGCCAACCAAATAATTACATCATTTTTTTCAAACTGTTAAGAAAGCTAAAGGGAGCCAATATCTAGAATTATCGGATAATTTACTGAACATTTCTGAAGAACTCCAGTCCTGTGTTGTATTTACCAAGTTATCTTACTGCCTGCTTTAGAGAAAATCTGATGCATTTTACAGCAGTGATTCTAAGCAGCAAGAGCTGAAAAATTAGCCATTTGTCTTCTGGACCTTTTCTGTTCCATTAATCCCTTTTTATAATGACAAGACTGTGATCAGACTGATTACAATTAGTAGGCGAGACAAAAAACCAGATAACATCACCAACATCATCTGGTAACATCAACCAGCAAATGAAAAGTGCATCGACTGGCTTGAGTTGTGTTGTCATATTATAATTGGTAGTAAAATTGCCCATGTGTATATCTAATAATAATCTCTTTCCCCCCACCCCTGCACCCCAACTTTTGTTTTGTTGACTTAGGAACAACCCAATCAAGCAAACATGGCGAACATCTGTACCGGGCTCGAGGTGTTGAGTTTTCTGTTAACAGTTCTCCAGTCTTCTGCCATTCTTAGCAGCTTCAAGCCATTGCAACGAGGAATAGCGGCATGCATGACCTGTGGCAATAACAAGGTCCTGAGAGCCGTGCACACGCTGCTTTCCCGTTTAATGAGCGTCTTCCCGACTGAGCCGAGTAGGTTACGCAAAGGGAAAAATGCAATTATTAATTTTTTTTTTAGAACTGATGCTTCTGTGTTGTTAATATTGTGCCCTTCAACTTTAAACAGGTACTTCAAGTGTGGCTTCTAAATATGAGGAATTGGAGTGTCTTTACGCCGCAGTGGGGAAAGTGATTTATGAGGGCCTCACAAATTATGAAAAAGCAACAAATGCTAATCCAAATCAATTGTTCGGTAAGTCACTTCAAGCATTCACCTGTCCTGGAATGAGAGTCTAAGTAAATTGGGCCTATCCTCTCTGGAATTTAGAAGAATGAAAGGTGATATCATTGAAACATACAAGATTCTGAAGAGGCTTGAAGGGTAGACACTGAGAGGTTGTTTCCCCTGGCTGGGGAAATCTAGAACATGGGTGCGCAATCTCAGGATAAGGAGTCAATTATTTAGGACTGAGATGAGAAATTTCTTCACTCAGAGGATTGTGAATCTTTGGTATTCTCTGGAGGGTTGTGGGCGCACCATTGTTGATTATATTCAAGGCTGAGATGGATCGATTTTTGGTGTTGGAATCAAGGAATATGGGGAGTGGGCAGGAAAGTGGAGTTGAGTTAGAAGATCAGCCACGATCATATTGAATGTGGAGCAGGCTCGAGGGCCCATATGGTCTACTCCTGCTCCTATTTCTTATGTTATGTCCTTTCTCAACATTAAACTTTCACAAAGATAGGCAGCATTGTAAGTAATGCAGATGGAAACGTAACATTATAAAGAGATGTTGATAGATTAAGTGAATGGGCAAAACCGTGGCAAATGCAAGGTCACCCCCTTTGGATATAAAAAAAGATGCAACGGAATACTTTTTAAATGGTGAAAAATTAGAAACAGTGGTAGTCCAAAGAGACTTGGGGGCCCAGGTACATAGATCATTAAAATGTCATGAACAGGTACAGAAAATAATTAATAAGACTAATGGATGCAGGCCTTTATAGCTGGAGGACGAGAATACAAGAAAGTAGAAGTCATGCTACAGCTGTACAAAGCCTGAATGGATGACACCTGCAGTACTGTGAGCAGTTCTGGGAACCACACCTTAGGAAGGAGATATTAGTCTTGGAGGGAGTGCAGTGCGTCTTTAACAAAATGATACCTGGACTCCAAGAGTTAAATTACAAGGAGATAGTACCCAAATTATTGTTGTATTTCCTGGAATTTAGAAGGTTCAGGGGTGATTTGATCGAAGTTTTCAAGATATTAAGGGAAACAGACAGGATAGATAGAGAGAAACTATTTTCTGCTGTTTGGGGAGTTTAGGACTAAGGGACATAGTCTAAAAATTAAAGCCAGCCCTTTCAGGAGTGAAGTTAGGAAACACTTGTACACACAAAGGGTGGTAGAAATTTTGAACTCTCTTCCACAAATGGTAATTGATCCTAGATTAATAATTTTAAAACTCAGATTGATAGATTTTTGTTAACCAAAGATATTAAGGGATATGGGGCAAAAGTCCATCTCGAGTTCAGTTGCAGATTATTTGTGATCTGATTGAATGGTGGAACAGACGTGAGGGGTTAAATGGGCAACTTCTGTTCCTATATTCCTAAAAAAAAACTTAATGCTTACTCACAAAAGTTGTATCCTGTGCGTTTGAAAGCTTATTGTCATGTTAACATCTGATGATTTTGTCAAATTGCAGACAGCAAACAGGCAGTGATTGCGGAAACGTGATTTGGGACATCTACCTACTTAACCAAGTTGATCTGTTGGGGTGCCATGGCTGTAGCTGTATATCTGCCACCTTTTATATCTGTTTGGCTATGGGGCTTCTCAGTTACTCACGATGTTGTGCCCAAGAAGTTATGCACTGCATTTAGCCAAACATTTCCTGATATGTTTCCCAACATAACGGCTGTATGTATGTTGAGAGCAAGATTCGTGTGTATGGTGATTGAGTTCAAATCAGGACCTGCAAAGCTTTCCCTTTTGGATTAGATACTCTATATCTGGTGTTCATGAAGTTGTTAATAACTGAAAATGCTGAAAGTACAAAGCAATTCTGATGAATGAATTTTCCACCCAGGATGTTAGCTCGTCCTTTCAAATGCTGACCAATGACTTGTGCATTTCCAGCATGTTCCTTTTCTCCGCCCCCCCAATTTCCAGTTTTATTTTGATGATCTCATGATAAGGATAATGCCAGATGCCATTTATCGGGAAATTCCATTTCCTTTGTCCTGCCTGAAGCTCGAGGACACTTAATGAATTGTTTCTCACAGCGTAAAGCCCTGTACTGGACTGAGCACTGCATTATATTTTAAAAACCTTTTAATACAATCTGCATTGTAATATGAAATCATTGCGAACCTCAAACAGATCTAGTCTCTTCCTGACCCCACCAAATTATAATTGTGTTCCTATGCTACAGGAGCTGCCAAGCGGCAAAGAGCTACAGGAGACTGTACAAGAAGCAGCATCACGACCAGGATTATTCCTCCAGTCTAGCATCTCCTTGAGTCACTCTTCAACCATTATCTGTTAAATAAACCCCTTAAGGTTCTCTTTTTTTTTTTTGTTAACTTCCATACCTTCCACTAGTTATTTGTCAATTTTTTCTTATGTTACAGTTTCCACTCATCCCGGTCCATTTCTTTTGTTGATGTTTTTCAACTCATTTTGAACTCTGCCTTTTTTGTAAAATTCTTTCAGCCCATGTCCTATTCTTTGAATCTTTTCCTTTCTTCCCAAAAAAATTATGTTTTTTTTAAATTTATCTAGTAAGGAGCCATAATACTTTAAATTAAACAGGGTATAAAGCTTTTTTACTTCACTCTCTGTATTTGGTGCCTGATCGGATTGAACAATCTAGGTATCTGTTAACCTGTATATTATAAAATTGTAAATAGAGCTGAAGCTGATTTTCTTGTAAGCCTCCTGTGTCAATCAATATACGTCAAGTCATCGTTGTGAAATATTGCTGTAGTGTTGATAATTTGGTAGATTCCTCACTCTGGCACTGAATTAGTTCTGTCAGTAAAGCAGGTGTGGAATTGCACATCAGGTCACAATGCATTCTCCTCTAAATGGCAAATGTCCTTCACTGCTCAACTTAATGATCAGTACCGGCAGATGTAATTTTAGTTTAGGAATTGGCAATTTGCCAGTTGTCAGCTTGTCAAATCCAAGTCTCCCAAGTATGCCAATTAACAAAGCCCATAAGTCTCCAAACTTTTGAGAGCTTTAGAACCCAAGGATATACTAATCGTGAAATGTGCAATGACCATCAACCTGTAAAAGGTAGTGGATAAATGCAGCTGATCGATTTCAGTTTTAACCTGCAGGTTAAACCTTTCACAGTGCATTTAGCACATTTCTGAGAGAGGTAAGAGCATCTGAGCATTTAACATGAAATGCTTTCTAACTATAAAGCGTTTGTGTTATGCTTGAACTCAGCACCACGCTTGATCTTCTTTTGACATTGAGTGCGCAATCAATAAAAATGGAATCAGGAAGGATGTATTGTAGAAGCTTCTTGTTCTCTGGATGTGGCGAGGGCATATTTATTGCGCATCCCACGTTGCCCTGTGAAAGTGGTGAGTCAGTCAAGCATAGAACAGAAGTCGCATGTAGTCCAGACGGCAGGGGAGGGTTATTGGGATGGCAGATTCCCTTCCCTGAAGGACGCTGGTTGACCATGTGCGTTTTTATGCCAGTTGGCAACTTTCGTGGCCATTCTTTTCCTAGTGTTCTCCCACAGATGACCAGACTCGTTGAATTCAGTTTCACGACTTGTCATGGGATTTGAACACTTGACCTCTGGGTTGTTGGTTGAGCACTATAACCACTGCACTACCATGTCATCTGATAGCTGAGTAAATAAAGGCACCAGAAGGTTTGATTCCTAGTCTGTGCAGAGTTGGTTAATCTGAGCCAGTTCATTGATGGGGAGCTAACAACCCTAAAAATCCACTGGCACTATATAAAGAGTGGGAAATCTTTGGGTATCCTAGCCAACATCCCTCCAAAAAAAAAACTCCGTGCACTCGTCATTCATCTTATTCCTATCTGTGGGATCATGCTGTGCTGCTGCTTGGCACTGTCTACTCCAGAAAAGCAGTGACTGCGCTGAAAGGACTTTGTTCATGTGAAGTGTCCTTGAGAGATTTAAAAATGTGGAGGGGCTGTACAAATTCTTCCTGCTCAACTCAAAGACTAATAACAAATCTGAGCATGTCTCAGTCAAGGCTGGGCATAAAATATCCTATAACTAATCATCAGTTCCTCTAGCATTGTATCTGCTGTGGAGATTTGGCTGACCTGTTGATTGCTTTATATTTGTATTGAAGCTGCAGTCTTACAGCTTGCGTTTGTGTTTGTTTAGTACTTGGGTCGCAAGCGTGGATTGCTTACTGTAACTACTGAATTTTCTAAAATCATTCAGCACAGGGGAGGAGGTCATTCAGCGCATAGAATCATAGAACGGTTACAATACACATGGAGGCCATTTGACCCATCGTGTCTGTGCCAGCTCTCTGCAAGAGCAACTAACCTAGTCCCACTCCCCTGCAAATTTTTCCTCTTCAGTTAATTGTCCAATTCTCTCTTGAAAGCCTCGATTGAATCTGCCTCCACCACACTCTCGGGCAGTGCATTCCAGATCCTAACCACTCGCGTTTTAAAAAAAAAAAAAAGTTTTTCCTCATGTCACTGTTGCTTCTTTGCCAGTCACCTTAAATCAGTGTCCTCTGGTTCTCAATCCTTTGGCCAACAGGAACAGTTTCTCCCTGTCTATTCTGTCTGGACCCCTCATGATTATGAATACCTCAGTGAAATCTCCCCTTAATCTTCTCTGAGTGTCCCCTTGAAGGATTTGTCCAATTCCCTTTTGAAAGTTACTATTGAATCTGCTTCCACCACCCTTTCAGGCAGCGCATTCCAGATCCTCACAACTCAGTGCATTAAGTTTTTTGAGAGAGCTCCCCAATTAGTCGCACTCTTCCTCTCTCTCCCATTCCTTGTAGATTTTCCCTTAACGAGTATTTATCCAATTCTTTTTTGAAAATTATTATTGAATCTGCTTCCACTGACCTTTCAGGCTGTGCATTTCAGGTAATAACTTCCTACATTTAAAAAAAAAAGTCCACACATCTCCCCTCTGGTTCTTTTGCCAATTACCTTAAATCTGTGTTCTCTGATTACTAACCCTTCTGCCAGTGAAAACAGTTTCTCCCTACCTACTCTATCAACATGCCTCTCTCAAACTTCCTCTTAACCTCCTCTTTAAGGGGAACAATCCCAGTTTCTCCAGTCTCTCCCCATAACTGAAGTCCCTCATCCCTGGTACCATCTTGTTAAGTCTCCTCTGTGCTCTCTCCAAGACCTTAGCATCCTTCCTAAACAGTTGTGTCCAGAACTTAACACAGTATTCCAGCTGAAACATAATCAGTATTTTCGAAAGGTTTAGCATAACTTCCTTGCTTTTAATATTACAAATTGCCTTCTTGAACTTCAGGCACACTGATGATCCTGAAGTCTGCTTGCAGCAACAACCCCAGCTACATTGACCGCCTCATCTCTGTCTTCATGCGTTCCCTGCAGAAGATGGTGAGAGATCATCTGAATCCACAGACGACACCAGGGGCATCTGAAACCAATACAGGTAATAATGCTGCTTTTAATATTGTTTCACCCGATGAGGTTCGAAAGGAAATCTAGAAGTCATTTTGTTGCTATGCTATTGCAATAAAACTAAATACATTGCTTCAAAGAATGAGAGAAAGCATTATTCCTCTTCTGAGCACACAATAGTTTACTGCCTCTTACAGCCGGTCAATTTGACCTGTTGGCCGATGTAATCTTTGTCTCGTGGTACGAAGATTTGAGAAAAATGGAGGAAGATGATAAACGTTTCATATTTCAAAATGTCTTGTAAAATATATACTTTGAGATGTTTTCATAGTTTGTGAATAATGAGTTTTATATTAAATTGATGTACTGCCCAAAATGCAGGCTATAAAACTGATAACATCCAGCACTTTACACATTTTCATAATTTGAGTTCATGCGTTTATATTTCTGGTGTCAAGGTGATATCTGTGCAATCAGTAAAAGGTATACGGTGTGTTTATTGCCTGAGTTCTCAGAACAACTTTCATTTCTCAAGCGCTCATTACACAAAGAGATCTCTCGGGGCACTTCAGCAAATGGATAGTGGATAGAAAGTGGACAGGGAACTGGGTGGGTGGTGGTGAATGGGAATTTAGCAAACAGCATGGTCAGAGAGTGTCTTGAAGATGTTTAGAAGGGGTGTTGATGCTGAGTGGAGGTGTTAGGAGGGAATGATGGCTGAAGGAGCTGGCACTAGTTGTGGGGCTGGGAGATTAACAATAAGCTGGTGCGAGAGCATTAGAGGTTTAACACAGGGAACATGGGGCTGGAGGAGGTTGGCTGAGGGATAAATATTGGCCAGAACCTGTTTCTTGCAAATTGTGCGATGGGATCTTGTACAGCCATCTGAGAGGTCAGACTGGGCATTGGTTTAACGTCTCAACTGGAAGATGGCACATCCAACAGTGCCGGTACTGGACAGTCATGTGTTCAAGTCTCTACAGTGGTACTTGAAGCCACAACTTTCTGACTCGAGACGAGTACTCCCCATTGAGCCATGGCTCACAACCGAATACTGCCAGGATGACAGCAATAGTGAAGCTGCTGAGGCAGAGACTTCTTGCCTCTGATTGCTATTGCAGGTATGTGGACGTAGGGAAAGAATGGGATTGGGTGCACCTGTGATGGCCCCTCCTCCACCATTGTCCAAATGAATCTGATGATATTCACCTAAGCTAATGCATGGAAAATGATCATTTGGGTTAAGTGCTTTTGGGATCTGTGGACTGTACCCTAGCATGAAGCAGTGCCTTAAAAGGCAGAGAAGGAATTTGGGGAGAGGGGTGCATGAAAGAAGGGTGAAAATCAATTTGTAGCAGTGTGTTACAGGAAGAATTGGCCATTGGAGAGTTAATATTTATAGAGATGAAAGGTAGATGAATACCATTTAAGCTGCCTTATCAGTTCTGAAACAAGGTACTTAATTTAAGAGTTTCAAACATGTTTGCGAGACATGTGTGCCTGGAGCAAATTCAAGTAATATAAATCAGCCCTGAGTTGTTAATTAGACTGCCTCTGCAATAAATGCAATTTATCATGTTGTAAAGATAGTAAAATTTCAACATGTTTTCAGATCTAAATTTTATGTTATAATTGACAGTGCACTTTTGAAAACACGTTACATAGATGCCTCTCTTTCCCCTGCCCCCCCCCCCCCCCCCACACCAATGTAGAGGCACCAAGCCCCAAGTGATCATTATTTCTACCACCTTAAATTTCAAGTCCTGAAATGGTTGCCTGTTAGTGTATTTGAGACTGAGAGAGAAACATATGCAAGGTCTATGTAACATTTTTGTTTTGGCTAAGTATTATTGTCGTTGCAGTCTCTATTTTATAGTAATTAACGTGATACTCCAGTTAAGTGTTGTGTGAATTATTAATATCATTGAATTCTAGGATGGGTCATAGATGATGTATGTTGCTTTTGAAAATAAAGGATGCAGCAAACCACAAATTAAGTGGGGTTTTTTGATACAAGGCTAGATAAATTATAGCTCTCTTGTGCTACAGTATAGCAGAAAACACATAATGATCTATAACAGCAATCTATCATAAGGAAGTGAGAGAAATGAAGTAAATTCTTAAATATCACTATGGAATGGCCATTTTGTTAGAAGGACAGTGTGAAGAAAGCAGAATAGTAAAGTGAGTACCATATCTCACTGAGTCTGTGCAGGGAACATGGACAGAGAGAGAGAGAGAGAGAGAGAGAGAGCGATGGCAGTGTAATCATTTTTACCTACATTTGCGAAGCAACTGTGGATGATACAGGGTTAGGCATTCCCCATATTCAGTGGCTACAGGCAAAATTGCCAATAAATTCTCTTTTAGATACTTTAAATTTGACGGATAAAATTAATAGTTTTTCCCAATGCTCATTAGTCAGTCTATGCACTTGCCACTTTATTCCTGAAACCAGACACACCTTGACTCGTGCAGGCAGTCTCAACTGGAGCTTACATACGAATTAAGAGCAGGAGTAGGCCACTCGGCCCTTCGAGTCTGCTCCGCCATTGAATAAGTTCATGGCTGAACTAATTATTGCATATTTCCACCTACCTCCGATAACCTTTCACCCCCTTGCTTATCAAGTCTTTTTGCATTCTTGGCTCTTGTCACCTGGCTTCAAGTCAAGCCCTGGTGGCTGGGATGAAAGTCTGCCTGCTGGCTATAAGCTCATTGATTGTCATTTTGGTGGGCTGTAACTTCTAGGACTCATTGAAGTACCAATGTCGGGGACATGGACTGTTCCCCATATTAGCAGATGGTGCTCTCGGGGCCATGTGCAGCCAGCACAGTCCCTCTACTCTGCTCCAACCTGCCAAAGAAAATCTCTCTTTGCAATGTGAATTGTCTGTACCAGCTGCCCTTGTGATCTTTATGCTCAGCTTGGCACAATTAATGTTCACTCACCAAGAGCTGGGTTTAGATCGATAAATAGAGGCTACTCACAGCCAGCAGGTCTCGAGAGTATGAGCTGGATTTGAAGCTGGGTCATAGAAGTGTTTTACCACCCATTTCCCACCTTTAGCCATGTCACTAGCTAAGGGAGGGTCATGGATACTCGTGTGTTGGGTAGGACTTGATTGATCTCATTTTCAGTGCTGTGGCTCAGTGGGTAGCACTCTCGCCTCTGAATCAGAAGGTTGTGGGTTCAAGTCCTACTCCAGGACTTGAGCACAAAAATCAGGTCCGACACTCCGGTGCAGTACTGAGGGATTACTGCACTGACCGAAGTGCTGTTTTTCGGATGAGACATTAAACTGAGGCCCCCTCAGGTGGACATAAAAGATCTTGCGCTACTTGGAAGAAGAGCAGTGGAGTTATCCCCTGTGTTTTGGCCAATATTTATCCCTCAATCGATATCACAAAAACTGATTATCTGATCATTAACACATTGCTGTTTGTGGGAGCTTGCTGTGTGCAAATTGGCTGCTATGTTTCCTACTTTACAACAGTGACTGCCCTTCAAAAAAAAAAGTACCTAATTACCTGTAAAGCTCTTTTGGACATCCTGTGTTTGTGAAAGGCACGACAGAAATGCTTGACCTTTTGCTATTTTCATTCATCTCCAATTTAATTATGTAGCAACATGGGATTTTTATTAACCTGCAAAATTATAATCCCAATAAATATTGCAGGTAAAGTTTAACATTTAGTGATCCCCAATTTTTTTGTGTTTTAGTGATTGGCGTCATAGATTTTAAAATGTTTTTGAGGAGGACTTAAAAAAAAAAAATCATGATTGCAATTACATTGTGCTAATAGTGAAAATAATCTTTAATATTTGGTAATTATTTGGGTGTAAATCATATATCATAATGAGGTATATTGATGTAAGAGGCTCAATCTTGAGTGGATCAAAGCAAATGAAACCTTTTCCCATTTGAAGGTGCTGGGTGATGATCCCATTACGTGGAATTTCAGTCATTGACTTGGCATGTTTGAAGGATAGCTGCTTTGATATTATGCCCTCGTGCTTCCAAAAAGAAAGCAATTACATTGACCCACTAATCTGTGTTTCTTGGCCAAAAGTGTGAAAATGTCTAAACAAGAATTTAATCTATAGAGTGCTAATTTGTTTTATGCTTCACTACCATATGCTGTAATTATCAATATCAAAGCAGCCCCAACCTTGAAGCAAAGTGAGAAGTTACCTTCCAGCAAAGTTTAATGTCAGCACTTTTTGTCCATGTTGAGTCCTTCAAAAGGAGGCTCTCATATGAATTGTTTCCTGTCTTTGTTCGTTCTTCTCCATTTGCAGATGTCATAGCCTTATCGCTCCCTTGCTCTGTCACCTCCTCCGGCCCCTGCAAGTCCCTCCTCAAACAGAACAATCCACTGACTGGCCTGTTATGCATCTGCCCTTCTCTTCGCCTCACCATCGGCGGCCACTCCTCCTCGGGGAATTCCCTATCTAAACCTCTCTGCCTTTTGACCTCCCTCTCCTCCTTTAAGACCTTCCTTAAAACCCACCTCATTGACCAAGCTACGGGTCACCCTTTCTCATATCTGCTGCTTTTTCTCAGGAGTCTACTTTTGTCTAAATCTGCCTCTGTTGTAGCATTAAAAGACTCTGCACTGAGTTTATAAGTGCAACAGAACGCCTGATTTCACATCAGACTGGACTTATAATCCATCTGGTGTGAGATAATCTCATTGCTTTACAACAGTGACTAGACTTGAAAGTATTTCATTGGCCTTAGTGTGCTTTGGGAACTCCGGTGGTCATGAAAGGCACTATATAATTGCAAGTCTTTTTTTTTTAAATCTCTTGCAGCAGGTTATTGTGCTACTCAATTTTATTGCACCCTTGAGTCAGATTTGGCGCCTGACTACTGTTATTTTTGCATTAAAACGCACCTGATATTGTTTCACATCAACATTAAAATAACAGTATAACAGCAGTTTAAGCTAGGCAGTGGATGATTTAATTGAGGTGTATAAAATTATGAGGGGTCTAGATAGTGCAGATTGGAAGGACTTATTTCCATTAGCAGAGAGGTCAATAACCAGGGGCATAGAGTTAAATTAATTGGTGGAAAGATTAGAGGGGAATTGAATAATTTTTTCACCAGAGCATGGTGGAGGTCTGGAATTCACTGCCTGAAACCTTCATAACATTTAAAAAAAAAACACTTGGATATGCACTTGAGATGATGTGACCTACAGGGCTATGGACCAAGAGCTGGTAGGTAGGATTAGGCTGGATAGCTCTATTTCGGCCAGCATGGACATAAACTGAATGGCTTCCTCCCGTGCTGTAAATCTTTGTGTTTCTATCATTTGCACGATAATGGGTAATTATCATGCCACTAGATGGTGCTCTATGCAGAAGTCTTATTTTCAATTAAATGTTTGAAAAATACATGCATGCCTCTGTTCTATGAAGCATAATAACTGGAATTATGAATTTCTGTAGTTGAAGTAGAATACAAAAATGTCAAATAATTGTCCTGTGCGATTTAAAGTGGCATCTGTCTCTCTTGGACTCACTGGACCTTGGAGTCGGTTGCGTTGCCTTCTCTGAATTCTTTTAATGAGGGGGAGAAATAAATGTCTCCTTTTTTTCCAGTCACTGTTGAGCTGATTATGTTAAGTCTGGAGCTTGTGAAAACACGTCTTGCTGTAATGAGCATGGAAATGAGGAAGAATTTCATCCAAGTCATCTTGACCTCTCTCATTGAGAAATCATCTGATGCTAAGATTCTACGAGCTGTGGTGAAAATAGTGGAGGAGTGGGTGAAGAATAATTCTCCCATGGCAGTAAATCAGGTGGGAATACTTACCAGGAAATAGTAACACTTAGTTGAAATCAAAGTTGGCGTGACTGAGTACAAGAATTTCATTTGTGATTTGCAAATATTTCTCTGAATGGAAAGCTGTTTCCAGTGACGTTCCACAGGGCTCATTGTTGGGTCCCTTGCTGTTTGTGGTATATATTAATGATTTGGACTTAAATGTGGGAGGCATGATTGGGAAATTTGCTAATGACACAAAAATTGGTTGTGTAGTTGATAGTGAAGAGGATAGCTGTAGACGCCAGAAAGATATCAATGGTTTGGTTGAGTGGGTGGAAAAGTGGCAAATGGAATTCAATCCAGGTAAGTGTGAGGTAATGCATTTGGGGAAGGCAAATAAAGCGAGAGACTACACAATAAACGGGAGGATATTGAGAGGGATTGAAGAAGTGGGACACCTTTGAGTGTGTGTCCACAGGTCCCTACAGGTGGCAGGGCAGGCAGATAAAGCGGTGAAGAAGGCATTATGGAATGCTTTCCTTTATTGGCCGAGGTATAGAATACAAAAGCAGGGATGTAATGCTGGAACTGTATACAACGTTGGTTCGGCCACAGCTGAAGTATTGCGTACAGTTCTGGTCACCACATTACAGGAAGGACATAGTTGCTCTGGAGAGAGTGCAGAGGAGATTTACAAAAATGTTGCTAGGGCTCAAAAGTTGCAGCGATGAGGAAAGATTGGATAGGCTAGGGGTTGTTTTCCTTAGAACAGAGGAGGCTGAGGGGGTGACTTAATAGAGGTGTACAGAATTATGAGGGGCCTAGATAGAGTAGACAGGAAGGACCTGTTTCCCTTAGCGGAGAGGTCAATTACCAGGGGGCACAGATTTAAGGTGATTGGTGGAAGGAATAGAGGAGACATGAGGAAAGACTTTTTCACCCAGATGGTGGTGGGTGTCTGGAATTCACTGCCAGGAGTGATGGGGGAGGCAGAAACCTCAATTCTTTTTAAAGGTACCTGGACATACACCTGAAATGCTGTAACCGGCAAGACTATGGTCCTGGAAGGTGGGAATAGATTGGGCAGCTAGTTTTTCGGCCAGCACGGACACGATGGCTGGTCTCCTTTTGTGCTGTAATATTTCTATGATTAGATTAGATTAGAGATACAGCACTGAAACAGGCCCTTCGGCCCACCGAGTCTGTGCCGACCATCAACCACCCATTTATACTAATCCTACACTAATCCCATATTCCTACCACATCCCCACCTGTCCCTATATTTCCCTACCACCTACCTATACTAGTGACAATTTATAATGGCCAATTTACCTACCACCCTGCAAGTCTTTTGGCTTGTGGGAGGAAACCGGAGCACCCGGAGAAAACCCACGCAGACACAGGGAGAACTTGCAAACTCCACACAGGCAGTACCCAGAATTGAACCCGGGTCCCTGGAGCTGTAAGGCTGCGGTGCTAACCACTGCGCCACTGTGCCGCATTTATTGACCTTTGTTATTGAATAATGTAAACTATTCAGTACCTTGTAATAGCTAATGACAACGAATTCTTAAAAGCTACCACATAGCCAACAGCCAGTTTATGTCACCAATACTTTTAATTTTAAAAAGATTTTAAGTTGTGATAATACTTGTGTAGTTTTACCACAGCACAACCAAGGCAATTAGCACTTTTATCGCCATTTATTCAAGATGTGCTAAAGCAGATGTTGCGTAAAGCATAAACCTGAAGCAAAATGTGGGATTTGAACCCCCCCCACCAAAGTTTTCTCCCTTTTTTTGGAAGGTAACCTTTAAAGGTGCTGTCAGCCTTCTGACACTTCGAACAAGTGGACAGCTTAGAAGCCGGTCACCTATTTACCATCGCAGTGGAGCCCAATACTCTCCCCGCCTTATTTCTGACAGATGCACACTTTCCAGCCTGGGTCCTCGGACAGTGATGAGAAGGAAACCTTCCTAAGGCTTGAGAAGCCGAAGCCAGTTGCAATGCCCCCACTGCTAATCCAGCATAGCTGGGGTCGTCATGTGGTTCAGCACTGCACTGTGTGGCTAATTTACAAGCCATAATAATTCAAGTGCAGAATATCAATAGACTAAGTTACGCCCCACTTACTCACTGTTCCTGACCCAAGTTTAAAGAATCACCAGTTTCATTGCTGTGCACATGGAAAATCAATGCAGGATCATGATCATTTGAAAGTTAACCGTTATGCATATTTTGTACATTAGTAGTGTCAAATGGAATCAGTTCCAGCATGAATAATTAAATGGACAAGAGTAAAATTTGTGATATTAAGTCATCATTTGTAATCCAAATATTTCCTTCTGGCAAAGTGATTCTGGTTTATGAGGATTTGATTTTTTTTATTACACACAATGAAACTTACTTTATACTCTTAAAATGGAAATTATTTCAGACAGGAAAGGGGGAGGACCCAATTAATTCTGCATCACACTGCTGACTCCTGCACCACAATCCCATCTTGAAATAATAGGCATTTATATAGTGCCTTTAATGTGGTAAAGGCACTTTATGGGTTGGGTTGGAGAAAAAATAGGCAAAGGAATGGATAATGAGCCATTGTGGAGAGAGAGGAGGAGGCTGAAAACTTAGCTGCAAAGATAGGTTTTGAGAATGTTCTCTAAAGATGGAGAGGCAGAAGGGTTTGTGAATGAATTGCTAGCAATGTTAGGTGAAGGGAAGGGGGAAATGCACAAAAAGGCCAGCGTCAGAGGAAGCAGGAGGGAATGTTGGGCTGTAGGTGGTCACCAAGGTAGAGATGGGGGAGGTGAGGAGAGAAATTTCAGATTCATTGCACTGGGGTTGGTATAGTCATCAAGGACAGGAATACTAGGACTTGATGCAGACCAGGATCTGGGCAGCTTTTCTGAACAAGTTGGAATCCATGGAAAATGGGAGGCTGGTGAGGAGGACACTGGAGAAGTTGATGTCTAGAGATGACAAAAGGACAAATAAGAGTTTTAATGGTTCTAGCAGTAAGATGAAAGCAGAGACTGGTGATTTTGTGGAGGTGGATGTAAGCAGTCTTGGTGTTGGACAAGATGTAGATTTGAAGTGCAGTGTAACCTGGGTCAAACTTTGTGCACTTAGATTTAAAAAAAATTTTAAACAGTTTTTAACACCAGTTAATTTTTAATGTGGTCAGTAAATGTGCTCACGTTAAAATGTTCTCGAATGGTCCATAGTTGTTGAATGTGTTAACCTTGCCTTTTTGCACCGGACCAGAGTTATACTGCACCTGGTGCAGAGGCAAAGAGATATGAGGCTGCCTCTTGGCGGTGCTTAGGTGTCTTTTGCCTGTAGTGCAGACTGCGGTCAGCTCTCTGACCTACCTGACTGTTAAGCGATAGGAGCATTGAAAACTGCTTCACATTAATGCAAAGCTCTGCTTATTAAATTCCGGGTTCTCTGCATTAAGTGGTTTAGAACAGTGGGCAGTTATTTCCTAAATATAAGCTTAACACTTATCAATTTCCTTTTTCAAATTACATTCCTGTGCCTGCCATTCCCCAACTCAGGTGTAGTACTGTGCCATCACAAACCTTAGTTTGGTGCTAGTTGTGATTTTTTAAAAAAAATTCAGAGAGCCAGTTTGACTAGTAATCGATGCTAGAATTTGAATTCTGATTCAGGAGTGACCCACACTATTGTTTAGGTTGTTATGTTTGACACCAATTAATGTTATCATGCCCTTCTGCCTGTCTCTGCTCTCTGGTTTGTTTGCAGTGATATGTTTATTACCATTCTTATTTCTCCAAGTTAGGCATTTGAAATCTGCTGTTTCGAGGGAGGGGGAGAAGAATAAAAAATAAAATGGCAGAATGAATCATTTTTCTTTTCTGTGCAGACACCTACGCTGAGAGAGAAGTCCATTTTACTGGTTAAAATGATGACCTACATTGAAAAACGCTTTCCAGATGACCTTGAATTAAATGCCCAGTTCTTGGACCTCGTTAACTATGTCTATAGGTAATTGTAGTAATTAATCAAAAATTACATTTCATTAGTTTGCACACTTCTGTCTTTGCACCGTGCTCTCGAGAGGCCAGTGCAATTTATATTCCAGTTGAAAATGCAATATGACTTAGTTTTTGTCTGTATTCTAATTGTGTTAAAACACAAGAATAATTTGCAGTTCAGATGCCATTTTTATACAACCCAAGGTTAACTGAAAGGCATCCAGTATATAACTTTACAGAATCAAACTAGTTTTTATGCTTCCTTTTTAGCTAGACTTAGTTGTGAAGGAAATGATGATTTATTTTTCGATCCATCTTGCATCTTAATGAAAAGAAACCTCATTTTATAAATGCTAATTCACGATTCAAGGTGTACAACCTCACAGCTAGTTTGCAGATACGCTGTGCTGCACTTTGTTTTACGTGTTTTGTTTTAATACGTATGGAGTCTAGGAATGGAGGAGGAGGACATGTTAACTAAAATATTCCTGCACCTCTTTGATGCATTTTATGACCTGAAACATTGTTAAAAGTGGTTTGACTTTGAAATCTTCTAAAATCCCATGTGCCCCACAGAATAAACAGGCATTTTATCTTAGTGTAGATAATATTGGAACAAAAGAATTAATTAAAGGAAAGATTCAAGGCACCAGTACAGGAATAGTGTGCACATAAATTCCAAGCAAGACAAAGAAACCTCCTGCTGATTACCACCTACTGCCTTCCTGAGCTGATAAATCAGTACTGGTCTATGTTGAACACCACTTGGAAGAAGCACTGAGGGTGGCATGAGCACAGAATGTCCATGGACTTTGATGTCCATCACCAAGAGTGACTCGGTGGAAGCAGCATGCAATAGATGGAGCTAAGTGATCCCACAACCAACAGATCAGATCTACGCTCTGCAGTCCTGCCATGCCCAGTCGCAAATGGTGGTGGACAATTAAACTACTAACCGGACGGAGGAGGAGGCTCCACAAATATCGCATCCTTAATGATGGAGAAGCCCAGCAGATCAGTGCAAAAGAAAAGGCTGAAGCATTTGTGACCATCTTCAGCCAGAAGTGCCGAGTGAATCCATCTCTGCCTCCTCCTGAGGTCCCCAGCATCACAGATGCCAGTCTTCAGCCAATTCGATTTGCTCCACAGTGTTATCAAGAAACTTCTGAAGGTATTGGATACTGCAAAGGCTATGGGTCCTGATAACATCACAGCAATAGTACTGAAGACCTGCTGCAGAACTAGCCATGCCCATAGACAAGCTGTTCCAGTACAGCTACAACACTGGCATCTAGCTGACAAATGTGGAAAATTGCCCAGGTATGTCCTGTCCACAAAAAGCAGCAATGTGATGGAAGATGTCGCTATCAAGCGCCACTTAATCGGCAACAACCTGCTCACTGATGCTCAGTTGGGATTCTGCCAGGGCCGCTTGGCTCCTGACCTCATTGCAGCCTTGGTCCAAACATGGGCAAAAGAGCTGAACTGGACGTGAAGTGAGAGTGATTGCCCTTGATATCAAGGCAGCATTTTACTGTGTGTGGCATCAAGGATCCCTAATCAAATTAAAGTCAATGGAAATCGGGGGGAAAACTCTCCACTGGTTGGAGTCATACTTGGCACAAAGGAAGATGGTTGTGGTTGTTGGAGGCCAATCATCTCAGTCTCAGGACATTGTTGCGAGAGTTACTCAGGGTCGTGTCCTAGGCCCAGCTATCTTCAACTGCTTCATCAATGACTTTTCCTCCATCGTAAGGTCAGAAGTGGGGATGTTCGCTGCTGATTGTATGATGTTCAGTACCATTTGCAGCTCCTCAGGTACTGAAGCAGTCTGTGTTCATATGCAGCAAGACCTGGACAACACCCAGGCTTGGGCTGATAAGTGGCAAGTAACATTTGTGCCACTCAAGTGCCAGGCAATGACCATCTCCGATGAGAGAATCTAGCCATCTTCCCTTGACATTCAATAGCATTACCATCACTGAAACCCCACTATCAACATCCTGTGGGTTACCATTGACCAGAAACTGAACTGGACCAGCCACATAAATGCTGTGGCTACAAGAGCAGGTCAGAGGCTGGGAATTCTGTGGCGAGTAACTCACCTGACTCCCCAAAGCCTGTCCACCATCTACACCATCGGGCAGTAAATGCTGGCCTGGCCAGCGACGCCCACATCCCGTGAATGAATTTTTTTAAAAAGACACAAGTCAGGAGTGTGATGGAATATTCTCACTTGCCTGGATGAGTGCCGCTCCAACAACACTCAAGAAGCTCAACACCATCCAGGACAAAGCAACCCACTTGAAGGTTGTGGATGGGTTGCCAATCAACATCCACTCCCTCCACTGCTGATGTACGGTAGCAGCAGTGTGTACCATCTACAAGATACACTGCAGCAACTCACCACGCCTCCTTTGACAGCACCTTCCAAATCCATGACCTCTTCCACACAGAAGGACAAGGGCAGCAGACACATGGGAACTGTGTTCTCCTTCAAGTTCCCCTTCAAGCCACACGGCATCCTGACTTGGAACTATATTGTCGTTCCTTCGCTGTCGCTGGATCAAAATCCTGGAAATCCCTTCCTCACAGCACCGTGGTGTACCTGCACCAGATGGACTGCAGAGGTTCAAGAAGGCAGCTCACCACCACCTTCTCAAGGGCAATTAGGAATGGGCAATAAATGCAGGCCTTGCCGGTGGCACTCACATCCCATGAAATTAAAAACAAATTCCGCATTTTTGATTTCTTCTGTTGTTGCTCTCCACTTCGCTTCCTTTCCCTTCCTTCCTCCTCACCTCCCTGCCCCTCTCTCCCCCTCCCCATCCTCTCCCCCTCCCCATCCTCTCCCCCTCCCCATCCTCTCCCCCTCCCCCTCCTCTCCCCCTCCCCCCTCTCTCTCCCTCTTGCCCCCTCTCTCTCCCTCTTGCCCCCTCTCTCTCCCTCTTGCCCCCTCTCTCTCCCTCTTGCCCCCCTCTCTCTCCCTCTTGCCCCCCTCTCTCTCCCTCTTGCCCCCCTCTCTCTCCCTCTTGCCCCCCCTCTCTCTCCCTCTTTCCCCCCCTCTCTCTCCCTCTTTCCCTCCCTCTTTCCCCTCCTCTCTCTCCCTCTTTCCCCCCTCTCTCTCCCTCTTTCCCCCCCTCTCTCTCCCTCTTTCCCCCCCTCTCTCTCCCTCTTTCCCCCCCTCTCTCTCCCTCTTTCCCCCCCTCTCTCTCCCTCTTTCCCCCCCCTCTCTCTCCCTCTTTCCCCCCCCTCTCTCTCCCTCTTTCCCCCCCCTCTCTCTCCCTCTTTCCCCCCCCTCTCTCTCCCTCTTTCCCCCCCCTCTCTCTCCCTCTTTCCCCCCCCTCTCTCTGTCTCTTTCCCCCCCCTCTCTCTGTCTCTTTCCCCCCCCTCTCTCTGTCTCTTTCCCCCCCCTCTCTCTGTCTCTTTCCCCCCCCTCTCTCTGTCTCTTTCCCCCCCCTCTCTCTGTCTCTTTCCCCCCCCTCTCTCTGTCTCTTTCCCCCCCCTCTCTCTGTCTCTTTCCCCCCCCTCTCTCTGTCTCTTTCCCCCCCCTCTCTCTGTCTCTTTCCCCCCCCTCTCTCTGTCTCTTTCCCCCCCTCTCTCTGTCTCTTTCCCCCCCCTCTCTCTGTCTCTTTCCCCCCCCTCTCTCTGTCTCTTTCCCCCCCCTCTCTCTGTCTCTTCCCCCCCCCTCTCTCTGTCTCTTTCCCCCCCCTCTCTCTGTCTCTTTCCCCCCCCTCTCTCTGTCTCTTTCCCCCCCCTCTCTCTCCCCTGTCTCTTTCCCCCCCCTCTCTCTCCCCTGTCTCTTTCCCCCCCCTCTCTCTCCCCTGTCTCTTTCCCCCCCCCTCTCTCTCCCCTGTCTCTTTCCCCCCCCTCTCTCTCCCCTGTCTCTTTCCCCCCCCTCTCTCTCCCCTGTCTCTTTCCCCCCCCTCTCTCTCCCCTGTCTCTTTCCCCCCCCTCTCTCTGTCTCTTTCCCCCCCCTCTCTCTCCCCTGTCTCTTTCCCCCCCCTCTCTCTCCCCTGTCTCTTTCCCCCCCCTCTCTCTCCCCTGTCTCTTTCCCCCCCCTCTCTCTCCCCTGTCTCTTTCCCCCCCTCGTCTCTTAACGATAGAGCATCCACAACCTCTGGGGTAGAGGATTCCAAAGATTCACAACCCTTTGAGTAAAGAAATTTCTCGTTATCTCAGTCCTAAATGATCGCTCTCTTATCCTGAAACTGAGCCCCCATGGTCTAGATTCCGCAGCCAGGGGAAACAACCTCTCGGTGTCTGCCCTGTCGAGCTCTGTCAGAATCTTGTCAGTTTCAATGAGATCACACCTCAATCATAGTCATAAGAGTCATTTATGGGACAGAAGGAGGCCATTTGGCCCATTGAGTCCATGCCAGCTTTCCACGGAGCTATGCAGTCAGTCGCAGTCCCAGGCTCTATCCCCGTAGCCCTGAAAGTCTCTTTTTCTCAGGTGACCATCCAACTTCCTCTTAAAGTCATTGCTTATCTTCGCTTCCACCACCCTTGTGGGCAGTGTGCTCCAGGTCATTACCACCTACTGCGTAAAAAAAGTTCTTCTTATTCCCCCTGTATTATTTGCCCAAAACTTTCAATTTGTGTCCCCCAATCCTTGTGCCATTTGTTAATGGGTACAGTTTTTCCTTGTCTAACTTGCCTCTCATAATCTTGTACACTTCATTTAAGTCTGCCCCTCAATCTCCTTTGTTCTAAAGAGAACAAACCCAGCTTTTCCAACCTAACCTTGTAACTAAATTCTCCTATCCCTGGAACCATTCTGGTAAATCTCCCCTGTACCCCCTCAAGGCCCTCCCATTCTTCCTAAAGTGTGGTGATCAGAACGGGATGCAGTCCTCCAGTTGGGGTCTAACCAGAGCTTTATCAAGTTTCAGCCTCCCTGCTTTTGTACTCAATTCCTCAATTTATAAAAGCCCAAAATCCCATATGCTTTACAAACCACTCTGTCACTATATCCTGCCACCTTCAACGATCTATGCACATGCACCCCCAGGTCCCTCTGTTCCTGCACACTCCTATTAGAGCTGTGTCATTAAGTATATATTGCTTCCCCCCATTCCTTCTGCCAAAATACATCACCTCTCACTTGTCAGTATTAAATTCCATCTGTCACCTCTCTGCCCATTCTGTGTCCTGTTGCAGGCGGTTCATACCATCCTCACTGAGTAACTCACCTCCAAGTTTGGTGTCGTCAGCAAATTTTGAGATTCTACTCTGTGTTCCAAGATCCAAGTCATTTATATATAGCAAAAAAAGCAGTGGTCCCAGCACTGACCCTTGGGAAACACCACTGTCTACCATCCTGCAGTCTGAAAAATAACCGTTTACTGCGACTCGCTGGTTTATGTCCTTAAGCCAATTTTTAATTGAATTGGACACTGACCCTCCTATTCATGAGCCTCAATTTTGTTAACCAGCCTCTTATGTGGTACCTGATCAAATGCTTTCTTAAAATCCATATAAATAACATCCATCACATTCCCTCCATCAACCTTCTCTGTTACTTCAACAAAAAATTCAATTAGATTAGTCAAGCATGATCTCCCTTTTACAAATCTATACTGGTTATCCTTACTTAACTTGAGCCTCTCAAGTGTCCGTTGATATTTTCCCTGATAATTGTTTCTAAAACCTTACCTACCACTGATGTTTAACTGGCCTGTAGTTGCTAGGACTGTCCTTACACCCTTTCTTGAATAAGGGTGTCACATTTGCCACACTGCAATCCCCTGGCACCTCCCCCGTATCCAGGGAAGATTGAAAGATTATGGTAAACTCTTCTGCTATCTCCATCCTCACTTCCTTTAGCAACCTGGGATACAAGCCATCCGGACCAGGTAACTTATCTACCCTAAATATAGCCAACCTTTTTAGTACCTCCCCCTCTCAGTTTTTATCGTATCCATTGCCTCTACTCTCTCTGCTTCTACCAATATTTTGTCAGAGTCCATTTCCTTAGTGAACACTGGTACAAAGTACCAATTAACTATATTAACCTTGCCCTGCGCCTCTAAGCATATATTACCCTCTCTGTCCCTAATAGGCCCCACTCCTCCTTTTACTACTCTCTTACTAGTTGCTTGCCCGTAGAAGATCTTTGGGTTCCCTTTTATGTTGACTGCCATTCTATGTCAAACATGATTTCTCTTTCATGACACCATATTGACTTTGTCTGATCATATTATGATTTTCTGAATGCATTGTTAAAACTCCCTTAATAATGGATTCCAGCACTTTCCTGATGAATGATGTCAAACTAACTGGCCTGTTGTTCCCTGTTTTCTCTCTCCTTTCCTGAATAGCAATGTTATATTAGCTAACCCAATACGCTGGGACGGTTCTAGAATGTAAGGAATTTTGGGAAGTCATGATCAGCGCATCCACAATCTCTACAGCTACCTCTTCTAGAACCCTAGGCTGTAGGCCTTCAGGTCATGGGGATTTGTCGGATTTTAGTCCCTTATATCGACCTTGGAGGGGTTTGCAGCACAGATGTAGCAGAATACCAGGGCTTAATGAGTTGAAATAAGAGGACAGGTTGAATATACTTGGCTTGCATTCGTTTGAGTTTAGAGAGGTGATCTAATCAAAGACTTCAAAATGAGAAAAAGAAAACTGCTAGGGTAGATTCAGAGAAACTGATTACTCTGGTGGGGAAACTAGAACAAGGGGGCAAAATCTTAAAATTAGAGCAATTTAGCCACACAGGATAGTATAAATGTAGAATTCCCCCCCCCCCCCCACCCCCCCATCACTACAAAAGGTTGTGGATGTCGGGGGTTAGTTGAACCTTTCGAGATTGAGACCGACTGATTTTTATTAAGTAAGGGTATCAAGGAATATGGAACAAAAATGGGTAAATGGAGCTACAGAGCGGCCATGATCTGATTGATTGATGGAACAGGCTTGAGGAGTTGAATGGCCTCTTCCTGTTCCTATGCTGTGAAAATAGATGTCTTTTCCCCAAAAAGAACCAAATATTTAAAAGGAATGTATTTACATGACTATGGGGAAAGTGCAGGACTAACTGGATGGCTTTACCAAAAGAACTGGCATAGGTCTGATAGGCCGAATGGCAGCCTCCTGTGCTGCATCATTCTATGATTCTAACTAAAACACTACTTAACTGACAGATTGATGTATCTGTACTACCGTTTGACTGCTCTTAATTACTCTGCACACATTGACTCCTGTAATCTTGTGGTCAAATGCAGGGATGAGAACCTCTCCGGCAGTGAGCTTACTGCGAAGCTGGAGCCGGCATTCTTGGCGGGATTGCGGTGTTGCCAGCCCCACATTCGTGCCAAATTCTTTGAAGTTTTCGATAACTCCATGAGGCGCCGGGTGTACGATCGGCTACTGTACATTACCTGTTCCCAAAACTGGGAAGCCATGGGAAACCATTTCTGGATCAAACAGTGCATAGAGGTGAGAAATGAACGGATTTCGTACTGTCTGTACTGTTCATTGGTAATTTTATTTTCACAGCAGTTTTCCGGGAGTGGGGTGGTGTGTGTTTGAATTGTATCAAGTAATTTGGAGGCGTGAAATATTGCAGGGAGGGAGATGGATACTGAGCATCCGATAAGAAGTGGAATTAATTGCATTTTCTTTCAGGCTGGGTTGAAAGGAAGAGGCAGACAACAAGAAATCTGTAGTTATTTTCTAAGATTAAAATCAGGGCTCTGTTGCACGTTACTACAGTCAGTTTGGTAAATAAATTAAGAGCAAAATTTTTTAAAAATCACTGAGGTGGACAATCCATTTTTTGACGTGAGAATGAAATAACCCCATTTAACAAATGATTGTGCTTCTGGTTAAAGTACTTTGCATGTGTCGAAGGAGGTGTGTTTTGTATGGAGTGTTTTTTTTTCTCTGTAGGGTCTTTGGAACTCTGAAGTTGGAGGAGTGACCCGGTGTGTTTCATAAACTGTTAGAGACCTTCTATAAAATGCATTGGATCTCCTTGACTTCACAGAGCCTTAGGGAATGTGCAAAAAAAAAACTCTGTGTAAAACTTACCACCTTTCAGACCACTAAAGCTGTTGTGCAGTCACAGCTGTTTAGTCCAGAATCTGCTGTGACCTTTCAGGTCTCTTCAACCACCTCTTGGTAGAATGCTGTAACCAACTGACTTTATAATCCATGCATTTACTTGAAAATCTCATATCAGCAATTCTAGTGTGGTCAGATTTTGAATTGTTTAAAGCTAGGTTAAGTAGAATATGCTGCATAGAAACAGGCCATTTGAACAATAACTGTTCTGTGCTGGTTATGCTCCACAGGGGCCTCCTCCTACCCTACTTCATCTAATCCCATCAACATACCCTCTGTTCCTTTCTCCCTTGTGTATTTATCTTGCTTCCCATTGAATGTATCTATACTATTCATCTCAACTACTCCTTGTGGTACCAGGTTTCCCATTTTAACCACTTTCTGTGTGAAGGCGTCTCTTCTGAATTCACAATTGGATTTATTGTTAACCACCTTGTATTTATCACCCCTTGTTTTGGAAACATCATCTTTATGTCTAGCCAATAAAGCCCTTTCATAAACTTGAATACCTCAATCAGATCACCCATCTGTCTTCTCTTTGGATAAAAGAGCCCCAGATTCTTCCTCTTATTGTTTATATTCAATAATACTGGATTGATGAAGATGTTTACCGACACGTACTTAAATAATAAACAAGCACATTTAGAGATCGTTTGCAGCTTATTTTTGCATAAAATTTAAATATCCTTATGTAAGAAATTTAGGGTGGATAACATTTTCTCAGATTTCCTCTTCCTGTACCCCCCATTCCAGTTATCTCTCTCCCTGTTCTGAAGACACTGGCACTTGATCTGGTATTCCTGCATGGGCACTGCCAGCTCCCTGGTAGTCGCCCAGATGGGCAATCTTGGTGAGTCTGTGCAGTGAATGCCAGCAAGCTATTTAATAGTAGAAGCATCACAGCTGAACCCAGTCTTGGTACACACTTTCCAGTGGAGGCTACCAACATGCTCTATCTGGATCAGTTCTACACTGGGAGTGCCTTTATTCACTGGGCCTTTAGGATGAGTAGTCTCAGTTAGAATGATCAATGTCCATTGAGAATCTTGCCCATTATACTATTAAATGGTTTGTTGCTATTTATCTTTACCTAATTAACATAGAGGAATTAATGAATCTTGCTCTTGGGGTGTTGAATTAATATCACTACATGCAGTGTTTAACCCTGGGATCGAGTCATTTCAGCTGAGTGTGTTATTTAGACTCTCTCACACTGTTGGCTCATTAACCTCACTAAGTGAGTTCCCGCCATTGATGTCGCCAGTATGTTTACAACTTAATAATGTCTCTTTTCTCTGGAAAATTTGGTAATGATGATCTGTTGGCCTAAAATATTTATTATCTTGTTGAGCCCTGCATGTGCATTGTTTTTGATTATTGCACTTCCTTTTGTTGTTCTATCTCCCCTGCCCCCCAGCTACTACTTGCGGTGTGTGAAAAAAATACAACCATTGGCACCAGCTGCCAAGGCGCCATGCTGCCATCCATCACCAATGTCATAAATCTGGCCGACAGCCATGACCGTGCAGCCTTTGCCATGGTAACACATGTGAAACAGGAGCCCAGGGAGAGAGAGAACAGCGAGAGCAAGGAAGAGGTGATTAGTTTTTGGTATTTGATTTTGTTGTGTTGACCTGCACAAGCAACGAATTTCGGTTAAGCAATTAAAACGTCAGTTACAACACAACGTTCCTTCTTGTACTGATTGTCTCCAAGATGAGCATTGCAAAGCATTTACAATGCAGAAACAGGCCATTCAGCCCAACAGGTTCATGCTGATTAATGCTCCACGCAAGCCTCCTCCCATCCCTCTTCATCTCACCCCATCAACATATTACTTTCTCCCTCGTAGATTATCTAGCTTCCCCTTAAATGCATCTATGCTATTTGCCTCAACTAATCCCTGTGTTAGCGAGTTGCACATTCTCACCATTCCTTGGGTAAAGAAGTTTCTCCTAAATTTCCTATTGGGTTTATTATTGACTATCTTAAATTTATGGCCCCTAGTTCTGATCTTGTCTGCAAGTGGGTGATGTAGATAGGGGTTGACACAAACAGACCAATTGCTCGTCAAATAGAATAAAGCAGCATGAAAACCAAATTCGGAGCCAGGCCGTGACTAAGCATCTGGTGCATTTTACAAAGCACATTGAGCCCTGGATTCCTTGACCAGGGTTCTTGTTAATTATGTGAGAAAAATCTAATTTGCCTTAAGGTGCAGTATTGTCCTTCTTGTAAGGTTTTGCTCAGTGTACCATGAGCTCCAGACCCACGTGACTGGGCATTCACAGGGTGGATTTTCCTTTTGTCAGAGAACCAACATTATTTTAAGATTATAAAATCAAGTAAACTCCTGAATCCTGAAGAGGTCAGTATGGGCAAGGTTACTGCAAAGGGCTTATTGTCCATTGAGATATGAGTGCCCTCTATAGATTAGAATACATAACTCCCCTTTCTTTAGTATTTGGCAGATTAACAAAATGCAGCAAGGTTTTTTTTGAAAAAAGGGACTGTTTTGCACAACAAGGTTCAGCAATCTAACACATTTAGCACATTACACGCAAACAAGCATGGAGAAACCCAGATATGCCTCCAGATTCAAACTTGGAGAGAGAAATTGCTACAAAACATCACGTATTTCATTTGAACAAGGCCTGCTGCGCTACAAAGTTTGGGCAATTGCTGTTTCTCATTTGTTTGCACATACTGGAGTAACACTTGCGAAGCAGTGCCCTATTTTCCCCTTTTTTCACAGTTACATGCTGGGCGTATATGCACAGCACACCCCTTAATTTGTGATTAGCCCAGTAAATGCTATGACTGTTCTTAACAATGACAATTCACCAAGATACTAGGTGGGCTGCAGTTAGTTATTAGCAGGTTGCTTATGTTTAACCTAAAAAAAATACTCACCATGGCAATGAATGTTATAATGCCCACATGTGGAAACCAAGCACTCTTGTTGCCTCGTGATTTTGAATAGAGTTCCAGAAGAGGAAGTTTTGCTGAACTGCTAGATTAGATGCGTAGGTTGCCTGACTGCCTACCAACAACAGGAACTTGCATTTATATAGTGCCTTTAACATGGTTGAACGTCTCCAGGTGCTTCACAGGAGTGTTATCAAACACAATTTGACACTGAGAAACATAAGGAAATATTAGGGGAGGTGACCAAAAGCTTGGCCAAAGCGGTAGGTTTTAAGGAAGATCTTAAAAGAGGAGAGGAAGTGGAGAGGTTTAAGAAGAGAATTTCAGAGCTTAGGACCCAAGAGCTGAAGGCAATGATGAGTGAAAGAAATTGAGGATTCACAAGAGGCCAAAATGAAAATGAATCCCCCATGCCCCCAGTTTTAAAGGTTATTGCTAAATGTTTACTTTTTTTTATTCATTTCATGGGATGTGGATGTTGCTGGCAAGACCAGCATTGTTTGCCTATCCCTATTAGCCTTGATGAGGTAGATCTGAGATTCTGGCACATATTATGTGATAGATTATGACTTCTGTGAAAATGTTTTATTCCACAGCAGTGCTATCTGTTATCCTGCCCCGCCCCCCCCACCCCCGTCAATGTAGGAAGAATTAATGTTTTATAAATGTTCTTTAATAATTCTTGTTTAGGATGTGGAGATTGATATTGAGCTGGCGCCAGGAGATCAGAGCAGTACCCCGAAAACCAAGGAACAGTCTGAGAAAGATGCTGGGAACCAGTTGCACATGCTGACAAACAGGCATGATAAGTTTCTGGACTCTCTAAGAGAAGTAAAGGTGAGTGTAATGAAGTTTAATTCAAAAATAGCGTCAATTGTCTATTTACAGTGTATTATGTACAGTATTGCTATGAAATGTGCTGTTTGATTTATAGTTTAGGATGGTCTTTTCTTTTAAACGCACAGTTTAACTAAGAGATTCAAGTAACACACCAGGAGAGGTGGCATAAAGCCCACATTGAGCAAATAAGTAATTCACCTTTCTGAATCTGGGGGCTAATATTTATCAAATTCTCATAGTTCTATGCTTCGACACAGTCTCTGCTTATGAGTACTTAAGCACTTGGATTCAATTTTTAAATGACTGTAAGGGTGGTGGAAACAGATTCAGTAGTAACTTTCAAAAGGGAATTGGATGAATACTTGAAATGGAGAAATTTGCAGGGCTATGGGGAAAGAACGGGGCAGACGGGACTAATTGCATAGCTTTTTCCAAGAGCTGGCACAGGCACAATGGGTAGAATGGCCTCCTGTGCTACAAGGCCCTATGATACTAACAAAGGAACCAGTTACCAATCCATAGTTTAGTTGTAATGTGTGTTGAAAAGGTAGAATGTGATATTGTTTAAATATGTCAGCATATGCAGTGATATTTGAGAGGAGCACTTAATTAAATTGGTGCAGATGGCCTGCTTATGCAAATAAATGCTATTAATGGCAATGAATGATGCATTAGTAGCTTTTGCTGAAGCAGTCTCAATGTTTAATAGTCCTTATTGTATCATTTTGCCTGGCCAAGGTTGATGGGTAAATCATGGTTTAGATTTTATTTACGTGCCTAGTTTTGCTGCACTTAATACATGTTTTTTTTTGTGTTTTGCATTTTAATTATAAAGTATTGAATCCAAAAAAAAACAGCTTTGTGGAAAAGTTAGAGCAGCAACTTAATTTATCAAGTCCTTCATTGATGGGCAAGGAATAGGACATCATTCAGAAGACCCCTGTTTCAGAATTATTTAGATTGCTACTGCTTTTTAACCAGTAATAGTTATCATAGGGGTGGGGGTAGTTTTTATTTTCCTCTGTATTCTGAACTTCTCTCCTTTTCTCTCCCCTTTGATAGACTGGAGCACTGCTGAGTGCATATGTTCAATTATGTCACATTAGCACAGCGCTGGCTGAGAGAACCTGGATCCAGCTCTTTCCCAGACTCTGGAAGATACTATCTGACAGGCAACAGCATGTGAGTGTTCAAACGTAAATGCTAAGTCCTGTTCGCTTTCCATTTAATTGTTTTATGGTCATCAGTCCCAAAGGACCATAGGCATCTCTCCCATTCGAGGGAGGCAGTTGGTGATGTATAGCTTGAGGGTCACCACTCCACAAACATGGGACAAGGCGAGGAGACAGCCCTCCATGAACTACTACAGCCGGTACGGGGATTAAACCCACGCTGTTGGCATCTTTCTGCATCTCACTGTAGATGTCTCGCTAACTGAGCTAATATAATTTCTTTATTATAAGGGGCACTGTTTTTGTATTAGCACAGCAAAGTCCGAGAAACTCCAAAAAGTGCCCAGATGAAATGTGTTGTTGGTTGAGGGATAAATAGTAGATAGGACACTAGTGAGAACTCCCCTGTTCTTAATAGCATCATGAGATCATTTATGTCCACCTGAGAGGCCAGCCGGGACCTCTGTTTAACGTCTTATCTGAAAGACAGTAATTCTGAGGGTGCAGCACTCCCTCAATACAACACTCAACAGCCTGGAGGTGAGAGTGCCACGACTGACTTAGAGTAAATAGAAACTGACTGTTTCCAGTCATTGATGGGTTTAGAACAAGTGAACATAGACATGAGATTAAATGTAAGAGATTTTAAATGCAGACCAAGAGAATCTTTTTTTTTATATAGAGGGTTGTAAGCCAGTAATGGAGTTAGTGATTGAAGCCGAGACCATACTGGCATTTAAGACTAAATTATGTAGATGATTGAATGGAAAGGGGGGGAATAAAGGGATTTGGGATCAGGGCAGGCACCTGTGGTTAGGACTACTGTACATGTGAAGGAAAAACATGGACTGGTTGGGCTGCATGGCCTCTTTCTCTGTTGTAATTTCTATGTAATATCTGGAAGTGTCAATTAACTGAAGATGTGGCCTGTATCCAGCCATGGAATGCAAGTTATTTTTCCGAAAGACTAAAGTCAAAAGTACTAATACAAATCATATTTTAAACTGACCGTGATGCATATGGTATTGCCTTTTCAAATAAAAACTCAAGTGAAAAATATATTTCAACAAAAGCTGTTAGCCTGGAAGGTGATTTATCATTCTCCAAAGCAGCCGGTGAAGTGCTGGCATCACTTGCAAATTCACACAGTATTGATCCTGAGGGCTATCTCTCTAGAACTGAAGCTTTTCTTCCTCACACACTCTGATGTTGAATTTGAATAGGGGTTTATATAGAATGACTGACCATAAAACTTTTCAAAAACGCGACTCACTACTGAACTAATTTTTCTTTGAAGCTGTGGCTACTGACATGTTTTACAATTGAGGGAATTTGTTGGAGGGACGTGTGTAAGAAAGTAATTCTCAACACTCAATTGTTATGATCTTGGAAGTGTGGAAACGTGTGAAGTGTTTTAAGAGTTCTCTCACAATGTGTGGCTAGCAATGCAGAAACACTTGATATCGAAATATAGAGGGGTCATCCAACAGTCTTATTTATTTATTTTTATTTAGAGATACAGCACTGAAACAGGCCCTTCAGCCCACTGAGTCTGTGCTGACCAACAACCACCCATTTATACCAATCCTACATTAATCCCATATTCCCTACCACATCCCCACCATTCTCCTACCACTTACCTACACTAGGGGCAGTTTACAATGGCCAATTTACCTATCAATCTGCAAGTCTTTGGCTTTGGGAGGCAACCGGACCACCCGGCGGAAACTCACACGGTCACAGGGAGAACTTGCAAACTCTGCATAGGCAGTACCCAGAACTGAACCCGGGTCGCTGGCGCTGTGAGGCTGTGGTGCCAACCACAGCGCCACTGTGCCGCCCAGTCTTGCTGGGTAGTGTCGTGATTCTAGTACTGGACTAGCAACATGAGTTTGAGTTAAATCCCACTGTGATCTGCTGTGAAATTCAATTCAGTAAATTAGAAAAATTATCATGAATGATGTTTTAAAGCAGTAACAGGTTCACTAATGTCATTCAGGGATAGCAAGCTGGCATCCATACCTAGTTTGACAAACATGTGACTTCAGCCCCATGTTACATAGGCCTGTTTCTGTGTTGTAAATTCTTTTCAGCCCAACTCTACAATGCTGGTGTTTATGTTTCATGGGAGCCTCCTCCCACCCCTCTTCTTACCTTACCCAACCATTAATATGGTTGACTCCTGGGACCAATCACTACTGAAGGCCCATCACCATTAGTGCCATATAAATGGAATCCTATATTTCTATTGAAATTTGACTCTGTATTTATCATAGATAATGTAAAATTCATACATTTTTAATCCAAGCTCATAATTGCGGGACCAGTACCTGCTGGAGTGCATATGATGTGATTTTGCTTCTTAATGTTGTTTTTGAATTAGAAATGTGTGTCGTTGATCCTTTCTCCTGACCGACTGCTCTGCCGTTGCATTTCAGGCTCTGGCGGGAGAAATAAGCCCTTTCCTCTGCAGCGGAAGTCACCAGGTGCAGAGAGACTGCCAGCCAAGTGCTCTGAACTGTTTTGTTGAAGCGATGTCCCAGTGCGTCCCTCACATTTCCATCAGACCCTGCGTGCTGAAGTATCTGGGCAAGACACACAACCTCTGGTTTCGGTCCACACTGATGCTGGAGCACCAAGCATTTGAAAAGGGCTTGAGCCTTCAGATTAAACCGCGTCAGACATCCGAATTTTATGAGCAGGAAAGCATTACCCCGCCTCCGCAAGTAAGTTTTTCTTTTTGTTGCAACCACAACTTGAATTTCTGCAGCACCTTCAAAGTAGCAAAACGTCCCAAGGCGCTTCACAGAGTTATCAGACAAAAATTAACAGTGAGCTACGGGTAACCAAAAGCTAGGTCAAAGAGGTAAGTTTTAAGGAGCATTTTCAAGGATAAGAAAGAGGTGGAGAGGTTTAGGCAGGGAAGCCCAAAGCTGTAGGACTCAGGCAGCTGAAGGTATGGCTGCCAGTGTTCGAGTGATTAAAATTGGGAATGCACAAAAGGAGAGAATGGGGTGTGTGCAGTCCTGAAGTGTCTGCTTGTAAGTCAGGCTTCCAGCCTTGGTAATGTATGCATTTTCAAAAAGGAGCAAAAAAAAGTTGTATTTTTCTTCTCTTCATTTGGTAATATAAAGAGAGTCACTAATGTCTGAACACCAGGGGTTTGTCACATTCTTGCAAATACCTATGTATGGCACTTCCTAGAATGAGCTGACAATTGAAGTTGACCTGCCATGAGAAACAAGAAATAAAATATGGCAGAGAGACATGTTGATGGACATGTATAGATCCTAGGGCCAAGTCTGAAAAGTGAAACTCTACCAATCACTGATTTCCTGTTTGCTGGGAAGTCAATGTACAGAGCAGCATTTCTTTTTTGACTGAGGATAAAATCTTAAAGCACAGAGGGGGCGGCTATTTGGCCCATCATGCCTGTGCCGTTATAAAATGGGATCTTTGCAGTGAATGTGGAAGGGCAGCGAGTGGTATAGTACCCAGTACAGTGTCCTGTGGGTTAGCTTGAGTCTCATCAGTATGTCCACACATCAGCAGCTGCACCAACTTTGGTGGCTTGCTACATATGAATGCCTGACTGTCCCCATGGTACCTAATTAACGAAGACCGGGGGGATGAAATTCTCCTGGATTTAATTAATGCCACACTGGACTGTGGTAGAGTGCAAAGAGCAGACAATTCTACATTACAGCAGTCACCTCACTTGCTGGAGCGCAAATTTGTGACTTTTTTTTAAAAAGAAAATATGTGAACTTGCTTAAATTACAGATGTGGAAATTGAAACATTACCTGTACCTCTTGAGGGATATTCATGTCTGAAAACACATGGTGGTCTTCTGCTAAGCTCTGCCAAACGACTTGTTTCATGTTCTGTCCTTCTGATGTTGGTGTCAGTCCCAAGTGTGCACTTCATTCAATACTTGACTGAATTTTGATGGAAGACTGTCGTTTGTGTTTTATTTTGTACAGCGTGCACAATATTACTGAGTTTTTATGGTGGTCTGGAGGTGGGGGGCAAATCACATTGTCCTGGTGCGTTTAACTCCATGGTGCCCTGTCACTTCCTTTGTATCAATCTTACTGTCTTGGTTCCTGTCTTGATATTAATGGCCAAAAGGTACTCCTCCTTCACCATTCACTTTCTGTTTCCCGGTTTAATTCTGAGTTTATTTATATCCTGCCCTCATTAGTGTCTTTCCAGACTGCTTTTCTTCTGTTTCATTGCTATTTTTTTTTTCCTGGTCTCCATTATCTGATACGTCCTTCCAACCTTTCAGAAGCTGAACAGCTGTGGGGAAAGCAGATCGCAACAAATAAGAAAAACGTGATTCCAACATCAAGGAACACTGTACCCTTTCAATTTTCATCTAGTGCTGTTTCTTAAGCCACTGCCTGTTTGTTGTCAATGTGGTCAGCATGTTGGGAGTTACCTGACCAGGTGGCAGAGATGGGCAGCACTTAGCATAAAATTACCCAGGAGAAAAATAACATGGCTTCAAATTCATCTGCCAATTTTAGTAATTGCAAAGATTCTGTGATGCGACGCTTTCCTTGTATCAGTTTATTCGTCAAATAAGGATTTACCAGAATGGTGCCGGGAGGAAGGACTAGAGAAACTGGGACTGTTCTCCTTAGAGCAGAGAAGGTGAAGGGGAGATTTGATAGAGGTGTTCAAAATGTATAAGGGGTTTTGGTAGGTTAAATAAAGAGGAACTGTTTCCATTGTCAGGAGGGTGGGTAACCAGAGGACACATTTAAGATAAATGACAAAGGAACCAGGAATGAGATGAGACATTTTTTTTTTTTTTACTCTGAGAGTTGCAATGATCTGGAAAGCTTTGCCTGAAAGGGTGCTGGATGCAGATTCAGTAATAACTTTCACAAAGGGAAATGGGTAAATACTTGAAGTGGAAGCATTTGCAGACCTGTGGAGGAAAGAGCAAGAGTGTGGGACTAATTGGATAGCTCTTCCAAAGAGCCAGCACAGGTGCAATGGGTTGAATGGCCTCAATCTCGTCTGCATGATTCTAAAACTGTATTTTGGCAGTGTTAGCATTTTGCACGTCACCAGCTCAGTCCCTGTGTGTGGTTGTATGAAAATATATATTTTTAAAATCTGTTATAATTACACAACTGCTTTAATCATGTTTGCAGGAAATTTTAGATTCACTGGCTGAACTGTACTCGCTACTGCAAGAGGAGGATATGTGGGCTGGCCTTTGGCAAAAGCGATGCAAGTTCCCAGAGACTGCAACGGCAATAGCCTATGAGCAACATGGTTTCTTTGAGCAGGTATGTCTGTTAGACACTTTCAGGAGTCTTGGGATTCATTCTACATCAAACACTTCAGTTTAGACGCCTGTTCATTACACAGTGAATGCTTCCAAAACTCTGCCTAATGCATATTTATTACTTTTTTCAGGTATTCTGATTTGGGTTGCAATTTTGTCACAGTAAATTTGGGGGATTAGTCATGGTAAAGAAATGCGAGTCACGGAAGTTGACAGTTGGTGGATATGTTTTGTGTTAACCAAGAGTCGCAGTTGGGAATCCTTCAGCTGTTTTTCCACTACAAAGGCTTGAACTTGAGGGATTTTCATGTATGTTTTGGGCAGAAGCTAGCCTGCAAGACAGTAGCTTTCCCAGGCAGCCCGTGCTGGGTTAGCCATCTACAGGCAGGGGAGAGGTGATTTTAAATGTAGGGTGGGGAGTTTTTTTTTCCACTGATCCCAACTCATGGCCAATGCCTGGCCATTCAAGAAGACAGCGAGCACCTCATTCGATTTTCATGGGAAATATCAGAACATGGACATCAGGCGTCCAATGTGGCAGTGTCAGACTCTAAGGAGAAAGCCTCTCCCCTATCGGGAAAGTTTAGGTTTAATAAAGTGGGCTAGCATGTAAGGTGCACTCTATTTTTATAACTGTAATCAAGCATAAGCTGAACTAATTGTATCCAATTGATCTTCACATTTGACACTCCTAAATGTTTTAGCAGAGTTGCACTTAAGGGGGAGCTGAGTAAGTAGATGGAGGAGAAAGGAATAGAACGATATGCTGATAGGGTGAGATTAAGTCAAGGTGGGCGGAGCTTGTGTGGAGCATAAACACCAGCATAGACCAGTTGGACCGAATGGCCTGTTTGTGCTGTAAGACTGGTTAATACTGGCTGTGGAGAAAAGCAGCTTGCAAATCAAATTAAGCAATGCCACGCCTTTTGTTTTGCTACATTTTTCATGTTGGTTTGCAGCCATGGATCTCATGTAACCAAGAATATGTTTTCATAAAGGCGCAAGAAACCTACGAGAAGGCCATGGATAAAGCCAGAAAAGAGAATGAAAGAAATAATGCGTCACCTGCCATATTTCCAGAGTATCAGCTGTGGGAGGACCACTGGAATCGGTAGGTACCTCAGCAACTTCCTAGCTGGCGTGAAGTTTTTAAATAGCAAAACTGGCTAATTCAAGTTACTTCATGTACCCTAAAACATCTGCTCTCCTCCTCCCTCGGCTCAGGGGCGCTCTGTCTGGATACCCTCTGTTACAGTGGTATCTTTTCACCATGCAGACCTGATGTCACGCCAAACCTTTACAAATCCTTATTTGGATCTCAGTGGAATATTGTGTCCAATTCTGGGAACACCATTTTAGGAAGAATAGCAAGGACTTGGAGAGGGTACAGAATAGGTTTACCAGGAACGAGGGACTGAAGTTTACTCATCAATGAAAATAGTGAGGTGAAGGTTGTTAGCAATACTTGTTTGTATTCTATGTGCATAATGGGCGCTAATGGTTTTAAGCGAGAATCTGGACCCTTGTGTTGCAGCCCGCAGTTGACACCAGTAACTCGACCGCGCATTGAGCTGTGAGCCAGCAGACTGGGACTCGCAGTCGGCATTGCATTTTTCTGCCTTGTTTTCAATTGGGAAGATGTTTGAATAAAATGCTATGCTGAATTGAATGAATCAATTTGCACGCACATTAAAAAAGAGGTAATTAGCACCCTCCCCTAGCAGAAAAAAGGCCTTCCTTGATATTTATCAGTGCTTGTGGTCAGAATTACCACTTATGGTAGGGAACCTCAATCAATCTGATGGCCTGGGCTACTGATGCTGACCAGTGTTTTAGGGATCATACTGTGCAATTCTCTCCATCCTCTAAATCAGTAGACTGGATCAGGGCTTTAGAAGAGTCAATGTGGCTTCTGGCGCAGGAGGGACAGGGAGTGGGAGGCTTCACACCCTAGGATATCAGACTATAGTAGGAGATGTGTTCCGTGCAATACCTACAGTTCACCCTATGGTCCTAAGGTAGAAGACAGTTCCAATGTGAAGAATGCCTTTCTTCCAGGAAGTAGGATTTGCTGATTTTTGAAGGGGAAATTAATAAACCTATGCATTTATTGTTTGATTATGTACAATTGCAAAGATAGTGCAACAAAATACACCAAAGATTTTGTTGTAGTTCAAAAAATACAGCAGTGCATCATGGGAATTTTGTTAAATGGGTGCGTGTTCATGGAGCCAGTCATCGATGCTGCTTTCTCCTGAACCTAACCTGCTTATTGCTTTTATTCCATTCCATAATCAACAGCTGCTCAAAGGAACTGAACCAGTGGGAGGCACTGACTGAGTACGGCCAGTCCAAAGGTCATATTAATCCCTACTTAGTATTGGAATGTGCTTGGAGAGTTTCTAACTGGGCTGCTATGAAAGAAGCACTGGTGCAGGTAAGCAATTATTGAGGGAAGTATACCAGTTCATATTCTAAAAATCATTTATATTTTATATTCTTTCTGCTTTGCACTCAATTACAATAGTTTACTCATAAGCATATCTAAGTTAATAACACCTCAGCTTTGCATTCATCAACTATACCCGAGTCATAGCTAGTGAGGTGTGCACCATTGCAATGCGCATAGGTCAAGTGCTTCTTTACGTTGTTAGCTTGGCTGTTGGTATTAAACACTACTTTATGTTAGTGTTAAACATACTTCATGAATTTTGGTGGGGAATTACATAATGGTTAGTCTGAACTTTTGAATTCCATATCCCATTGTTTGCACTGACTCGGTGTGAGGTCTCTATATGGTTTCTTAAGCCAAATATTTAACGTTTTCTCTTTGTAACTCTTGGAAACTTTTCTTGGCTGAAAAGATGTGGCTGCTCCATGAACTCAGCCAGTGCTAAGAGGCCAATTGCTTATGCCAGCCTGCACATAAATTCTTAGGACTTAAAAGGTGTATATTCTACAGGGTGAGTGTACACTTCACGTTGGGTGAACAGAGGCTCAGCATGCGTGTGCATTTCTCTGCTGCTTCATGTCAAGACCCTCACACTTGGCAGTGGGTTTTCGCACATGTTAGGCACCCAGCTGAGTTTTAAAAAGAAAAACGTATGGCAGAGAGTTGGCCTTAGGGTGACTGGCCGAACCTTCTGAACCATGTGAAGAAAGATTCTGGCCCCTGCCGACTGCATCTTGGTGATGGCTTGATTTGGATAGGAAAGCTGGCACTGATGACAGTTGTGGCACTGAGCCCATTTCCTTCCAGACCGTACATTAAGCGCAGATATTCTACCTTCAGCAACCTCTGCAAACTGCTGAATAGTCAATGTTGTGCTGTCAGTTGTTTTTCTCCCCTCAAATGTGGAAACATACAGTCCTAAGGAGGATTGTGTTCCCAGACGCCCTGTTTCTCATCCGACAATTGATTACATTTAGTTTTGCTTTATTGTGTTTATGGATCAGCTGTTGAATAATTGCATGAGCATCTGCTTGTTACTAATATGTTGCTTGTATCAAAGTGCCAGCATCTGAGAAATAAAGCACAGTTTGTGCAACAAAACATTTTTTTAGGACTTTTGAATAGAGTTGGAGCAGCAACTAATTTTTTTTTATTTTACTCATGAAATTTGGGCATCGCTGGCAAGGCCAACATTTGTTTCTCATTCCCCACAGCCTTTGCATTGTGCATCAATGGTGTCTAACAAAGAGCATGTGGCACAGAGTGTACTGCTACTGTTAATGAGATGATAAGCTGCCAAAGTCCACAATGTTAACAGTGGACGCAGGCTTCTGCAAATATGTATTGTTTGATTTTGTTTTCAATTTTCATGACCATTTTAAAAAGTTCAGAGCAAAGGTAAGGGGCAGTTTTTGCATGAAAAACCTTTAATGCCTGCTGTTTGTTCAGCCTCTTTGGAATTGCATCCACAAGTTTCTTGGGGGTTTATGTTTCATTAGCCCTTGCCCACGACAGCTGGCTTATTTTATTGTAAGTGATGAGAACTGACTCATGATAACATTGCGTGTTGCTAAAATCATTCCAAATATGGTCTGTTTTTTAAAGGGACTGCTGTTTTTCCCTTTTCAGAAAGCTTTCAGGTCACCTCACTGCCCCAGCAGCATACTATGCAAAGTCATGTTTCGGAACTATGACGTTTGGTTTTAAGGAGCTCATACCATTGCAGAGGAAGCTTCCATCATTTTTTTTTTTGCAAAACCATGCTTAAAAAGTTTTTTAATGTATCTATGAGCCATCTCCAAAGCCTTTTTTGTTCTGTGTAACTAACTCAGCAATATCGAAACACTGAAGTCTGTTCCTTCATGCTTTGTGTGGTTCAGTTTCGTGTTGATGCGGATTTTCCCCCTCTGCCTTTTGAAATATATTGGGGGTACTTATAACCTAACTCACTTGGTGGAAAGCCCATGGGGTTGGTTGGAATGCTGGTCTTATACCATGTGCAATGTTACTCACCATTCTATGCTACCCTTTGTGTGAAGAAGTGCTTCCTGACATCACCCCTGAACAGGCTAGCTCTAATTTTAAGGTTATACCTCCTGGTTCTGGATTCCCCCACCAGAGGAAATATTTTCTCTCTATCCACCTTATCAAATCCTTTAATCATCTTAAATCACCTAGAACCAACGAACCAAAAAAAAATTACAGCACAGAAGGAGGCCATTCAGCCTGTCGTGTCTGTGCCGGCTGAAAAAACTAGCTACCCAATCTAATCCCACCTTCCAGCACCTCAATTAGATCACCCCTTAATCCCGTATACTCAATGGAATACAAACCTAGTCTATGCAAGCTGACCTCATAATTTAACCCTTTCAGCTCCAGTATCATTCTGGTGAATCTGCACTGTACCCACTCCAAGCTGAACTCCTTCCTGGGGTGCAGTGCCCGGAACTGAATGCAGTGCTCCAGATGCAACCTAACCAATGTTTTATATGACTGTAGAGTAACTTTCACCCCTTTGTATCCTGCTGTATTGAGGCAGCTGAGCACATTAGAAGCTACTGTTGGTCTCAATCTAGTGAGTGAGGGGGCCATTTATGAAAATTTCAACACTAAAATATTTCAGTGGAATTATTTTGCTTTCAAGTTATTGCATCTGTTCATACACGTGTGTCCATTTGTCATTGCTTAGTTTATGCATCTTGTGCATGGAGCCTGGAAGTCTGATGCTCCTGAGAATGCTGTAGCTTCCTCCTGTGGGTTCTAAATTTAGCCCTTCACAAATCTCTGCTCCCACATGTTTCAAACTCTCCAGTTGTGTAATTTAAAAATTTCTCATGTGTAACAGTGCTTAACCCCTGTAGTGCCTGTTTTCAATCTATTATATTTCAGTATGTTATGTGGAGAAGGAGCTTATGAAGAATTGCCTCATCAGGTTGTTCATTGCATATTAACCATCTGTTCAGGCATTCACTTTAACCCTGTCCCTTTGTTCAGTTAATTGTTGAGATCTGTTGTCAGCACCATTCATTTTTAAGTGGTGTATTTGGGAGCAGCTTTTATGTCAAATAGAGAGCATAAGAAATAGGAGCAGGAGTAGACCATATGGACCCTCGAGCCAGTGCTGCCATGCAGTACAATCATGGCTGATCATCTGCTTCAACTCCATTTTCCCACCCACACCCCATATCCCTTGATTCCTGAGTGACCAGAAATCTGCCTTAAATATGTTCAACAATGGAGCATCCTTTGGGGTAGAGAATCCTTTGAGTGAAGAAATTTATCCTCATTTGTCCGAAATGATCGGCCCCTTAGCCTGAGACTGTGCCCCTGTGTTTTAGATTCCCAAGCCAGGGGAAACAACCTCTCGATGTCTATCCTGTCGAGCCCTTTCAGAATCTTGTATGTTCCACTGCGATCACCTCTCATTCTTCTAAACTCCAGAGAGTATAGGCCTAATTTACTCAGCCTCTCATCATAAGACAGCCGTCACATCCCTGGAACTAATCTATTGAACCTTTGCTGTACTGACTCCAAGGCAAGTATATCCATCCTTAAATATGGAGTCCAAAACTGCACTCAATACTCCAGGTGTAGTTTCACCAAAGCCCTGTACAATTGTAGCAAAACTTCTTTATTCTTGTACTCCAGCCCCTTTGCAATAAAGGCCAACATGCCATTTGCTTTCCTAATTGCGTGCTGTGCCTGCTTGCTAACTTTGTGTTCCTTGTACGAGTACACCAAAGTCCCTCTGAATATCAACATTTAAAGTCTCACCTTTTTAAAAAAAAAAATTCTGTTTTCTGTTCTTACTAAAGTGTATGACCTCTCACTTCCCCACATTATATTCCAGCTGCTGCCTTGTTGCCCACTTAATAACCTGTCTATATCTCTTTGCAGCCTTTTTGTGTCCTTCTCACAGCTTACATTCCCACCTAGCTTTGTATCGTCAACAAGCTTGGATATATTGCTTGCGGTCTCTCATCTAAGTCATTAATACAGATTGTAAATAGTTGGGGTCCCAGCATTGATCCTTGTGGCACTCCACTAGTTACAACCTGCCAACTTGAAAATGCCCTGTTTATCCCTACACTCTGCTTCCTATCCGTTAACCAATCCTCTATTCATGCTAATATATCACCCCCAACTTCATGAACCCTTATCTTGTGCATGAATCTTTTGTGTGGCACCTTATCGAATGCCTTTTGGAAATCCAAGTATGCCACATATACTGGTTCCCCTTTATCTACCCTGCTGGTTACATCCTCAAATAAATTTGTCAAACACTGTTTCCTTTTCATAAAACCATGCTGCCTTTGTCTGATGCTATGATTTTCTAAGTGCGTTGTTAAGACTTCCTTAATAATAGATTTCAGCATTTTCCCGACGACTGATGTCAGAGTAACCGGCCTGTTGTTCCCCGTTTTCTCTCCCTCCTTTCTTGAATAGCAGTGTTTCATTTGCTAACTTCCAATCCACTGCTGCCATTCTCGAATCTAGGGAATTTTGGACAATTTTTAACAGCGCATCCACTATCTCTGTACCTCTCCCTTTTAGAACCCTAGGATGTAGGCCATCAGGTCTTGGGGATTTGTCAGCTTTTAGTCTCTTAAATTTCTCCAATATTTTTTCTCTGCTGATATTAATTACCTTAAGTTCCTCGCTCTTATTAGCTCCTTTATTTCCAGTATGTAATTTGTGTCTTCTACTGTGAAGACAAAATATTTCTTCAATGTCTCTACCATTTCTTCATTCTCCATGATAATCTCTCCTGTCTCTGCCTCTAAGGGACAAATGTTTATTTTAGCTACTCTCCTTTTTATATTTTTGTAAAAGCTCTTGCAATCTGTTTTTATATTCCTGGCTAGTTTACTATCATTTTTTTCCCCCTTTTTACCAACTTTTTAGTCATTCTTTGGTTTCTAAACACTCCCAATCCTCAGGCTTGCTCATATTCTTTGCAACTTTATAAGCCTCCTCTTTTATTCTAATACTATCCTTAATTTCCCTAGTAAGCCAGGGATAGATCTTTGTTGCTGAGTTTTTGTTAATGGAACATATTTTTGTTGAACATTTTGAATTGTTTCTTTAGATGTTTCCTACTGTTTATTTACTGCCATACCTTTTAGTCTATTTACCCAATCAACACCTTAGCCTGCTCCTCCCTTATACCTATGTAATTGCTTTTGTTTAAGGTCCTTGTTTGGAACAGGAGTATGTTGTTTTCAAACTTCATATGGAATTCCTTTGTGTTATGATCATGTTTTCCCAGTGGATCTTTTACTATTTGATTACTAATTAGTCCTGCCTCATTGCACAATACAAGCTCTAAAATAGCTTTATCCCTAGTTAGTTCCACAATGTATTGTTCCAGAAAGCTGTCACGCAAGCTTTCTACAAACTCATCTTTCAGACTACCTTTGCCAATTTGATCCAATCTGTATGAAGATTAAGGTCCTCCACAACTATTACATTGCCTGTTAGAAGCTCCAATCATTCCTTGCTTAATGCTCTGTCCAATGGTATAAACGACACCCAGGAGCATTTTCTGACTCTTCCTATTCTTAATCTCTGCTCATACTGATTCGACTTCCTGATCTTCTGAGCCAGGATCCTTCCTCACTACTGTCCTCATGTCAACTTTATTATCAGGGTTACTTCTCCTTTTCCATTATGTCTGCCTTTTTGAAATATTGTGTACCCTGGAATATTTATTTCAAAACCTTGATCACCTTGTAACCATGTCTCTAATAGCAATTCGATCTAAGTCATTCATTTCTATTTGTGTCAGTAGTTCATCTATCTGATGGTGCAGTTCTAAAGAGTGTGCAGGAACAGAATCGATCTTTGAAGGTGGCAGCACATATTGAGAGAGTGTTTACATATGAATTAGGCGCAGGAGTAGGCCCCTCAAGCCTGTACAGCCATTCAACAAGATCATGGCTGATCTGATTGTAACCTCAATACTCCTGCCTCCCCTCAATAACCTTTCACCCCCTTGTTTATCAAGAATCTATCTACCTCTGTCTTAAAAATACTCAAAGACTCTGCTTCCACTGCCTTTTGAGGAGGAGAATTCCAAAGACCCACGACCCTCAGAGAAATAATTTCTCCTCATCTTAAATGGACGACCCCTTATTTTTAAACAGTGACCCTAATTCTAGATTTTCCCAAAAGAGGAAGCATCCTTTCCACATCCACCCTTTCAAGATCCATCAGGATCTTATATGTTTCAATCAAGTCACCTCTTACTCTGTAAACACCAGCAGATACAAGCCTAGCCTGTCCAACCTTTCCTCATAAGACAACCTGCCCATTTCAGGTATTGGTCTAGTAAACCTTCTCTGTACTGCCTCCAATGCATTTACATCCTTCCTTAAATAAGGAGACCAGTACTATATACAGAACTCCAGATGTGGTCTCACCAATACCCTGTATAGCTGAAGCATAACCTCCCTACTTTTGTATTCAATTCCCCTCGCGATAAACGATAGCATTCTGTTAGTTTTCCTAATTACATGCTGTACCTGCATACTAACCTTTTGCGATTCATGCACTAGGACACCCAGATCTCTCTGCATCTCAGAGCTCTGCAATCACTCACCATTTAGATAATATGCTTTTTTATTCTTCCTGCCAAAGTGCACAATTTCACATTTTCCTACATTATACTCCATTTGCCAGGTCTGTGCTTACTCACTTAACCTTTCTATATCCCTTTGTAGCCCCCTTATGTCCTCTTCACAAGTTACTTTCCTACCTATCTTTGTGTCATCAGCAAATTTAGCAACCATACCTTCGGTCCCTTCATCTAAGTCATTTATATAAATTGTAAAAAGTTGAGGCCCCAGCACTGAACCCTGTGGCACATCGCTCATTACATCTTGTCAGCCAGAAAATTACCCATTTATGCCTACTCTGTTTTCTATTTTTAGCCAATCTTCTTTCAACGTCAATATGTTACCCCTACACCTTGAGCTTTTATTTTTCACAATAACCCTTGATGTAGCACTTTATGACATGCCTTCTGGAAATCTAAGTACAATACATCCACCAGTTCCCCTTTATCCACAGCACATCTTACTTTTTCAAAGAACTCCAATAAATCAGTTAAACATGATTTTCCTTTCACAAAACCATGTTGAGTCTGCCTGATTACCTTGAATTTTTCGAAGTGCCCTGCTATGACATCATTAATAATAACTTCTAACATTTTCCCTAAGACAGATGTTAAGCTAACTGGCCTGTAGTTTCCTCCTTTCTGTCCCCCGCCCTTTTTGAATATAGGAGTTACATTGGCTGTTTTCCATTCTAATGGAACCTTCCCCGAATCTAGGGAATTTTGGAAAATTAAAACCAACACATCAACCATCTCACTAGCTGCCACTTTTAACACCCTATGTGAAGTCCATCAGGACCTGGGGACTTGTCAGCCAGCAAGCTCAACAATTTGCTCAGTACCACTTGCCTGGTGATTAATTTTCTTGAGTTCTTCCCTCCCTTCCATTTCCTGATTTACAGCTATTTCTGGGATGTTACTTGTATCCTCAATAGTGTACCCATTGTCTCTCGAGCCAAGGAGGCCGAAGAAGAGTGAAGACTGATGCAAAATATCTGTTCAATTCATCTGCCATCTCCTTATTTTCCATTATTAAATCCCCCCGACTCAGTTTCCATAGGACCGGCGCTCACTTCGTTAACTTTTTTTCTGTTTTAAATATCTATAGAACCTCTTGCTATCCATTTTTATATTTCTAGTTAGCTTTCTCTCGTACTCTAATTTTTCCCTCCTTGTTAATCTTTTAGTCATTCTTTGCTGTTTTTTATATTCTGTCCAATCTTCTGACCTGCCATCCATTGTTGCACAATTATATGCTTTTTCTTTAAGTTGAATACTATCTTTAACTTTTTTAATTAACCACGGATGGTGCTTCCTCCCCTTGGAATTTTTCTTTCTAGTTGGAATGTATTCTAAATGTCTGCCACTGCATCTCTATTGACCTATCCCTTAACCTAATTTGCCAGTTCACTTTAGCTAGCTCTGCTTTCATGCCCTCATAATTGTCCTTATTTAAGTTTAAAATTCTAGGCTTGGACCCACTCTTCTCTCTCTCAAACTGAGTGTAAAATTCAATTATATTATGATTGCTGCTACCTAGGGGCGCCTTAACTATGAGGTCATTAATTAATCCTATCTTGTTGCACAATACCAGGTGTAGTATAGCCTGCTCTCTGGTTGGCTCCAGAATGTGCTGTTCTAACAAACTATCCTGAAAACATTCTATGAATTCCTCAAATAAGCTACCTTTTGCTCTTCTGATTTTTCCAGTCTATGTAGATTAAATTCTCCCCTGGTTACCGTGTTATCTTTCTGACAAGCTCCCATTATTGCTTCCTTTATACCCTGTCCTACCGTCTGGTCAATGTTAGGGGACCTGTACACCACTCCCACAAGTGACTATTTGCCTTTATAATTTCTCATCACGATTCAAACCGCTTCTCCGTCCTGGTTTCCTGAACTTAGATCATCCCCCTCTATTGTCCTAATACCATCATTAATTAACAGAGCCATCCCTCCACCTTTTCCCAGATTTCTGTCCTTCTAAATGTCATGTACCATTCCATATTCAGGTCCCAATGTATGTCATCCTGCAGCAATTAATGGTACTTATCTACAGATCATACTTATTTACTTCTGTTTGTGCTATCAGTCCATCTGTTTTGTTTGCAAAGCATATGGGATCGTGGGCTTCATAAATAGATGCATAGTATATAAAAGCAGGGAAGTTATGCTGAACCTTTATAAAGCTCTGGTTAGGCCTCAACTAGAGTATTGTTTCCAGTTTTGGTCACCAAGCTATTCTCATCTACACATGTGGCAAATACCTCGTACCTGTTGGTCAAAGTTAGGGGCTGAGGCTCCTCCTTTACTACATGCTGGTTCCCCATTCCTGTCTGACTTTGTCACACCCTCCTGTCCCTGACCATTAACCAACTCTAATGTTTTATTTAACCGAAGGCTGTGATTGCCTCCTGGAACAAAGTGTCCAGGTAACTCTTCCCCCTCCCTGATGCCCCACAATGTCTGCAACTTGGACTGCAGCTCAGCAACTCTGAACTGAAGTTGCTCAAGCTGCAGACACTTACTGCAGATATGGCTGTCTGGGACTGCACCGTTTTCCATAAACTCCCACATGTTGCAGTTACAGCATGCCACCTGCCCTGTCATGTCTGTCTAACCTTATCTAATTGTTTGATTAGTTATCTGGATACTAATTTAGTAAAATAATAGCAAGTTACAGTCTCCTAGCTTGGAGACAAAAGAAGAGCGTTCACCAGCTACTGGAGGTTAAAAAAAAATAAAAAACAGCACGCCTCCTTCCCCCTCTGCACCAAATTCCTGACTTGGCATTTAGTTCACGAAGCCCTGTGTTCACAGATCACAATGTGTGAGAATCTCACAGCTGACTCCACTCAAGAACCCTTGTCCCTGTGATTCCTCTCTTCCCCCGCCCCTATTTACTTGCTATTGATGTTTTGGTATGTGAAGGATGCTATGTTTGAAGATCAAGGAAGATCCAACAAGGCAGTTCACCTTGTCACATAAATACATCATCACAGAATCATATAGCACAGAAGGAAGCCATTCGGTCCATCATGCTAGTGCTGGCTCTTTGAAAGAACTATCCAATTAGTTCCTCATTGCCCATAGCCCTGCAAATTTTTCCCCTTCAAGTATTTATCCAATTCCCTTTTGAAAGGTACTATTTTAATCTCCTTCCACCACCCTTTCAGGCAGTGCATTCCAGCTCATCATAATGCTCTGCATCAAATAATTCTCATCTCCTTTTTCCAATTAACTTAAATCTGTGTGCTCTGTTTACCAACCCCCCTGCCAGTGGAAACATTTTCTCGCCATCTACTCCATCAAACTCCCTCGATTTAGATGGGTCTTTAGTGAGTACAGTATACACTAGACTTGGTAGTTACCAATTTTTTGGGCGAAAGAACTTTAGAAAAAATAAGAAGGGTGGGATTACATGTGCTGCTGAGGCCTGGGGGCATGTGTAATAGCACAAAAGCGACTTAAAAGACTATGATTTTCCTTAACAACTGAGGCTTTTGCCCTGTGAATGGTGCATAATATAGTTCAAAGCTCTTCACTTCTAAGGATTGCAGTTTACATCCGGGCCAGTATTCTGAAGCAGGCCACATGCTCTTCAAAGTTTCGCAACCTCACTGTGGGCCACTAAGAGGAGGAAATGTGCCAAACTCTCACCATTCTATGTAAATGCATTTAGGTGGAGCTGAGTTGCCCAAAGGAGATGGCATGGAAAGTTAACATGTACCGAGGCTACTTGGCAATCTGTCACCCTGAGGAACAGCAGCTTAACTTCATCGAGCGTTTGGTGGAGATGGCCAGCAGTCTCGCAATCCGGGAATGGCGGAGACTCCCACACATTGTGTCACACGTCCATACGCCATTGCTTCAGGTGAGAGTGCCATTCTGACAACACGTGGGAGATTAATCAATGTGTCAGACTTGCAAGTCCCTGAATGTGTGTGGTACTCTTTGTTCCTTTTTAAGACTGTACTTAATTCCTGGTCTATTTGAAAAGGTTAACAAGCATATTCATGTACCTTGTTTAGTACTAGAAATTGGAAAGCAGTAGCTACTCTGCCAGATTGGAGCATAACATTAGGTTGATATGATTGTGTAAAGAAAGATAGAATAGAAACATAATCTACCACACCGTTAACTTGACAGATTTGTCACTTGCTGTTACTTACTTGCCTACGTATGACTGTATTGCAAATGCTCTTATCTGTAAAGTGGTTGATTTTTGATGCATTGATGTAGAATAGTGGGTACATAATGCATCTCTCTATGTGCAAGCAACTTTGTTTAATCTGGGGTGTGGGATGGTAAGGGCATTCACAAAATTCCAGTATCTTCCTAGTTAAAGACGAACACTAAAGTTATTGCTGGAAATACTCAGCAGTCAGGCAGCATCTGTGGAGAGAGAAGCAGTGTTACCGTTTCAGGTCTGTGACCTTTCATCAGACCTTTCAGATTTCAAACATCTGCAGTATTTTGCTTTTGCTAAAGTTATTGCATTTATATAGGATATTGTTGTAAGTCCCTATTGCCCTTATGTGGGAGTGTTGTAAGATATTATATATCCTTCACTTTGAACATGAGCAGTGGGAAATATTGAAAATGTCTGGTTAATACTCTTTATTAAATCAAGTCAATGAGATAATACACAATCCCTTGCATTCACTGTATATGAGCTGTAGGCATCGAAACTTGCATGCTATGGGCTCCTTCAGGAGGTTGTCAGCGTGCCATCTTGACTGCTTATGCTCGCCTCAATAGGACTAGCAGGAATCTGCAGAAGCTCCAGATGTTGTATCTTTCTTGAGTTTAATTACATGAAACATTTGTGGGTGCCAAATGTCATTGGGTTCTGTGTGTATGCTGTTGATACATAAGCATGTTTAGTGATGAGGTTAGCTGTTGCCATTTGTTGTGCATGCCTTTGATGTTATTGTGGTGTCTGTGACTTTGGGCATGCTGCACACTCTTCCTGGTACACCGATACACACAGTTGCCATCAGGATGAACTGATGCATCTTTTTATTACAATCTAATGTTGATGGAATTTTGTTCGAATTGTAGGCGGCTCAGCAAATTATTGAACTGCAAGAAGCTGCTCAAATAAATGCTGGTTTACAGCCCGCCAATTTGGGGAGAAACACAAGTTTGCATGACATGAAGACTGTGGTGAAGACGTGGCGGAACCGTCTGCCCATTGTGTCTGATGACCTTTCTCACTGGAGCAGCATCTTCATGTGGAGGCAGCATCATTATCAAGGTATGGCCTGGTGCACCTGCCAACATGCATTTTACATGTGGGAATGTTACTGATGTATAATAACGCAGTGAATTGTGATGGGACTTGTTTATTTCTGGGTTACTCAACACTGATGTATCCCTGTGGGTATCAACAACTTTTCAATGTATTTGATGGATACACTTAGATTGCAGTACAATGTAAGAATTTCTGTAATGCAGATTCTTTGTTTCCAGCCTGTGTCACTAATTGTGGGGTGGTGATTTAAAAAAACATTACACAAGGGCCTAAAAGCATTAATTCATGAGGGTTGCTTATATAGACTAGGCTTGTACTCCCTTGAATATAGAAGATTAAAGGCTGATCTAGTTGAGGCGTTTAAGATTATTAATGGAGTTCATCGGATAAATAGAGGGAAACGGTGTGGAGAGTCCCGAACAAGGGGGCATAACCTTAAAATGAGAGCTAGTTCATTCGGGGTGATGTCAGGAAGCACTTATACAAAGAGTAGTGGAAATTTGGGTCTCTCTCCTCCCCTGCCCACCCCCCCCCTCCCCCTCCCCAAAAAGCTGTCAATTGAAAATTTCAAAACTGAGATTGATAGATTTTTGTTGAGTTAGGATATCTAGGGATATGGAGCCAAAACGAGTAAATAGAGTTGAGGTGTAGATCAACTACGATCTAATTGAATGGCAGAACAGGCTGAATGGCCTCCTCCTGTTCCCATATTCAGGCAATGTAAGGTTGATGAGCGTTTTCATATACATCGTCCTTTAAGTGTTTTTAAATATGATGCATACATATATCCAGAAATCAACTCTGTTTGACAAAAGAAAAATGTTCTCCTCAGGAGGGGTAGTCTTTCTTTGGGTAAGATTATAATAAATGTCTAGGGTTATGTATTTTAATTAGGTATTGGAGGCGTGACTTCACACTCTAGGATTCCCTCCCTTAACCTGTCTGCACGTTTACCCCTCTCATTCTCTTTAGAACCTACCTCTGCCCAATCATTCAGCAACTGCTAATATCTCCTGGCTCGGCATGTATTTTTGTCTGCTTGGGCCTCTCTGCAAAGCCTTGGGACTGTTTCTACGTTTAAGGTGGTATATAAATGCATGTTGCTGTTGGTTCTAAAGCTGCTGGCCCCAATTCCGCCCCATGTGCCTGTCCTGCTTAACTCTTTAATGCAAAGCCTTTAACCCTGGGATTATGCTCGGACTGTTCACAATTGCTCTTTCATTGACCTCTTCTGCAGTGGGGCTACATCACTCTTTGCATCTTGCTAATTTGCTAGTTCAAGGATTGGCTCACCCACCCTTGATAGCATTTCCTCCATCAAGGGGCTCGCCCATCCAAAGCTGCTAGTGTTTTCTGGGGATGGTCAGGTCATTTAACCCGCTTGGGACTCATCCTCAAGAAATGTAGAATTCAAAGTGTCACTGGTATTAAACAAGAGTTTGAATGTTGGTGGGGTAAAGTGGGAAGAACTTGATATGGAGCGCAAAACCCCAGCATGGACCAGTTGGGCTGAATGGCCTGTTTCTGTACTGTAAAATACTATGAATTCAAGCAGAAGATTTCTTGGCAACTTCTGTTTGTCAGGGTTCAACTCAAGTGCTTATTGTGCACCTGTTCCCCTACTACCCAACTTACCAATGTGTGAACAAGGCAACCATTAACTACCAGTAATAAATGGAACTCTATGCTCTGTTGTAATGTGTAAATAATTACAATGTATTTAACCATTAAAAATTTGGGGATTGCAGTGCCTTAATTCATTGCATCTTAAATCAAATTGTCTGAGTTCAAATTGTTATTTGCCACTAAATGTTTGTAGCTTAATTCAATTTATTGGATAATTTAATTTTAGGACAAAAATGGCTGAAATATCAGGTGTAGTATGTAATATAAAGAGTAAGTCTGTTATACCATTAATTTAAGGATTAAGTACTGGATTGGGAAAATTAAATAATTTTCATATAAATTTCAAGGAATAATTGGGCTATGAAACTAATGGTGATAAATTAGAACTTTCAACTTTTTAGTCTTGATTTTGAACAAAGTGTGCTGTGGTATAGTCCATTCAGCATGTACAGCATGTCATATGTATTCGCTGTTCAATGTTAGTTTATCTTTCAGATTTTGTTTAATATTTTTGGAAAGAAGTGGAGGTAACTTTGCTCGAAATGACAATTGAGTTAAACAAGCTGACTTGCAACATGTCCTACTTAAATAAAGCTATGCTTGAGGATTACTTAATGAAAATAAAAAACGAATTGGCACTTACGTAGCACCTTTCACAACCTCAGGACATCCCAAAGTACTTTCCAGCCAATAAAGTACTTTCAAAGTGTTGCACGGTTGTGATGTGGGAAATGCATGAACTGAGTGCTGCCACTTTATTTTTGATTTGGTGGAAAAATTATTCTGGTGGAACAGCACATTTTTGCATATTAACTTAGTGTCACAAGATTTGGTTTGATTTCCATACTGAGCAACATACTGAACTCCTGATCTCAGCTGGAACGGTTGGGCGGGTGCTGAATGGAAATGAGGTGCCTCCCATAAGGATGTTGAAAATGCAATGGTGAGTTAGATAATTGATATAGTGAACAGACCAGAGGCAAGGTTTGGGAGCAGGTCAGCCTTCTTGGTATATGAAGGACATCTTTGTGACAGGAAGCAGAGGATTTGGAGGTGGGGGCCACATACGTGGGGAAACTAGGCAAGTTGCAAAATAAGTTTAAGACTGACTCTTCATACAAAGGGTAGTGGAAATTTGGAACTCTCCCAAACAGCTGTTGAGGCTGGGAGTCCATTGAAAATTTCAAAATGAGATTGATAGGTTTTTGTTAAGTAAGGGTATTAAGGGCTGCAGAACCAAGGCGGGTAGATGGAATTAAGATACAGATCAGCTATGACCTCATTGCATTGCGGAACAGTCTTGAGGGGCTGAATAGTGTTCTCCTGTTCTTATGTTTCTTGTGTAAATAACCTTATAGAATAGTTACCTGTCCCGTCTTGCAAAAATTAAACATTAAAAAATTTGCACTAAGATTTGAAGCTGTAATTGAATAGAGTTTAACCATAGCACACTCCAGGAAATTTGCTATTTTTCGCATTTCCATTCGTTTCAGTGGGACGGACTACAGCTGATCTTACAAAACTGAAAGCAGGTATGGAACAAATGAGTTTGTAAAATCAAAATGACTTTGGGTTTGAGCTCATTTAATGTTGAAATGTTTGTGAATACGCCCAGAAATTACTCTCGCCTCATAGTAAAACCCTGCTAAAGCTCAAGACATTTCCGTCTGCATAACCATTCATCTTTGCTCCAATGTTACAAGATCGACCTGTTTCCAGGGTGACCGTTTCAATCCAGGGACGAGGTTCACCCTTAAATTTGTAATCTGTGAATTGCAGACTAGGTGATTAGTCTATCTGTGAAGTAGAATTTTAATTTTTTTTTGTTAAGGCAGCCACTTTTATTCCTCGTTGAGATCAGATTCCTTATTATTTTTTCCCCATAATCCAGCTACCTGTTCAAAATCGTAATACCATAGAATGGTTACAGCACAGAAAGAGGCCATTTGACCTGTCATGTCTGTGCCAGACACTGAGTGAGACAGAATCAGGTCTTCTTCGATGTGCATCATTTGTAATATTCCTCATCAGTGAACCCCTTCCAAAAAAAAGCTATGCCTTTGCTAATGTATAGATTCAAACATAATTGAGTGCTCAAAAACCAAGTCACAGTTTCTTAAAGTTATGTTGGTGCACTGAAGGAACAGGTTCAAGCAGCTCAATGGCCTACCCCTGTTCCCTATGTTACTAGTCTTCAGTTACCACTGCTAGATACTTGGATGTCTTTTAAAAATGCCCCCACATATCATATTGACTGAAAATATTGGGCTGACATTATCAAGTGGCAGAAAGTCGATCTTGCACCAGATCCAACGAGCTAAATTTCAATCAAGATCACGTTTTCATCTTGTAAATAAACTTTGGTTGTTACCTGTCTCTAATGTATCTCATCTCTAAATTGTCTTTAAATGAGCCTCAAAACAAATCTTGATTTTCTTTTTCAAACTTGAAAATAATAGTCTATTTTAATTCTCTTCTTTTTCTCCAAAGCGATCGTGGCAGCCTATGAAAACAGCTCTCAGCATGACCCCAACTCCAATAATGCCATGCTGGGTGTCCATGCCTCTGCCTCCGCTATCATCCAGTACGGGAAGATCGCCCGTAAGCAGGGCCTGGTGAATGTGGCCCTCGATATCCTCAGTCGCATCCATACCATTCCTACTGTGCCCATTGTGGACTGCTTTCAAAAGATTCGACAGCAGGTCAAATGCTACCTGCAACAGGCTGGAGTTATGGGCAAGAATGAATGCATGCAGGTAGGCACCATGGTCATTCCTTCTTTTAAAAAAAAAAGACGGTAAAGGTTCTCTTTGGGTCTACTGAAAGAGAAGGGTCGCAAGTCCACTTTGAACGTTTGAGTTGTTGTCTCGGTGAGGTTTGTGACAGGGAGATGCACTGGTCTGTCTGCGGCTGCTGTAGAGTGTAAGCCAGAAAATTTAAATTGGATCCAATAGTTTTGAATTGAAATGCAGTGGGTTCTTAAAGAAGGGATTTGAAAGATATGATCTCCAATTCTGTGAAGGGATGTAACCCAAGGGAATCGGAAGCATTCATAAACACCTATGTTGCTTCTATTACTGCACGGCAAAATCAATAACTTATTAAGAATAATTGATTGTCTGGTGAGTTACAAAACTCTCCGGTAGCGACTGCTGTTCAGAGCCTGATCAGGCTCTGATCACTAATTTAGCTATCTTAAGGCCCTGTACTTCTCGCTATAAAGACTACGTTGTTAGAATTTTATTGATAGATCAGTATATCGTACATTCAATCTTCAACTTTGTTCCGCACAGGGTTTGGAAGTTATTGAATCAACAAATCTGAAGTATTTCACAAAGGAGATGACAGCTGAATTCTATGCACTGAAAGGGATGTTCCTTGCTCAGATTAATAAGTATGTACAAATGTGACTTGTAGCTGTTTCTCTTTTGCATGTATACCTGTCATTCTGGGTCACCTTGAATGTCACTCTTTTGTTCATTATTAGAGAAATTTGTGGGGACAGGGGTGGTTTTAAGTTGAAAGAGTTTCCTATTTTCCATCCTGGGATGTTTTCCCAACTTCAGGTAATCCGGCGAGGAACGATTAAAGAACTTGGGCTGCAAAACCTCCCAGTAACACTGGTGCATCTTCATTTTTACATAGCGAGAGATACAGTACAAGCAGGGCAAGTCAATGACATTTTTTTTTTTCCTGTGTTTTTTTTTCTCTTCTCTCCCTTTCCTCCCCCAGTGTAAAGCCTTGTGTCTGTAACTCTGCTTCATCTAACACTCCTGCTGGGAACTGACAAAACTCACTCAGCTGAAGCAACCAAGCTTCGTTGATCAGGAACCTCGGGCTTAAATTCTTAACCTTGCTTGGAGTTGAGCTGTCAACTGCTTGAGCTGCTGTGCCCTGAATACATTCCTTGTTTCTATCCGCCACTCGCTTTTGAATGGTCTGAAGTTGTCCAGGGAAAATTGTAATTTGCCTGTTCCTTTTTCCAATATTTTTCACATTGGTGCCCCTTGTATGTATGAGAGGTAACTCTTCGCCATCCTACCCTGACCCCATCACCTTCACTTTCCCCCCACGTTCTATAAATCTAATTACTCTTTGATGATTAATTTACATGTCAAACACCATTTGTGTCTTTAAATATGACAATCTTATGATCTTTTAAGACCAAAACAAATTCCTGTGGAAACTGGAATGCTGAAATAAGACAATGCTGGACACACTCAGCAGCTCAGGCAGTGTCTGTGGAGAGAGGAAGGTGGGGTTAAACTTTTTCTGGTTGATGCCCTTTCAACCCAGTTCTGCCGATAAATCATCGAACTGAAACGTTAACTCTGTTTCTCTCTCCACCGATGCTGCCTGACCAGTTGCTTGTCGCCCAGGCTTTTCTGTTTTGATTTAAAATCATCTTATCTTGCGTCCAAGACCTAGTAATTCTTTCTTTTTTTACAAAGGGGAGAGTGACCTGGAAAGCATATTTAAGCAAATTTCTCTGCTCAGCGTCCGAATTCAGCTGATCCCATTCTTCAGCTTGATTCCCGGCACTACTTTCTGGTTTCTGCCTTAACTTTTTTGGCATTCTGAGACTAAGCTGACTAGTTTGGATAACACCCCCAACCCTTCGCTTCCATGCCTCCCACCCCACTTGATGCAAGCAAACGTACTTGTACTCTCTGCTACATGATGTGAGTGGTTTCTGGGAGCATGATTCACTGCCAGTTGTGCGTGGACAGCATATCTTTGATATGAAATCACAATCCTGTAACCTTTAAGACCCCAGGTTCAGGGCTATTTTCAGCAGTGCTTTCACTGATTTCTTTCTGCAAATTTATCTGATTAAAGCTTTCTAGTATGTGAACTACTGCTTCCTTACATCACTGGAAAGGATTGTTTATTGACTCCTGTTACAGTTTTGAAGTCACGCAGGCGTTAGTGCCATTGTTTGGAAGTTCATAACTAAAACTGTGTTTGACAAGTAATTCAGCTTGCATTTTACTCACATTTAAACAAAAACCTTTCTACAAAGATAGCCAATTAAATGTTGCAGTGCACACCGTGATCTATTTCAGCAATATCTTTGCCAGGCATTTTGCAGCTTGACAGCTTCTCATTAATAATCTAACTGTAATAATAATTCACTTCCTGCAAAAAGTATTAACCCTTAGACTGCCAACGAGTCCAGGGGGAATTACTGCTTGTTTAAGCTGTAGTGTTTGCTCATTTCCAGCCCACTTGCCGTGGTGCTGAATGAAACTCAATCAGTACATTACAACAGCAACTTCTATTTATACAGCACCTTTAGCATAATAAAGCGTTCCAAGGCACTTCACAGGAAAAATATAAAACAAAATTTGATGCTGAGCCAGATCAGGAGATATTAGGGCAGATGAACAAAAGCTTGGTCAAAGAGGCAGGTTTTAAGGAGTGTTTTAATGAAGGAACGAGAGAGGCGGAGAGGCTTAGGGAACAAATTCCAGAGTTTCGGGCCTCAGTAGCTGTGTGGAGCGATTAGAATCGGGGATGCTCAAAAGGCTAGAATTAGAGGAGTGCAGATATCCTGAAGGGTTGTGGGGCTGGAGAAAATTACAGAGATCGGGAGGGGCGAGGATGAGAATTTTAAACTTGGGGCTTTGCTTTACCGGGAGTCAGTATAGGTCAGTGGGCACAGGGGGTGATGGGTGAACAGGACTTGGTGCGAGTTAAGACACACAGCAGAGTTGTGCATGACCTGACATTTACAGAGGGTAGAACGCGGGAGACCGGCCATAAGTGCGTTGGAATAGTCATCTAGAGGTAACAAAGGCATGGATGAGAGCTTCAGCACGTGAGCTGAGACAGGGCGATGTTATGGAGGTGGAAATAGGTGGAGCTAGTGATGGTGTAGTCAGAAGCTCATCCTCTGGTCAAATATGACACAAAGGTTGTGAACAATCTAGTTCAACCTCAAACAGTTGGCAGGGAGAGGGATGGAGTCAGTGGCTGGCAAACTGTTTGTAGCAGCGACCAAAGACAGTACTGCTCAAATTCTAGCAGAAGTTATTTTCTCAGCCCTAAAAAATAAACTCAGGCAATAAAATTAAATAATAACTGCGCTCTTTTATTCCATCATCATCTTCATTTTTTTTTTAATTACTTAACAGCACAGAAACTGATCATTTGGCCCAACAAGTCCATGCTGGTGTTTATGCTCAAACAAGCCTTTAATGTAGCAAAAATTAAGTTTACTTCTTCCTATCTAACTGATCTTTTCTTGTAACTTGCTTTTCAGTGTACTAGTGTTGCGCTAAATAAAGCAGTGGATCTTGAAATCATAAGAATTTATGCACCCCGGATTGTACAGAAACTAATCAAAGGCATCTTGGCATTTGAGCTTCTGTGCACTTGCAGTTGCTATATTGTATGCTTCTTGACTGTTCAAATGCAGCTTAATGGACTCAACAGCTGAATTCTAGTAAATGTGTAACTTGTTTGCCAGAAAATGGCATACTTGCATGAGAGAACTTTTACAGCCCTAATGGAAAAAATGCCCAATATGCTGTGTACTTGAGTCTTGCCGTAGTTGAATTTAAAATAACGATTATATGTGTTCCAGTGATATTACCACTATGCAGAGAAGTGTTTAACTGCAGCATGAGTAAAAGTTCAGATTTAATTATTACTTTATGGCGTTCATTTTGTGTTTCTGAGCACACGCAGAGTGATTGAATAGTGTGTCAAAGTCTGTGTAATAAGGTTATTTAACTTGTGTGAAAGACTGTCATAAGTCATTGACTTGTGAATTGTAGGCCTTTTGAGAGTCATGAGCACTGTCCACAGTGCACTGCCAGTGATGTGTCTCAGCACAGAAGATGGGTACCAGCATTCTTTTTAGTGATTAAATGGGAATGTGTAATTGGGGAAAAATGTTATACTTGAATCAGAATTATGCAGATCAAGACATGTCCATATGACAGTGAGGGATAATGCAGTGATTAAGTCGAATGTTGTTTATGTAATGTCATAAACTCAACGCAGAACTGAAACAGCTTATGAATGTCAAAAATCTAATATAATGGTAGTTAGTGGAGAGATAGTTTGCTATATTAAAGAAAGGAAGAAAGAACTGCATTTATATAGCGTCTTTCACGACCTCAGTGCTTTGCAGAAAAAGTACTTTTTGAAGTGTAGTCACTTGTAAGGTAGGAAATGTAGCAGCAAGCTCCCACATACAGCAATGTGATAATGACCAGATAATTATTTTTATATATATATATATATATATGTCCGTTGAGGGATAAATATTGGCCAGGACACTGGGGAGAACTCCCCTGCTCCTCTTTGAAACTGTGCCATGGGGTTGGACTTCCATGCTTGCAACTGATGGTTTGCATATCATTATTTTTCTGTTACATAGATCTGAGGAAGCAAACAAAGCATTTTCCGCAGCTGTCCAGATGCATGACGTGCTGGTAAAAGCCTGGGCAATGTGGGGTGACTATCTGGAGAACATCTTTGTTAAAGAAAGACAGCTTCACCTCGGCGTATCTGCCATCACCTGCTATCTTCACGCGTGCCGCCACCAGAATGAGAGCAAGTCAAGGAAATATCTGGCCAAGGTGAGAACAGCAATATGAAGGCTGGTGTTCAATGAAACCCTCGAATATCAACATTAAGCTTAATGCACCTTAAACAATAAGTCACACCTGACCATGTTATGGAGTATTGTATGCAATTCTGGACACCTCACTTTAGGAAGGATGTGAAGGCTTTGGAGCCGAGATTTATGAGAATGGTTCCAGGGATGAAGGAGTGCATGGATGGATTGGAGAAGCTGGGATTGTTCTCCTTAGAGCAGAGAAGGCTAAGGGGAGATTTGATAGAGGTGTTTAGCATCATGAGGGAGGTAGATAGAGTAAATAAAGAGAAACTGTTTCCCATGGTTGAAGGGTCAATAACTAGAGGGCACAGTTATAAGGTGATTGCCAAAAAAGCTAGGAAAATCTTTTTTACACAACGGGTGGTTAAGATTTGGAATGCGCTGCCTGATAGGGTGGTGGATACAGTTTCAATTGTAGCTTTCAAAAGGGAATTGCATAATTGTTTGAAGGAGAAAAAAAATTGCACAGATATGGAGGAAGAGCAGAGGAGTGGGACTAACTGAATTACTCTTTGAGGACGGAATCTTATCAACTTTAAAAGTAATCGTGTGCCGGGGCCATTTCCAGTCTCGAGCCCGCACTTGCTGGCAGCGCGCCCACTGGCGCGCTCTTACAAGAGGCGGCCACCTGCGTGTCTGAAGTCTGGCTACGGATGGTGGGTGGGTTCCTGAGACTGTAGGGCTAATCATAGGGCCTGCAGTCTGGGAAGGAGGGCAGCCTCACCAGCAGAGGTGATGCTGCCTCTGTAGGGGGGTGCCTCCATCTCGAGGCTCCCTCTGAAGAGGTTTAAATGGGCGGCACAGTGGCGCGGTGGTTAGCACCGCAGCCTCACAGCTCCAGAAACCCGGGTTCAATTCTGGGTACTGCCTGTGTGGAGTTTGCAAGTTCTCCCTGTGTCTGCGTGGGTTTTCGCCGGGTGCTCTGGTTTCCTCCCACAGCCAAAGACTTGCAGGATGATAGGTAAATTCGCCATTATAAATTGCCCCTAGTATAGGTAGGTGATAGGAGAATTAAAGGAAGGTGGTGATGTGGTAGGGAATATGGGATTAGTGTAGGATTGGTATAAATGGGTGGACACAGACTTGGGCCGAAGGGCCTGTTTCAGTGCTGTATCGCTAAATAAAATAAAATAAATAAAGTTTTTGAAAATAAACTGGCCACAGCTGCCAGGAAACCCCTCCACAGGATGGCCTGTGACTCGCTGATCTTGGCGGCTCCTGTACGGGTTAAATATATGAGGCCTCCTCCCCTTCCCCCAGCCTGCCAGCCACCGGCAAGCAGCCCGCAGGCACCCACCAGGTTATGGCCTCAGTGGGGTTCCATCTGCTGCCGGGAGTATCCTGGCGGCATCTCCCAATCTGCTCACTAATGGGTACTTAAATATTCAAATTGGCTACCCGCTACAGCCAGGCAGGTAGCTGTTGCCGGTTTCACCCTGCCTCTGGGCAAGATTGGCCAGAGGCAGGAACACCTCGGCCCGCTGACCCGACGCCCTCCTTTCCAACTTTGCTCCTGGTCTTGTATTCAAGCCTGCCTCTGCAGGACTGGGAGGATTCTGCCCTGAAAGAGCAGGCGTGGACTCAATGGGCCGAATGGCCACTTCCTGCACTGTACTGGTCCATGATTCTACCTTGACAGTACTCCAGTTAAAGAGGTGTTAGTTTATACTTGGGATTAAATTTAATGTTAACTGAATTTCTTAGTGCACTGATGGTTTTACCTGACATATTCTGTTTCTCTGTTTTTCACCTCTGCTTGCGAATCTGTTCCAGGCTGATTCAGCCATTAATCTTTCATAAAAATATCAAGGTTCAAATCATCTGTTAAAATTCTCCTACTACACATTACCATGGCGTTGTGGGAATTCCAGATTTGATTTCTTGACATATGTGTTGTTTGCTGCATACTACACATATACCTTTCATAGTTTATATCTAGTTGAGTTTTAGGATTTATTGGTATAGATACAACATTGTTGTATGCTATTTTATAACAGCAAACAATTTGCTCGGTAACATTGATTGTAGTAACACACTTGGCCTCGCCTTGTCATAAACTATCATTTCACACTTAATTTCAGCATTCATTGTAAAACATGCTCTAAATAATGCCCTTTCTTTATTGGTAGATAGCTGTACATTAACTTAATCATGAGGATTACATTCAGATATTGAAAATTATGTAACTTCATTGTAGTTTCATTTGCATAATTTCTTAATGTACTTTGGCAGGAATAAATGCTCAATAGTTTCATGGTGAAAAGTTTGTTAGATTTCAGAAATGCAATGGAAAGATTGTGAGATTGGATTTTTCGTATAAATTGTGAGGGTTACTAAATCTTCCAGTTATCCCAGTACTTTCTTCCATGTTTGCTCTGTGATTGTGAGAAGGTATGCCACCACCTTCTCGAGGGCAGCTGGGATGGGTACTGGCCTTGCCAGTAATGCCCATATCCTAAGAATTTATGAAAATTGTCATTGGTGCGCAGGTGCACGTAATTTGAACCGTCCATTGTTTCAGCCCGACCCATCATTGGATGATACTCTTTTGACTTGCTTTAAAAATCAAAAATGTGCGGTTTGGGGGACCAGGTACTCTGCATACTGTTTGTCACAGTGAGACACTGGCATTGTGAGCTGACTTGGCTGACATTTATTTGGTGAGGACATAACTCTCGGATAAGAAAGTGTTAATTTCCGCCTGCATTTCCCAGGTCCTTTGGCTACTGAGTTTTGATGATGAAAAGAACACGCTGGCAGATGCAGTGGACAAGTACTGCATTGGCGTGCCACCCATCCAATGGCTGGCCTGGATTCCTCAACTCTTGACATGCTTGGTTGGTTCCGAGGGCAAACTTCTTCTCAATCTCATCAGTCAAGTATGTATATGCTTGTAAAAGTTAACATTGAGTTTTGGGTTATCATGAATGAATGGGAAAAGTCTTCTAACTCATGGATTAAGGTATTTATCAAAACTTGCCTCATTAAATAAATTAAATTAAACAAATGTATCTGTCTAAACCATTTAATACCAGAACTTGATTAATGCGAAGGGCCAATTCTGCACAAATCTATTCTATGTATAATGTAACATTATACTAGTATTTTAATGTTATTAAATTTACGGCTCAGTTTGTCAAAAGAATGCAGCATTTTGGAATCTCTGTTGCTCCTACAGTAGTTTATTAATCCTCTGACATTTCTCTTACATATTTATGTACCTAACACAATTGGAAAATTTATTCCTGAGAGAATTCAGTATATTCCTGGCAATAGGTGCCTGACACAGTTTTGTTGTGTAACTAAGCTGCAAGTTACTGAAACTGTTGATCATAGAAAGATAGAGTCGGAGTTTATGCCTTTTCCACTTCCCTGTCTTTCGATCCTTCAGTATGTTAATGATGGACAATAAGATTAAAGAATAAGAGTGTTAGAACGTTGGCTTTGGAATTGTTGAATTTGTGTTAAACTTTCAAGATGGGAGATATATTGTTGCTTAGACTAAGCTTGTATTGCCTAGAGTTTGGAAGATTTAAGGGGTGATTAATTGAAGTGTTTTAGATGATTAAAGGATTTGATAGGGTAGATATAGAGAAACTGACCCCTCTAGAGGGGAGTTCAGAAGAAGGGGGCATAAACTTAACCTTAGAGCTAGGCTATTCAGGGGTAATGTCAGGAAGCACGTCTTCAAACAAAGCATGGTGGAAATCTGGAAATCTCCCTAAAAGAAAAAGCCTGTTTCAAACACTTCAAAACTGAGATTGATAAATTTCGGTTAGGCAAAGGTGGTAAGGGATACAGAACCAAGGGTAGATGAAGTTAAGATACAGATCCAGCCATGGCGAAACAAGCTTGCGGTCTTGAATGGCCTCCTCCTGTTTCTATGTTTGTACATCAGAAATGCGAAAATAATGTTCGTATTTATTCTTGCAAGGAGGGTGAAAATTTACATGCATTAAATCTATCAAGACTGTTCAGTATTTCGTGAGCAATCCTCAGCTTGTTACAAATGATATCTTTATACATTAAGTGGCTGTTTCTCACCTTCATTGCTGCATTCATATTGTATAAGATTATCCTGTAATAGGCAAAACCAGCATGTAGAGTTGGGTCCATTGGGAATTGTAGCCTAATTTAAAGAATGGTTGATGTCATTATGTGTCTGTATTTTTCCCCCTTAATTATCTGCATGAATACTGTGCTGGTACCGGCATTATGCATGTATTAAATTGTGCAGAAATACGATAGCTGGGTTTCACCAATTAATCGCTGATCAAACATTAACACAATTTTGGTTGGTTTGTAATGCTATTATCGAAGACATAAATATAACTTGGAAGGTACAGAGAAATGAAACATATCCACTACAATTATCGTCTATGCATAATATTTCAGTAACAGTATGATGATTTGTAAATGGTATACGGTTAGTAACATAGGCAAGAACCGTTTTACTAAAGACTATAGTCTGACAAGCCCCACAAATTAGTACTGCTCGATCACTCACTCCCCTAAACATCTGTCCAATTTTCCCTTAAATTCCATGTACTCTCCTTCCTGAGTTGTCTTGTATAGCTAGTCAGTTATTAGCACAAAGCTACGACCTCCTCTTTTAACATCGCAACAAATCACGATGTTTGTTAGTAACTCCATCCAGTTTTGCTTTCCAGAGGGCCTATCTATTAAAGCTGTAAATATAGGAAGTGAAGTAGTTAAACTAGAGTATTATCATGCTTTTGTTCCCTACTTTTGCCAGTTTAACTAGAAGAAGTCTTTCCTCCTACAATCATCGTTTGGCAATTCAGGATATGAAGTACAATAAATGCTAAGTAGATACTTGTATTTTTTTAATGCTTGGTTGCAAATGGGTCTTTCCAGGCTCATTGCTTTTCATCAGTTTATAATTGTATATCACTTATTGGGTGCCTGTCTTTATTGGCTGTGAATTGGAAAGTGTGTCTCTAAAATGCTGAATTGACTCAGTGGGCTGTTACCCTCACTGTTGAGTCAGGGGATTGTGGGTTCAGGTCCCCCTCCTGGACTTGGTGCATGATCTTAGTTGACGTTTCCAGTGCAGTTTTGAGAGAATGCTGCATTTAAAGGTGTCATTGCTCAGACCGAGGCCAAATTTACCTTCCTCATTTGGATGTCAAAGATCCATGATACCGCTTGGGGGTCTCCTGATGTCCTGACCACCATTCCTCATTCATGTAGTGCCACCAATCAACATCCCTGCTTAGGAGGAACAGGTAACTTTGGACCTTTAGTTCCCAAAGCTCTCCTCCAATGAGGGTTTTTCTTTGCCTCATGTCAGGTTCTGTTGGAGAATAATTGCTAGAAATTGATAGCTGTGATTAGTCAACACCTCCATTATTGTATCATGTGATTACCAGAATGGTTAGACGGCAAACTGGATAGATCTTGGTCTTTTTTTTGTCTAGGCAATTCTTATTTTTCTATTTAGCTGATCACCGTTTTGGGATCATGCTGTGTGCAAAATGCTTTTGCCTACATTGCTGCTGCACTTCAGTGCAATTTAATTGTTTGCAAATCACTTTGAGACATTGCCAAGAGAGATAAAAAGGCCCTATTTTGGGCATAACTCCTTTCTTAATGTCTGTATTCTTTTGTTTTATAAGGTTGGAAGAGTGTTTCCCCAGGCTGTCTATTTCCCAATCAGGACACTGTATTTAACCCTGAAGATTGAACAACGTGAACGCTACAAAAGTGGTAAGGCTTTGGCCGGTATAGATGTGGGCTGGTTTCACCTGATTCCCAAGCCAGCTAGTGTAGCAACAGGGGTTGTAGCAGCAGTTGGGCATTCTGTGTTGGAAGTTATCGGGACCACGCTCTCCTGGAATTGGTGATGCTATTTATTGGGCCAGGGCTAACTGCAAGTGAAGGTCACCAGCGTCATCTGTTCCAATCTATCTACTTTGTACCACAGAAACCTCACAATCCTTCATTCCTACTGGGTCTTTCAATTCTCTCTCCACTTTGCATCCTTTTTAAAACTCGCTGCAATAACTCAATTTTCTGGATTTGGCTATGAACAAATACTTCATCTGCCCTTTGAGGTCATATAAAATATATTCCCTTCAGAGTGGATATTCACGTCTGCGCTGGATTTTGTGTCAAAACTCTAGCCTTGTATTAATTCAAGGACTTGATAATTAATGACATTCATCTCAGGAAATGTTTTTAACAGATTGTGGTGCCCAAATAACGATAATTTGACCAGTTTCCAACATCGTTACAGAAGCTTTTTGTGTTTATAAGTAGTCAGAGTGAAATGTACCCAGCTGCCAATGCGATTAGGGCATGGTTAGTTCCCACTGAGATATTTTCAATGTTTTATACTTTGGCACCACATTACCTGCTGTTGGGTATTTGCAAAACTGAGAAAATTATCAGCAATCATAGAATTTCTTTGTAAATATTGGATTATTAGTCCCATTTGTGAAAATTGTACAGTGATGAATTAGTTTTAATAGATTGATGATTTTTTAAATGCGTCTTTGACGAATGCATTCTTAAAAGTATATTTTTTGTACAATAGCGAAATATTCCGACGAGTCCAAAATCTTAGATTTCCGTCACACTGCTCAGGTGCAGGGAGAAGCCTTGGTTTGTCAAAGAAGGGTCTTTTGAAGGAAGGGAAGTAGGTGACTAAGTAATGCGTAAGGATAGACATATAGGTAGAACAGTATACAGTACTGGTAAAATGTAATCATAATACAAGATATAAACAAATATAAAAATATATATCACACATGGACACATTTATTATCACAGACGCATTCTCATAAATAAGACAAGCTTTTATTAACTATATAAACTCACATTTAGGTATGCATTATTCACTGGAAATGACATTTTCCCCCACGGATTTAGAATACTTATAAATGGACTTCACATTCATGCCATCAGTGTGCTTCCAGGGTGATAAAATCAGAATATGACCTTTCATGGTTTTATTTTGATGTGGTTTTGCAGCAAGTATTCAAAAGGTTAGTAACTTGCATTTTGTTTTTGGTTTATATATTAAAATCGAACAATTTACAGGTTTACCTGACGTAGAGATTCAAAAAAAGTTGCTCTCCCTATTTCAATCCCTCACACACCGAAACTATAGGATGTGCAGTTATTTCTCATCTTGTAAGGATTAATTTATTAAATTAATGACTACACCTTTGTACAAGCTGCATTACAAATATAAAGAAATCTCTTAATAATTCCTTTGTACGGGCAGCAGTGCCCTTTATTATCTCGTGGCAGTGCAGTTATTAGCAATGAGCTTTGAGTATGAGGCTCTCGAGCTAATGGAGAAATGTAGGTCAGTAAATCAGAAAGAAGGCTGTGCTGAATGGAAAGGAATGTAGTTCGCCCTGGAAGCATTCTGATGGCACGAATGTGAAGTCCATTGATAAATAAGTGTTCCAAATCCGTGGGGGAAAATGTCAATTCTAGTGAATAATGCATACATAGATGCGGGTTATATAGTTAATAAAAGCTTGTTTTATTTCTGAGCGTGTGCCTGATAATAAATGTCTGTGTGTGATATATATTTTTATATCTATTTATATCTTGCATTATAATTACATTTTGCCAGTACTGAATAAGTTCGTATTCTTGGGATAACTGGAGGAATAAGACAAACTGAGGAAACCATGGAGATTGTAGGAACAACTGTTCTGAAACTTAACAGAAAGGGAATGCTGACGGCCACATTTCTGTTTTTGCAGACTCTGGACAGCAGCAGCCGGGTTCAGTCGGCTCTCAATCTCATTCTGCCTCCGACCCTGGGCCGATACGAGCTACTGCACCTATGTGGCGCTGCAGCCGGATAATGCACATGCAGCGGGAGCTTCATCCGACTCTGCTCTCGTCCCTGGAGGGCATTGTGGATCAAATGGTGTGGTTCCGTGAAAACTGGCATGAAGAGGTTTGTTGGTTTGCTCTCTCTCTCTCTCTCTCTCTCCCTCCCCCACCTTCTGAGAGCTTGATCTGTCTTTAAAAAAATTTCGCAAATGCCTGGAGATAATACTTTTCATTCACTGGATTTAAAGTTAAAACACAGCTGCTCTTCACTGTGATATATTTAATCTTCCTTTACATTTACATGGTTAAACAAAGGTACATTTCCAGAGCCACTGGATATTTGTTTTGAAGAATCAGGATTTCTTTTAATTGGTGATGAAGCTTGCTTAGTCTTTAATTCCTCCTTTTGGCTCTATTTCTAGTCCCTGCCCCTCCTCCATTTTATCCCACCTGTGCGAAAATCCTTGGAGTTGGGCAGATGTCGTGTTCTGTCAGTACTGCATTGCAACTGACAACTTTGGGTATGGTTGAAGGCGTCATGAGTTGGCCCAATCTCAAAACTAGGTGAAGGTTCTTGCCAGATTTGTAAACCGCTAGCAAGGTTCAGGAAAAGCTCACCCCCCGCTCCCCACCCCTTACAGGAGCAAACTCCTGGAGTGGGCAGGACTCGGGAGAACTCCTGCTCTTTACAGTGGTGTCATGGGATCTATGCGTCCACCTGAGAGGGCGGACTGGGTCTCAGTTTAAAGTCTCATCTGATAGACGCCATCTCCAACAGTGCAGCACCTCCCTCAGTGGGAGTGTCAGCCTGGAATTTGTGCTCAAGTCTCTGGAGTGGGACTAATTTAAGAGCAAGCCCCCAGGTGGCAAGGCAGAGATAGGTTGGACACCATCAATCTATTGGGAACTGTTACATCCTTTGGGTGGAACCTGGAAAAAATGTACTTTTAAGTTGGCAGGGGGGGGTGGGGGAAGAGACAATTTACATGGTGATTCTCTTGCCTTGCTGAAGAACATTTTTAAACTTTTACTACTTGATCTGCTTTATTTCACTGCAGATTCTTCTGAGCCTTGCGCTATCTGTCTTGTCAAAATGACATTTCAATATGCTAATCAACTATATTCTTGGAAAAGCAGATATTTCAATTGAGCACCTAATGCTTCAGTCACTGGCACCAGGCTACATAATAGTCCAATCAGGCAGTGAAACCCTCACTCACTGGCCTGACTAGTCTGTAGAGTTCCTAGAATGTGCATTGAAAAACATGTTGAATGTGCTTCATTATCTGCTTGAACAGTTGTATCAAGACCTATTTGGAAAAAAGAAAGACTTGCATGTAGCACCTCTTATGACCTCTGAAAGTCCCAGAGCACTTCACAGCCAATGAAATATTTTTGAAGTGTAGTCACTATTGTAGGAAAACACAGCAACCAATTTTTGCACAGCAAGCTCCCACAGGCAACAGGTGAGATAATGACCAGATCATTTTTTTTTTCCAGTGATAGTTGAGAGATAAATATTGACTTGGACAGAGGAAAACTCCCCTCTATAACTTCAAAATAGGGGCCTGGGATCCTTTCCATCCACTTGAGAGGACGGTCAGGTCTCGGTTTAAAGTCTCATCTGAAAGACGTCATCTCCTACAGTGCAGCACTCCCTCGGTACTGCACTGGGTGTGTCAACCTAGGTTCTGTGCTCAAGTCTCAGGAGTAGGACTTGAACCCGTGACCTCCTGATGCAGAAGCGAGAGTATTGGAAGTTCCATTGTGCTGTTACAGCTAAGAGTTTCTTTTGATACCTAGGTGCTGAGACAACTACAGCAAGGACTGGCAAAGTGCTACTCTGTGGCTTTTGAAAAGAGTGGTGCTGTGTCTGACGCCAAAATCACACCGCACACCTTAAACTTTGTCAAGAAGCTCGTGAGCACTTTTGGAGTCGGCCTCGAAAATGTGTCCAATGTGTCCACCATGTTCTCTAGTGCCGCCTCCGAGTCCCTGGCGAGGAGGGCCCAGGCCACAGCACAAGACCCGGTCTTCCAGAAGCTCAAGGGACAGTTTACAACAGGTGAGGAAAGTACACCCATTTGCAACATCATTTAACTGTTGAGTTTGGCAGTGAGGTTGCCTACCTGGAGGGCAGGAGGCATCTAAACATTAATGTATGAACAGGTGTGGTGAATGTGATGGCTTCAGATTGTTGAACTATAAGGATCTCCCCCAATTGCCCAGCAATTTCATGGCCTTGCCCTCCTCCCACCAGCAATGTCTAACTTCCTCCAGCCCGACAACCCACCAAAATCTCTGCGTTCCTCCGATTCTGGCCTCTTGTGTACTTCTGGTTTCCTTGGCCCCACAGTTAGCAGCCGTGCCTTCAGCTGCCTAGGCTTCAAACCTCTCTCTCCTCCTTTAAGATGCTCTTTAAACCCTACCCACGTGGCCTGGTTTTAAATTTTGTTTGATTGCACTTCTGCACTGTGCATTGGTAAATAAAATCTACATTAAAGATGCTATATAAGTGCAAGTTGTTTATCCATTGAATAGCTGTGCAGGTCAGCTCAGAAAGCTCCTAAATTCAGACCCCAGCCTGTGCTGAACTAACTGATCACAGGGCAGTGCTGATGATGCTTCTATCGGTTTCACTAAGTCTGCGTTAGGGAAGAGAAAATGGGCCACAGTTGCCACTTACAGTCACTTTCCAGTGGCCCCTGCTCATTTTGTGCATGTGAGGACAGGACTGGACTTGGATGCAGTGCGCCCACCTCCTGCTAATCACTGATTGAGGCATCACGCAGGAGGACATACCAGAAGGCACCTGGTGCCATGGGGCTGAGACCATGAGGGAATCTGTGCCCTCAGGTGAGGAGAACCCAAAACTGCCAAAAGGTAAAATAAATGTAAATGTCCTATTGTGGAAATGAAGCCTTTAAGAAAAAAAACTATAGCAGATAATACTGTTCCACACTGAAAATTAGTGACTTTTTTTTACGTAAATAAAGATAAACTGTTTCCAATGCTGAGTGGTTGATTTAAGGGCACAGATTTAAGGTGATTGGCCAAAGATGCAGAGGCAACATGAGAAACTTTCTTGTACAATGAGTTATGATTTTGGATGCACTGTTGAGAGGGTGGTGAAAACAGATTCAATAGTAGCCTTCAGAAAGGAATTGGGATAAATATTTGAAAGAGAAAAAACTGCAGGGATGTGGGGAAACAATGGGAAAGTGGGGCTAACTGGATCATACTTCAAAAGGGCTGGGTGCAGACTTGATGGGCCGAATAACTTCCAACTGTGCTGTACTATTCTATGATTGTATGATTTTGCAAGGCTCTGGAAAGTAAATCTAGGCAAGCTTCCTAAGGCGACTGACCTTTGCCAGCTTTTATGTTCCACAAAAGCTGCCTCCTTCCCCCTCTTCATCGAACCCTATCAGCTTATCCTTTTATTCCTTTTTTCCTCATGTAACAGGATGTAGCGATGCTATCTTAATGTAGCTTTTAATGTCAGCACCAAATGTAATTTCTATCCTAATTTTCTTATTTAAAAAATTAAATGCCCTCATCACTTTAACTGTACCATGCAGTCAAAAAAGTTTGATAGACAAAAAAACAGTAAAGTGGAGGGAAAACTTTGAAGCAAAGAGAACATGCAAAGCTTCACCAATTCTTTATAGTGAGGAGCTCAGTGAGTGTTTAATTAAAAGCATCATGATGACAGTTTGTATGTTACAACAGAGGCAGATTTAGTATTTTTTTAAACTGACATATTAAGCTTTATATCAAAAGTTGATTCTTTTATAATATATATTTTTGAAAACTTACTGTTCATGCTCTTGAAAATGTAACAAGCAAGCTCCTTCCTGTCATTTGCAAGTAGATTATTTTTCTTAAGTTTTCAATATAATTAAACAAAAAAAACCCAGCTCATATCTGAATTTCTACCCGTGAATAAAAAATAGGAAGTGGGAGCATGCAAATGCATAATTTATTCCACTCATCAGTTCATCATTAAAAGATAAGGAAATAAAATAGGGAATGCAGTTAGCACAAAGTATTCCCCATCTATGTATAATTTCATAAAACAAAGCCTCCAGCCTTGCTGTAGATGGCCATTTTACATTTACATTTGTTTGGTTGAAATGCCTGCTATTTTCAGCCTTCACTCACACTCGTTAATCTCTTCAATGATGTGGGTTATGGGCATATGAACACATGAAATTGGTGGACAGGAAAAGGCCAACTGGTCCATCAAGCCTGCCCCACACACTACGATGGCCAGGCTATTGTGACCAAATACCTCCTACAGCATCATGCTCCCCCATAGCCAGGTGATCTCCTGGAAGAGACAGAAAACAGAAAAGACCCAGGGCTAATAATGGAAAAATACTCTGGGAGATTATTCTCTGACTTCTTCAGGTGATCAAGGAGATCACTTGGACTGTTGGTCTCTTGTGTGACTATCACTTCATCAATCACCTTATTTTAGGGTAGGGTATGGACTCTTTACACTGTAGGACATGGGGTTCCAAGGGTGTCTGTGGATCATGTATATGTCGGTGAACCTTATGGGGGCCAACATATACATTTTAAATCTATGCTCCCACTAACTTGCATATATCTTAGGCTGCAGTTACTAACTCATCTCCCAAAAGTGGCAACAAGAAAACAAACTGAGGGCCAATAATGAGGGGAAAAAAATCTGAAATTCCTCTCTGACCCTCTCAGGTGGTCGAAGCCAGTGCAGGATATCACATTGACCAGGTGTATGTTACCTGTTAATCTGCTTATCAAAATGTGGCAGGTCCTAAAGCAGCTGCTTTGAATGACATGATTGTCAGTAATTCATGCCGGTGTCTCTGCTCTGGGGACCACCAAAATTGCAGGAGGAAGTCAGCGCTGCTTGCATACGCCTTCTGCTTGCGTGATCTGTTTTATTCATGTTCTCCACTGGGTTGTCCCACTGCTGGGCTGCATGTTATAAATTATGACCTCCTGAATGACAGCAAGAAAGCATTTGCATAGATTCTTCTTCTTCTTTGGCCTCCTTATCTCGAGAGACAATGGGTAAGCGCCTGGAGGTGGTCAGTGGTTTGTGGAGCAGCGCCTGGAGTGGCTATAAAGGCCAATTCTAGAGTGACAGGCTCTTCCACAGGTGCTGCAGAAAAATTTGTTTGTTGGGGCTGTTACACAGTTGGCTCTCCCCTTGCGCTTTTGTCTTTTTTCTTGCCAACTGCTAAGTCTCTTCGACTCGCCACACTTTAGCCCCGCCTTTATGGCTGCCCGCCAGCTCTGGCGAACGCTGGCAACTGACTCCCACGACTTGTGATCAATGTCACAGGATTTCATGTTGCGTTTGCAGACGTCTTTAAAGCGGAGACATGGACGGCCGGTGGGTTTGATACCAGTGACGAGCTCGTGGTACAATGTGTCTTTGGGGATCCTGCCATCTTTCATGCAGCTCACATGGCCAAGCCATCTCAAGCGCCGCTGACTCAGTAGTTTGTATAAGCTGGGGATGTTGGCCGCCTCGAGGACTTCTGTGTTGGAGATACGGTCCTGCCACCTGATGCCAAGTATTCTCCGGAGGCAGCGAAGATGGAATGAATTGAGACGTCGCTCTTGGCTGACATACGTTATCCAGGCCTCGCTGCCATAGAGCAAGGTACTGAGGACACAGGCTTGATACACTCGGAACTTTGTGTTCCGTGTCAGTGCGCCATTTTCCCCACACACTCTTGGCCAGTCTGGACATAGTAGTGGAAGCCTTTCCCATGCGCTTGTTGATTTCTGCATCTAAATCAGGGGACATAATCACTGACCAACGCAAACAAATGGACCGCTGGGTTGAGCACTACCTAGGACTGTACTCCAGGGAGAATGTTGTCACTGAGACTGCCCTCAATGCAGCCCAGCCTCAACCAGTCATGGATGAGCTGGACATACAGCCAACAAAATCGGAACTCAGTGATGCCATTGATTCTCTAGCCAGCGGAAAAGCCCCTAGGAAGGACAGCATTACCCCTGAAATAATCAAGAGTGCCAAACCTGCTATACTCTCAGCACTCCATGAACTGCTATGCCTGTGCTGGGACGAGGGAGCAGTACCTCAGGACATGCGCGATGCCAATATCATCACCCTCTATAAAAACAAAGGTGACCGCGGTGACTGCAACAACTGCCGTGGAATCTCCATGCTCAGGATAGTGGGGAAAGTCTTTGCTCGAGTCGCTCTAAACAGGCTCCAGAAGCTGGCCAAGCGCGTCTGCCCTGAGGCACAGTGTGGCTTTCGTGCAGAGATATCGACCGTTGACATGCTGTTCTCCCTTCGTCAGATACAGGAGAAATGCCGCGAACAACAGATGCCCCCTCTACATTGTTTTCATTGATCTCATCAAAGCCTTTGACCTCGTCAGCAGACGTGGTCTCTTCAGACTACTAGAAAAGATTGGATGTCCACCAAAGCTACTAAGTATCATCACCTCATTCCATGACAATATGAAAGGCGCAATTTAACATGGCGGCACCTCATCAGACCCCTTTCCTATCCTGAGTGGCGTGAAACAGGGCTGTGTTCTCGCACCCACACTTTTTGGGATTTTCTTCTCCCTGCTGCTTTCACATGCGTTCAAGTCTTCAGAAGAAGGAATTTTCCTCCACACAAGATCAGGGGGCAGGTTGTTCAACCTTGCCCGTCTAAGAGCGAAGTCCAAAGTATGGAAAGTCCTCATCAGGGAACTCCTCTTTGCTGACAATGCTGCTTTAACATTTCACACTGAAGAGTGCCTGCAGAGTCTCATCGTCAGGTTTGCGGCTGCCTGCAATGAATTTGGCCTAACCATCAGCCTCAAGAAAGTGATTCTTCTTACGTCTTTGAAATATCTCAAAGTACTTCACGCCGTGAGTTACTTGCTTTAGAGGATGGTGATGTTTCTGATGACCAACGTGGCAGCCATTATAGGCTACCTTTGCCACTCAAATAACAAGATGAATGATCAGTCAGTTTGCTTTGCCTTTATCTAACGGAGGAATGTTGGCACGACACTAGAGAACGTCTTGCTCCTCTTCAAGTCGTCTTGGTTTCCGGTCCCACTCCAGGGTAGTGAAGAGTTCTACCTGGTGGTTTGGCTGATATTTATCCTTCACCAACATCACTAAAACAGCTGATCTAGTTATTATCTCATTGATGTTCGAGGGAGCTTGCTGTGTGCATATTGGCTGCGATGTTTTCTACATTACAACAGTGACTGCCTTTCAAAAGTATGTCATGGGCTGTGAAGTGCTTTGGGACCTCGTGAAAGGTGCTATATAAATGCAAGTTCTATTTTTCTCTGGGATGTGGCAGTATTTCCAAATGAGCCAGCAGGTGGAGTATCCACCATACTGAATAAATAATTTAAATGTAACCCAGTTAGTGAATCAAGAAAGGTGTTGTTTCTTCTAAGTGGCTGGACCCAGCACAGAAATAAACAGCTATAAAATGAGGGAAAGAAAAGGCAATTAAAACAAGATTGTGGCTCTGGGTATTGCTTGAAGTCTGATTATGCAATTGGCTTTGTAGCACACACAGGCTAAATCTGGTGATTTGTTGTCTTCTGAGTAATAACGGCTGAATATCGGGGGGGGGGGGGTTTCCAGTCAGGATGCTGTGTAAATGGAGGATCTGATTGTACTCTCCTGAAAGTAGCTTGGAGTCATGAATGTGACCTACATAGCTTGTGCACATCTATTTGGCATGATGTACTCTTTGAGGCACCACAGTTGCATGACAGTAAATAATGGGGGTTCTGAACCACATGATTGAATTTAATGGACAGTGGTCACCCAGCAAAGAAATAACAGTGAAACACTTTGCATATTGGTGATTGTTCAAAAATTACAGGGCAATCCAAATATAGATATTATATATTGTGTTATTTTCCATCTTGTTTAGGAGACCATTTAATCTTCTTAAAAATTTGTTTACATTGTACTGTAACCCTGAGGGGAGTTTCTGCTCGTTTTTATTTTGCATCATTTCAGTTCCATGCTTAGCGGTGGATTTTTGTTGCTCATCCTTCTGTTTGCTCATGCTTTGAATCAAACTGATTAAAAATCAAAGTGAATGCTAACGAGGACAGAACATGAGCGGTGGTTTTAAAGCTGCCAGACTGGGAGAGGGAAGGATCTGAAGCAGAATTTGATGGGTGTTGGAGCATTTGTGGATATTAAAGTGGAAAATTTTCCACAGGCATTCCAATTTCTTGAATTTGGTCCTCATTAGCAGAGTGCACATCCTCTGATGTTTGTCTGACTATTGCTTTTTCAGTTTCCTAACGAAACCATTTAGGTGCTTTGATAACAGTAACAGATTCGCTACGGGAGTCTGTACCTCTAGATTCTGGAGGACACCACCAGAGACACATAATTTTGGATTTTTTTTTAAAAGGCTGAACACAAGAGCTTGGCAAGAAAGGTTGTTGGCCAATTGGCCATTGCCTGTTTCTTCCCCAGGTGAAGCAGCAGTGGTTGGAAGGGGGAAAAGTTATTTCTTTGATAATGAATCTTGAAACTGAGGATTAAACCTATAGCAGATAGTTTAGAGACTTAAATGATGGCTGCTATCTCTGGCTCTGAAACCCTTGCACTTACTGCAGCCTGTGAGAACTGCATCAGACTTTGAACTGGAATACTTAAACAGGGGCCTCTACTTTCTCCAGCCAGTGCCAATCTCTGCTGTTCTTGATTTAGGATTGCGATGTCTAAATTGCTGCAGCCTCAACACAGCAGCTGCAAGAGCCTGCAGGCACCTAAGCCCTGCTAATGACCAGGGCCTCCAGCTTCTGCCAGTGTTCAAGGAACCCCACGGTGCTTAAAACTTATAAACTTGATACTGCGAGGGTTTCATATATTACTTTGGCACATTTAAACTGAGGTGTGTGTATCTTCTTCTATCTATGGAAATGTTTGAAAATGAGGCTGTTATTTTTTGCTTTGGAGCAGAGTTTTCGTGATGAGGTGGATGGGTGTATGAATAAAAGGAGTTCTATTGTGTTGGATAAGCTGGGGCTGTTAAAAGTGTCTCTAAGATAAATAAATTATACCAGCTTCTCAAGCAGCTATTGCAGAGCAGTTTGAGCTGTAAATAGTGTCAGAAGCTATTAAAGAAGAAAAGCGCGTTTCAAGGCTGAGTGTTGTATGGAATTATCACATGCCAGATACTTCAATGCTGTTATTTTATATTTCACTAAAACTATGTAGAGAAAGGTTTATGATGGAACTGGGTAGAGTACCGATTCGTTCATGAGACCAGAGCAGTTGCTGTTTAACTCCTTGACCTGATGGACTTTCTTGAATATGAGGGTATTTTAGATAAACCTTTTTCTTTGTAGTTAAGTCAGTGACCCTGTGCATCACACCCCACCTCCTTGCTGCAGTAGAGCTCAACTCATGATGAGCTAGGCAATAAAAGATAAATGGTAGCAAACGTAATTCCCAATTGCAGGTCAAATAAAATGCACTGGTAAGCTTTGCGCCAAAACGTGGCATTTATATGGCTTGGCCCTCTAGAGATTCTCTGACAAGCACTGATTGCCAGACTCTAGGGATCTGCTCAAGGAAGGTTGTCTCAGTTGTATATGAAGAAAAACTTTTTCTAATGATTCATAGATTCCACCTCTGTGGTCCTTGATACAAGTGTTGTGTCTATTCCCCAGATCCCTGCTTTCGGAGATCACACTTGAAGCAACACCATCCATTCCAAAGCCACTAAATGGTCGATTGTCCTTTCAAAACCAGGAACCCTCATTGTGGTTAATGACAGAAGAATGTGCTAGTTTTTGCTTCTTTGCACACCCAAAATATTTTCTCTCTACCTTGCTGTCAAAGGGGTGCAGAAGCCAATATTTCGACAGCTGCTGATCTGAGGTGACTTAGCAGGTTGATTAGGTTCCTCTGCTTAAAAATGTGGTAGAACAATCCATAATCTCCTGGCAGCAAAGATGATGCAATGGAACTAATTGATTCTACCCCCACTCCCAGAAAGTTGGGCACACTCTTAAAGACTATCCAATGAAAGAAAGAACTTGCATTTATGTAGTGCCTTTCACAACCTCAGGATGTTTGAAAACAAAATACTTTTTGACGTATAGCCGCTGTTGTAATGTAGGAAAAGTGGCAGCTAATTCTTGTCAAAATCCTGGAACTCCCTTCCTAACGGCACTGTTGGTGTACCTACACCCCAAAGACAGCAGCGGTTCAAGAAGGCAGCTCACCACCACCTTCTCAAGGGCAATTAGGGATGGGCGATAAATGCTGGCCGAGCCAGCAACGCCCGCATCCATGAGTGAGTTTTAAAAAAACACATTGCTCTGGGTCTGGAATCACACATGGGCCAGACTGGGTAAAGCCGACCAGTTTCCTTCCCTAAAGAACATTAGTGATTCAGATGGGTTTTTACAACAATCCAATAGTTACTTGGTCACCGTTACTGATATTTGCTTTTTATTCTAGATTTATTGCTGAAAATAGAGACGTGTTGTCGAAGCTTTTCGCCTTGCACATCTAATGTTGGACACTGTGTTTTGAGTTTTGCAAGCATGGGCTGGTTGGGTACGCCCCCTACCTTGCCCGTTGCGAACAGCAGAAGGGACATGTTGTTTGACACGATCTGCCGGTCTTTGGGACGTACGGCCTGCATACCTAGTATCGCACTGGCATTGGATCATTCATTTTTTATTTGTCTTTGGGACGTGAGTGTTGCTGCCTCGGCCAGCATTTATTGCCCATCCTTAATTTCCCTTGGGAAGGTATTGGTGAGCTTCCTCCTTGAACCGTTGCAGTCCATGTGGTGTATGTACACCCACAGTCCTGTTAGGGAAGGAGTTTAAGGGATCCAGTGACAGTGAAGGAACAGTGATATATTTTTAAGTCAGGCTGGTGTGTGGCTTGGAGGAGAACTTGCAGGTGGTGTGGTGGTCCCACACACCTGCTGCCCTTGTCCTTCTAGGTAGTAGGGGTCGTGGGTTTTGAAGGTACCGTTGAAGGGGACTTGGCGAGTTGCTGCAGTGCATCTTTTAGAAAGTATACACTGCTGCCATTTTTCACAATGGTAGAAGGAGTGAATATTTTGTTTGGGGTGCCAATCAAGGAGGCTGCTTTGTCCCTTCTGGTGTCTAGTTTCTTGAGTATTGTTGGAGTTTCATTCATCCAGGAAAGCGGAGAGTATTCCATCACACTCCTGACTTGTGCCTTGTAGATGGTGGAATGACCTTGGGGAGTCAGCAGGTGAGTTATTCGCTTCAGAATTCCCAGACTCTGACCTGTTCTTGTAGCCGCAGTATTTATGCGGCTGGTCCAGTTCAGTTTCTGGTCAATGGTAACCCCCCCCAGGATGTTGATGGTGGGGGATTCAGCGAATGATGAGGGGAGATGGTTACATTCTCTCTTGTTGGCGACGTTCATTGCCTGGCATTTGTGTGACGTGAATGTTACTTGCCATTTATCAGCCCAAGCCTGAATATTGTCGCGGTCTCGCTGCATGTAGACATGGACTGCTTCAGTATCTTGAGTTGCAAATGGTACTTAACGTTGTGCAGTCTTCAGTGAACATCTGCACTTCTGATCTTATGATGGAGGGAAGGTCATTGAAGCAGCTGAAAATGGTTGGGTCTAGAACTACCCTGAGGAACTCCTGCAGCAATATCCTGGGACTGAGATAATTGGCTTCCAACAACCACACCCGTGTCCGACCCATTTCATGCACTTCTACCCTCACCCCTTCCCCTCCCTCCTAGAACCACGACTGGGTTCTGCTTGTCCTCACTTTTCACCCCACCAGCCTCCACATCCAAAGGATCAGCCTCCGCCATTTTCGTCACCTCCATCGTGATGCCAGCACCAAACACATCTTCCCTTCCCCTCCCTTGTCAGCATTCCGAAGGGATTGTTCCCTCCACGGTACCTTGGTCTGCTCCTCCATCACCCCCGACACCTTGTCCCCTTCCCACGGCACCTTCCCATGCAATCGCAGGAGATATAATACCTGTCCTTTTACTTCCTCTCTCCTCACTATCCAAGGCCCCAAACACTCCTTCCAGGTGAAGCAGCGATTTACTTGTACTTCCTTCAATTTAATATACTGTATTCGCTGTTCACAATGTGGTCTCCTCTACATTAAGGAGACCAAACGCAGATTGGGTGACCGCTTTGCGGAACACCTCCGCTCAGTCCGAAAGCATGACCTCGAGCTTCTGGACGCTTGCCATTTCAACACTCCTCCCTGCTCTCATGCCAACATTTCTGTCTTTGCCTGCTCCCGTGTTCCAGCGAACATCAACGCAAGCTCGGGGAGCAGCACCTGATCTTTTGATTAGGCGCTCTACAGCCTTGCGGACTGAACGTTGAGTTCAATAATTTCAGAGCATGACTGGCCTTTGTTTTATATTTTATTTTTTAACCATGTGCCTGTTTTTATGTCAAAGCTGCTCATTATTCTGCTATTAACACTCTCTCTGGAGTAATGCTTTATCTTTCGCCACAAGCATTAACACACTCTTTGCCTTTGTCCCAAGGCAGCTTTGATATTTAATCTTTCCTGCCCTCTGCCCTATCAAACACCTTCCCCTTTGTCCTCTTCCCCACATTCTCCACCCACCCCCCCCCCCCCCCCCCTTCACTTGCTTAAAACCTAATTCTTTTTTAACCTTTGCCAGTTCTGATGAAAGGTCACTGACCTGAAACTTTAACTTTGCTTCTCTCCACAGATGCTGCCTGACCTGCTGAGTAATTCCAGCACTTTCTGTTTTTATTAACCACAACCATCTTCCTTTGTGCTAGGTATGACTCCAACCAGTGGAGAGTTTTCCCTCTGAGTTCAATTAATTTCAATTTGGCTCGGGATCCTTGATGCTACACTCAATCAAATGCTGCACTGGTGTCAAAAGCAGTCACTCTCGCCTCCCCTCTTGAGTTCAGCTCTTTTGTCCATGTTTGGACCAAGGCTGTAATGAAGTCAGGAGCCGGGTGGCCCTGGTGGAACCCAAACTGAGCATCAGTGAGCAGGTTACTGCTGTGCAAGTGCCACTTGATAGCATTGTCAATGACACCTTGCTGATGATCGAGAGGAGGCTGATGGGGCAGTAATTGGCTGGATTGAATTTGTCCTGCTTCTTGTGCACAGGACGTACCTGGGCAATTTTCCACATTGTTGGGTAGATGCCAGTGTTGCAGCTGTACTGGAACAGCTTGGCTGGCAGCGCAGCTAGTTCTGGACCGCGAGTCTTCAGTACTATTGCAGGAATGTTGTCTGGACCCATAGCCTTTGCACTATCCAGTGCCTTCAGTCGTTTCTTGATATCACGTAGAGTGAATCAAATTCGCTGAAGCCTAGCATTCAGGAGGAGGCCGAGACAGATCATCCACTCGGCACGTCTGGCTGAAGAGAGTTGCAAATGCTTCAGCCTTTTCTTTTGCACTAAAGTGCTGGCGTCCTCCATTGTTGGGGATGGGGATATTTGTGGAGATGCTGCCTGACCTGCTGGATGTTTCCAGTATTTTCTGTTTTCATAGCACTAATGCACTACAGTGAATTAAAAAAAATGTCCTCCATTGCTCACAAATGGAGACCTCTAAATAAATATAACCCTGCTATACTACTTATCACAAGATAAATCAACATTCCAGTTTCGTGATATTTAATTACGATGCTGAATACTTGTAAATTTGCTGCTTGAGGGAGATGACAGTTGTCTATGAATTAGACCATCGGTTCCTTTAGCACTTCTATTCAGAGGTTTTGTGGATCAGTTTATTGATTCGATGAAGTGTGCTGGGTCAAATAGAATAGCTCCATTGATTGCATCGAATCTTTGGAACCCAAATTTAAAATATGGTCTGTAGCAACGTTTTCTGGAATACTCCACAGATTTCCACTGACTCAGGATATTGCTGTGAAATTCCCGACATACTCGCTTAACCCAACAGTTCAGGGCACTGGCAGAACAGCATTATGGCGAATAATTTTGTTTATAACCCAGTAGAAATCTGTCTTCTCTTCAGCGCCATAGTTACTGTGCCTGCATGTTGATGGGCGTGCTAACGCACAATGTGACCTTTAGGCAGTCAGGCATAAGGATCTTTCCTCATTCCTCCCTGTCAGAACAGAGAATCTCATTTGCAGGTGAAAAAACCTTTTGCTCTGAACCTTTCACTTTGACTGAAAGTGGCAGCATTAATGGCATTTCAACTTCCAGTCCAATACTCCAAGAAATATAGATTGAACAAAGGAACTAAAGGCTTATAATACAATTTGAGAGATAGAAAGAGGCTTGCCTTGCATAAAGATAATGTTAATTACTTGGGTAATAATCTGTGCCATGACTGACATGCCTTCGCATAGACAAAATCATTTCACTCCTCTTGATGGTTTTCCATTCTTGCAGTTATGTGAGCTCCATGTTGAATTTTGCTGTGCACAAAGCTCAGTTATCAAGAAGCATTGCGGTGGGCATGTGAACAGTAACTAAGGCGCCAGTTGTAACAGAAATAGTTGACATGGTTTGCAGTTTGGGACCCGGAGGAATGTATGTTCTGCATCTGAAAGCCCTGCAGAGCTGGGGATTTCACATTGAAGTGTATTGTATTTATTTCAATAGGTTCAACACAAATATAATCATGTTAAGTTGGGGTGTGACCTAGATGCGAGTTATTAATTTAGCACAACTCCGATTTGGGGTTACCAATAATTACAGTAATGCTGATTTAAGAAAAGATATGCAGATTGATTGGGGATTGCCACTTTTATTGGGTATCAGATGTGCATCCTAAAATTTTAGCAATTCCCTGATTTAATTATTTTACCTAATTTAGCAGTGAAATATTGTAAGAAAGAAAAGTAACGCAATAAAAGCAGCAAACGCAAAATATTGTGGATGCAGCAAATCTGTAATTAAAAACAGAAAATGCTGGAAATACTCAGTAGGTCTGTCAGCATCTGTGGAGAGAGGAACAGTGTTAATGTTTCAGGTGGGCGGCACAGGGGCGCAGTGGTTAGCACCGCAGCCTCACAGCTCCAGCGACCCGGGTTCAATTCTGGGTACTGCCTGTGCGGAGTTTGCAAGTTCTCCCTGTGTCTGCGTGGGTTTTCTCCGGGTGTTCCGGTTTCCTCCCACAGCCAAAAGACTTGCAGGTTCGTAGGTAAATTGGCCATTATAAAATGCCCCTAGTATAGGTAGGCAATAGGGAAATATAGGGACAGGTGGGGATGTGGTAGGAATATGGGATTAGTGTAGGATTAGTATAAATGGGTGGTTGATGGTCGGCACAGACTCGGTGGGCCGAAGGGCCTGTTTCAGTGCTGTATCTCTAAATAAGGTCTGTGACCTTTCATCAGAACTGGGAATATTAGAAATATAATAGGTTTTGAGCAAGTGAAAGGGGAGAGGGTGGGAAGAAGAACAAAAGGGAAAGTCTGAGATGGGGAAGAGAGATTAAATTACAAAAAGATTCATGGTGTTGTGTTAGGGCACTTGACTGCGTCTGTTCTATTTCACATCTTTCCCTCCCTCCCAGAACCACAAGAGGGTTCCCCCTTGTCCTCATCTTTTGCCCCACCAGCCTCTGTATTCAATGGATCATCTTCTGTCATTTCCGCTACCTCCAGCGTGATGCCACCACCAAACACAGTCACCTCCCCTTTCAGCATTCTGAAGGGACAGTTCCCTCCGCAATACTCTGGTCCACTCCTCAATCAACCCAAACAACCCCTTCCCTTTCCATACAAGTACAGTTGATGTAATATCTGCCCTTTTACCTCCTCCCTTCTCACCATCCAAGACCCATCGGGGTGATAGTGGTGTAGTGGTAATGTCACTAGTACTCCAGAGCCCAGGCTAATGCTCCGGGGACATGGGTTCAAATCCCACCATGGCAGATAGTGAAATTTAAATTCAATTAATAAATCTGGAACTTTTTTTTCTAAAAAGCTAGTTTAATGATGACCGTGAAACCATTGTTGATTGTCTTCCATCTCCATCTGGTTAACTAGTGTCCTTTAAGGAAGGAAATCTGCCTTCCTTACCTGGTCTGGTCTACATGTGACTCCAGACCCACAGCAATGTGGTTGACTCTTAACTGCCCTCTGAAATGGCCTAGCCAGCCACTCTGTTCAAGGGCAATTAGGGATGGGCAATAAATGCTGGCCTCGCCAGCGATGCCCACATCTCGCTGCAGTTCTGATGAAGGGTCACTGACCTGAAACGTTAACTCTGCTGCTCTCTCCACAGATGCTGCCGGACCTGCTGAGTATTTCCAGCATTTTCTGTTTTTATGACAACAGTAGCAGCACATTGCATCCCTTCACCAGGAGGGCCTCGCCCGTTCCTGCCTCTGTAACCTCATCCAGCCCCAAACCCTTCGAGATCTCTGCACTACTGCACTTCTGGCCTCTTGTGCATCCCCTGATTTTAATAGCTCCACAATTAGCAGTCGTGCCTTCAGCCCTCTAAACCCTAAACTCTGGAATTTTCTCCCTAAACCCCTCCACCTCTCTACATCTCTCTGCTCCTTTAAGATACTCCTTAGAACCTACGTCTGAGGGGGTGGAGATAGTAGAAGGGTTTGCCATAATCTTCCAAACTTCCCTAGACACGGGCGAGATGCCAGAGGGTTTGAGAGTGGCAAATGTGATACCCTTATTCAAGAAAAGGTGCAAGGACATTCCTAATTACTGCGAGCCGGTCAGTTTAACATCAGTGGTGGGTAAGGTTTTAGAAGGAATAATCGGGAATAAAATCAACAGGCGCTTGGCGAGGTTAATTAAGGAGAGCCAATGCAAATTTGTAAAAGGCTGATAGTGCTTGACTAATCTAATTAAATTTTTTAATGAAGTAACAGAGAACGTTGATGAAGGAAATGTATTGTTTGTTGTCTATACGGATTTTAAGGAAGCATTTGACAAGTACCTCACAAAAGGGTGGTTAACAAAATTGAGGCTCATGGAATAGGAGGGTCAGTGTTAACTTGGATAAAAAATTGGCTTAGGGACAGAAAACAGTGAGTCGTGGTAAATGGTTGTTTTTCAGACTGGAGATGGTAGACAGTGGTGTTTCCCAAGATTCAGTGCGAGGACCGCTGTTATATGACTTGGATATTGGAATACAGAGTAAAGTTTTAAAATTTGCCAATGACACCAAACTTGGAGGTGTAGCAGACAGGTCGACTACAACAAGACAGATCGTGCAGGCAAGTGGCAATAGAGTTTAATACAGAGAAGTGTGGTGACCCATTTGGCAGAAGACATAGGAAGTGGCAATATAGACTTAATGGCGGAGTTCTGAACAGTATGTGGGGACAGAGGGATCTGGGGGTTCATGTGCATTGAACTTTGAAGGTGACAGGTCATATTGAGAGAGTAGTTAATGAAGCATATGAGTTCATGGGCTTCATAAATAGGGGTATTGAGTACAAAAGCAGGGAAGTTATAGTTTAGTTTAGAGATACAGCACTGAAACAGGCCCTTCGTCCCACCGAGTCTGTGCCGACCATCAACCACCCATTTATATACTAATCCTACACTCATTCCATATTCCCACCACATTCCCACCTATACCTATCACCTACCTATACAAGGGACAATTTATAATGGCCAATTTACCTATCAACCCGCAAGTCTTTTGGCATGTGGGAGGAAACCGGAGCACCCGGAGGAAACCCACGCAGACACAGGGAGAACTTGCAAACTCCACACAGGCAGTACCCAGAATTTAACCCGGGTCGCTGGAGCTGTGAGGCTGCGGTGCTAACCACTGCGCCACTGTGCCGCCCCATATTGAACCTTTTTAAACCTCTGGTTAGGCCACAACTAGACGGTTCCGTCCAGTTCTGGTCACCACGCTTTAGGAAGGATATGCGGGTCCTCGAGAGGCTGCAGAGGAGATTTATCTAAATGGTTCCAGGGATGAGGGGTTTAAGCTACAATGATCTCTTTAGAGCAAAGAACATTGAGGAGAGATTTGATAGAGGTGAACAAGATTATGTCAGAGTCAGATAAGATAGACAAAGATAAGCTGTTCCCATTATCTGATGGTACAAGGATTAGGGGACACAGACTGAAGGTTTTGGGCAAGCAGGGGCCCTGTAAGGAAGAACCTTTTTGTGCAGTGCGTGGTAATGACCTGGAACACTCTGCCTACGAAGGTGGTGGAAGCAGAGACGATGAATGATTTCAAAAGTAAATTGGGTGGGAAATAAACTTAAAGGGTTACAGGATGGAGTGGGGGAATGGGACTGTCTGGATTGCTCTACAGAGAGTTGGCATGGACTCGATGGGACGAATGCTGTGCTGTAATGACCCTAAGACCAGATTTTTGGTCACCTGATCTAATATCTCCTTATGTGGCTCAGCATCAAACTTTGCCTGCTAATGTTCTCCGGTAGTGCCTTGGGACATTTTACAACATTAAAGGCAGTGCATCAATGATGGTTGCTGTGCTGTTGAAGATCTTTGTCCAGCTTCTCCTGTTGGTTGTATAATGGCTGGTGGTTTTTCTTGGCAGTTCAGAAACCATGTCTGCCAAAAGCAGCAAATCATCCAGGGGAAGATGTGATCAGGACTGCAGTTCATGGTGCCTGAATATGTCCAATTCTAAATTTATGAATTTCTTTCCACGAAAACCACAAATTGTCAGCCTTGACTGATTCATTCTTCAAGTGTAATGTCATTGGGCTATTTTTGTGATGAATTCCTAAAAGCTATTAGCAAATTTAATATTAGTAAATGCGATTATTAATATTTAAAGTGATAAATACAAAGGGCCTGGTATTTCCTTTTCATTTGTTTCCTAATCTAAGATTAAAGTACTACGTGCCCTCCTTCAAGTTAATTACTTAGAGTAAGCCCTGTGATTCAAAGGAACAGGACTGTACAATGGGCAGGCAAAGCAGATTTAGAGAATGAGCTGCGTTAGTTTTGAGGATTTGAGGCATTAGAAGGTTAATTACAAAACTCCTTTGGAGTAAAACCTAGAGTTGGCCAGCTGCATTAAACACTCTATGAAAAACACAAAATTGGGTGGCACAGGGGTTTATCTAGCTCTTCGTTTACTGCTGTGACCTGGCTTCCTAACTGATGGGAAGAGCAATCTGTGCTCGCTGAGCTACTGACAGTGTTTGAAAAATGCCTTTTACCAGAAGGCAGTCTCTCTGAGACTGCTATTGCCTAATCAGAAACTGCAATAGAACATTTAGATCATAAATAAACACAACAGGTTTTTGAATATTTACAAAAACTTGCAAGTTGAATGTGTGGATTGCTGTAAAGTTAGCTGACCGTGCAGTGAAAATGGAAGTGTATGTGTACTTTTTTAAATCCAGCTGCTGGTTAATATGTGCCCCATTTTTGTCCTAGATTTTGACTTTAGTGTACCAGGCTCAATGAAGCTACACAATCTCATCTCCAAGCTAAAGAAATGGATAAAGATTCTGGAGGCCAAAACCAAGCAGCTGCCTAAATTCTTTCTGATTGAGGAAAAGTGTAGGTTTCTTAGTAACTTCTCTGCACAGACAGCAGATGTGGAGATCCCAGGAGAGTTCCTTATGCCTAAGCCAACGCATTATTACATTAAAATTGCACGGTTAGTGGATCTTTGTTATGTCTATAATGTTGGTGTAATGTTGTTAAATTGACGTCTCCTTTCTCTTTGGTGTTTAGAGCTTTTTTGACATTCACTACTGTCTTCTAGAAGAACATAGCATAAGAAATAGGAGCAGGTGTAGGTCATACAGCCAAGAGAAAAGACTCAGAGGTGACCTAATAGAGATCTTTAAAATTATGAACAAGTTGGACAGGGAAGATGCGGAGAGAATGTTTCTGCTTGTGGGAGAATTCAAAACTAGGGGCCATAAATGGAGGATAGTTGCTAATAAATCCAAGAGAACAATAAGGAGAATTTTTTCTATTCAGAGTGGTTAGAATGTGGAAAATTCTACCACAGGCAGTGTTCGAGGCAAATGGCTTAGATGCTTTCAAAAGGAAACTAGACGAATGCATGAGAGAAAAGGGATTATAAAGATATGCTGAAAGGCTGAGATGAGGTAGATGGAATGGGAGGAGAATCATGTGGATTATAAACCAGCACAGAATAGTTGGGCTGAATGGCCTGTTTCTGTGCTGTATATTCTATGTTGTGCTCGTTTATGGATGTGACCATGTATTCTTTATAAAGTTAGTTACATGTCTTGGTAGTAAGGGGAGAGTTAACTTAGGTGTTCAAAATCATGAGGGGTTTTGGTAGAGTAAATAAAGAGAAACCGTTTCCAGTAGCAGGAGGACAGTTAACTGGAGAGGTCAGATTTAAGATAAATGGCAAAAGAACGGGTGAGGGGTGGGGGAGGTGAGAATTTTTTTTTTACTCGCTGTCTGAAAGGGCGGTGGAAGCAGATTCAATAACTTGCAAATGAGAATTGGATAAATACTTGAAAAGGAAAAATTTGCAGGGCTATGGGAAAGAACAGGGTGAATGGGACAAATTGGATAGCTATTTCAAAGAGGTGGCACAGGTATGATGGGCTGAATGGCTGCCTTCTGTCATCCACTGCATCACAGTAAAACTTTCAGGAGCAATTTTTTTTAGTCTGAATATTGTCCTTTGTGCGTCAGGTTCATGCCCAGAGTAGAGATTGTACAGAAGCACAACACAGCAGCTCGTAGACTTTACATCCGGGGTCACAATGGCAAGATATACCCATATCTGGTGATGAATGATGCCTGTCTGACAGAGTCTCGACGGGAAGAGAGAGTTCTACAGCTGCTGAGGCTCTTGAACCCCTGCCTGGAGAAAAGAAAGGAAACTACAAAGAGGCACCTATTCTTCACAGGTATCATGTTCTGGAATATTTCTGTTTCAGTGAATGTCTCCCCATAGGAATAGATGCAGTCTCGATGAAAGAGCCTGTGTTCGTTTTCATAGCTGTAAACATGCACGCCCATATAGTCTGAAGATTCAGTCAGTTCTTTAAGAGTCCCAGTCCAGTTTTAGTACAATTATTGTTCACTCAAAATTAGAGAATATACTGATTATTGTACTGACTGCAAAATTATACCATTTAAAGCACAATGTTATTCTGTTCGGGTGAATGTAATTGTTGTGTTCCTTTTAGACCAAGAGGTCTAATTGCTACATAGACACATTCCTGAAGTTAGTTCGAAGCTAATTGCATGTGTACATTTCCTGTGTTCAATTAATGATTATTCTCTGTTGGGGAATCAGACCCCAGCACCTGTCACCTTGTTTATGCTCGGATCTTTACTATCCGTCGTACCTGGGATTCTTTTGATTCCTGTATCTTTGATCACTCTCACTGCTGAGTCCCATTACCTATGAGAATGCCCTTGTCTTGAGAACCAGTTAAACTTTCAGTAAAAAGCCAAGAAACAAAGAGCAAACCTTGTCTGGCAGTTGCTTTTAATTATTCAACGTGCCGTATGCCTCCATAAAATCTTATTGCAGTCTTTAAAAGTGGGAGTGCATCACATTAGACATTGCTTTGAGTTTTAACATACCAAGAAAATTTATTTTGATAATTGAACAACCAAATAAGTAAGTTATGTCATAATTATGTCCAGTTAACATCCTCCCACCTAACTCAATTGAATAAAATATTTAAATACAGATCTATTTGAAGGAAAGAATTATATTTATATAGTACCTTTCATGACATCGGGACATCCCAAAGCACTTTACAGCCAATGAAGTACTGTAACAGTATAGTCACTGTTGTAATGTGGGAAAGCGGCAGTCAATTTGCACATAGCAAGGACCCACAAAAGGCACTGTGATAATGACCAGATAATCTGCTTTAGTGATGTTGGTTGCTACTAACTATTTACTAACACTCCCTTTTATTAACTAAGACTCCTTGTTTGTGGGCATTTTGCATGAACAATGCCAGCTGAAGTTGCGACAAGTGGTGTCCAACTTGTGATTCCCCATTTGTTTTATAGTACCACGTGTTGTCGCAGTCTCTCCCCAAATGCGGCTGGTCGAAGACAATCCTTCATCGCTTTCTCTTGTGGAAATTTACAAGCAACGCTGTGCCAAGAAGGGCATTGAACATGACAATCCGATATCCCGCTACTATGACAGATTGGCCACTGTGCAGGCGAGAGGAACACAAGCAAGTCATCAGGTACCATATTCATAAAAGAGACTGTTGGCTGCATAGACAAGCTGGTTTTATAGTAACAGGAGGAGCACATTCAGTCCTTCAAGCTGTTTCGCCATTCAGTTAGGCCATGGCTGATCGGTACCTTAACTCCATTTACCGGCCTCATTTCCATATCCTTTGAGACCTTTACAACAGCAACTACTTGCATTTATGTAGCACCGTTAAAGTAGTAAAATGTCGTATGGCACTTGACTGGAGCGATTATCAATCAAAATTTGACACCGAGCCATTGGGACCAGCAACTAAAAACTTAGCCACAGGTAGGTTTTAAGGAACAACTTAAAAGAGGAGAGAGAGGTTTAGGGAGGAAGTTGCAGAGCTTAGGGCCTAGACATCTGAAGGCATGGCCACCAATGGTGGTGCAATTAAAATCAGGAATGGCCAAGAAGCCAGAATCGTTTGCCAAACGGAACTCTACCGATCTCGGTTTTTAAAGCTCCAATTGACACTCCCCAACTGGAGGAGAAAATTCCAGATTTCTCCAGCCCTTTGTGTGGGAAAATATTTCCAGGTTTCACTCCGAAATGGCGTAGCTCTAATTTTAAGATTCCGTTGCCCCCCCCCCCCCCCCCCCCCTCCTTGATTTCCCTGACAAGAGAAAATAGTTTCTCTTTTATCTACCCTATCAAATCCTTGAGCACCTCAATCAGATCACATATAAGCCATGTTCATGCAATCTATTCTCATAATTTAACTCTTTAAGTCTTTATCATTATTCACTCTAATTTGCACATAATATGAAAATAGAGTAGATGGATGAAATTGTCCACTTGGATAGCCAACATAAGATTTTGAAATAGTGAAGAAGCTAAACGTCCACAGGAATTGCAGAAGAGGTGTTTAATGTTATGACTATATTATTGTGCAACTATAAAATCAAGCTGTTAAGTGATGCACTTCAGAGTTTTGTGCTGAACAACATGGAATGAGTGCGCGAATGGACCTTGAACATTGGAAAAAGAATAATGGAGGGCTTTGCATTACCTTGCTACAGATGCATGTTGAAAATTAATGGTTCAAGGAGAATGATTAATGAGAGACCTTGAAGTAGCACAGGAGCAGAGAGCAGTGATGAGGCTGATTATAATGAGAAAGATGACATACTGTAGCTACATTATCTGGGAAACAAAAGTTACTGGGTCTTGTTAAAAATCTGGAAAAGTTACTGGCACCAGATACAATCCACTTGTTCAAAGACTGGGGAGTATGGAGTGCCCTGATCACTGACCTTCAGTGTGGACTAAACACTGTGAGTGTGAGTGTGAGTATGTGTGTTAAAAGTATATTCATTTAAGTATTCCATTCTACTCCTGGTGCCGACAGTACATAAATTACATGATTGGCGTCATGCAATAAATTACTGCATACAAAAATGCTCCTGATTTCAGTCATTGGTCCCAATACAGTCATTGGCAGAAGATAGTTTATGGCTTTTTTCCTCATTTGTGTACTCTACACTTACAGTATGGTGTTTGCTATCACTTATTACTCCCTGCTCCATTCTCTCCATGTACCTTCACTTCTCTTTCCTTGTCATTGTCATCTACCTCATCGCTTGAGGCTCCAGTGGTTATTGTTTTGCTGTTGCCTGTGGCTTTCGTTCTCTCTGCTTTGAAGACGATCTTTCATCGAAGCCACACTAACCCTGGCACAAGAAATGGTTCAAACTGCTATTGGTTTGGGTATCCCTGCTCTTTGAGAAACGCACCCACAACAAATTGGACAGATGGTATCACAGTTCTGGTTATAAAAGCAATAGGGGCGCGCTCTTGCCGTCTGTGCCTCAGTGCTGTGAAAATCTGGCACTGGTGTTGTCAAAAATATCTCATCTTTCTGTTCAACTCCTTGCCAGGATGTACAATGTCACACCAAAGAAAGGAAACAAGAAAAATCTTGCATTTATATCGCACCTTTCATGATGTCAGGATGTCCCAAAGCACTTTTACAACCAATGAAGTGCTTCTGAAGCTGTTGTAATTTAGGAAATGTGGCAGGCATTTTGTGGTCCCACCAACAGTACTGTAATAATGATCAGATGATCTGTTTTAGTGATGTTGGGGTGAAGGATAAATAGTGGCCAGAACACTGGGAATAGCTCCCCCTCCTTGTCATAAAAATAGTGCCTTGGGATCTTTTATGTCCACTTGAGAGGGCAGACGGGGTCCTCATCGGAAAGATGGCACGTCTGACTTCTCTCAGTACTGAAGTGTCGGCCTGGAACTTGTGTCCAAGTTTTTGGAGTGGGTCTTGAACCTACAACCTTCTGACTCGAGGTGGAAGTGCTGCCAACTGTGGACAATCCACTGCAAAACAGCACCAAAAAATGATTCTACAATTCACTTCAATGTTTTGGGTTAAGGATGGGGGGAGGTAGGGAATGTGATCGGGTTTGCTGTTCCTCACTGCTATCCACTAACCACTGGGCATGTATGTGTTACTTTTTTTTAAATTCATTCACAGTATATGTGGGTGTTGCTGGCAAGCCCAATGTTTATTGTCCAGCCCTAATTGCCTTTCAGAAAGTGGCAGTGAACTGCCTTGAATATAACTGAGTGGTTTGCTAGGCCATTTCATAGGGAAGTTAACCACATTGCTGTGTGTCTGGAGTCACATGTAGGCCAGATCGGGTAAGGACAGCAGATTTTCCTTCCCTAAAGAACATCGGAATCAGATGAGTTTTTATTAAAGTCCGGTAGTTTCATGGTCACCTTTACTGAGACTAGCTTTTTACTCCAGATTTATTTAATTCAGTGCGTTCCTCAGCAGCTGTGTTCGGATTTGAACTCCTGTCTCCTGATTATTAGTCTAGGTCTTTGGATTAATAGCCCTGTAAGATAACCATTATATTAGTGTCCACATACCATAGTGGGCAAGAACGGGACAGGGCTCAATTCTGGTGCTTCACATAGTTGAATGACCTGGTGATACCTGAGGGGCTGGATTTTTGTTTCTGGGTCAGGACCCCGATGTCGGGGTATATCTCCAGATCCCAAGCTTGTATCGTGTCGGCGCCTGACATGACTTTCATAGAACAGGCCAATTATTAGCCCGATGGCACATTCACTGTCCAATTAGGGGTGGCAGAGATGGTGACTCGGTGGGAGAGGTATATAGCGGGCCCAATTTAAAGGGAAACTGACAGCCGCTATTGTGGTTGCCAATCTAATTTGCAATCGAAGAAAAAGCGGCTCAGGGTCTAGCAGCAGGACAGGGACCTGTGCCTCCCAGCTCCTCGTCCTCACCTCTGCGCCCCTCATAGCCAAGAGTCTGCATCTACTGCTGCTCCTCATTGCTGCTCATCTCCAATTCGAGAAGTTAATCCTCATTTCCAGGATGGTATTGCTTTCCTCCAGCTGCAATATCATGGCTTCCTGGATCCCCCGTTATGCCTCCACGATCCAGATAGGCTCATTTCCCCGCCAACTGCTCCAGCATTCATTAATCAAACTCTCAGGGAGCACTGATCACACGATGGTCACTGTGCTAATGAATGAAGTCATCCTATACCCTTTCCCTCTCATACTGCATTCTAAGTAGCGCCCGCGTCCATGACTAGCTCCCTGTTGCAATGCCGCTGCCGCCTCCTTGTGGACATGCTTGAGACCCTGCTTTTTTTTTTCATGCCTCCTCTCAAAAATTGCAAACTGCCCTTCGACGAGCTAGCAGTTAGCTTGCTTGCATGCTCAATTACAGACTCACTATTTTTGGACAGCTTGTCACTTTCTGCTTCCCAGCTTTTTAAAAATCGCAGCACATTGGAACCACGTCGGGAATCTTGATTTTCCAGGCACGGTGTCTCCTCCATACTATGAAAATTCAGCCCCTGGTATCTGCTCAGACACTACCAATAAGCACAGGAGTGAGGTAGAAGGTTATACTGATAAGGTGAGATGAAGGGCGGCACAGCGGCGCAGTGGTTAGCACCGCAGCCTCACAGCTCCAGTGACCCGGGTTCAATGATGGGTACTGCCTGTGTGGAGTTTGCAAGTTCTCCCTGTGTCTGCGTGGGTTTTCTCCGGGTGCTCCGGTTTCCTCCCACAAGCCAAAAAGACTTGCAGGTTGGTAGGTAAATTGGCCATTATAAATTGCCACTAGCCAGCGGAAAAGCCCCTGGGAAGGACAGCATTACCCCTGAAATAATCAAGAGTGCCAAGCCTGCTATACTCTCAGCACTACATGAACTGCTATGCCTGTGCTGGGACGAGGGAGCAGTACCCCAGGACATGCGCGATGCCAACATCATCACCCTCTATAAAAACAAAGGTGACCGCGGTGACTGCAACAACTACCGTGGAATCTCCCTGCTCAGCATAGTGGGGAAAGTCTTTGCTCGAGTCGCTCTGAACAGGCTCCAGAAGCTGGCCGAGCGCGTCTACCCTGAGGCACAGTGTGGCTTTCGTGCAGAGAGATCGACTATTGACATGCTGTTCTCCCTTCGTCAGATACAGGAGAAATGCCGTGAACAACAGATGCCCCTCTACATTGCTTTCATTGATCTCACCAAAGCCTTTGACCTCGTCAGCAGACGTGGTCTCTTCAGACTACTAGAAAAGATCGGATGTCCACCAAAGCTACTAAGTATCTTCACCTCATTCCATGACAATATGAAAGGCACAATTCAACATGGTGGCTCCTCATCAGAGCCCTTTCCTATCCTGAGTGGTGTGAAACAGGGCTGTGTTCTCGCACCCACACTTTTTGGGATTTTCTTCTCCCTGCTGCTTTCACATGCGTTCAAATCCTCTGAAGAAGGAATTTTCCTCCACACAAGATCAGGGGGCAGGTTGTTCAACCTTGCCCATCTAAGAGCGAAGTCCAAAGTACGGAAAGTCCTCATCAGAGAACTCCTCTTTGCTGACGATGCTGCTTTAACATCTCACACTGAAGAATGCCTGCAGAGTCTCATCGACAGGTTTGCGTCTGCCTGCAATGAATTTGGCCTAACCATCAGCCTCAAGAAAACGAACATCATGGAGCAGGATGTCAGAAATGCTCCATCCATCAATATTGGCGACCACGCTCTGGAAGTGGTTCAAGAGTTCACCTACCTAGGCTCAACTATCACCAGTAACCTGTCTCTAGATGCAGAAATCAACAAGCGCATGGGTAAGGCTTCCACTGCTATGTTCAGACTGGCCAAGAGAGTGTGGGAAAATGGCGCACTGACACGGAACACAAAAGTCCGAGTGTATCAGGCCTGTGTCCTCAGTACCTTGCTCTACGGCAGCGAGGCCTGGACAACGTATGCCAGCCAAGAGCGACGTCTCAATTCATTCCATCTTCGCTGCCTTCGGAGAATACTTGGCATCAGGTGGCAGGACTATATCTCCAACACAGAAGTCCTTGAAGCGGCCAACATCCCCAGCTTATACACACTACTGAGTCAGCGGCGCTTGAGATGGCTTGGCCATGTGAGCCGCATGGAAGATGGCAGGATCCCCAAAGACACATTGTACAGCGAGCTCGCCACTGGTATCAGACCCACCGGCCGTCCATGTCTCCGTTATAAAGACGTCTGCAAACGCGACATGAAATCATGTGACATTGATCACAAGTCGTGGGAGTCAGTTGCCAGCATTCGCCAGAGCTGGCGGGCAGCCATAAAGACAGGGCTAAATTGTGGCGAGTCGAAGAGACTTAGTAGTTGGCAGGAAAAAAGACAGAGGCGCAAGGGGAGAGCCAACTGTGCAACAGCCCCAACAAACAAATTTCTCTGCAGCACCTGTGGAAGAGCCTGTTACTCCAGAATTGGCCTTTATAGCCACTCCAGGCGCTGCTTCACAAACCACTGACCACCTCCAGGCGCGTATCCATTGTCTCTCGAGATAAGGAGGCCCAAAAAAAAAAAAAAAAGAATAGGTAGGTGGTAGGGAAATGTCGGAACAGGTGGGGATGTGGTAGGAATATGGGATTAGTGTAGGATTAGTATAAATGGGTGGTTGATGGTCGGCACAGACTCGGTGGGCCGAAGGGCCTGTTTCAGTGTTGTATCTCTATATAAAAAAAAAAGAGGGGTAGGAGGAGGCTTTTGTGGAACTTAAACACCAGCGTGGACCAGTTGTGCCGAATGGTCTGTTTCTGTGCTGTGGACTCGATTTCTAATGAGCAATTGCCCAAATGTGTAAGGGATAGCTCCTTGATTTAGACCTGAACAGATTACATTTCCTGACTATAAGATGCTTCAAATGTTTTAAACCTCCTTTTTTGGGTGAGTCCTTCTGTGTGTGTTTTTTTTAAATTCCAGCTTCCAACAAAGTGCACCCTTAAATGCCTTGCACATTTTTACTTCTGTCATGCTGTGTTGAGTTTGACATTAACTGCATTGACTAAAATGGAGAGCTGTGGAAATGCTTCCCAGCGTGCAATGTATGACCTTTGAGAGGAGCGTAAATTTGTGTTCTGGGGTTGGGCGAGGGGAGTAGTGGTTGGGAAGAGCTGACAGCAAGGAAAGAAAAATAATCAGAGTGCCAAAGAACAAACCCGAACTTACACTCGAGGAAAAATGCGATGTTGTATCCTTGTTCAAATAAACGATTCGCTTTAAAGGTCAAATAATGTGTCTGCTTTATGATGCCTCATTGCATCAGAATGAGCGAAGTGTTTTGAAAAGATGAACATGATATTCAATAAAATCTAGATCTGAGTTTTCAGTGTATTCTGCAGTTTGCTCAGGTTATACTTTAATTTCAGGATTGGAAAGTCATTTTTTTCCTGTTAAATTGATGTATAAAATGAACAGACAGCCAGCATTAAAATTTGTACGGTAACTCTTTTATCCATGAGAATAAAGTACATCTCATAACTGAAAGGTTAAAATCTTTTAACTCTATTAGCAGAAGCCTGTTTTTCTTTAAAGCTGGTAAGTATTGCCTCCTAAACACTGTGTCAACATACTTTGCATAATTTGACATTTACAGCAAATTGAATTCTATTAAAGCAAGATTGAAACTGATAACTAAAATGGTTAATATACTCAACTGGAATAGGTGTAGAACCTTTGTGTAAATGTGACACCCAAAATTAATACGAGCTTGTTATGCCGTAAATAACCTTTTGAAAATTTGATGGAGATAATTATTTTAACATAGAGCATGTTTGCATGGAGCAGGAATAAAATGACTAAGATTTTGTCATCAGTCTGATTAAAATTACTTATTAATGTACAAGCACAAAGCTTTAGAACACTCTATACTTGGGGCAATATTGAATTGTGTTTTGGTTTACAGTGGTACAATATTCATCATATTTGATGTTTTTCATATTGTTACGACCAGGTGAGAAGGGATCTAGGGGTTCCCTCTCAGCCTTTGCCTGGTTTAACCGTAACAGGATTTAAGTTTAGAAACACCGTGTTTTTAGCTCCCCCCTCAGTGAATCGTTGTTCACTGCTCCAATTGTAAAGCAAAGAAATCAGACAGATTTCCTTAGATTTAAACAAGAAAGGTAGAAGCTTATTCATCTTAAATGCTAATCCGGTTGACGACTACAAATATGCGACGCAACCACGCTAACATGCATACGCGATAAATACACACAGATGGGGACAAAGTAGAAAAGAATAAAGGGGGAAAGTTTGAGGCAATATTGGGATTATAATTACAATCCTTTAAGTTCAATGTGGAGTCTTTGGCTGCTGATAAGTCCTGTTGTTCATTGGGGCCCAGTTCACGCTTCAACTTGTTTTGATGTAGAAGTCTTTTCTCTCTTGAGGTTTATGTGTCTTCCGCGGGTCCAGTGGCTTGAGAGAGAGACAGTCAGGAGAGAGGCTTCCTTGTTCCAGCTTCTGTTGCAAACTGCCCTCCGAATTCAAACTGTCCTGTCTCTCATTCAAAAGCCTGGATCAGCTGGTTAGTCATGTGACCAGCTGGGTTAGTCAGTCCTGTCTTTGTGGATTGTATCATCTTAGCAGTCCCTGGAATACCCTTCCTTACACCTTCAATTCTGGTGATCAAAATCCATTTGGGTTAATTAGATCAGGTAGTAATTCTTTTGTCTCTCCAAGCACACACTCTTAGTATGCAAATGTTCTTCCAGCCAAGTGTCTGGTGATCTTCAAACAAGTCATTTCTTCACTCCAGCAACAGTTTAAAATCAGTGTTCATATGGCAAAATTAATATGCTTCATTCTTGGCAGGTGAGGATCTGCATAACACCTCCACACCCAGCGGAATGAAATGTTTTTTTTAAGAGAGCATTTCATTAAATGGGTTTGAGAGAAGATAAGGACAGGAAAACACACATGCATCTCTCTCATTCATTCAGAACCCTAACAATTGTTACAGCCTGCCTTTTCTGGGCAGCAGCGCTGCTCTAAACTGCCCTTTTTGGCATCCCAATAAACATGTGGTTTTTGGGGAAAAAAAATTTCAGTTTGCACATTTCCGTGATTGTCTCAGGTGTCTTTGTTATTGTTGAGGTCTGTTGGGGGGAGGTGGGGTTAGATTTAATTAGCCCTGGGTTGGAGTTCCGCTCAGGGGCAGCGACAGTGGGTGGTTCCACTCTGAACTGTCAGTGCTTTGAGTCATGCAAGGGCTTTTCACCTTCAAAGTGATTTCTGACAATGCAGCGGCCCGCTGATGTCATCAAAGTGCGCCAAGCTGCACACGTGCGCAGCTACATCTTGCCAGGACTAAGTGGCGCATGCACGCGATGACATCACCGCGCAGCACCAACGTCATCACGTATCCGTGTCTGGTCCATCTTCGCGCATGCGCAATACAGCGTCATTGGGTATCCAGTCCCCCACTCGGCTGGAGGAAGCGGCTGAATGGGAGACTTTGAGGCTGGAGCTCTCCAACCCCCCTCTCATCAGACGCTCCCTCCGGACCTCGCAGCTCCCCTCCACTACCCTGGACGATTGTTCCCCGCTTCCCCCCCCCCAACCCCCCCCCTGCAGCCACTAGCTGCAGCCCACGCCACTTCCCACCTCTCGGCCACTCGCTCCTACATCGCCCCGTCACCCCTTGCTTCTTTGGGGTTGGTGCGTTGAGACCGATCAAAAGTGGGAGTGAATGGCCGAAAGGAGGGAAGTGGTGCGACTTGGAGCTAGAGGCGGGGAGCGAGCAACCGGAGAGCGGGGTGCCGAGGAGTGGGTAACAATCGATCAGGGGAGTCAGGAGGAGCAGCGAGGTCTGGAGCGAGCGGCTGAGTGGGGGGAAGCGAGTTGTCAAGTGGGGGGAGAGCGGCCGTTGGGGCGGGAGCTAGTAGCTGCATTCGGGTGAAATCAGTCCTGGTCAGTAATATAACTGAAACGCAATAAAGAATTGGCAGCACATTTTATACACTCTGCATTTCCGTTGGAAATCAGGCAACCATAAAGTTCCTTTTGCATTTAATAGGATTACTGGACAATTAAATGGATCTGAGGATTACAGTTAGTATCTTATAACTATATAGTAACATATTACTGTGCTTCCATCCAACTTAATGTAAGGTTAGTTTGCTAGAATGATCTTACCATGAGCATTTCCAGTGATTAATTGAGCAGCGCCATCTTTAATCCTGGCAGCTGCCTGAACATTGCAGACACTGACATTCCAGTTGAAGTGCCTGCATTTGTGCATGTGCAAGTACTGTGCCACCTAGTGGTTGCGTTGTCAGCAAACGCAGCCTTTCACCTTAGGGAATGGATGGTTCCCTTTTTTCCTGACTCTGGGGGTGGATTCTTTGCTAATCTTCCCTTTGTCCTCTGGGACACTCTTGCTTGCAAGTATTAGTCCAGATTCTGCTGCACTCCCACTAGATAAGGCATCACCCTCAGGCTTTCTCTGCCCTCTTTGACTTTCTTTGTCTCTGCAGGTGCCTGTAAATGCTGTTAGCAACTCTGGTGGGGTGCTTCTAGTGTCTGCATTTACATAGGAGGATGTGGGGTCTAACTTCTCAAATATTTCGGGGTTGACTGACTGGACAGTAGGGGGTTTTCATCCGGGATTCCTCCCGGACTTCCTTTAACTTGCCCTCCTGGTCCCTTTTTCCCTGTTCCTTTCTAACCTGTTGTCAGCCTTGTGCCTGCCTGTCCCTTTTGTTCTCTGTGGGGGTCCCTTACAGTTCACCAGCCCTCTGCTGGAGGGTCCTCCAAACACCGATACAGGATTTAAGGGTGCAGGTTTCACTGTAGGTTGGGGTTTCCCCTCAACCTGGCACATGTGGCAACTCCTGCAGTACTCCACCACATCTTTGGAGTTCTGGCCAGTCAAGCGGCTCTCTTATGCGGGCTGTGGTTTCTCGTATACCGACATGTACAGCCACTGCAATCTCGTGGGCTATTCTTACTTTTTCACTCCGGTACCTCTGCGGCACCACTAACTGGTGAAGCACTGTCCACTGCTTGCTCTCAGGTCTGTGAGGAGAGCTCCATTTCCTCATCAGTACTTCATTCTTTAAATATTAGCAATCAGGGACTCCCTGTGCTTCAATTTCAGACTGGGCAGCCTGTGCTAACTCTCTTAATACTGGGTCAGCTCGCTGAGCCTCAGCTAGGGAAGATTTATTTAACGCATTCCCTGGGTCTTCTAACTTTCCAAAGAAAGTCTCGGACAGACAGACCTCATGGTCATCTGCCTGCAGTGCCAATTCAGTCTCCTCTAGGGGAGCTGATTTGATCATGGCCTGATTCATTACACATTCAGGGAAACATGCAAGGGACCGTCTCCTGCCACTGCCCTGTCTCTCTGACCTCCTGCGGTGTCTCTTTCACTACTGGGGAAACTACACCTTTGTCCCCGCCAGATCATTACCAAGGAGCAGGTCAACCCTGTCCACAGGCAAACTAGGGACAATCCCTATGGTCACCGGTCCCGAAACTAGGTCGCACTCCGAGTGCAACTGGTATAAAGGTACAGGTATGCACTTCCCTCCAATGCCATTCACCACCATTCTGATGTTCACTGCACTCTCTGGGGGAAAGGTCAGGTCTTTTCTCAGTAAAAGGGGTCTAGTCCCCCCCTGTGTCCCTGAGAATTACTATGGGCTTGCTTGCCCCACCTGAGGGGTATGAGGTTACTTTCCCTTCAGGAATCCTATTAAATTTTCCTACACTTGCAATATTAAGCTTCCTGGGTATCACTTTTTCTGCAGTTAAAGCCACAGCTTGTTCTGCTGTGCTTTCCATCAGGTCACTTCACTGAGTGGGTGTGCCCTGATTAACCCTACAGGTTTTCCCTTTAGTTTCCAGCAGTCAGCTCTTAAATGCCCTGCTTTATTACATTGGAAGCGCACAGGTCTCTGGGTCTCACTCCTACTTACAGCACCTTCCTTTTTGGCTGGAGGAGGGCCCCTGTGTCTCCTGCTTTTCTTTCCCTCGCAGGACGGCTTGGGCTTCTATCACCTTCCCACCATTTGTCCTTTTCGGATTTATGGGGGTGATTAGGAAAGGTTTTCCCCTGGGGAACTGACTTATAAATGAGAGCAAACTCATCGGCCAGGACTGCTGCCTGTCGGGCTCTATGAGCCTTCTGCTCCTCTGCATGTGTCTTATGGACAGTGGGAGAGAGTTTTTAAATTCCTCTGGCAAAATTACTTCTGAGATTTTCATAGCTGAGCTGCACTTTAAGAGCCCTCAGCCATTGGTCAAAAACCAGCTATTTATTTCTCTCTAACTCCAGGTAAGTTTGATTAGCTTGCTTCTTGAACGTTCTAAACTTTTGACGATAGGCTTCGGGTACTAACTCATATGCCCCGAGGATAGCATTTTTTGTCAGTTAATAATCTGATGAACTCTCATCTGGCAACATGGAATAAACCTCATGGGCTTTTCCTACTAATTTGCTCTGTATCGTCAGAGTTCAAGACTCAGCTGGCCACTTTACCTGCCTTGCCAGTCTTTCAAAAGACGCAAAAATCGCTTCCCTGTCTCCCTCATTGAATTTTGGGATCATAGAATAGAATCATATAAAGTTTAAGGCACAGAAAGAGGCCACTTGGCCCTTCATGTCTGTGCCAGCCAAAAAAAATCCACCTATTCTAATCCCACCTTCCAGCATTTGGTCCATCGCCCTACAGTTTATGGCACTTGAGGTGCATATCCAGACTCCTTTTGAATGAGTTGAGGGCCTCTGCCTCAACTATCCTTTCAGGCAGTGAGTTCCAGACCATCACCATCCTCTGGGTGAAAAAGTTTTTCCTCATCTCCTCTCTAATCTTTCTACCAATCACTTTAAATCTATGCCACCCTCGTCACTGACCTCTCTGCTAAGGTGAATAAACCCTTCATCTCCACTCTATCCAGGCCCCTCAAAATTTCGTACATTTCAATCAGATCTTTCCTCGTAGCTGCATTTTTCCAGTACTGGCAACATCCTAGTAAATCTTCTCTGTACCTTCTCTAGTGCAATTATATCCTTTCTGTAATGAGGTTAATAATAATAATAAAGATCAGTTGGGAGAGCTTTAACAATTTTGTACCCATCCCTGAATTACGCTCCTCCATATTGGCTGTGCTTTCACTGGGGTTTCTCTGTCGCCCCCTAGTTAACTCAAGCCACCTTAGCGCTCTCTCTCCACATTCTTTCTGGAAGGTTCTTTCTCTTTCTCTCTCCAGGACGCTAGCCACCAAATTTCTATTACGACCAGGTGAGAATGGGTCTAGGGGTTCCCTCTCAGCCTTTGCCTGGTTTAACTGTAACAGGATTTAATTTTAGAAACACCGTGTTTTTAGCTCCCCCCTCAGTGAATCCTTGTTCACTGCTCCAATGGTAAGGCAAAGAAATCGGATAGATTTCCTTAGATTTAAACAAGAAAGGTGGAAGTTTATTAATTATAATCTCTAATCCGGTTAACGACTACAAATATGCAATTCGACCACGCTAGCATGCATATGTGAAAATCACACACGCAGATAGAGACAGAATAGAATAAAGGGGAAAGGTTTGAGGCAATATCGGGATTATATTTACAGTCCTTTGAGTTCAATGTGGATTCTTTGGTTTCCGGCAAGTCCTGCTGTTTGTTGGGGCACAGTTCACACTTCAACTTGCTTCGATGTCAGAGTCTTTTCTCTCTTGAGGTGTACGTGTCTTTCGTGGGTCCAGTGGCTTGGGAGAAAGCGAGAGAGAGAGACAGCCAGGAGAGAGGCTTCCTTGTTCCAGCTTTAGTTGCAAACTGCCTTCCGAATTCAAACTGTCCTGTCTCTCATTCAAAAGCCTGGATCAGCTGGTTAGTCATGTGACCAGCTGGTCCAACCAGCCCTATCATTGTGGAATGCGCTTCCTTAAACCTTCACTTTTGAGTTAATTGGATCAGGGAATAATTCTTTTGTCTCTCCAAGCACACTCTTAGTATGCAAATGTTCTTCCAGCCAGGTGTCTGGGGTCAGCATGACAATATGTACTTCTGATTAAAGGTGAAAATTGACAATTTGCACATATATGTTGAAAGCAAAGATGTCAGGCAATTGCAACTTAGTTGTATTTTGATCTTGCCCTCCTGACTTCTTTTGTTTGACTCCTGGTGGCTGTGCCTTCAACTGCCTGGGCCCTACACTCTGAAATTATCTCTCTAAACTTCTCCAACTCTCTAATTTCTTTTTGATAACGTTTCTTTGAAGTGCCTTGGGATGTTTTACGATGTTATAGGCGCTACATAAATGCAAGTTGGTGTGTACTAATTACATGTGGTCGGCCAGTTAAAGTTATAGAAAATGAGGCTGGGGCTTGTTTACAGGATCTCCACCCATTTAAATGGTGAATAAAAACTGGATGATGGATAACATCAGTCATCCTGCTAGCATTACCTGCTATTTATTATTTTGTTCAAAATCCAAAACCTTTACCAGATTTACTTTTGGTACTATTTACAAGTGCTGCACAAATTGAAAACATTGTTTATTGTGCATGCAGATTTGTTGGCAACCCATCCCACTCTAGCATCTGTCTGTAGATGGTGACTTTGTGCTGGAATCGCTTACCTTTCTCGAAGAGCGGTGCCATCTCTCCTGGTTTCAAGATGGGTCCATTAGTAGCTCTAAGCTGCTGAGAGTCTGGGACCCTCCATTTGCTGCCTCCGTGCCTATTGGGGCTGTCCCAAGAATTGGAGACTTGACTGATTTATTTTAAAAATATCGCTTCACACTCCTCAAAGAAAGATTAATGTTCCTGGTCCGCTTTACTGTTCCACTTGATGCACAAAGTTATGAAGGCAACTATGTCCCATAGCTGGTGTCATCACTCAGTGTATCAAGTGCCATGGAAATGAAGCTGCAAGGTAGAAGTAGTCACTGATTTGGTTGAAATATCTAAGAACCCTGCTGTTGAATATCAGTGGTCCTTTCTGGCCTTAGTTTAGCAGAGTACAATTGGAGATGACCTTTAAACCACCTCGTCTCAAAATCCGAGAACAATCTCGTCGATTTCTGCAGGATTATATCTTCGCAACAACTTGATAAAATGTGCAGTTTAGTGCCAAATGACAGCAGTGGCGTATGTTGGTGAATAAAATGTTAGCTCATGTCGACATTATGAAGCACAATAGATAAATTAAGGCTCTCCAGGCAATAATGTGTTCATCTGAATTCTCCCTCTGAAAACACATGGAACAGGCCTGTGGGTTTCAATTAATTTTCTGAGCTAACCTTTCTTCAGCACTGCATTGCACAAATGGCACTAGTGAAAGTTTGATTGTTTCATATTCATACAACATGTTCAAGCCAAATAGCTAAGCACCCTACCATATGCTGGGTGCAGGCTCATGTCAAACAGAATCACACGGTCTTGCTCAGTCCCTCATCTGCATCGTGGGCTGCTGCAAGCCTCGATGCCAATATTATTGTAAGGCGCAAAGTTGACAAAAATAGTTGGCCATTAATAAAGAAAAAGTATTCAATGGATGGGGTTTATCTTACTGCGCAGCTCCTAACTTAACAGGCAAGTATTGTCAATTGATATTGGAATATAGTGACTTGTCCTCTATTCCTCTTCTGCCCTATTCTCTCCTTTTTCCCTTTCCTTCTCATTCCTTATTTCCCTCCTTTCCTCTCTTTGCTTCCCTCTTTTCCCTCTTGCTCATTACCTCTACCGTCCCCATCTGTTCCTCCCCCCACCCCCGTCGCTCATTTTCTCATAAATGCTTGTTATATTTCAAAGAGCTTTCACATTTCCTTTCACTATCCCTTAGCAATCCCATGCCCAACTCTTCATGGATTTACTGATTTTTCTTAATTTCTTAAAACAATGTTCTACTATCGTGCACTGCGTTCACACATGACGAAGGGTGTGACACTAAACTGGATTTCCTTGCTGTGCTTTCAGGTTCTACGTGACATTCTGAAGGAGGTACAAGGGAACATGGTGCCCCGGAGTATGTTGAAGGAATGGGCTTTGCACACCTTTCCTAATGCCACCGACTACTGGACCTTTAGAAAAATGTTCACCATTCAGCTTGCATTAATTGGTTTTGCTGAGTTTGTACTCCACCTGAACCGCCTTAACCCAGAGATGCTTCAAATTGCACAGGTACGTGCCAAATCCATTCTTAACATTGTCAGGGAAATGTTAAAGTTTTCGTCGTTGCATAAGCTTGTGAACGACAGCCACATTCACCACAGTAAGTTTTGTAGAAATGCTGAGAGTTTCACGGAATTTTAACACCCCTGGTATACTCAGAGCATTTTGATGTTTAGTGCCCACTGCCAGTCTGTGCAAGGCGCCTGGAGCAGGTGCAGCTAATGGTCATTGTGGAACTAAAGACTATTTATGTAACTAATTTGAAGCAATTTAAACAAAATGATAATTACACTGAGCTAAAATGAATCCAGTGAGGGCAATGAACTGTTGTCTGTACTGGGGTTTGTGCCCAGCTATATTTTATAGCTCTTGGTTTTGTCTCATGCAAAAGCAATTACTGCTGGGATTTCTTTTTAAAAGCCATTTCAATCTCATTTCTTCTTGATTCATTTTAAAATGATTAAAGGTGAACTTTTCACGTGTCAATGCAAAGATTGCATTGCAGATTTTTTTCGAGACAGAGAAGTGCAAATTTGTAACCTGACGTTTTTTCCTGTTGCCATCTTCATTATCTGTTTGTTACAAAGCATTACTTCAGGCCATTTGGCCCAACAGTTCTATACCGATGTTTATGCTGCACACGAGCCTCCCCTCCCTTCCTCTTCATTTAACCTTATCAGCATATCCTTCTCTTCCTTTATTCCTCATGTATTAATCTAGATTTCACTGAAATGCATCTCTGCTATTTGCCTCAACAGTTCCTAGCAGTAGTGAGTTCCGCATTCTAACCCCTCTCTGGACAAAGAAGCTTCTCCTGAATTCCCTATTGGATTTATGAGTGTCTTGTCTTATGTTATGGCCCCTAGTCTGGTCTCCCCCACAAGTGGCAACATCTTCTCTACAGCTATTCTATCAAAGCATTTTCACAATCTTAAAGCCCTCTATCAGGTCACCCCTCATCTTTTCTAGAGAAAAGAGCTGCAGTGTATTCAAACTTTCCTGATTTGGTATAACCTCTCAGTTCTGGCATTATCCTAGTAAACATTTTTTGTATTTTTTCCAGTGTCTCTATATCATTTTAATAATATGAGGACCAGAACTGTGCCCTGCACTTCTCAAGTGTAGTCTAACCAAGGTTCTATGCAACTTTAACATAACTTCTCTCTTTTTCAATTCTATCCCTCTAGAAATGAACTCCAGCACTTTGTTTGCTTTCCTTATGGCCTTATTAACCTGTGCTGCTACTTTTAATAATTTGTGTAACTGAACCCTGAGATCCCTCTTTTCCTCTACCCCATTTAAACAATTATTTTCCAAGGCGTATGTGGCCTCCTTAACCTTCCAAACAAAATTTACCTTCTCGCACTACACAATCTACACAAATTCATTTTGCTATTACAAATCCATTCTGTAAGTTTATGAATGTCTTCCTTTATTATTTTGTTCTCCTTATTAACCATTCCCCACCCCCACCAAATTTGGTGCCATCTACAAATTTTGAAATTGAGCTTCCGATTCCAGAGTTCAGATCGTTTCAGTAAATGGTGAACAAGAGTGTTCCCAGCACCGATCCTTGTGGAACCGCTTCCCAGCTTTTACCAGTCTAAGTTACTACCTTTAATCCCCTACTCTGTTTTCTGGTTCGTAACCAACTTACCAGCTGTTCTGCTACTTGTCCTTTGACTCTGGCCTTAGTCATGAGTCTACTGTGCGTTAACTTGTCGAAAGCCTATTGAAAATCCAAACATATTACATCTACGCTACCCTTGTCAACCCTTTCTGTTATTACTACAAAGAATTCAATAAGGTTGGTCAAGAATGATTGTCCCTTTTGAAATCCATGCTGACTGCTCTATTATATTTTCATGAGATGTAAAAGAAAACCTTATGCAAATTACAGGCATTACTGACTGAGAACTGTTAATTTTTCTTCAAGTATCAATATTGCCAGATCATCGTTAAATGGTGTGCCAGAAGTTTAGCCTTCCTACTCTTATAGTTGTCAAAAAATCTTCATGTTCATAAGCAAATGAATTGAACAGAACTAATTAAATTCTCCAACAATCAATGCAAGCCATGCCGCAAGTGGTGTCCTCAAAGTCATTATTTCAAATTTGCACGATCTAGTTAAATCGCTTCTTAATCTACGTTGTCGAACAGATTGACGATCATAGTGACTTTTTCAGCCAAAAGGTGCTTTAAGATAGTTGAACCCTTCTGACGTTCAGTAATGTTGAAGAACTCCCACCCTATGGTTAATGAGCGTGTTTGAAAGTTGAGAGAAAGAGCTTGCACTTGTATCGTCCCCAGGATGTCCCAAAGTGTTTCACAAGTTAATAGAATTTAACACCTGTGATCATTGCAACAGGAGGAGGCCATTCAGCTCCTTAAGCCTGCTCTGCCGTTTGGCTAGATCATGGCTAATGACATGGCTGTCAATGATATAAGGGGATATGGGGATAGTTATGGGGGAAAAAGGCATTGAAATGGATGATCAGCCATGATTGTATTGAATGGCAGAGCAGGCTTGATGGGCTGAATGGCCTACTCCTGCTCCTAAGTTCCTATGTTTCTAATCTGTACTTTAACTCCACTTCAGCTGCATGCTCCTTATTACCCATACCCAAATAAAATCTACTGATCACAAGCTTGAAAGCTCCTGTTGTGCCCCAGCATTCACAGCCTTTGTGAGAGAGAGAGCTCTTTGTGTGAGGGTTAAAAAAAAAAGCTTCCTGATTTCTCTTCTAAATGGTCTTGCTCTAATTTTAAGATTATGTTTCCTCGTTATTGATTTCCCTGCTAGAGGAAATAGCTAAAATAAAAGCAAAATACTGTGGCTGCTGGAAATACTCAGCATGTCTGGCAGCATCCGTGGAGAGGGAAACAGAGTTAACGTTTCAAGTTAGATATGAATCTTTAGACCCTGAAGAACTCCTATCCAACTCAAAACGTTAACTCTGCTCCTCTCTCCACAGATGCTGTCTGACCTGCTGAGTATTTCCAGCACTTTCTATTTTTGTTATTAGAGGAAATTGCTTCTCTGTATCTACCCTATTGAATCCTTTTAACATTTTCAACACTTTAATCTCATCCGTGATTCTGTTTGTCATGAGGCTGGGTTATAGAAAGCGAGCAGACATGGAAATGGAATGGGGAAAAAAAGAAATTCTGCACTTGTTATCCAGCAAATTGGGTGACTGAGGTGAATGCCTGTTTATTTAACATTCTTGAAACCTTTAATTATCAGTAGGTATTTAGATCCAGGAGGTCCCAGACAGGGTCATGTGAGGAGGTATTGCAATTAAGGAATGCCTGTTTCTGGTCGTGCTGTTGAACTGCACGTCCTTAGATTACATTGTCAAATCAATTGACCCTTTGAATGAAAAAGTAAAGGTACTGGCACCTTTGACCCTGTGTATTTTACCCGTTAATAACTTCAGTATTTGCTATTGGCTGTACATTTCTATCAATCACATTAGTTTACTGAACAAGATCCTGCTGTTTGACCTTGTGTTCCAGGACACTGGAAAGCTCAACGTGGCGTACTTCAGATTTGATATCAATGACAATTCGGGCGATCTGGATGCCAACCGCCCTGTGCCCTTCCGTCTCACTCCAAACATCTCAGAGTTTCTCACCACCATTGGAGTGTCCGGCCCACTTACTGCTTCGATGATAGCTGTCGCCAGATGTTTCGCACAACCAAACTTTAAAGTAAGGCAATACAGTCTCTCGTCCGTACCGTCAGACTTTCCATGCTGCTAGGTCAACAGGGTTAGGACTTCACCTGAAACTTTCTAATAGGCCAAAAGATGGTGGATGTCTACCATTCTCCGAATGACCAGAGCTGAGCAATTTAAATTCCTTTGTGTAGTCTGTTCCAATTGCCTGAGCCAGGAATGTAAAGATGAAAGATTCCAGTTTTAACTGCCAGTACCTTCTTAGAAGCTAAGAGCAACAGTCGCAGTCTAAAACCTCTGGAACAGAATGTGCTGAACTTTTCAACAGAAATGAATTCTCTGTTGTGATATGAGTGTGTCTGCAAATTCTCCCTGTGCTCCTTCAAATGATGTGCAGCCAGCACTGCTCACAGCAAAACCCATTTTACACATTCACATATTAAACATCCAACAAATCAGGGAGTCACTTGTACTATTCCCAGTGCTACAATCGCTGTACTGTTCAGGCAAATCCCTTGCCTTCCCAACCCACGGGTTATTTCTTTGTGATTTGACTGCCATTATCAGAGCTTCATTCTCAACTTTCCTATTGGGTCCCTGACTACTTTCATTTTTCTAATAAAATAGATTGTTGTCATCCGGAAAGGTAAGAACGTGTATTTATATCATTACCTTTCATAACCTCAAAGTCCCAACGCGCTTTACAGCCAATTAAATACTTTTTGAAATGTAGTCATTGTTGTAATGAAAGAAACATGGCAACCAATCTGTGCACAGCAAGCTCCCACAAACAGCAATGTGATAATGACCAGATAATCTATTTCGGTGCTGGATGAGGGATAAATATTGGCCAGGGCACTGGGGAGAACTCCCCTGCTCCTCTTCAACGTAGTGCCTTGGGATTTTTTTTAACATTCACCAAGAGGGCAGACAGATCCTCGGTTTAACGTCTCATCTGAAAGCTGGCACCTCCAACTGTTCAGCACTCCCTCAGTACTACACTGGAGTGTCAGAATAGATTATGCGCTCGAATTTCTGGAGTGGGACTTGAAGCCACAATCTTATTCAGAAGTGAGAGTGCTGCCACTGAGGAAAGGCTGGCTTTTAAGCACTGTTGTTTGTAGTCAAGGGGCTGAATTTTATCAGCATGCTGTGTTCTGCGGCGGCGCGCTGTGAAAGCAGCGGCCTTCCGACATGGAAGTGCCGCCGCACAACCCTGCAATATTTAAATGGAGGGGGCTGAGCGGCCGCCCCCGATGACGCAGAGGGGGGCGGCTGCTGCATTTCTGGCAACAGCGTCTGGTGCCACTGAGTAGGCACCGGCGCCATTTTTAAAGCGCTTCAAGCCCTTAGCAAAAATGTACATTTTAAAAGGGGTATTAGATTTCATTTGCTTTTAATAAATAATTAGAAGATGGAGGCCCTTTCCCAAACCTCCAATGGTCTTTTCATTGCCGTATATTCAGAAAACTTATTGTATTCCCCCCCCAACCTTCTCACATTTGCCCTTCAACCCCTTCCCACCATTCCCACAGCCAATAAAAAGTGTTTTCCCCGCTCCCCCACACCTCCCGCCCTGATAATTGTATTCCACCCCACTCCCCGCTAGTGTCTCGCCGTGGAACCCCAACGGAGTTCCGAAAGAGCGCGAGTCGTGGCCAATTGGCCGTAAAATCGGCATGGGACGGCAACCATCGGCAGGTAAGTTAATTTGAATTTTATTAACACTTATTTAAATATTTTAATGAAGGCGGGGTAGCCGCACTGAGGCTTCGTTACCGCTGCTAATATCCAGCAGGACCTTCTTGGTGTCGTGGGTTGAGGTGGGCCCCCCTACCACGAACCACGGCTTCGAGGGGCTGGTAAAATTCAGATTACAGTGAAATCTGTTTTCATAAACATTCCAGAGACCATTCTTACACTTCCTTACTGAAATAGGTAAATGGTTTTTGTATTGATATCACTTGGGATATAATCAGCTCAGGCTCTCCAGCTTTTATATATTTAACATACTTGTGCTATCTCTGTGATAAATGATGAGCTTCATTAAATTTCTAACCACAATAAAGTAAGACTGTATAGTAGCCAGGCCTGTCAGAAACCTAACTACTTTGATTAGCACACTGTCCTATTTAATCTTCTCTTTATTGAAGGATTCCACTTTGATGGTCAGGTTAACACACTGTCATAAGCAATTCAAATGTGATGTCTGTTACAGTTCCTGTAGCGCGTGATGCTCCTGCGCCTGGGAGAAAGGCACATGCACTAGCTTCTTGAGCTCTCTGCCTTGACCAAAGTGCTTCTCGCCTGTCACACACCATCCACTCGCTCTTCCCCCTCCTCACCATTCCCCAAGAAAAGAATTTCACAAATGTCTACATTGTCTGGCAGTTGCAGCAATCATCATATATATGTTCTACTTTAATATATTGTAAGCGAGCCAAGCTAAGATGCCTGAATTGAGCAGATATTCAGATCACGGGCTAAGTAAGGCACTGTTAAAGAAAACGTCCCACTTTAGGGTAAACTCAATGTCCAACGGCTCTGGAATATTTCGAGGCCGCAAAGTAAATAGATGTTTCTGACTAAAGTTTGCTCTTCATTTTTTACTTCTATTCTCTCAAAGTCTGTTGTTGCAAGCATTGCAATAGTTTGTTTTTGCCATTCAGGCTGGACATCACAAGGAGGCCATTCAGCCCATTGTGTAGGTGCCGACTCTTTGAAAGAGCTATCTCAATTAGTCCCACTTTTCTGCTCTTCCTCATAGCATTTCATCTTTTTCACTTTTCAACTTTTTTTTTTTAATTTCATGGTATGTAGGCATCGCTGGCAAGGCCAGCATTTGTTGCCCATCCCTAATTGCCCTTGGGAACTATATATCCAATTCCCTTTTAAAAGTTGCTATTGAATCAGCTTCCACTGCCCTTTCAGGCAGCACATTCCAGATCATCATAGCTGACTGGTTTTTAATTTTCTTAGCAATGTAATAGTTAACTTGCCTAATACTTGTTTTGGAAAAAGGATAACTCCAGCTATTTCAGATAGCTTTTAGATTAAAATGCTGTTTTTGTTTTACTGTGCGTGTTTTTTTTTCTCATTTCACATCCAATCGATGAAAGAATGTGACTTATTACACTAGCTGTGCTGGGGACAGCTCCCTTGGTTATTCTGTTAATTATAGATAATTATCCAATTTTCTTCTCCGCATAGGTTGATGGCATTCTGAAAGCTGTGCTACGCGATGAAATAATTGCCTGGCACAAGAAGACTCAAGAGGACACCTCCTCGCCGCTCTCGGCAGCCGGCCAGCCTGAGAACATGGACAGCCAGCAGCTGGTCTCGCTGGTTCAGAAGGCGGTGACTGCCATTGTAACCCGGCTGCACAGCCTGGCCCAGTTCGAGGGTGGAGAGAGCAAAGTCAACACACTTGTCGCAGCTGCCAACAGCCTGGACAACCTCTGTCGCATGGACCCCGCCTGGCACCCGTGGCTGTGAGGCCGGAACATTTGATCCCCAGTCGGGGCAGGGGGAGGAGAGTATGGTTGTTGTGTCAAGATTTTTTTTTTATTATTGCAACGTGCAGTGATAGACACACCAAATTCTACGATTCTTTTTCCTTGTTGGACTTGACCACCTCAGCCTCCAGTTTGTAACATTTTTGTTTATTTTGCGTAACTCTGTTGGATCATGTGTGACCTCTGGTTTTTAGATGGAACCATTGATTAAGACCTGTACAGGGGAGAGTGATTAAAATAACAATACCTCAATCCTTTTGACACTGGTAGCAGTATTACTAGATGCTGACTGCTCTGGAGAGGTTACTTTCAGAAAGCACAATGCTAAGTGTGCAAAGTGCCCTCAGAATCTTGTGCCAACGGTGGGCCATGTTTCACGCAGTTCATGTGAGGTGCACGTTCAGTGAACGGGTGGGGACAGATGCAGTGGCCTCTGCGTGAGAGTGTTCATTAAAAGATGTCTAAAAAAGACATTGGAAAGGAGGTGAGGGGAAGGGAAGCAGTGAAAGTTTAACATTGCACTGGTAAAGCAAAAAGTTTTACCATCAAGTGCTCAGTTAGTAACTGCACACTTGTATCCCTGCACTGGGTCAATGGAGGTGGGGAATAATGCATGAGTGAGCTGAGTTACTCAATGGTTTTAATTATGCACTACTCAGCATTGTTTGTCAAACATTGCAGAATTCCTGCATGGTTTTAAAAAAGAATCTCACTTACCACAGAGTATTTTCGATATAAACAGATGCCTTTTGCAGATTATTTCAAGAAAGTGGAGGGGTTCTAAAGAGAGGTTTCTGTCGCAACAATAACAAGCAAGTACTGCACTTTTGTAAGATTCGGGAAGTATTGCGGTTTCAGCCGTGAAGTGTTTTTACTGTTTTGTACCATGCTCAAGAGTCATTGGTTCAAATTAGGAGGAATCTATTTCTCTACATAAATTGGATGCCAGTGTTGGCCGACCAGAGTTGAGGTTGGCTGGCTGTGTAAAATGGCTGCTTTTATTTTATTTCTTTTCTTTGTAGCATTCTGAAAAGGGAGCCGTCACTGAAACTTAACAAGTCATTCCTTCTGCATTCTGTGCGAAATGCTAGCTGGAATTCCGGTTAATGCTGGAATCTACAATCAGCAAGGATGCAAGAATGAGTTTGGGTATTTGCCACACCCCCTTACGCTGTTTAAGATGCCTCTACAAAGGTTTTGTGGGTTTTTCCAAGGGTATTGTCAGCAGCTTTACACCTTTTCAAAACAGATGTATTTTTACTGATACAAGTCAGTTTTAGTCCTGTATATCTTGTATAAGTTCTATTGCTCAGTGCGGCCAGTACCTTTTGTAATTTATGAACTTTTTATTTTTACTTTTTAAGAAAAATGTTGAGTGCTTTGCCAACAATAACTTTGGGATTGGTCCATCATGTTGAAAAGAATTACATTTTGTACAGAACCTGTTTGCAAAGAATAAACCATTTTATAATGAAAACCATTTTCACTGGCATTTGTGTCTGTTCCAAGGTTCTGATGAAAGGTCACAGACCTGAAACATTAACTCTGTTTCTCTGTCCACAGATGCTGCCAGAACTGCTGTGTACTTCCATCATTTTCTGTTTTTATGCAAGGTTTTACTGGTTTTCGGACACTCGCAGTTCATTTTGCAGATGTGCTACATCACATGCCAACGTAGCGAAGCAAATTTTCTGGGCATCCTCCATTCTGCCCCAAGCATACAATATTTAATCATTTTTCCCAACAGTGTTGTTGGATTCTGCCTCAGCTTTTCTAATGTGTGCAGCTGTTTTTGATTAGCGAGTATAAATCCTGTCATAGCTTTCCTCTTCCTTATAGAACTTAGAGCCATAGAAAAGTTACGGCTCAGAACCAGTCATGTCTGCGCTGGCTGAAAAAACTAGCTGCACGTTCTCATCCCACCTTCCAGCACCTGGTCTGTAGCCTTGCAGGTTACAGCACTTCTAGATACCTTTTTAAATGAGTTGAGGGTTTCTGCCTCCACCACCGATTCGGGCAGCGAATTCCAGGCACCAACCACCCTCTGGGTGAAAAAGCTTTTCCTCATGTCCATTCTAATCCTTCTACCAATCGCCTTAAATCTGTGCCCCCTAGTAATTGATCTCTCTGCTAGGGGAAATAGGTCCCTCCTGTCTATCTAGGCCCCTCATAATTTTGTACGCTTCAATTAAGTCACCCCTCAGCCGCCTCTGTTCTAAGGAAAACAACCCTAGCCTATCCAATCTTTCCTCATAGCTGCAATTTCCAAGCCCTGGTGACATTCTTTAAATCTCCTCTGTACTCACTGCAGAGCAATTCTGTCCTTCCTGGAATGTGGTGACCAGAACTGTACGCAATACTCCAGCTGTGGCCTAACCAGCATTTTATACAGTTCCAGCATTATATCCCTGATTTTGTATTCTATACCTCGGCAAATATAGGAAAGCAATCCATATGCCGCCTTTACTACTTTATCTACCTGTCCTGGCACTTTCAGGGACCTGTGGACATGCACTCCAAGGTGTCTCACTTCCTCTATCCCTCTCAATATCCTCCTGTTTATTGTGAATTCCCTTGCTTTGTTTGCCCTCCCCAAATGCATTACCTCACTTCTCTGGATTGAATTCCATTTGACACTTTTCCGCCCACTCAACCAAACCATCGACATCATTCTGGAGTCTACGACTATCCTCTTCACTATCAACTGCACGGCCAATTTTTGATTCATCTACAAATTTCCCAGTCGTGCCTCCCACATTTTAGTCCAAATCATTAATAGGATATGCCACAAACAGCAAGGGACCCAACACTGAGCCCTGTGGAATGCCACTGGAAACCGCTTTCCATTCGCAAAAACATCTGTTGACCATTACCCTTTGTTTCCTGTCACTGAGCCAATTTTGGATCCAACTCGCCACACTCCCCTGTATCCCATGGGCTTTTACTTTTCTGACCAGTCTGCCATGTGGGACCTTGTCAAATTCCTAACTAAAATCCATGTAGACAACATCTACTGCACTACCCTCATCAGTGCTCCTTGTTACTTAAAAAAATTTAAATAAGTTAGTAAGACACAACCTTCCCTTAACAAATCCATGCTGACTATCCTTGATTAATCCGTGCCTTTCTAAGTGACAGTTTATCCTATCTGTCAGAATTGGTTCTAATAATTTTACCACCACCGAGGTCAGACCAACAAGCCTATAATTATTTGACCTATCCCTCGCATGCTTTTTAAACAATGGAACAACACTCGCAGACCTCCAATCCTCTGCTACCTTGCCTGTATCTGGTGAAGATTTGAAAATGATCCTCAGAGCATCTGCTATTTCCTCCCCGGCTTCCTTTAACAGCCTGGAATACAATCCATCTGGCCCTTGTGATTTATCCACTTTCAAGGATGTCAGACCCTCTAGGACTTCCTCTCTCGTTATGCTTATCGTATCTGATATTTCACACTCCTCTTACTACAATGTCTGCATCATCCCTCCCTGGGCAAGTGGATGAAGTAGCAGTGGGTGACCATTTTGGAGATAGTGACCATAATACAGTTATATTTAGCGTTATTATGGAAAAGGACAACGGTAGAACAGGAGTAAAAGTTCTAAATTAGGGGAAGGCAAATTTTACATAACTGAGAGGTGATCTGGCGAAAGTGGACTGGATACAGCTACTTGAAGGAAAATCAGTGGCAAACAAGTGGGAGGCATTCAAAAGCGAGATTCTATGGGCACAGTGTAGACATATCCCCACAAAGAAAAAGGGTGGTACTGCCAAATCTAGAGCCCCCTAGTTATCTAGAAGCATGCAGAGTAAAATATAGCAGAAAAAGAAAGCTTGTGACTGTCACAAAAAGCTTAATACTTTAGAAAGCTTTGAGGTGCATAGAAAGTGCAGGGGTGAAGCAAATAAAAACGTTTTCCTCAGGTCATATCTTGGATACCAACTTGCACCCCAACTTATCCAGTTTAACTGCATCTGAGGCCTTCTGTAAGGGAGGAGGAGAGGAGTCCCAGATTTCCACTGCCCTTTGTATGAAGAAGTGCTTCCTGACATCACTCCTGAATGGCCTGGCTCTAATTTTAAGGATGTGAACCGCCCCACCCCCCCCATGTTCTGGACTCTCACCATCCAGAGGAAATCGTTTCTCTCTATCTACCCTATCAAATACTTTAATCATAAATAACTCAATTAATTCACCCCTTAATCTTCTATACTGAAAGAAATACAAACACAGTCAATGGAACCTGTCCTCATAATTTAACCTTTCTAGCCCTGGCGCGCACATTTTGTTTTTGGCCTTGCTTTCCTGATAGAGGCTCCTCAGTCTGTTTGACCTCGCGTGCGTTTTTACCATTTCACAACTTTTCCTTTCAAAAATCAATTGGATGACTGATCTTACACTAGCTATTTTGCCTGTTTTTTTTTTCTTGTATGTGCCCGGTTTTATTTTTAATCTAATGAATCTTGCCTAATCCTATAAACCTAGTTGTGGCATGGGTCACGCAAGTGTCTTAAAAGCTCTTCATTTCTAAGCGCAACTTCAGCTCAATACTTCAGACTCGATAAGCTTCAACACCAAAAAAAAAACCTCCAGAAATTCAGAACTGTGACATGTTTTGACATAGTTGAGTTACTGCTCAAGTATGTCAAAACATGCCAAAATTATGCATTTCTATACTGAGTGCATTTAAAAATATGCCTCTACAGAAGTTTCTATTAAAGGGTATGTATCTCCTTGTAGATTACTGTCCAATATGAAACAAGTGATAGGATTCTTTTGTGTTGTTAATAGATTTCTCTCAGAGTTCAACCAGTGGCCGATGTACATGGGTGAGCCTTGCAATCGTGAGGAGGGTCAATCACTGAGGAGGTGGATCAGTTATTGAGGATCAATCTTCTGAAACAAGGGGCTGCATTTCGTAAAACAATTCATGACTGCTGTTCTCCAGCTTTACTGCACTTCAAAATTATCCAGTTATCTGTATATTTATGACTTCAGATAGAATCGGACATATTTATAGCCAGTAGAAAGGCTGCATATGAACTTGTGTTGCCCCTGAAAGCAATTCCATGTTTTAAAAAAAATGTTTTGACTCTGTTGCTGAGCAATTTCTCTTCTGATTTTGATATGCTTGAATTAGCTTGTCACTTATTAAACTGGAAAACCAGTGTCGACACTGACTGTCACGGGTCTCGCTAGAGAATCCTGGCTTGCTGAATGATGGATTGTCACCGTGATTGGATTATCTGTCCGCTGCCATTGAGAAAGAAGAGGAGAAAAATAATAAAGCTTAGTAGTTAAGCACGCAGGCCATTCGGCCCTTCGAGCCTACTCCGCCATTCAATAAAATCATGGCCGATCTACCTCCATTCCACCCTCCCCCTCGATCCCCATATTCCTTGATTCCTTTAGTGCCCAAAAATCTATCAACTTCTGTCTTAAATATACTCAACGACTGAGCCTCCACCACTCTGAGGTAGAGAATTCCAAAGATTCACATTCCTTTGAGTGAAGAAATTTCTCCTCATCTCAGTCCTAAGTGACTGACCCCTTATTGTGAGACTGTGACCCTGTGTTCTAGATTCCCCAGCCAGGGGAATAAATAAAAATCAAAGGTAGTAGAGAACTCTGTATGAAACTACATGCTTGAAGATAAACCTTTCATCAGAATTGAATGGACTGACGAAAGGGCCATCGACCTGAAACGTTAACTCTGCTTCTCGCTCCACAGATGCTGCCAGACCTGCTGCGTATTTCCAGTATTTTCTGTTTTTATTTCAGATTTCCAGCATCCACAGTATTATGCTTTTGTATTAATGGTAAAAATTTGGCCTATCCGTTCTTTTAAGAGACTTGTGATGTAGTTCACCTTGACATAACTGAATTACACCAATGACTACACTTCAAAGAATACTTCATTGTCTCTAAAGTGCTTTAGGATGTCCTGAGGTTGTGAAAGGTTCAATATGAATGCAAATCTTTTATTTTTCTGCTATTTGCAATGCTACTTCAGAGGGCCTGCTCACTTATTTCTCACTCTCAGCATTGGCTGCGTTGTGTGCTGGTCTACAGCTTAACAAAAAGTTAGCTTCCTAAATTTTCTTTGTGTGTTTTTTTTCTTGTATGGTGTCTCCTGAGTTTCCGATCTCCGTGTTGCCAATGTGTTATATTTTGCGCCAATTGTGAAGGACCATTAGGCACTCCTTGTGCTTTCTGTGGTGCCTGAATTAAGCACTCGAGTTGGTGCGGTAATGCAACGGCTGCTTTCATTTCAGACCCCGGCGCATTCGGCCAAAGATCTAACAAAACAATATCAGAGACGACACTGGAGTGGAAGTGCGATGGGATGTTTGCTACGTTCAGGGGGCTCTCTAGTGTTCAATTCCCAGCGTGTAAATACAACACCACTTCACACCCCTCCTCCTCCCAGCCCTCTGAATTTAAAGGTGACAGCCATCTCCAAGAATGGCTGGGAAACAGGTTTAAAAAAAAACACATATTCAACAACTAGATGTTTCAATGAGGTGATTCAGCTGAGCAGAGATAATCATTTCCAGGTGAGAATGCGACCAATGAGCCAAGCTGACACCTAAGTTAGTGAAGTCCACTCAGAGAGGGCGTAAAATAGTTGATATGTCAAATGGCAATTTCTCACTGGTATTGTAGAGGATGCTGTCCAGACACTCTGGGAAGGACAGCAACTTGCATTCAACACAGCAAACCCTCCAGGGCGTGCTTGTCAGCTGTGCCTCAGTGCGTCAGAAGGTTGTGTGGGTCGAGTCACACTCCAGGATTTAAGCACAAAAGTCTAGGCTGGCATTCCAGTGCAGTGCAGTGCTGTTCGAGTTGCTGTATTTCGGATTAAACCGAGGCCCCGTCTGCCCTCTCAGCTGGATGTAAAAGATCCCATGACATTGCGAAGACGAGCTGACAGCCCCCCACTTTACTTTCATTTTTAGTCATTTTTAGTTATTTTTTCTTCCCTTTTTTTTGCATTCCTTTTTACATTTTTTACAATCTTTTTTTGCATTTATTTCATTTCATCTTAGTTTGTTCAGTTTGCTTACCCACTGTTTTTTTCAGGTTGTTTTTCTTCAGGTTTGCACTTGCTGATGTTCAATATTCAGTATATTCACACCTATTCTGTACTAATGCTTTGTCTTTCAATACATCATTAACATATTGTTTGCCTTTGCTCCGTGACCTATGTGGCCTGGTCCAATCTGCACCTTCTCCTTTGTTATCTCTTGCCCAACCCCCACCTCACTTGTTTATAATCTGTGACTTTTCTAATATTTGTCAGTTCCGAAGAAGGGTCACTGACCCGAAACGTTAACTCTGTTTCTCTTTCCACAGATGCTGCCAGACCTGCTGAGTGAATCCAGCATTTCTTGTTTTTGTTTCAGATTTCCAGCATCCGCAGTATTTTGCTTTTAGTTATCTCAGGTGTCCTGCCAAATATTTATCCTTCAATCAACATCACAAAAACGGATCACCTGGTCATTATCACATTGCTGTTTGTGGGAGCTTGCTGTGCACAATTTCGCTGCTGTGTTTCCTACATTACAACAGTGACTACACTTCGAAAGTATTTCATTGACTTTAAGGTGCTTTGTAACATCTGGTGATCAGGAAAGATGCCACATAAATGCAATTTCTTTTTGTTTTAAGAGCGTCATCAATAAAACTGACACCAAACCAAAGAAGGAGATATTGGGTGAGATGACCAAAAACTTGGTAAAGAGGTAGGTTTCAAGAGCATCTTAAATTAGGACAGTGCGGAAGGAGCAATGGCCTGAATCTAACTGCTATAAACTGATGTGGGATACTGAATGGAGGTGTCTGAGTTACGGAAATCTGTTCCCCAGCAATAACATCCCTCACTTTTTTTTTACAGAACCTACAAGGAGAAATGAACGATTGGATCAAATTGAAATAATTGTAACAGGGTCAGTAATCCCACTCATGAGAGTACCATCCTGTGGGAGGATAAAGTGTCTATAAACAGAAATTTACCATTAACGAAGTGTTATAAATTGGAAATATCTCTTTGCTTCCATTAGTTACCTCTGTAAAGCAGAAATTAATCCTCATCCAGAATATTTCACTGGCAATTGTGGTGGTGAATTAAAAATCAGATATGTTTCACTGATTGAGGTTGATTAAGGGTACCAGTTCATAACTGTTGATGGACATGTCATTAGCATTTGATTTGTCATTAATTAGCCGTGCTCCTACATATCTAATCGTTGAATTTTAATCGGAAAGTCCAATGGAATGTGCTGCTTGTCAGATGGTTGGATTGCTGCCTCAGATCGACATCGGCATGTCCTGAGATACTGTCAGAGCTGGCCTCTGCTCTCCCTCTCTGGGTGCTGACTAAACTGTCGAGTATTTCCAAATGTTTTATGCGATTCATCATTTTAATGATATCACCAGCAAGAACCATTTAAGTCGAGCTGTGTCTGAAATTTACAAGTGACTGGTTTATGGAATACAATTTTATTAGCATTAGCGAGAAAATATTTCCACTTTTACATTGTGCATTTCTACAGAGTAGGAAAAGGCTCTTGCTACTGAAAATCCAAATCCTTGGTGGTTGGTTCAGTCCTGCTCTCCACACTCCATCCCTTCACATCGGTGAAGCCATACCTTGGAGAAGCCACAGCCACTGACAGGCCACATCCACAATCTAAAAGAAACACACATCTCCTGCCTCTGTAATGCTACAAGGCTACTATCAAGGTTTACTAGGATGATCTCAGAACTGACAGGGTTATATCATCAGAAAATATATCTAGAAAAGAGAAGACTGAGGGGTGACCTGCTAGAGGCCTTTAGATTATGAAAGGGTTTGATAGGATGAATATAGAGAAGATACTTCCACTTGCAGGGAGACCAGAACTTGAGGCCATCAATATAAGATAGTCACTAATAAATCCAATAGAGAATTCAGGAGAAACTTCTTTACCCTGAGAGTGTTGGAAATGTGGGATCTCATAAGTTGTTGTTGAAGTGAACTGATGCATTTAAGGGAAACTTAGATAAACACAGAAGGATATGCTGATAGGGTGAGAGAAGAAGGTGGGAGGAGGCTCATGTGGAGCATAAATGCTAGCACAGACTAGTTGGGCCGAATGGTCTTGTTTCTGTGCTGTAAGTTTTTTGTATTTATTCGGGGATGTGGGCAGTGCTGGCAAGGCTAGAATTTATTGCCCATCTCTAATTGCCCTTGAGAAGGTGGTGGTGAGTTGCCTTCTTGAACCGTTGCAGTCCTGGGGTGGAGGTACAACAACAGTGCTGTTAGGAAGGGAGACCCAGCAACAGTGAAGGAACGGCGATATAATTCCAAGTCCCGGTGGTGTGTGGCTTGGAGGAGAACTTGCAAGTTGTGGTGTTCCCATGCATCTGCTGCCCTTGTCCTGCTAGGTGGTAGAGGTCACAGGTTTGGAAAGTGCTGTCAAAGGAGCCTTGGTGAGTTGCTGCAGTGCATCTTGTAGATGGTACACACTGCTGCCACTGTGCATCGGTGGTGGAGAGAGTGAATGTTGAAGGTGGTGGATGGGGTGACAATTAAGCGGGCTGCTTTGTCCTGGATGGTGTCGAGCTTCTTGAGTGTTGTTGGAGCTTTAACCATCTAGGCAAGTGGCATCACACTACTGACTTGTGCCTTGGAGATGGTGGACAAGCATTGGGGAGACAGGAGGTATGTTACCTTAGAATTCCCAGCCTCTGACCTGCTGTTCAAGCCACAACATTTATGTGGCTGGTCCAGTTCAGTTTCTGATCAATGGTGACACCCAGAATGTTGACAGTGGTGGATTCAGCGATTGCCATTGAATGTCAAGGGGAGATGGTTAGATTCTCTCTTGTTTGAGATGGTCATTGCCTGGCACTTGTGTGGCACTTATCAGCCCAAGCCTGGATGTTATCCAGGTCCTGCTGCATCTGGACATGGGCTGCTTCAGTATTTGAGGAGTCGCGAATGATGAACATTGTGCAGTCATCAGCGAACATCCCCACTTCTGATCTTATGATGGAGGGAAGGTCATTGAAGCAGCTGAAGATAGTTGCGCCTAGGGCACTACCCTGAGGAATTCCTGCAGTGATGTCCTGGGACTCAGATGATTGACCTCCAACAACCACAACCATCCTCCTTTGTGCTGGGCATGACTCCAATCAGCGGAGAATTTTCCCCCTGATTCCCATTGACTCCAGTTTTGCTAGGGCTCCTTGATGTCACACTCGGTCAAATGCTACCTTGATGTCAAGGGCAGTCCCTCTCACCTCACCTCCGGAGTTCAGCTCTTTTGTCCATGTTTGGACCAAGGCTGTAATGAGGTCAGGAGCTGAGTGGCCATGGCGGAACCCAAACTGAGTGTCAGTGAGCAGGTTATTGCTGAGCAAGTGCCGCTTGAAAGCACTGTCGATGACCCCTTCCATCACTTTGCTGATGATTGAGAGTAGGCTGATGGGGCAGTAATTGGCCAAGTTGGATTTGTTCTGCTTTTTGTGTACAGGACATATCTGGGCAATTTTCCACATTGCCGGGTAGATGCCAGATGTTCTGGAGCAGCTTGGCTAGGAGCGTGGCTAGGTTTGGAGCACAAGTTTTCAATTCCAATGCCCCAATGTTGTCAGGGCCCATAGCCTTTGCAGTATCCAGTGCCTTCAGTGAGTGAAGTGAATCGAATTGGCTGAAGACTGGCATCTGCAATGCTGAGGACCTCAGGAGGAGTCCAAGATGGATTAACCACTCGGCACTTCTGGCTGAAGATGGATGCAAATACTTTAGCCTTGTCTTTTGCACTGATGTGCTGGTACTATGTATTATATGTACAAACTTTGCTCCCAATCACTGGCGCCAAGTTTCAAATTTCCATAAAAAATCTATTTGCCATTCCTTTATCATAGTTTCTGGAATTTGTTGCTGGCTGGTGAGGTGGGGGCTGCCTGCCCTTAGAGTGAGAGCTGGACAGGTTCTTGACAGTGGCAGAGACCCCATCATATAGCAGGTAAGTGTCTTAATAGTGATCGCGTGTTCTGTGTTTTGATTGTTTGAAGGCACGGGGAGGAATTTTCCAGAGTATTTTTTTCCTCTTATTTTTGCGGGGTGAGGGGCAGTGCTTAATCAGGATTTTCCGACCATTATGACTGTGGGGCAGACTTGGTGAACAAACTGGTCTATTCCTACCCATCAATTTCATATGTTCGTATCATTTGATGTTGAAGTATTAGGAATCCTAACAATTCAATCATTCTCATTTCAAATTAAAGTGCAGCAATGGACAGTTAAATTGCAGAAGTAAAGCTTTGATCTTGTGCTTTCTGTGGCAGCTCAAGTCAGATTGTATGAAAGCCAGAAGGGAGTGACAATGTGACAGATCTTCAGTAGAGGGGGAGATGGTGGCATAGTGGTAATGTCACTGAACTAATAATCCAGAGGCCCAGGCTAATGCCCTGGGGACACGGTTTCAAATCCCACCATGGCAGCTGGTGGAATTTAAATTCAATGTGTTGAATTAATTTTTTAAAATCTGGAATTGAAAGCTAGTCTCAGTAATGGGTGCTATAAAACAATCATTGGTTGTCCTAAAATCCCATCTGGTTCACTAATGTGAAGGAAATCTGGCCTACCTGTGACTCTAAACACACAGCAATGTGGTTGACTCTTAACTGCCCTCTGAAATGGCCTAGCAAGCCACTCAGTCGTCAAGGGCAATTAGGGATGGGCAACAAATGCTGGCCTTGCCAGTGATGCCCACATCCCATGAAAGAATAAAAAAAATACACTGTGACACCAGATTGAATTATGAAGGTTTAAACATGGTTCAGAGGGCATTGGTGAAGTACCTGAATTCTAATCACTCACTTATAATGTCCTTACTGTTTCTAGAAAATATCCCACAATAATACCAAGTGTCCCTGAATGACAGACCTCACAACAGCCTAGCACGCCCTTGCACGATTAAATTTCAGTTTGATAACCCAAGGGTCAAGGGCTACATTGCAAGAGCTGACAGGTATGTGAGCGTGCTCGAAAAAACATTCATTGTTCTTGGATAAATAGAGAACATTTAATTTGTGTGTGTGTGTGTGTGGAGACAGAAAGGACTCATTAATTCCAGGTTGGGTTGTTTTGACAGCCTCTTGTCAGTCATTGTGACAAATACCCAGCAGACACGGGCTCGCTACATCCAGCTGCTCACACCACTAGTAGCATATTTCGGATGAGGTACTTGCTCCTGTGTCCTTAATGGTCCTCCTCTTGGAGAGACTGCACTGTGTGGGAAAGTGCAGCCTTACAAATCCTGTCTGTCTGCAATCCCTGAGGTCAGACTGCATTTCTGTGGAAATAACCATTCTGTGGGATAGGAATCTTTCTTATCATTTGTTAATTATTTTAAAAAACACACACACAATGTTCTCAGTGCATCCTGTACTAAAGAAGTGCTGTGCCCTCTGCTGAAAGTCATTTAGCACTGGAGGAAGTGGTGTGGCTGATTTTTGTACTGAGACTGTAAGATATTGTCAAGGTCAGGCAACATTAACAGGCCGGGGAGCTTACCATTTCTTGGGTCTATGATGTCTCACGACCCCTCTCAATATCTTGAAACTCGCTCCAACCCGACCTCTAACCCTCTGTTTTAATTTTGAATCCGGAAGAACGAGTTCAAATCCCACTATGGCAGTTTGAGAAATTTGGTATAGAAAAATCTGGAAATTAAAAAAAAAATTGATCTGTAAAAATGAGCACAAAGCTGTTAGATTGTTGGTGGTTCAATAACGTCCTTTAGGAGGAAGGAAACCTGTCATCCTTACCCGGTCTGGGCCTATAGGTGATTCCAGTCCCACACCAGTGTGGTTTGCCCTTAACTGCCCTCTGCAGTGATCTAGTCAGACACTCAGTCGTATCAAATCTCGATTCTGCAGCAGTTCAAGAAGAAAAACGCAACAACACCTTCTCGGTTCCCCAACAGCGAGTTCCCGGTGTCTGGAATCCCACTCCTGCACCATTGAGTAGGAGTCGGCAAAGCCAAATGTAAAATAAGACCCAGGAGGTAAAGTGGCTGCTTGCCTTGATTTGAAAGTCAGTTTCAGATCACAACTCCTCTTGACTAGGTAACTGGCAAAGGAACAGAGGAGGCTGAGGGGAGATTTAATTAGTGTGTATAAAATGATGAGGGGGCCTACTTAGAGTGGGTAGGAAGAAGATATTTCCATTAGCAGAGAGGCCAATAACCAGGGGGCTGAAATTTAAAGTCATGGGTAAAAGGTTTAGAAGGAAGTTGAGGAGTAATGAGGGTGGTGGGGGTCTGGAACTCACTGCCTGAAAGGGTAATAGAGGCAGAAACCCTCATTGCATTTAAAAAAAAAACTACTTAGATATGCACTGGAAGTGCCGTAACCTAGAGAAATACAGACCAAGAGCTGGAAAGTGGGATTAGGCTGGATAGATATTTTTCAGTTGGCAGGGACAGGATGGGCTAAATGCCATGCATTTTCCATATTTCTAAAAAACCAAAGGGGGCTGAAGAGATTATTTTTTTAATGCTGTGACTTATGATCTGGAATGCACTGCCTAAAATGGTGGTGGAAGCAGATTCAATAATCTTTTTCAGAAGGGAATTGGATATATACTTGAAAAGGAAGGGATGTGGGGAGCGGGGCTAATTGGATAGCTGTTTCAAAGAACTGACACGGCCACAATGGGCTGAATGGAGCATAGGAACATAGGAACAGGAGTAGGCCATTCAGCCCATCGAGCCTGCCCCGCCATTCACTATGATCATGGCTGCTCTCCCACTTCAATGCATTTTTCCCCACACTATCCTCATATCCCTTAATGTCATTTGTATTTAGAAATCTATCAATCTCTGCTTTAAACATACTCAATGATTGAGCTTCCACCGCCCTCTGGGGTAGAGAATTCCAAAGATTCACAACCCTCTGAGTAAAGAAATTTCTCCTCATCTCTGTCCTAAGTGGCTTCCCCCTTATTTTGAAAGTGTGTCCCCTGGTTCTAGACTCCCCAGCCAGGGAAAACATCTTAGCTGCATTTAGCCTGTCTATCCCTTTAAGTATTTTGTAGATTTCAATGAGATCACCTCTCATTCCTCGAAACTCTAGAGAATAAAGGCCCAGTTTCCCCAATCTCTCTTCATAGGACAGTCCCACCATCCCGGGAACAAGTCTGGTGAACCTTCGTTGCACTCCCTCTATGGCAGTAATATCCTTCCTAAGGTAAAGGGACCAAAACTGCGCACTGTACTCCAGGTGCAGTAATTGCCTCCTTCTGTACCATGGCCTCCTGTAATTGCCTCCAACCCCCAGTTTAAAGTGGGGACCCAAAAAAGCTGCACTTGGATGGACTGTTCACGACTCTTTAGTTCCTCCTGTGCAATACCTTTGGATGGTGTCACCCAAATCTGTCTCATGCTTTTCGTGTCCATTTAAATCTAACTTGCTTCTGTGAGTTTCTGAATTTTGTGATTGTTGTGGGGTGGGCTGTGTTGTTTGATGCTCCCATCTGGAACCCTCTATACAACCCACTTCTTCAGCAGAAATCTACAGACTAATTGACTTTTATAGGCTGCAGTTTAATGGCAAGTGCTCAGGATAGTTTTAAAAGAACATCAAATATCAGAAGGGAACCTGAATCTCATTTAATATATAAAAAAGACTACAGGGTATTTACCTAAATTGCTTACACACTCAATCAGATTCATTAAATCTTAATGAAGGTGGATGCACAAAACTTAGCATGGGAGCCAGATGACCACCCAATATATGTGAGGCGGACCCTTATTTATGTTAATCTGAAATGAACACAGTTGTACTGAAAAGGCAACAGAGTATTACGTTTATTATTGGGATGGAGATTAATATAATCCATGCGACAGCTGCCTCTCACACCTTATTCCACATTCCCAATGATTTTAATTAGTCATATTCCGATTGCAGCAATATTCATTCTGCCACTGACCTTTTTCTCAAATGTCAGTCCTGCCATATTTGTTAAGGATGGTATTGGGTTGTGATTTTGATGAGATATAATAGGCATGAGTTAATAAAATGTCTAGGACAAAATTTAAGACTCCTCTCAATGCCCAATGTGCAGCCCTTGAATCTCAGTGGAAGTGCCAAGACTTTGTGTTTTGCTATTCGTTTTGAGAATCATGCAGACCTGGACAGGTGGTTACAGGCGATCGCAGGACACTGGGCAGGAGGTTACAGGCGATCGCAGGACATTGGGCAGGAGGTTACAGGTGATCACATGACACTGGGCAGGAGTTACAGGACACTGGGCAGGAGGTTACAGGCGATCACAGGACACTGGGCAGGAGGTTACAGGCGATCGCAGGACACTGGGCAGGAGGTTACAAGTGATTGCAGGACATTGGGCAGGAGGTTACAGGCGTTCACATGACACTGGGCAGGAGTTACAGGCGATCACAGGACACTGGGCAGGAGTTACAGGCGATCACAGGACACTGGGCAGGAAGGTTACAGGCGATCACATGACACTGGGCAGCAGTTACAGGCGATCACAGGACACTGGGCAGGAGTTACAGGCGATCACAGGACACTGGGCAGGAGGTTACAGGCGATCACATGATACTAGGCAGGAAGGTTATAGGCGATCGCAGGACACTGGGCAGGAGGTTACAGGTGATCGCAGGACACTGGGCAGGAGGTTACAGGCAATCACATGACACTGGGCAGGAGTTATAGGCGATCACAGGACACTGGGCAGGAGGTTACAGGTGATCGCAGGACACTGGGCAGAAGGTTACAGGCGATCACATGACACTGGGCAGGAGTTACAGGCGATCACACGACACTGGGCAGGAGTTACAGGCGAACACAGGACACTGGGCAGGAGGTTACAGGCGATCACAGGACACTGGGCAGGAGGTTACAGGTGATCACATGACACTGGGCAGGAAGGTTATAGACGATCACAGGACACTGGGCAGGAGGTTACAGGTGATCGCAGGACACTGGGCAGGAGGTTACAGGCGATCACAGGACATTGGGCAGGAGGTTACAGGCGATCACAGGACATTGGGTAGGAGGTTACAGACGATCACATGACACTGGGCAGGAAGGTTATAGACGATCACATGGCACTGGGCAGGAGGTTACAGGTGATCACATGACACTGGGCAGGAAGGTTATGGGCAAACGCAGGACACTGGGCAGGAGGTTACAGGCGATCACATGACACGGGGCAGGAAGGTTATAGACGATTGCAGGACACTGGACAGGCGATTACAGGCGATCACAGAACACTGGGCAGGAGGTTACAGGTGATCACAGAACACTGGGCAGGCGGTTACAGGCGATCACAGAACACTGGGCAGGCGGTTACAGGCGATCACAGAACACTGGGCAGGAGGTTACAGGTGATCACAGAACACTGGACAGGCAGTTACAGGCAATCACAGAACACTGGGCAGGATGGTTATAGACGATCACAGGACACTGGGCAGGAGGTTACAGGTGATCGGAGTACACTGGGCAGGAGGTTACAGGCGATCACAGGACATTGGGCAGGAGGTTACAGGTGATCACATGACACTGGGCAAGAAGGTTATGGGCGAACGCAGGACACTGGGCAGGCGGTTACAGGCGATCACAGAACACTGGGCAGGAGGTTACAGGTGATCACAGAACACTGGACAGGCAGTTACAGGCAATCACAGAACACTGGGCAGGATGGTTATAGACGATCACAGGACACTGGACAGGAGGTTACAGGTGATCGGAGTACACTGGGCAGGAGGTTACAGGCGATCACAGGACATTGGGCAGGAGGTTACAGGTGATCACATGACACTGGGCAAGAAGGTTATGGGCGAACGCAGGACACTGGGCAGGAGGTTACAGGCGATCACATGACACTGGGCAGGAAGGTTATAGGCGATTGCAGGACACTGGACAGGTGGTTACAGGCGATCACAGAACACTGGGCAGGCGGTTACAGGCGATCACAGAACACTGGGCAGGAGGTTACAGGTGATCACAGGACACTGGACAGGCAGTTACAGGCAATCACAGAACACTGGGCAGGCGGTTACAGGCGATCACAGAACACTGGGCAGGAGGTTACAGGTGATCACAGGACACTGGACAGGTGGTTACAGGCGATCGGAAGGATACTGGGCAGGAGGTAACAGCCAATCGCAGGACACTGGACAGGAGGTTATAGGCAATCACAGGACACTGGACAGGAGGTTACAGGCAATCACAGAACACTGGGCAGGAGATTACAGGCGGTCACAGGACACTGGGCAGGAGGTTAAAGGCAATCGCAGGACATTGGACAGGAGGTTACGGGCGATCAGAAGGACACTGGGAAGGAGGTTACAGGTGATCGCAGGACACTGGGCAGGAGGTTACAGGCAATCACATGACACTGGGCAGGAGTTACAGGCGATCACAGGACACTGGGCAGGAGGTTACAGGTGATCGCAGGACACTGGGCAGAAGGTTACAGGCGATCACATGACACTGGGCAGGAGTTACAGGCGAACACAGGACACTGGGCAGGAGGTTACAGGCGATCACAGGACACTGGGCAGGAGGTTACAGGTGATCACATGACACTGGGCAGGAAGGTTATAGACGATCACAGGACACTGGGCAGGAGCTTACAGGTGATCGCAGGACACTGGGCAGGAGGTTACAGGCAATCACAGGACATTGGGCAGGAGGTTACAGGCGATCACAGGACATTGGGCAGGAGGTTACAGGCGATCACATGACACTGGGCAGGAAGGTTATAGACGATCACATGACACTGGGCAGGAGGTTACAGGCGATCACATGACACTGGGCAGGAAGGTTATAGGCGATTGCAGGACACTGGACAGGCGATTACAGGCGATCACAGAACACTGGGCAGGAGGTTACAGGTGATCACAGAACACTGGGCAGGCGGTTACAGGAGATCACAGAACACTGGGCAGGAGGTTACAGGTGATCACAGGACACTGGACAGGCAGTTACAGGCAATCACAGAACACTGGGCAGGATGGTTATAGACGATCACAGGACACTGGGCAGGAGGTTACAGGTGATCGGAGCACACTGGGCAGGAGGTTACAGGCGATCACATGACACTGGGCAAGAAGGTTATGGGCGAACGCAGGACACTGGGCAGGAGGTTACAGGCGATCACATGACACTGGGCAGGAAGGTTATAGGCGATTGCAGGACACTGGACAGGTGGTTACAGGCGATCACAGAACACTGGGCAGGCGGTTACAGGCGATCACAGAACACTGGGCAGGAGGTTACAGGTGATCACAGGACACTGGACAGGCAGTTACAGGTAATCACAGAACACTGGGCAGGCGGTTACAGGCGATCACAGAACACTGGGCAGGAGGTTACAGGTGATCACAGGACACTGGACAGGTGGTTACAGGCGATCGGAAGGATACTGGGCAGGAGGTTACAGCCAATCGCAGGACACTGGACAGGAGGTTACAGGCAATCACAGGACACTGGACAGGAGGTTACAGGCAATCACAGAACACTGGGAAGGAGGTTACAGGCGATCACAGGACACTGGGCAGGAGGTTAAAGGCAATCGCAGGACATTGGACAGGAGGTTACGGGCGATCAGAAGGACACTGGTCAGGAGGCTACAGGTGATCACAGGATACTGTGCAGGAGGTTACAGGCGATCAGAATGACACTGGGCAGGAGGCTACAGGCGATCACAGGACACTGGGCAGCAGGTTACAGGTGATCACAGGACACTGGGCAGCAGGTTACAGGCAAACAGAAGGACACTGGGCAGGAGTCTACAGGCGTGCACAGAACACTGGGCAACAGGTTACAGGCGATCAGAAGGACACTGGGCAGGAGATTACAGGCAATCAGAAGGACACTGGGCAGGAGGCTACAGGCGATCAGAAGGACAGTGGGCTGCTGCACATACTGGGGATTTCAAACAAATTGGGAGGTAAGAATCAGACAGCTGTGCCGTGGTCAATCCCACACATCCGGTTTCCCTGTCCACACGCTCACATGTGCAATGCTTTGTACTCAAGTCCAAAGCAGGAAACTCTACTCCCTCTGTCTTTTTGGATTCCTCCTGCAACCATTCCATGTTCCACCAACATATGTTGGAGAAAGCGAACCAGTGTAGACTTTGAGGACACAAAAACCACAGAAAGAAAGACTTGCATTTCTATAGCGCCTTTCATGGCCTCAGGACCTCCCAAACGCTTTACAGCCAATGATTTACTTTTCAAGTGTAGGCATTGACAATGTAGGAAATGTGGTAGTCAATTTGTGCACAGCAAGCACCCACGCACAAACAGCAATCCAGGTCATCTATTTTCACTGATGTTGACTGAGGGATAAATATTGACCAAGGCACTGCCGAGAACCCCCCCCCACCCCCCACTACTCTTCTTTGAAATGTGGCCATGATATATTTACATGCATCTGAGCAGGCAGATGGGACTTGAGTTTGACATCTCTGACAGTGCAGCACTTCCTCAATACTGCACTGGAGTGTCAGCCTGGATTATCGTGCTGAAACCTCTGGAGTGGAAACCCATAACCTTCTGACTCAGAGGCAGGACTGCTCCCCTCTGAGCTGCCGCTGACTGACTGAGCCACAGGCACTGAGAGTATTGGAAATTCTAGCGTGTCCTCCTTTAAGCAGCATGGCAGAAGGATATAAAAATGCGAAATGCAGCAGGGCCTTGGCCTCAGAATTGACCCAAACTCCTGTCAATCTTTGCACATCCGTACCAGCTTGCCATTCCTGGAGAATATTGAGTTGTGCGTGTACACACAGAAATAGGTCATGATTTGATTTTGAGAGCTGCTTCTGAGAGGGGTGAGCTGCATTGTTTGCCACTGCTGATTAATGCTGCAGGATACAAAGCAATTTACCGTCGATTTTCATTGAACACTTGACTATTTTTCCTCCTTCCAGTGACAGACTGCATAAAAGATGAAGCTTCCTTTTGCCAAATCAGCAAAGAAACACAACTAGGGAACTGGTCAAATACCTGTCAACTTCTGTAGTCTGATGCAGGAAGTGAGACAATTGGAGGAAGGGGCCGAGGAAGGATGGAGCACACCATCTTATATTTCTGTTTCCAGGATGCAGAAACACTTATTCTTTTAGCCTGTGTTTTAGTTTTTAACTTCTTTCATCTCCCTCAATTCTTTCCTTGCGCTGAACATTCCATGACAGGTCTACCATTACCCATCATTCTTTGTGCCCTGTGACCATAGAACCATAGAAAAGGTACAGCACAGAAGGAGGCCATTCAGCCCGTCGTGTCTGTGCCAGCTGAAAACTCTAGCTGCCCAATCTAATCCCACTTTCCAGCACCAGATCCATAGCCTTGCCAGTTACAGCACTTCAGGTGCATGTCCAGGTACCTTTTAAACGAGTTGAGGGTTACTGCCTCCACCATCATTCCTGGCAGTGAATTCCAGACACCCACCACCCTCTGGGTGAAAATTTTTTTCCTCATGTCCCCTCTAATCCTTCTACCAATCACCTTAAATCTGTGCCCCCTGGTAATTGACCTCTCCGCTAGGGGAAACAGGTTCTTCCTGTCTACTCTATCTAGTCCCCTCATAATTTTGTACACCTCAATTAAGTCACCCCCTCAGCCTCCTCTGTTCTAAGGAAAACAACACCAGCCTATCCAATCTTTCCTCATAGCTGCAACTTTCGGGCCCTGGCAACATTCTTGTAAATCTCCTCTGCACTCTCTCCAGAGCAATTATGTCCTTCCTGTAATGCGGTGACCAGAACTGTACGCAATACTCCAGCTTTGGCCTAACCAGCATTTTATACAGTTCCAGCATTACATCCCTGCTTTTGTACTCTATACCTCGGCCAATAAAGAAAAGCATTCCATATGCCTTCTTCAACACTCTATCTACCTGTCCTGCCAACTTCAGGGACTTGTGGGCATGCACTCCAAGGTCTCTCATTTCTTCTACCCCTCTCAATATCCTCCCATTTATTGTGTATTCTCTCGCTTTATTTGCCTTCCCCAAATGCATTACCTCACACTTACCTGGATTGAATTCCATTTGCCACTTTTCCGCCCACTCAACCAAACCATTGATATCTTTCTGGAGTCTACGGCTATCCTCTTCACTATCAACTACACAACCAATTTTTGTGTCATCAGTAAATTTCCCAATCATGCCTCCCACATTTAAGTCCAAATCATTAATATATACCACAAACAGCAAGGGACCCAACACTGAACCCTGTGGAACACCACTGGAAACAGCTTTCCATTCACAAAAACATCCATCGACTACTACCCTTTGTTTCCTGTCCCTGAGCCAATTCTGGATCCAACCTGCCACATTCCCCTGTATCCCATGGGCTTTCATTTTATCTACTTCCTGTAACCTCCTGCCCAGTGTCTCTGATCTCTCTTTATTAGGAGCATAGGGATTGTGGGATAAAAGACAAAAGTCCATCTATTTCACCTTTACTGTCCTGGTAGTCACATGATACAATAGTAATGAAGTTTTCTGCAGGAACGAGAAGGCTGGGTGTAAGGTGGGAACTGATCGAGGTCTTTAAGATTATGAAAGGCTTTAATAGGGTGGACATACAGAAGATTTCTCCACCCTATGGGGAAGTCCAACACTAAGCCCCATAAATATGATAGTCCCTGATTAATCCAACAGGGAATTCAAGAGGAACTTCTTTACCCAGAGAATAATTTGACCCACATATAATAGTTGAGGCAAATTGCATAAATACATTTCAGTCGAGGTTAGATAAACACACGAAGGAGAAAGGAACAGAAGGATATATTGGTAGGGTGAGATGATGATGGGTAGGAGGAGGCTCGTGTGGAGCATAAGCACCAGCATAGATGTGTTGGGCCGAATGGCCTGTTTCTGTGCTGTAAATTCAATGTAATTACACAAGCAACGTCCATCTCCTGTTAATTAGAATTTCCAGTTAAGGACCTTGGGTGATTCCATTCTAATGATCTCAATGCTGATCCGAATAGCAATCAAAATAGCAAACAACCTGCTAACTACAGTTTGGAAGAGCAGCAATTAATTAGTTGCAATTGACTTAGAAGCCTGATCAATCCTTATGTTGGATATTTTTGGGGAAAAACAAAGTACAATTTAAAGCACAAACTAATTAATACAAGGTCACAGGTAAAGAAGTTGGCACACAGTAATAAACAAGATTAGAAGCAGCTTAAGGTGAAGGGCTGTGGGGCATATCCAGGAAAGCTATTAACCTTCAACTGATATTAAAGGCTTTAATAAGAAAGAGCAGAAGTTACTGTGGGTTTTAATAGGGCTTTGTTTGAGAAGCTAGTGCTCACTGTGTTCATCATTGTTAATTAGCTACAGGTTCAATGGAACTTTGACTTTCAAGATGAGACCACAGAGGTATTAGATACTCGACAGAGCCGTCAAGGAAACACAAGTGGAATATGGAAGAGTCGAGATGTAATTAGTTTAATTGCACTGCTAAAGTTCCGCACCCCCATCCTGTGCTTGTCATTTCTAACACGGCAGGTTTTCAATCCTCTTGCGTCAGTGGGTCGTGCTCTCAATTCTGTGTCAGAAGTTGTGGGTTCAAGTCCCATTCCAGAGACTTCAGCTCACATTCCAGGCTGATGTTCCCAGTGCTTCCAGGCTGATGTTCCCGGTGCTGAGGGAATGCTGCACTGTCGGAGGGACTGTCTTTCGGGCGAGATGTTAAGCCGAGGTCTCCCCCGCTTAGAAGGACAAAGGTAGCAGGTGTGTGGGGGCATCACCAAACGTGGGCTATACCTTGTCTGGACAGAAACAGGGACACTTTCAGCCTCAGCCTGGAGCAGGAAGGGATTGGGAAAATTGGCCCAAAAATTCTCTCTTCCTCGAATGTTTTCCTGGGAACAGATTTGTTTTTTTTTTCATATTAACAACATCCTTTGTGGAAATCGAATTGATTGATAGCCCAATTTGTTACAATGTCTTATAAAGCAGGATTCTCATGTTACACGTCTTAAAGGTAATTAACACAGGAACCCATCTTACACTGCCTGTAAACCACCCTGACTCCCAAAGTATGACACAGTATACATCAGCGATCAACATGTTTGCTGGTTATCCATTTTGGATTCAGCAGCTTTAAGGGCAGTGGAGAATAAATAAAAGGTAATTTCAGCATGAAATACTGAAGGTGTTGACTCTGCAAGTTCAATGGACACTAATTTTCACATTGGAGTCATTGAAAGCCGAAGAGGGACAGACAGGCAAATTTCAAATAGTGTCTCCCCCCCCCCCCCCCCCCCCACTTCCTGCCATCAGCATCCTTCTCTCATACACCAGCCAGTGTGTAAATAGCAATCTGTTTTCTGGGCAAACCTCTGGTTAGGCGAGTGAGTACAGTAGAGCATCCTTGTGCCAGGAGTTTGTGATAAACCCGATGCTAGGCATAGCATGCTATGCCTCTTGTGGCTCATTCAGTGTTAAAAAGGCAAATCAAACAAGTCCTTCTCCCAAACTGCACATCGAGACCAATACAAAGTTGGCAGAAGGGAAGTGGGAGCTGATGGATTGGAGTGTTAGAGATGGCACAATCAGTTCTGGAGAGATAACTGCATTACTGCTGTGTGATGTGAAGATTTCAGGCTGGCTCAGTAATGACCTACAGTTTGACAAGTCTGTAAAATCACCACACGTCAAAGCTCTGAGTTAGGTTTTGCATTGCAGGCACTAAGTAGGAAGTTTCAAATGAGGTGCAGCTTCACTCAATCTATACGTCTCTGCTCAGTCCTGTAACCTGCCAATTACTGGGCAGCTGTGTTTAAGGAGGAGCTCCTGGAGTGAAAAGACAGCAATTGTTCAAAGCACTGATTCCATTTCAAACCTCTGTCACTTTGCCTTGCCTCCACTTCCCAAGATGGTGACAGTTACTGGGCTACAGTTCTAGGCACCGGCAGTCCTCCAGAACCTTACTAGCGACCAAAGCGAGCCAGCAGTGAGTGGGTGATATTAAATTGTGAAGACCATCACAACCAAGCCTCAGGTTAGGAACACAGGAGCAGGACATTTGGCCCTTGGAGCCTGCTCTGCCATACGATAATCATGGCTGATCTGATTGTGGTCTCTCTTTCATGTCTTCCCCCCCTCAGCCTTTGACTCTCTTGTGTATCAAAAATCTGTCTAACTCAGCCTTGAATATATTCAGCCTCTGCTGTTTTCTATGGAAGAGAATTCCACAGACTAATGACCCTCTGAGAGAAAATATTTCTCCTCATCTCAGTCTTAAAAGGGAGACCTCTTATTCGTAAACTATGCTCCCAAGTTCTAGTCTATCCAACAAGAGGAAAAAAATCTCCTGGTATCCACCCTATCAAGTCCCTCGTATTCTTCTAAACTCCAATGGGTATAGGCCCAAACTGTTCAACCATAAGGTAAGTCCTTCATCCCAAGAATGAGCCCAGTGAACCGTCTCTGAATTGCCTCTAATGCAATTTTATCCTTTTTCAAATAAGGAGACCAAAACTATACACAAAGTACTCCAAATGTGGTCTCACCAAGGTCCTGTACAGCTGTAGTAAAACTTCCCTACTTTTTATCCCATTCCCCTTGCAATAAACAATAACATTCCATTTGCCTTCCTAATCACCTGCTGTACCCGCATACTAACCTTTTGTGATTTACTTACTAAGACACCCAGATCCCTCTGCAATCTCTCTCCATTTAAATAGTACATTGCTTTTCGATTCTTCCTGCCAAAGTGCAAAAGTTCACATTTTCCCATATTATACTCCATCTGCCAAATTTTTGCCCACTCACTTAACCTATCTATATCCCTTTGTAGACACTTTACCTCCTCTTGACAACTTACTTCCCTACGTATCTTGGTGTCATCGGCAAATTTAGCTACCATACATTTGGTCCCTTCATCCAAATCATTTATATTGATTATAAATAGTTGAGGACCCAGCACTGATCCCTGTAGCACTCTACCAGTTGCAGCTGTCAACCCGAAAAGGGCCCATTATCGTTTCCCAGTTCACTTTATCCGACTCTGCCTTCACACTAGTATAATTACCTTTATTTAGGATTAAAACACTAGTCTTGTACCCACACTTCTCACTTTCAAATTGAACGTGCAATTCTATCGTGTTATGATCGCTGTCATCTAGAGGCTCCTTTACTATGAGGTTATTTATTAATCCTGTCTCATTGCACATTACCAGGTCTAGAATAGCCTGCTCCCTGATTGGTGCTAGAATGTACAGCCCTAGGAAATTGCCCCAAATACACTCTATGAACTCATTTTCCAGCCTATCTGATTCGCCCAATCTACATGTAATTAAAGTCACCCATGATTATTGCAGTACCTTTCTTACACGCCCCATTTATTTCTTCCTGTATACTCTGTCCTACAGTCTAACTACTGTTAGGGGGCCTATAGACCACTCCTACAAGTGACCTCTTACCTTTGCTATTTCTTATCTCTACCCAATCTGATTCTACATCTTGCTGTTTTGAGCCAAGGTCATCTCTCACTACAGTACTAATGTCATCCTTAATTAACAGTGCTATTGCACCACCTTTACCTAGCTTCCTGTCTTTCTGAAATGTCAAATACCCTTCAATAATTAGGTCTCAGCTTTAGTCACCTTGCAACCACATCTCTGTAATGGCTATCAGGTTATACATATTTATTTCTATCTGTGCTAACAATTCATCCATTTTGTTATGAATGCTGTGTGCATTCAGATACAGAGCATTTAACTCTGTCTTTTTATCATTTCTGCAATCTCTGGCCTTTTCTGCTGGTGCAGTCTTAAGTTTGTAGGCCCTGTCCCTTCCTGCCACACTCTGGTTATCATTACCCAATTCGCTACCCTGCTCTATTACCTTGTTGTTTCCATTTAATTTATCACATCTCTCCTCATATGATCCCTTCCCCCCAACTATTTAGTTTAAAGCCCTTTCTACTGCCCGAATTATACGATTCGTCAGGACACGGATCCCAGCAGGGTTTAGGTGAAGACCATCCCAACGGTACAGCTCCAACTTTCCCCAGTACCGGTGCCAGTGCCCCATGAATCGAAACCCCTTTCTCCCACACCAGTCTTTGAGCCACGCATTCATCTCCCTCATCTTATTTACCCTATGCCAATTTGCTCGTGGCACAGGTAATAATGCAGAGATTATTACCTTTGTGATTCAGCTTTTTAATTTAGCCCCCAGCTACTCATACTCCTGATATAGAACCTCTTTCCTAGTTTTATCTATGTCGTTGGTATCCATGTGGACCACGACAACTGGATCCTCCCCCTTCCACTGCAAGTTCCTCTCCAGCCCTGAACAGATGTCCCGAACTCTGGTACCAGGCAGGCAACACACACAACCTCCTGGACTCTCACTCTCATCTACAGAGAACTGTGTCTATCCCCCTGACTATACTGATCCCCACTACCACTACATTCCTATTTACTCCCCCCTCTTGAATGGCTTCCTGTGCCACGGTGCCACGGTGCCATGGTTAATTTGCTCATCTACCCTGCAGCCCTCACTCTCATCCATACAGGCTGCAAGAACCTCAAACCTGTTGGGCAATTGCAAGGACTGAGACTCCTCCACTTCTGCCTTCTTAATCCCCTTACCTGCCTCACTCACAGTCACATCCTCCTGTCACTGACCAAATCAAAAGACCCTACCCTAGGGGATGTGACTGCCTTCTGGAACAAAGTGTCCAGATAACTTTCCCCCTCCCTGATACATTGCAATGTCCGCAGCTCGGCCTCCAGCTCATTGACTCTGAGCCGAAGCTCCTCGAGACACAAACACCTAACTGCAGACCTGTTTGCCGTGGATCACACTGGCATCCACCAGCTCCCACATACTGCAGCCACAACACATCACCTGCCCTGCCATCTTTATTATGTATTCATTAATTAATTTTTCTTAGTTAATTTATAATTAACAAACCCCACTACTACAATAAGCTTTGCTACTGCGAGTAAACCTTACTACATTTCATAAAAGCTTAATAAATTACAGGAGTTTCAGAAGATTCTTATTATTTCAATTAATTTTATACTTACCCTGATTGAAATTCCCTAGTTTAGATAAGAAAAACCAACCACTTACCTTTCTTTGCTATGATGTCTTGTTTAAATTTTGTTTGGAATGCTCTGACCCCCAGACTCACCCCCTAGCTCTTCAAACTCTTGCCACTGTCTCCAGGTTACCCTCTATTTCCGGGGATCAATTTGTGTCTTCTACAGCTACTGGAGGCTGAAAAAAGGTAGAAAAAGGAATACCTCTTTCTCCGTCTACACCGAATTCCCACATGAACCAAATTCCCAGCTACACACTCTGTCTACATTTCACCCAGATGCAGTCTCCTCTCTGTGCGTCCCCTTACCATTCTTAACTAATCCTTAACTAATCCTTAACTAATCTATTGACCCATCTGTCAGCCTTGGTCTGTATGTCTTTCTGTCTGTCTATTTTTGTCTCTCTTTCTTCCTTTCTGCTCCCCCTCCACCCTCCCGGAGTCTGTAGTTGTCCAGGGTGCCCGCTTGAAGCACGTGTTCGGACTATTGTCTCTGCAAATTGGGGACTTATCATCTGTACCAGCCCCCGCCCCCCGGTACACTAAGGTGACTATGTTTTCTAAACTGAATCCAGGGACACACAAGGTAGGAGCAGAGCATTACGAAACAAACATTTTTAGCAGCCCATATTTTAACAGTTACACAGATACTCGACAAATGCAAAACAAATGTGCATAGAATTACCGCAGAGGTGCCACCTACATTATTGAAGTGCATTCCGACACTGTTTGTAAATAATAGAATAACGCAGTTCAGGAGCGTTGTATTTTTGTACCCACTATATATACAGCCTAGTCTGTGTTGACTCAACTTTGCCAACAAGTTGGTAACAGAACTTGAAGTACACTTGCTGTAAGGGCAGCTTTGTGTTTAATGATGCTGCTTTTCAAGTTAACACTTCCTGTAGACCATCTTTGTCTCTTCTTCTTCTTTGGCCTCCTTGTCTCGAGAGACAATGGGTAAGCGCCTGGAGGTGGTCAGTAGTTTGTGAAGCAGCGCCTGGAGTGGCTATAAAGGCCAATTCTAGAGTGACAGACTCTTCCACAGGCGCTGCAGATAAAATTGGTTGTCGGGGCTGTTACACAGTTGGCTCTCCCCTTGCACTTCTGTCTTTTTTCCTGCCAACTGCGCAGTCTCTTCGACTCGCCACACTTTAGCCCCGCCTTTATGGCTGCCCGCCAGCTCTGGTGATCACTAGCAACCATCTTTGTCTCTACTTATCCCATTACCATCTCTTTTTGCCTTGCACCATCATTCCCTTTGTCTTTTAATCTCTCCTGCCTTCCACCCTATCCTTTTGTTTTGTTCTTTCCTCACCTCCCCCGTTTCCCTGCCTCTGTACTTTTAAAAAAACCCATTACATCTCTAACATTTTCCAGTTCCACCATTAACTCTGTTTCTCTCTCCACAGATGCTGCTAGACCTGGAGTATTTCCAGCACTTTCTGTTATTATTTTATGATTAGTGGTAGCTTTGTGTTCTTTTATAGATGTCCTGACTCAGCTTGAAATGGCAAATACTGGCTGGCATTTTGAACATAGTAAAGATGTCTCTTTTCCAGTTGATTGTAGGCATGGAAATTCCTTTTGAAACTGGTGGTTAAGACAGTGATTACACTTTTATGACAATGCTAATCTCACTTTACACTGATTCTTGAATCTTGTGTGTGTTCTATGTCACAGACCATTCAGTCAGCCCCGTAGTTATGGCAGCTGCAAAAGTGCTGTACCATCTATTTAGAGATACAGCACTGAAACAGGCACTTCGGCCTACCGAGTCTGTGCTGACCATCAACCACCCATTTATACTAATCCTACATTAATCCCATATTCCCTACCACATCCCCACCTTCCCCCTGACACCTACCTACACTAGGGGCAATTTATAATGGCCAATTTACCTATCAATCTGCAAATCTTTGGCTGTGGGAGGAAACCGGAGCACCCGGAGGAAACCCACACGGTCACAGGGAGAACTTGCAAACTCCGCACAGGCAGTACCCAGAATCGAACCCAGGTCGCTGGAGCTGTGAGGCTGCGGTGCTCACCACTGCGCCACCAACTATGCTGTAGCTAACTGTAATAATAATAGAAGCAGTTTAGATATTTCTCTCTAATGCATTTATTATAATTTAGACACTTAGCAGACACCTTAATCTGAGGAGACTTACACTACACACTCTGTTCCGACACAAGAAGTTAAAAGTTAAGGTATTCGGGGATGAGTTTTGTGAACTGGGACTCATCCGGGGACTGTCCTGTGCAAACCCTTACCCTAATCTATACCAATTTGGGTCACGACTGAGCACAGCACACAATACTCCAGCTGCAGTCAATTTTCCCAGTCCTTAAGAAAACCACTGGAGGCTGCCACCGAGAAGTTAAGCACATAATTTAATCGAACATAATTTCTAGAGATACAGCACTGAACCAGGCCCTTCAGCCCACCGAGTCTGTGCCGACTATCAACCACCCATTTATACTAATCCTACATTAATCCCATATTCCTACCACATCCCCCTACCAATACTAGGTGCAATTTATAATGGCCAATTTACCGATCAACCTGCAAGTCTTTGACTGTGGGAGGAAACCGGAGCACCCGGCGGAAACCCACGCGGTCACAGGGAGAACTTGCAAACTCCGCACAGGCAGTACCCAGAACTGAACCCAGGTCGCTGGAGCTGTGAGGCTGTGGTGCTAACCACTGCACCACCGTGTTGCCCTGTAAGGCCAGGAGGAGTGGGAGGGATCTCCTGGCTCCACATTAAAACTACAGACTGCTGCCAGCCCACACTTGCCCCTCCCACCCTCACTCCCACTTCAAATGTACTCCAGGATTGGACCACATTTTCTAGACTGATGCTTCAGTGCATCCTGAGGAAGCATCAGCGATGCTGTCTTTCCCCAGTGCTCGCTGGCCTTCATTAGCTTCCAGCCTAGTGACGCCTCAACGTTAAAATTCTCATTCCTGTTTTCAAATCCCTCCATGGCCTCGCCCCTCCTTAGCTTTGTAACCTCCTCCAGCCCCACAACCCTCCAAGATCTCTGCACTCCTCTATATTCTGGCCTCTTGCATATGCCCAGTTTCCAACTCCCCTCCATCGGTGGCTGAGCCTTCAGCTGCCTGGGCGCTAAGCTTTGGAATCCCCTCGCTAACTCACTCTATCTCTCTCCCCTCCTTTAAGATGCTCCTTAAAACCTACCTCTTTGACCAACCAACCTGTCCATCCTAATACCTCCTTATGTGGTTCCATGTCAAATGTTGTCTGATAATGCTCCTGTGAAGTGTCTTGGGACAATATAGGTGCTATACAAATGCAAGTTGTTGAGAGGCCGGGGAGAGGGGTCACATCTGCCTATTCACCGAGTGGGAATAAAAGATCCTCAAGAAAAGCAGGGAATTCTCCCAAAAGGCTGGTCAACATTCAAAAGCACCAATTAAACAAGTTGTCTGGTCATTCAACCCATTGTCTGTTCCGTAGACCTTGTGTGTGAATTGGCTGTCACATTTGCCGATAGGATATCAGTGACTGCACTTCAAAAAGTAATTAATTGGCTGTGAAGCAAGTTATTATGCTCCATAATAATCCAAGCTCTTCTCCTTCTCTCCATTATCTTCAGATGGCATGTGGCCAAAGGAGATAGGAGAAGAGTCAAGCATATCTTTCGGAAATGCATTGAGAAAAATTAATTCTGCAAATGAGAGATAATGGCACATATTGTCATTTGGAATCATGTCACTCCATTCCTTTCATTCTTACCTCTCTCAGCCTTTGATAAGAAAGATCACTGTTTAATGCTTTATTGTCCTTTTTATTTGCGCATTAACGATTTTGGATTCTCTTTGGAGCAATTGCCCCTTTGACATGTTCATTGAGTTTTAAATCAACGCTTTCTTACTTTTATTTCTGAAATAGTGAAGGAATATAGAATAATGTCAGCACTGTTCACACAATGGACATAATGGGTTGAACACAGTCCAAGTGCAGTGGACCCTTCATCTCCCGATGTCTTATTGACTCCTTATCGTTCTCACATTATATAATGCCCAGAGTAACCTTTCCACATTCCAGTCATCCATTAAATTACTTCTACTCTTGGTTTGGCTGACACTTTGTTAAATTAACCTAGAATTGTGGCTTAGACTGAGCACGATGACTGGAGTTCAAGATCTAATGATTTCTATAATGCCTTTCAAAACCTCAGGATATCCCAAAGCACTTTACAGCTAATGAAACTCTTTTTGCAGTGTAGTCACTGGTGAAAGTTAAGAAATGTGGTGCATAGCAAGCTCCCACAAAGACCAATGCCACAAATGACCAAAAACAACTTGCCATAAAATTGGAACAACACACAACTATGAGACACTGGTCTCTGAGGGTTTTACTGCAGAAAAAAACATTGGGATCTCATTGAACAAAATATACGGGCGCACAGTGGCGCAGTGGTTAGCACCGCAGCCTCCCAGCTCCAGCGACCCGGGTTCAATTCTGGGTACTGCCTGTGTGGAGTTTGCAAGTTCTCCCTGTGTCTGCGTGGGTTTCCTCCGGGTGCTCCGGTTTCCTCCCATAACCAAAAGACTTGCAGGTTGGTAGGTAAATTGGCCATTATAAATTGCCCCTAGTATAGGTAGGTAGTAGGGAAATATAGTGACAGGTGGGGATGTGGTAGGAATATGGGATTAATGTAGGATTAGTATAAATGGGTGGTTGCTGGTCGGCACAGACTCGGTGGGCCGAAGGGCCTGTTTCAGTGCTGTATCTCTAAACTAAACATACCAACTAGATCCCGGAATGGACTAATCTAATTAGCTTGAGATGTCAGCCAGTTCCCTGCTTTCTGACGTTAACTAGCTAAGTGAGTTCCCTCATCAGAATGGAATTAGCACCAAATGTTCTCATTATTTTTGATTTCATTTGTCAATAACCTCAAAACAGGAATCAGTGACTTAACTCACACCAAATCCTGTTCACCCATCTCCCCTGTGTTCACTGGCATATACTAGCTCCTGGTTAAGCAACACCTGGATTTTAAAAATTCTCATCCTTGTTTTCAAATCCCCGCCATGGCCACATCCTTCCCTATCTCTGTAATCTCCTCCAGCCCAACAACCCTCTGAGTTCTCTAAATTCTTCCAATTTTGGCCTCTTGAGCATCCCTTATCCCATCCCTCCACCATTGGCGGCCGTGCCTTCAGCTGCCTGGACCCTAAACTCTGGAATTCCCTCCCTAAACCTCCTTGCCTCTCTACCTCTCCCTCCTCTTTTAAGTTGCGCCTTAAAACCTACTTCTTTAACCAACTTTTGGTCACCTATCCTAATATCTCTTTATGTGGCTCAGTGTCAAATTTTGTTTTATAATGCCCCAGTAAAGCGTATCTGGACATTTTATTATGTTAAAAGTGTTTTATAAATACAAGTTATTTTTCTTAAATACATTTAGTTTTGCAATTATTAAAATGCTTTTGCTGAGCATCTCGATTTAACTGGACAACTGACATCGTCCTCAATGAGCCCCCAGTGGTCAAAGTCAAACATAACGTGGAAGAAATGATGGGGGGCAGTGAAAGTGTACTGAGCCCCAGGTTGTAAAAAAAACAGGGAAATGCATGTAAAGTCACCTTAAAAAGCTATTTTTGCTTTGAAGAATGTTTCTGCATTAAAAGTCCCACATTGGGTGTTTGACCCAGACTGGATTATATTCGCAGGAGGCCCGGCAGTTAAAAACCAAGGTTCTGGAAAGGACATTTGATGAGCTAACATAATCCAGCCTCAGACATGTCATGGCATCCACTTTGACAGACACCATGGAATCTGCTAATAATTTGCTGATCCAATTCCTCCTTCTCCCATGCGATGCGATTTTCTTCTCATCTCAGTTTTGGCATCCTATTTGACCCCAAGGTGAGATGCTGACTCCACATCTGCTCCATCACTAAGACCTCCTACTTCCACCTCCATAATATCTCCTGGCTCTGCCCCTGTCTTAGTTCATCTGATGTTGAAACCCTCATGCGTTCCCTTGTTATTTGTAGACTTGATTATTCCAGCGCCCGCCTGGCTGGTTTTCCTCCTTTCACTCTCCATGAACTTGAACCACAGGGGCAGGAATGGATGTTGGATGTTCCGGGGTTTAGATGTTTCAAAAGGAATAGGGAGGGAGGTAAAAGAGGTGGGGGAGTGGCATTGCTAATTAGGGATAGTATCACAGCTGCAGAAAGGGGCGTTGTCGAGGAGGGTTTGTCTACTGAGTCATTATGGGTGGAAGTCAGAAACAGGAAAGGAGCAGTCACTTTATTGGGAGTTTTCAATAGACCCCCCAATCGCAATAGAGACACGGAGAAACAGATTGGGAGGCAGATTTTGGAAAGGTGCAGAAGTAACAGGGTTGTTGTCATGGGTGACTTCAACTTCCCTAATATTGATTGGAACCTCCTTAGTGCAAATAGTTTGGATGGAGCAGTTTTTGTCAGGTGTGTCCAGGAAGCTTTCCTGACTCAATATGTAGATAGGCCGACTAGAGGGGAGGCTATGTTGGACTTGGTGCTTGGCAACAAACCAGGCCAGGTGGCAGATCTCTCGGTGGGAGAGCATTTCGGTGATAGTGATCACAACTCCCTGACCTTTACTATAGTCATGGAGAGGGACAGGAGCAGACGGGATGGGAAAATATTTAATTGGGGGAGGGGGAATTACAATGCTATTAGGCAGGAACTGGGGAGCATAAATTGGGAACAGATGTTCAGGGAAATGCATGACAGAAATGTGGAGGTTGTTTAGGGAGCACTTGCTGCGACTGCTGGATAGGTTTGTCCCGATGAGGCAGGGAAGGGACGGTAGGCTGAAGGAACCTTGGATGACAAGAGATGTGGAACAGCTAGTCAAGAGGACGAAGGAAGCTTACTTAAGGTTGAGGAAGCCAGGATCAGACAGGGCTCTAGAGGGTTACAAGGTAGCCAGGAAGGAACTGAAAAATGGACTTAGGAGAGCTAGAAGGGGACATGAAAAAGTCTTGGCGGGTAGGATTAAGGAAAATCCCAAGGCGTTCCTCACTTATGTGAGGAACAAGAGGATGGCCAGAGTGAGGGTAGGGCCGATCAGGGATAGTGGAGGGAACTTGTGCCTGGAGTTGGAGGAGGTAGGGGAGGTCCTAAATGAATACTTTGCTACAGTATTCACCAGTGAGAGGGACCTGGTCGTTTGTGAGGACAGCGTGAAACAGGCTGATATGCTCGAACAGGTTGATGTTAAGAGGGAGGATGTGCTTGAAATTTTGAATGATATGAGGACAGATAAGTCCCCGGGGCCAGATGGGATATACCCAAGGATATTACGGGAAGCGAGGGAAACGATTGCCGCGCCTTTGGCGATGATCTTTGCGTCCTCACTGTCCACTGGAGTAGTACCAGATGATTGGATGGTGGCAAATGTTATTCCCTTGTTCAAGAAAGGGGATAGGGATAACCCTGGGAATTATAGACCAGTCAGTCTCACGTCGGTAGTGGGCAAATTATTGGAGAGGATTCTGAGAGACAGGATTTATGATTATTTGGAAAAGCATGGTTTGATTAGAGACAGTCAGCATGGCTTTGTGAGGGGCAGATCATGCCTCACAAGCCTTATTGAATTCTTTGAAAATGTGACAAAACACATTGATGAAGGAAGAGCAGTGGATGTGGTGTATTTGGATTTTAGCAAGGCATTTGATAAGGTTCCCCATGGTAGGCTCATTCAGAAAGTAAGGAGGCATGAGATACAGGGAAAGTTGGTTGTCTGGATACAAAATTGGCTGGCCCATAGAAGACAGAGGGTGGTAGTAGATGGAAAGTATTCAGCCTGGAGCTCGGTGACCAGTGGTGTTCCGCAGGGATCTGTTCTGGGACCTCTGCTCTTTGTGATTTTTATAAATGACTTGGATGAGGAAGTGGAAGGCTGGGTTAGCAAGTTTGCCGATGACACGAAGATTGCTGGAGTTGTGGATAGTGTGGAAGGCTGTTGTAGGTTGCAACGGGACATTGACAGGATGCAGAGCTGGGCTGAGAAGTGACAGATGGAATTCAACCTGGAAAAGTGTGAAGTGATTCATTTTGGAAGGTTGAATTTGAATGCAGAATACAGGCTTAAAGACAGGATTCTTGGTAGTGTGGAGGAACAGAGGGATCTTGGGGTCCATGTCCATAGATTGCTCAAAGTTGCCACCCAAGTTGATAGGGTTGTTAAGAAGGCGTATGGTGTGTTGGCTTTCATTAACAGGGGGATTGAGTTTAAGAGCCATGAGGTTATGCTGCAGCTCTATAAAGCCCTGGTTAGACTACACTTGGAATATTGTGTTCAGTTCTGGTCGCCTCATTATAGGAAGGATGTGGAAGCTTTAGAGAGGGTGCAGAGGAGATTTAACAGGATGCTGCCTGGACTGGAGGGCATGTCCTACGAAGAAAGGTTGAGGGAGCTAGGGCTTTTCTCATTGGAGCGAAGAAGGATGAGAGGTGACTTGATAGAGGGGTACAAGATGATGAGAGGCATAGATAGAGTGGATAGCCAGAGACTTTTTCCCAGGGTGGAAAGGGCTATCACGAGGGGGCATAATTTTAAGGTGATTGGAGGAAGGTTTCGGGGAGATGTCAGAGGTAGGTTCTTTACACAGAGAGTGGTGGGTGCATGGAATGCACTGCCAGCAGTGGTAGTAGAAGCAGATACATTAGGGGCATTTAAGCGACTCTTGGATAGGTACATGGATGATAGTAGAATGAAGGGTATGTAGGTAGTTTGATCTGAGAGTAGGTTAAAGGTTCGGCACAACATCGTGGGCTGAAGGGCCTGTACTGTGCTGTACTGTTCTATGTTCTATGTTCTTAAAACTCTGCTGCCCATCTCCTAACTCACACCAAGCCCCGTTCACACATCACCCCGTGCCCGCTGAGCTGCATTGGCTCTCCGTCCGGCAATGCCTCAATTTTAAATTTCTCATCCTTGTTTTCAAATCCCACCCAAGGCCTCATCACTCCCTGTCTCTGTAATCTCCTCCAGCCCTGCAAACCCTCTGAGATCATCTACATTTTTCTCCAAGGTTGCTTGCGGCGGTGTCCGGGAGGCTGATCTTTAATTCCTGGAGGCTGCAAGATATTCTGGAGGGTTGACAATCCTTAACAGAGACCAATGGCCTCTCTGTGCAATTTCAGGCCCGTGATTAAGTGTGATGGAAGAGAAATCAGAAGGTGTTCTACTGGTATTCCATTCTCACATTACCCTGGCAATGACACATGATTGATCTGCTGTGGAATCGGCTGTCAGTTTGACACTGGTGAGAAGCCCATCATGTGTGGTGACCTTGGCAACTGGAGAGAAAGGTGCAGATGAGAGAGGAAGGCCCAGGAAGGAGAGGTAATGGTTGCAGGGAAGTCGAGAAATAGGGTGAAAAAGGGAGAGCAAATGAGAAGGAGAGAGAGAGGTATGAGGATCTGAGAATAGTAGAAGGGTAAAAAGATGCAAGTTAATGCAGGGCAGCAATTTCTCCTAGTCTGATGGATAGAAGTGAAACTGCACCTGAAGATAGCGAAGATATTTTAAGTGAATGTGTTAACGCGTTAGTTACAAATAGCAAACAGCCCAGTGAGAAAGCTAAAAACAGAAGATGCTGGAACTGCTCAGCAGATCTGGCAGCATCTGTGGTGAGAGAAACCAAGGTACCGTCTCAGGTCAGGGGTCTCGCTCCGTGCGCTTCCACCAACTTTGCCCAAGGGGCACGCTTTGTGCCTTGGCCCGTATTTGTGCTTATGATTCAGTGCAGTTCTGCCTCTGGTGCAGTCTGACCCAGCTGCTGTCCTTATCTCTCCTCCCAAGAAAACATCAACAAAGGGATGTCCCCACAGCACAACCTATTGCGGCTGAAACTGTGAATGTTCCAAGGAGAGACAATCAGAGTGCTAAAACACTTGGCCCAAAGCATTTTGAGTAGCTAAGTGCAGGCAGGGAAGAATGAGACAAATATCAATTTAAAACACTGGAAAAAGGTGCCTCACAACACAATAATGTCTAGTTATAGGCCTGTTAAAAAGTACTGCGACATTCAAGGTTGCCCCTAGTAATCCAGGATGCCCATTTTGTCTGAGTGGGTTTATAATGCAGTTTTACTGAAGACCATCAGGGTCATATTTAGATCAAATGAACCCTCGAATCATAGAATCACTCAGTGAAGCAGGAGGTTGTTCAGCCCATCTTGCCTCTTTGAAAGACCTATCTATTCAGTCCCACTCCCTTCCCCTATCCCCATTGCCCTGCAAATGTTTCCTCTTTAAGTATTTATCCAGTTCTCTTTTGAAAGTTACTATTGAATCTGCTTCCACCACCCTTTCAGGCAGTGCGTTCCAGATCACAACAACTCACTGTGTAAAAAAAAGTCGCCTCATCATGCCTCTTAGACAGTGCAGATGCTCTGAGCTACCAGAGGATCCACGACACCACTCACTGCCATATAGACTTTTTTTACTCATTCGGGGGATGTGGGCATCGCTGGCTAGGCCAGCATTTATTGCCCATCCATAATTGCCCTTGAGAAGGTGGTGGTGAGCTGCCTTCTTGAACCGCTGCAGTCCATGTGGTGTAGGTACACCCACAGTGCTGTTAGGAAGGGAGTTCCAGGACTCCAGGATTTTGACCCAGCAACAGTGAAGGAACGGTGATATAGTTCCAAGTCAGGATGGTGTGTGGCTTGGAGGAGCACTTGCAGGTGGTGGTGTTCTCTTGTCCCTCTAGGTGGTAGAGGTCGCGGGTTTGGAAGGTGCTGTTTAAGGAGCCTTGGTGCGTTGCTGCAGTGCGTCTTGTAGATGGTACACACTGCTGCCACTGTGCATCAGTGGTGGAGGGAGTGAATGTTGAAGGTGGTGGATGGGATGCCAGTCAAGCGGGCTGCTTTGTCCTGGATGGTGTCGAGTTTCTTGAGTGTTGTTGGAGCTGCACCCATCCAGGCAAGTCCATCGCACTCCTGACTTGTGCCTTGTAGATGGTGGACAGGCTTTGGGGAGTCAGGAGGTGAGTTACTCGCCTCAGGATTCCGAGCCTCTGACCTGCTGTTCTAGCCACAGTATTTATATGGCTACTCCAGTTCAGTTTCTGATCAATGGTAACCCCCAGGATGTTGATAGTGGGGGATTCAGCGATGATAATGCTATTGAACATCAAGGGGAGGTGGTTAGATTCTCTCTTATTTGAGATGGTCATTGCCTGGCACTTGTGTGGCGCGAATGTTACTTGCTGTTACTTACTGTTGACACCACAGCAGCTGGTAGAATTTCAATTCAGTTAATTAATTTACCAAAAAACTGGAATTGAAAGCTGGTGTCAGTTATGGTGAAACTATCATCGATTGTTGTTAAATCCCATCTGGTTCACTGATGTCCTTTAGATAAGGAAATCTGCTGTCCTTACTTGGTCTGGCCTACATGTGACTCCAGACCCACAGCAATGGGGTTGACCCTTAACTGCCCTCTGAAATGGGCTAGCAAGCGACCCAGTCATCAAGGGCAATTAGGAATGGGCAACAAATACCGGATTTGCCAATGCCACCCACATCCCATGAAAGAATAAAAAGAAGTCAATCTGTGCATAGCAAGCTCCCGCAAGCAACAATGTGGTAATGACCGGATAATCTGTTTTAGTGATGTTGATTGAGGGGTAAATAATGGCCAAAAGTCCCAAAAGAACTCCCCTGCTCTTCTTCAAAATAGTGCCATGGGATCTTTTACATCATTTGAGAGAGCAGACAGTCCTTGGTTTATAGTCTCATCCGAAAGATATTTCTGCACTCCCTCAGTACTGCACTGGAGTGTCAGCTTTGACTTTTGGATTTGTCATAGAGTGGGACTTGAACCCACAATGTTCTAGTTCAGAGGCAAGAATGCTACCCACTGTGCTCCATAGATGAAGAACTAGAAGATGTGCCAAGCATGCCAGTATATCTATACCCCAGTATATCTATACCCCAGTATATCTATACCAGTATATCTATACCCCAGTATATCTATACCAGTATATCTGCCAGTATATCTATACCCCAGTATATCTATACCAGTATATCTATACCCCAGTATATCTATACCAGTATATCTGACAGTATATCTATACCTTTTCTAGTAGTCTGAAGAGACCACGTCTGCTGACGAGGTCAAAGGCTTTGGTGAGATCAATGAAAGCAATGTAGAGGGGCATCTGTTGTTCACGGCATTTCTCCTGTATCTGACGAAGGGAGAACAGCATGTCAGTAGTCGATCTCTCTGCACGAAAGCCACACTGTGCCTCAGGGTAGACGCGCTCGGCCAGCTTCTGGAGCCTGTTCAGAGCGACTCGAGCAAAGACTTTCCCCACTATGCTGAGCAGGGAGATTCCACGGTAGTTGTTGCAGTCACCGCGGTCACCTTTGTTTTTATAGAGGGTGATGATGTTGGCATCGCGCATGTCCTGGGGTACTGCTCCCTCGTCCCAGCACAGGCATAGCAGTTCATGTAGTGCTGAGAGTATAGCAGGCTTGGCACTCTTGATTATTTCAGGGGTAATGCTGTCCTTCCCAGGGGCTTTTCCGCTGGCTAGGGAATCAATGGCATCACTGAGTTCCGATTTGGTTGGCTGTATGTCCAGCTCATCCATGACTGGTAGAGGCTGGGCTGCATTGAGGGCAGTCTCAGTGACAGCATTCTCCCTGGAGTACAGTTCTAGGTAGTGCTCAACCCAGCGGTCCATCTGTTTGCGTTGGTCAGTGATTATGTCCCCCGATTTAGATTTGAGGGGGGTGATCTTCTTGATGGTTGGCCCAAGAGCTCTCTTCATGCCATCATACATTCCTCTGATGTTTCCGGTGTCTGAGGCCAGCTGAATATGACTGCATAGGTGTTGCCAGTAGTCGTTTGCGCAATGCCTAGCTGTTCTTTGTGCAGTACTTCTGGCTGCTTTAAGTGCTGCGGATGTTAAATCGCTGGGGGCTTTCTTGTAGTTCAAAAGTGCAATGCGCTTAGCGGCTATGACAGGTTCCAGCTCTTCATTATGAGATTGAAACCAGTCTGCATTTCTCTTCGCACTTTTGCCTTAGGTGGTCAAAGCTGACTCATAGATGGCGTCTCTGATGTGGGCCCACTTGGTCTCAGCATCCCCTGTGGGAGTGTTTTGAAGGGCTGTTACAAGTGAATTTAGAAATTTTTGTAACAGCTGTGGGTGAGAAATTCTGCTCGTGTTGATGCGCGGGTGGCCCTTCTGCTTGGAATGATGCAACTTCTTTGGTCTGAGTCTAACCTTGGTGCACACCAGGGAGTGGTCGGTGTCGCAGTCCGCACTGTGGAAGCTGCGTGTGATTTGAACACTGTTTAAGGCGGCTCGCCTTGTGACAATGAGGTCTAGCTGGTGCCAACGACGTGATCTTGGGTGCCTCCATGAAACCTGGTGACAGGGTTTAGTGTGAAAGAACGAGTTGGTGATGCAGAGGTTATGATAGGTACACAACTCAAGCAGTCTCTGCCCGTTCTCATTCATCCTTCCAACGCCATAGCGCCCAAGGCAGGAGGGCCATGAGTCATGGTCGGCCCCAACCCTGGCATTAAAGTCCCCCAGCAGGAATAGGTGTTCGGTGTTGGGGATGCTGCTAATGATGTTATGGAGTTGTTCATAGAACTGGTCTTTAGCTTCAGGTGCGGAACAGAGTGTTGGAGCATAGATGCTGAGTAGGTGTACTGGACCAGAGGTGGTGAGCAGTCGGATGGACAGTATGCGTTCCGAGCCATTTGAGGGAGGCTCTATCATGCTGAGCAAGGAGTTTCTGATGGCGAAGCCCACTCCATGCTGTCTTGGTTCTTCAGGATCCCTGCCCTGCCAGAAGAAGGTGTAGTCTTGCTCTGCTAGAGAGCCACTCGCGGGGAGGCGAGTCTCCTGAAGTGCTGCAATGTCCACATTGAGTCTACTGAGCTCGTTGTTAATGATGGCGGTCTTCCGAGAATCGTTGATTTGTGTAAGGTCTTCCGACAGGCCAGGACACATAGTTCTGACGTTCCAGCTTGCAAAGCGAAGGGCTGGTACCTTCTTTCCTTTTTTCATGTTGTTTGGTGCGGTGTATCAGTCCACCTTTCGGGCAATGACCCTGAGCTCCAAGCACCCATTGAAGCAGGCAGACTGTGGCGGGACAGAACCTTATTGACCGGGGGCTGCCCGGTTTGAGGCGGGCGGTAGCTGTCCAGTGAGGTGCAATGACCTCTCCCACCGACAAAGGCAACCCGTGGCGCCCAGTTTCTACGCCAATTTATCTGGACTTATAACCCGTAACTGCTGCCTTCCGTGTTGTTTCAGTCGCTGTGAGGCAACTATGGAGTGACCTCTCCATGGCGCATGCCTGGGCAAATTTATGGAGGTTGAGAGTTGCCCAGTCGTCAAAACCCCCCTCTCGGCCTTTCTGGTGGGGTCCAAAGGAGTGCAGGACACGACGTTTGGCACCAGTATGGCTGCAGGAACTGCCGGAAACATGCCAAAGGTGACACATGACCGCCTACGGGGTTCCGCTCCGGATTTTCTGTTAGGGTTTACTCCCTTAGCCTGTCTCATCGACAGGTTTGCGTCTGCCTGCAATGAATTTGGCCTAACCATCAGCCTCAAGAAAACGAACATCATGGGGCAGGATGTCAGAAATGCTCCATCCATCAATATTGGCGACCACGCTCTGGAAGTGGTTCAAGAGTTCACCTACCTAGGCTCAACTATCACCAGTAACCTGTCTCTAGATGCAGAAATCAACAAGCGCATGGGTAAGGCTTCCACTGCTATGTCCAGACTGGCCAAGAGAGTGTGGGAAAATGGCGCACTGACACGGAACACAAAAGTCCGAGTGTATCAGGCCTGTGTCCTCAGTACCTTGCTCTACGGCAGCGAGGCCTGGACAACGTATGCCAGCCAAGAGCGACGTCTCAATTCATTCCATCTTCGCTGCCTTCGGAGAATACTTGGCATCAGGTGGCAGGACTATATCTCCAACACAGAAGTCCTTGAAGCGGCCAACACCCCCAGCTTATACACACTACTGAGTCAGCGGCGCTTGAGATGGCTTGGCCATGTGAGCCGCATGGAAGATGGCAGGATCCCCAAAGACACATTGTACAGCGAGCTCGCCACTGGTATCAGACCCACCGGCCGTCCATGTCTCCGTTATAAAGACGTCTGCAAACGCGACATGAAATCGTGTGACATTGATCACAAGTCGTGGGAGTCAGTTGCCAGCATTCGCCAGAGCTGGCGGACAGCCATAAAGACAGGGCTAAATTGTGGCGAGTCGAAGAGACTTAGTAGTTGGCAGGAAAAAAGACAGAGGCGCAAGGGGAGAGCCAACTGTGCAACAGCCCCAACAAACAAATTTCTCTGCAGCACCTGTGGAAGAGCCTGTCACTCCAGAATTGGCCTTTATAGCCACTCCAGGCGCTGCTTCACAAACCACTGACCACCTCCAGGCGCGTATCCATTGTCTCTCGAGATAAGGAGGCCCAAAAGAATATCTATACCCCAGTATATCTATACCAGTATATCTGCCAGTATATCTGCCAGTATATCTATACCCCAGTATATCTATACCCCAGTATATCTGCCAGTATATCTATACCCCAGTATATCTGCCAGTATATCTATACCCCAGTATATCTATACCAGTATATCTGCCAGTATATCTATACCCCAGTATATCTATACCCCAGTATATCTATACCAGTATATCTGCCAGTATATCTATACCCCAGTATATCTATACCCCAGTATATCTATACCAGTATATCTGCCAGGATATCTATACCCCAGTATATCTATACCCCAGTATATCTATACCAGTATATCTGCCAGTATATCTATACCCCAGTATATCTATACCCCAGTATATCTATACCAGTATATCTGCCAGGATATCTATACCCCAGTATATCTATACCCCAGTATATCTATGCCAGTATATCTATACCCCAGTATATCTATACCCCAGTATATCTATACCAGTATATCTGCCAGGATATCTATACCCCAGTATATCTATACCAGTATATCTGCCAGTATATCTATACCCCAGTATATCTATACCCCAGTATATCTATGCCAGTATATCTATACCCCAGTATATCTATACCCCAGTATATCTATACCAGTATATCTGCCAGTATATCTATACCCCAGTATATCTATACCCCAGTATATCTATGCCAGTATATCTATACCCCAGTATATCTATACCCCAGTATATCTATACCAGTATATCTGCCAGTATATCTATACCCCAGTATATCTATACCCCAGTATATCTATGCCAGTATATCTATACCCCAGTATATCTATACCCCAGTATATCTATACCAGTATATCTGCCAGTATATCTATACCCCAGTATATCTATACCCCAGTATATCTATGCCAGTATATCTATACCCCAGTATATCTATACCAGTATATCTGCCAGTATATCTATACCCCAGTATATCTATACCCCAGTATATCTATACCAGTATATCTGCCAGTATATCTATACCCCAGTATATCTATACCCCAGTATATCTATGCCAGTATATCTATACCCCAGTATATCTATACCCCAGTATATCTATACCAGTATATCTGCCAGGATATCTATACCCCAGTATATCTATACCAGTATATCTGCCAGTATATCTATACCCCAGTATATCTATACCCCAGTATATCTATGCCAGTATATCTATACCCCAGTATATCTATACCCCAGTATATCTATACCAGTATATCTGCCAGGATATCTATACCCCAGTATATCTATACCAGTATATCTGCCAGTATATCTATACCCCAGTATATCTATACCCCAGTATATCTATGCCAGTATATCTATACCCCAGTATATCTATACCAGTATATCTGCCAGGATATCTATACCCCAGTATATCTATACCAGTATATCTGCCAGTATATCTATACCCCAGTATATCTATACCCCAGTATATCTATACCCCAGTATATCTATACCCCAGTATATCTATGCCAGTATATCTATACCCCAGTATATCTATACCCCAGTATATCTATGCCAGTATATCTATACCCCAGTATATCTATACCAGTATATCTGCCAGTATATCTATACCCCAGTATATCTATACCCCAGTATATCTATACCCCAGTATATCTATACCCCAGTATATCTATACCCCAGTATATCTATGCCAGTATATCTATACCCCAGCACCAATCAGGAAGGGAGGGAAGTAATTGTGGTTTTTTTAAAAAGGAAGAAGACAATAGAGAATAATTGAAATTAGATAAAAGTAAGGATGAAATAATGAAAATTAAGAGGGAAGACTGATCATTCAGTTGTATTTTGAAATAATATATTTTTTTTAGAAGCAATTCTGGTTCAGGGTTTCCAAATCACTCCAGTATTAGCATTTGCTTCAGTGTCATACTCTGCAGGCTGGGAAATGGCCAGGGTAGGTGGCTGGATTGAATCATCGTTGTCTAGCGAGGCTTCCATGTAATTTGACCTTTGCAGATCCAATTGTGCCGGAAAAAATTCCCTTCTCCATTATTGTCACTTGTCACTTTAATGAGCACACGTACACAAGAACTCAATTAATCCATCAGTATCAATCAGTGTCAGACACTCACTTTAAGAAACCAACATCTCAGTGGGCTGGAGTAGATAATTGTAACCGCGCGAGAAGCACATTAAACCTGAGGCATCCAGAACTATTTTTTTAATTGTGAAAGACCAAAGTCCTGCTGTGTAAGGCAGTAGCAAAGCTGTAAAGGGTAACAGGAAAAAGTGGAGGTAAATTAGGAAGTAGAGAGGCATCAATGCTGAGCCTGTCTTTTAAAAAAATCTGAAAATTATATTGGAATAGGAAGACTGAAGTAGCCAAGAATGTTGCAATCTCTGGAAAGCAATGAAGAAGTGGAGCATTGTGAAATTCAATTGCAACTCAGTGAGGATGTAGGGGAGAGGGACAGTGTGTAGAATGACATATAGAAAGACAAAGAGAAGAAAGTTGAGAGTGGCACCTGGTGGGCAATGTGATATGTCGGGGTCTTCTGCTCTGGTCACCCAAGGGACCAGCTAGGTAAGCCATAATCCACAGGTGGACATTATATATGTGAGTTACTGATCACCTGCACCACACAGACTGCAGCAGTTCAAGGAGGTGGCTCGTCATCACCTTCTCAAGGGCAATTTAGTGATGGACAATAAATGCTGGCCTTGCTCGCATCCTGTGAATGAATAAAAAAACTAACGTTGTGTGCACTTTGACTGACGTGATGATATGTAAATGTGTACACGTATATATCAAAATCTTTCATTTTAATAGAGATATAATTGTACGATTGCCGGAATGTTGTCAGGGCCCATAGCCTTTGCAGTATCCAGTGCCTTCAGCCATTTTTTGATATCATGTAGAGTGAATCAGATTCGCACAAGACTGGCATCTGTGATGCTGCGGACCTCAGGAGGAGTCTGAGATGAATCATCCACTTGGCACTTCTGGCTGAAGGTGGATTCAATTGTTTCAGCCTTCTCTTTTGCACTGATGTGCTGGGCTTCCCCATCGTAGAGGATGGGAATATTTGTGGAGACTCCTCCTCCTATCAGTTGTTTAATTGTCCACCACCACACACGACTGGATGTGACAGGACTGCAAAGGCGGTAGCTGGTACTTAGCCGGAGGTTTCCTTGCCCATGTTTCACCTGATGCCATGATACTTCATGGGGTCCGGAGTCGATGTTGAGGACTCCCAGGGCAACTCCCTCCCAACTATATATCACTGTGCCGCCACCTCTGGTGGGTCTGTCCTGCCGGTGGGACAGGACATACCCAGGGATGGTGATAGTGGTAAAAACAGAATGTGCTGGAAATACTCAGCAGATATGGCAGCATCTGTGGAGAGAGAAGCAGCTTTAATGTTTCAGGTCTGTTGCTTGACTAGTCTGTTTGACAGCTCTCCCAATTTTGGCACAAGCTCCCAGATGTTAGTAAGGAGGACTTTGCAGTGTTGACAGGGCTAGGATTGCCATTGTCGTTTCTGTTACCTAGGTCAATGCTGGGTGGCCTGTCTGGATTCATTCCTTCTCTTAGACTTTGTAGCGGTTTGATACAACTGAGTGCCTTGCTAGGCCATTTCAGAGGGCATTTAAGAGTTAACCACATTGCTGTGGATCTGGAGTCACATGTAGGCCAGACCAGGTAAGGACAGAAAATTTCCTTCCCCAAAGGACATTAGTAAACCAGATAGGTTTTTACAACAATTGACAATGCTTTCATGATCACCACTAGACTAGCTTTTAAATTCCAGATTTATCAATTGAATTCAAATTCTACCATCTGCTGTGGTGGGATACAAAACCATCTCCTCAGAACATTAGCCTGGGGCTCTGGGTTATTAGTCTATAATGACATTACCACTATGCCACTGCCTCCCCTTAGTCATCCCTTCTTAGTTGAATTTAATTTCTTTGTACATGTTGTATGCCAGTTTTCATCATGATTCTGTTGATTGTTTTATAGTTGTACAATTGTATTTTCAGGCAAACGTCCCACCTGCCAAGACTGAGGCACACGTTATTTTGCCACAAGAACAGTAAAACTTAAATTTGCAAGCCCCTGACTGGAAAGACATTTGCATAGTAACAGACAGTGTTGGAACAATGAGGAACCAGTCCCTGCCCCAAAACACAAAAGAGACCTGGTCAAACCAGTTGGTCACGTGACCACCTGCTAGCCAACTAGGGGAGTTTTAAATTGGAAAAATAGTGTTTGAAATGAGTAAGCCGTGTGCTCCGGGTTGGAACAGAACCTTTCTCTCCAGTCCTGCCTGCCTCCATCTCTTTCCCATGGAACTGAATCTTGTGAAAACATGTGAACTTCAAAGAGAGAAAAGTCTCCTATGTGAACAAGGTTTAAGAAGAACACTGGGCCCCGATGATCAGCAAAACTACCTAAAATCAAGTGAGCTCGAAGCACAGTAAACAAGAAACTCTTCTGATATTGCCTCAAACCCCTGTCTACTATATTTTCCTCTTCTCTTTTCTGTCTCTATCTGCATGTGTATCTTACGTGTGCATGCTAGCGTGGGCGTTGCGCATATCCATAGGCATGAACCGTATTAGAGTTGAAGTTTTAATAAACTTCACTTTTCTCCCTTAAACCTGAGAAAAGCTGGTGTGTTGGTTTCTTTGCCTTATAATTGGAAAGCTGTGAACAAAGATTCACAAAAAGGGGGAGCTCAAAACATAGAGCATTTAAAAATAAAACCCTGTTACAATAAAACCAGGTAAAGACAGCAAAAGACCCCTAGACACATTTCTCACCTGGTTGTAACAATATTAAGTAGATTATGGGTTCCAGTTGCTATGGAGACAGATCGAAAATGGATTACGAATGAAGAGAGCAATCGCCGAGAAAAGGAAATCAAAATGGTAAAAAGGGTAGAGGAGCAAAGAGTCTTTGGAGCTGAGGTGCACACATTTTTAAAATGAGGAAGACAACTTGGTGAAAGAAGCAGCATATAGGATCCTAGGTTCGATAGGAGGCGAGGGGTTCAAGAGCAAAGAGGAAAGGCTAAACTGATACTAATTATCAGTTAGGCCACAGTTACAATACTATGTCCAATCCTGGGTAACTTACCTCAGGAAGGATGCCAAGGCCATGAAGAGGATGTAGAACAGGTTAGCTAAAACGAACCCCAAAAATGACAGAATTGTTACAGTGCAGAAGGAGGCCATTCGGCCCACCGTGTCCGTGCTGGCTCTCTGAAAGAGAAGCTTACTCTGTTCCATTCCCCCGTCTTCTCCCTGTAACCATGCACATTCTCCCTTTTCATATAACTGTCTAATTTCCTTTCCTGGGAGGGCTGTCCCACAGACGAGTCAAGCAACATACCTGAAACATTAACTCTGCTTCTCTCTCCACAGAGGCGGCCAGACCTGCTGAGTATTTCCAGCACTTGCTGTTTTTACCACCATCACCATCCCTGGGTAGGTCCTGCCCGACTGGCAGGACAATAGGAAAATGACTGGCTTTGGTTATCGGGAAAAACTAGGTAAATTTGAACAAGGAGCATTACATACCCGGAAACCCAGGGATAGGCCGGGGATATGAGGTGGCAGATTAACCATGATCTTGTTGAATAGCAGAGCAGGCTCCAGGGGCTGTTTGACCCACTCCTGCTCCTATTTCTTATGAACATATTGCCTCAGTAAATCTTACAAACAATGTATAAAATGCTGAAATAGTCACCAAAAAGCTGACATCTCACAAACATACAATACAATATAAAAATACTTAAGCAATAAAAATGTAAAGTAAAATACAAACACATCAGCAACTCTGCTGATGTATGGAGACTTCTTATGATAGGAACATGGTCAGATTTGCAGCATTATTTTGGAGTTGATCTTGTTCCACATGAATTCTGCTTGTTCAGAATAATTATTAGAATTGAGGCTGACAGGTGGGATTACTGGTAAAAATCCATAATTGGCTTCAGTTAGTGGCCAAAATACAAAATACTAATGTGATCTCTGGATAGAGGATAATTACATTGAATTCTACTGACTCTTGGTCAGGCCTGTGAACTACAGCCACTGTAGACAAGTGCCTATGTTATGCAGTGTTTGTAAACACTTTGTAAATCCCTGTGTCTGCGTGGGTTTCCGCCGGGTGCTCCGGTTTCCTCCCATCTCCAAAAAACTTGCAGGTTGATAGGTAAATTGGCCATTCTAATTGCCCCTAGTGTAGGTACGTGGTCGGAGAATGGTGGGGATGTGGTAGGAAATATGGGGTTAATGTAGGATTAGTATAGATGGGTGGTTGTTGGTCGGCACAGACTTGGTGGGCCGAAGGGCCTGTTTCAGTGCTGTATCTCTAAATAAATAAAATAAATAAATAAATAAACAGTCTTGATCATACAGAGATTATCATTAACAGTTACTCAGTCTATATAGAAATTGCAGCCATTGTACAGAGAATCACAGTCACCACACTGTAAGGATCATACAGTCATTGTACATTGTCTGGAGGTGAAGAGGGAGAGGAGTTGGAGAGAAAGAGGAGGAGAGGAGGGCAGAAGCACAGGGATGGGGAGAGGGAGAGGAAGGGGGAGAGGAGGTGGAGTGGGAGGTGAGGTGGAAAAGGACAGGGGGAGAGGAGGGGCAGAAATACAGGGAAGGTGAGAGTGAGAGGAAGGGGGAAATTGATGGGAGGGGTTGAAGGAGGGGGAGGGAGGGGGAGGGAGGGGGAGGGGTAGAGGTATGGGAGAGGGAGAGGAAAGGAGGACATGGGGGAGGAGGGGAGATGGAGGTGGGAGAGGAGAGGGGAGGGAGAGTGAGAGGAGGGAGGGGAAGAGCAAGAATATTGTACTGTTGATTGGAACCCAAACTATAAGTATTGGTCAATAATTTAATGTTATTACTGCTTTGGGCTGGACCCTGTGTAATAAATCCTTCCTCAGTATGAATTTCCATTGGAAACAGAGGTCATCAATCACAAATTATCAAACATTTCATCGGGTTTGTAACGTTAGTTAATTTACACAGTGAACTCAATGTAATATGTGGCTCACAAGACATTGTATTCACCAAGCATCAGGCGCGTTTTCATACAGTCACATTTTGTTATCCCATTCACTGGTTTCAGGGCAGACGCTGAAATTTAGAAGGTAATGTAGATTCTCCCCCTCCCCCCACAACACCCAGCAGCTTTAATGAATGGAAATACGAGGTTTTCGAACCACACAGACTCACAGCATTGAAATATGGCGTTGAATGCTTCTTGAGTCAACTGACACATATCTTTCCCTTTGTTTCACAATGGCTTTGAGAAATCGAACACTTGCAAAGCTGAATTCCACTCCATTACACAACTTAATTTATTTACAGTGTAATCTGCTTTACGTCGCCCATGGGAGTCTGTTAAATGGCTGAAAGTTTTTTAAAAATACACGTGCACAGCCAAATATTAACCAGAAATAGATTCTAGCTCCCAATAAATTATCCAAATGGATAGCGACTGCTTTCCAAAGTAGGTGAATCTAGAGATTCAGGTTAATGTTTGTTAGCTCTCGCTCCAGCAAGATGGCGATTTTAAAATTCGCATCCTTGTTTTCAAATCCCTCCCTGGCCTCGCCCCTCCCTATCTCTGTAATCTCCTCCAGACCCACAACCCTCTGAGATATCTGCGCTCCTCTAATTGTGGCCTCTTGTGTATCCCTGATTTTAATCACTCCACCCGTGGAGGCCGTGCCATCAGCTGCCTGGGCCTAAGCTGTGGAATTCCCTCCCTCACCCTCTCGACCTCTCTCTCTTCCTTTAAAATGCTCCTTAAAACCTACTTGTTGACCAAGCTTTTGGTCACCTGTCCTAATATCTCTTGATGTGGCTCATTGTCAAATTTTGTTTGATAACGCTCCTGTGAAGTGCTTTGGGACATTTTACTACATTTAAGGCACTATATAAATGCAAGTTCTTGTTGCTGTTGCTGCTGCGATGCCTTGGGGTGGTTGAACAGCCTCCTGATGTACAATGTCTTGATGTGCACGTGAAGAATGGCCAATTCCATAAGATACCGGAGGGCTGCTGTTGCCAGCGGCAATGTCTCCGGGAGAGGACGCAAGAAAATTGACCAAAAATGTGTTGAAAGACTTTGGAATGTAGGAACAGTAGGAGGCCATTCAGCCCCTCGAAGCTGTTCTGTTATTCAATTAGATCACAGATGATCTGCACCTCGACTCTATTTATCCACCTTTGCTCCATATCTCGTGATACTCTTACCCTTCAAAAATCTAACAATCTCCACCTTGAAAGCTCCAATTGATCCTCAGCCTCGACAGCAACACTGGGGGAAAGGGTTCCCGATTTCCACGGCCCTTTGTGCAACAAAAATGCTTCCTGATTTCACTCCTGGTTCTAATTTTAAAGTTTCGCCCCCTTGTTCGGGATTCCCCTACTAGGGGAAATACATTTTCTCTATCCTATTGAATCATTCTGAAGACCTCGATTAGATCACCCCTCAAACTTATAAATTCCAAGGGAAGGAGTTTTTATTTTGACTCATATAGATACTAAATTCTTTTTTTTTCTTTGGCCTCCTTGTCTCGAGAGACAATGGGTAAGCACCTGGAGGTGGTCAGTGGTTTGTGGAGCAGCGCCTGGAGTGGCTATAAAGGCCAATTCTAGAGTGACAGACTCTTCCACAGGTGCTGCAAGATAAAATTGGTTGTCGGGGCTGTTACACAGTTGGCTCTCCCCTTGCGCTTCTGTCTTTTTTCCTGCCAACTGCTAAGTCTCTTCGACTCGCCTCTCTTTGGCCCGACCTTTATGGCTGTCCGCCAGCTCTGGCGATTGCTGGCAACTGACTCCCACGACTTGTGGTCAATGTCACAGGACTTCATGTCGCTTTTGCAGACGTCTTTAAAGCAGAGACATGGACGGCCGGTGGGTCTGATGCCAGTGGCGAGCTCGCTGTACAATGTGTCTTTGGGGATCCTGCCATCTTCCATGTGGCTCACATGGCCAAGCCATCTCAAGCGCCGCTGATTCAGTAGTGTGTATAAGCTGGGGATGTTGGCTGCCTCGAGGACCTCTGTGTTGGAGATACGGTCCTGCCACCTGATGCCAAGGATTCTCCAGAGGCAGCGAAGATGGAATGCGTTGAAATGTTGCTCTTGGCTGACATACATTGTCCAGGCCTTGCTGCCGTAGAGCAAGGTACTGAGGACACAGGCTTGAAACACTCATACTTTTGTGTTCCGTGTCAGTGCGCCATTTTCCCACACTCTCTTGGCCAGTCTGGACATAGCAGCAGACACCTTTCCCATGCGCTTGTTGATTTCTGCATCAAGAGACAGGTTACTGGTGAAAGTTGAGCCTAGGTAAGTGAACTCTTGAACCACTTCCAGAGCGTGGTCGCCGATATTGATGGATGGAGCATTTCTGACGTCCTGTCCCATGATGTTCATTTTCTTGAGGCCGATGGTTAGGCCAAATTCATTGCACGCAGCTGCAATCCTGTCAATGAGACTCTGCAGACGCTGTTCTGTGTGAGATGTTAATGCAGCATCGTCAGCAAAGAGGAGTTCCCTGACGAGGACTTTCCGTACTTTGGCCTTCGCTCTAAGACGGGCAAGATTGAATAATCTGCCACCTGATCTTGTGTGGAGGAAAATTCCTTCTTCTGAAGACTTAAATGCATGTGAGAGCAGCAGGGAGAAGAAGATCCCAAACAGTGTAGGTGCGAGAACACAGCCCTGTTTCGCACCACTCAGGATGGGAAAGGGGTCTCATGAGGCTATGCTGAATTGTGCCTTTCATATTGTCATGGAATGAGGTGATGATACTTAGTAGCTTCAGTGGACATCCGATCTTTGTTATTAGTCTGAAGAGACCATGTCTGCTGATGAGGTCAAAGGCTTTGGTGAGATCTATGAAAGCAACGTAGAGGGGCATCCGTTGTTTGTGGCATTTCTCCTGTAGCTGGCGAAGGGAGAACATAATGTCAATGCTGGATCTCTCTGCTCGAAAGCCGCACTGTGCCTCAGGGTAGACACGCTCAGCCAGCTTCTGGAGACTGTTTAAAACGACTCGAGCAAAGACTTTCCCCACTATGCTGAGCAGGGAGATTCCACTGTAGTTGTTGCAGTCACCACGGTCACCCTTGTTCTTATAGAGGGTGATGACATTGGCATCGTGCATGTCCTGAGGTACTGCTCCCTCATCCCAGCACAGGCAAAGCAGTTCATGGAGTGCTGAGAGTATAGCAGGCTTGGCACTCTTGATGATTTCAGGGGTAATGCTGTCCTTTCCAGGGACTTTTCCACTGGCTCGAGAATTGATGGCATCACCGAGTTCCGATTTTGTTGGCTGTTCATCCAGCTCATCCATGACAGGGAGAGACTGGGCTGCATTGAGGGCGGTATCAGTGACAACATTTTCCTTGGAGTACAGTTCTAGGTAGTGCTCAACCCAGCGGTCCATTTGCTTGTGTTGGTCAGTGATCATTTCCTGATTTAGACTTGAGGGGGGGGCGATCTTCTTGATGGTTGGCCCAAAAGCTCTCTTAATGCCATTTCCGGTGTCGGAGGCCAGCTGAATACGACTGCATAGATGTTGCCAGTAGTCGTTTGCACAGCGCCTGGCTGTTCCGTGTGCAGCGCTTCTGGCGGCTTTAAATGCTAAGGATGATAACTCACTGGGGGCTTTCTTGTAGTTCAGATACTAAATAGAATCACAGAATTGAAAAACTCTGCAGATTAAGTATGAGGCCATAATTAGGATAGATACTCACATGTAAAATGTAGGCAGTGGGTGTTTACAGGAGTGGCCCAGGTGGGAAAGCTGTGAGACTGGAAGAGTTTTTTAAGAGTTTTACAGCTGACCTGTTAATTAGAGGCAGACTCCCAACAGTAGGTGCATTTTAAAGCTCTCGCAAGGAGACCAATCAAACAGTCTGATGTCATGAAAGGCCAGCACATAAAGATACTCAACAGCAATAAAATACATTTACTGCCATATTAGTCAGACTAATAAAAAGCTTTAAAAGGCTAATTGTACAGATATAACTGCTGTGGTGGTACACAGATGTGCAATGCACTTAGAGAGATTCCATTTTCTCTCATAATTCTGTCTAATTCCTATTCCACTCATCTCCTGGCTAGCACCCCACCTTGGCAAACTTGAGCTCATCGAAAACTCTGCTACCCCAATTCTAACTTGCATCAAGGCCCGTTCACCCACCACTGTGTGCTCGCTGATCTACATTGACTCCTGGTCCAACAACACATCGATTTGAAAATCCTTATCCTTCTGTTCAAATCCCTCCATCGCCTCACACCCCCTCTCCCTTGCACTGTAAACCCCTCCAGCCCAGAATCCACCGCGACCTCCGCACTCCTCCTGCGCATCCCCGATTTTAATCGCTCCACCACTGGTGGCGGTGCCTTCAGCTACCTGAGCCCCAAGCTCTGGAATTCCCTCCCTAAGCCTCTCCACCTCTCTCCCTTCCTCCCCTCTTTTAACTTGTTCCTTAAAATCTAGCTCTTTGACTGAACTTTTTGTCACATGGGGATATCTCTTTCTTTGGCTCAGTGTCAAATTTTGTTTAATAATGCTTGAGAAGTGCCTTGGGGTGTTTTACAAAGTTAAAGGTGCTATATAAATGTAAGTAGTTGTTGTAGATGTTTACATGGAATTCATTCACCAAACCAAAGGTAATTTTATCTTAACCCATTGGATGGAATTCGGATGGATTGGGATGGTTTCAGATGGATTGGGAGGGTTTGGGATGAATTGGGGAGATTGGGGGGGAGTAGGCAGGATTTTGAGTGTAGTTATTGTTATAATGTAGGAAATGCAACAACCAATTTCTGCACAGCAAGATCCCACAAACAGCAACGTGATAATGACCGGATTCATCTGTTTTTAGGTGTTGGTTGGAACCAAAAGAAAATGGGGGGAAAAGAAAACACACAATCTTTTTTTAATGCCCCTTTGATATTTTTCTCATGGATGCTGGGCATCTGGAGACTCCAGCGAGAGTTGGCAACTGGACTTCAGCTAGATTGTAATAGCTTTGCTTTTATCGAGCTGAGCTGATACTCACTAACAGGAAACGACTTCTCATTGCAAGTCCAGACCCATTTCCATCTCAAACACATTTTTGCGATCAAATTAAATAGTGGCAGCCTCACAGAATGGGCTGACTATGTTATACTCTTCGGTGATGCCATGCGTGTATTGGCAGATTGTGGAAAGATGCAGGATAATAAACATCTGGGCTTACCAGGCTTGAAAGGTATCCATAACTGCTGGTGTTGTCCATTAAGAGTTCACAATATCTTTCATTGGCAGAACGAACAGAGAGCTTAACGTCCTATGGGCACATTACTGGGCATGTTCTGTGATTGCAAAAAATGCGAGACAAAAATCTATGACTGTCAGTCATGGCTCAGTGGGTCGCACTCTGGGCTCTGAGTCAGAAAGTTAAGGGTTTAAGCCCCACTCCAAAACTTGAGCCCCAAAATCTAGGCTGACACTCCAGTGGAGTAGTAAGGGAGTGTTCCAATATTGGAGGTGCTATCTTTTGGATGAAATATTAAACCAAAGCTTCGTCTGCCCTCTCTGGTGGACATAAATGATTACACCATTTTGAAGAAGGAGGTCTCCCCAGTGTCCTGGCCAATATTTATCCCTCAACCAAGACCTAAAAACAGATTATCTGGTCACTATTACATTGCTGTTTGTGGGAGCTTGCTGTGCACACATTGGCTGCCACATTTTCTACATTACAACAGTGACTACACTTCAAAAAGTGGAAAGAGGGGTAGAGAGGCGGAAAGGTTTATGGAGGGAATTCCAGAGCTTAGGGCCCAGGCAGCTGAGGGCACAGCCGGCTGGTGGAGTGATTAAAATCAGGGATGCTCGGGAGGCTGGAATTATAGGAACATAGGAGCAAGAGTAGGCCATTTGGCCCTTCGAGTCTGCTCCGCCATTTGATAAGATCAAGGCTGATCTTAGATGAACACAGATATCTCAGAGGGTTGTGGGGTTGGAGGAGATTACAGAGATAGAGTGGGGAAAGGCCATGGAGGCATTCAAAAACAAGGATGAGTATTTTAAAATCAAGGTGTGGCTGGACTGGGAGCCAATGTAGGGGCGATAGATGTCTGGAGGTCGGTGTGAGTTAGTAGTGTTTTGGATCAGTTCAAGTTTATGTAGAGTGAAAAGATGGCCGGCCAGGATTGTGTTGAAATAGTCAAGTCTAGAGATAACAAAGACATGAATGAGGGTTTCAGCAATAGATGAGCTGAGACAGGGATGAAGTCAGATGGAGGTGAAAGTTTCTCAAAAAATTCCATGATAGATACAGAGTAGAACTCCCTTCACTCTGTCCCCACAGGTACCTTAGGCTCGATCTCAGACAATTACCATCGGCAACCCATATACCACCTGAACAGAGGGAAAACCTGTGGTCACAGTCATGTTCAAGCAGGTCTTGCAAAAGCTCTGCTGGCAAACACCTGTAGTTTGGAAATCTCAGACTGTAAAAGAAAGATTCGCATTTACATGGCACCTTTCACATCCTCAGGACTTCCCAAATCACTTTACAGCCCATGAAGTACTTTTTGAATTTTAGTCACAGCTGTAATGTAGGAAATGCAGCAGCCAATTTGTGCACAGCAAGCTCCCACAAACAGCAATGTGATAATGACCAGATCATCTGTTTTTTTTTAAAGCAATGTCAGTTAAAATATAACGATTGACCAGGATGCCTGGAAAAACGTCACTGTTCGCCATGGGATGTTTTATGTTCACCTGAGAGAGCAGACAGGGCCTGTGTTTAACTCCTCATCCAAAAGACGGCACCTCCTACAGTGCAGCACTCCTTCAGTAATGCAGTGGAGTGTCAGCCTGTGGTAGTGTCAATCTCTGGACTGGGACTGTGGGCCCAAAACTTTCTGACTCAGAGGCAAGAGTACTACCCACTGAGCTCAGGAGAGTCCCCATAAAAATCTTCCCTGGGTGGGTTGTGGGGAGGCCCAGACAATCTGCTGTCCCAGAAATGGGGTCTCCATGAAAGGGAGGCAAGATAAACAGGAAGTAGAGCAACACTGGTACTTGTAATGTGGGTGGTTTGAGATGTAAGGAATTATAATCATCCTCTCTTTTTATGTCAGAGTCTGTCGTTAATAAATTCTAAAGTGGAACCATGTGTGGGAACAGTAAAAGCTATAACCTTTTACATGTAAGAAAAAGTAAGCGATCCATTATTTTAAATTGAGTACATGCACTAGACAATGACTAGAATAGACAGAGCTCTTGCTGATTCCTTGCACCCAGGGCAAGTCAAGTGTTTGTGACACCAACACTAAATCTGCACATAATTAGCTACATGAGTACAATCTACTCTGAACCCGTTGCTTTGTAATAAAGCATTGCACCAAGTTACTTGGCGACGCTGACATCTCTAACCACTATCTAAGTATTCATGGCCTGTTTTGAAAACATGCATTGTGCAAGGGTTTTCTCAGGAAGGAAGGAGAATGTCATCCTATATGCATTGGCAGAAAACACAGCCCTGGTGGTAATATGTAAACATCAAGTCGCTTTACATGAAACACAACAGATGGCAATTATTATCCTGCTAAATCAACAGGAACTTCAAACAGTTGGCACGACAAACACCATGACTAGTGCTCGGACAAAGTGATAGAAATAATGTAAAAGCAAAATACAACAGATGCTGGAAATCCGAAATAAAAACAAAGTGCTGGAAATACTCAGCAGGCCTGGCAGCATCTGTGGAGAGAGAAGCAGAGTTAACGTTTCAAGGTCTGTGACCTTTGATCAGAACTGGCAAAGGTTAGAAAAGAATTAGGTTTTAAGCAAGTGAAGAGGGAGGTGGTGGTGGTTGGTGGGGAAGAGAACAAAAGGGAAGGTGTGTGATCGGGCAGAGGGCAGGAGAGATTAAATAACAAAGCTGTCCTGGGACAAAGGCAAAGAGTGTGTTAATGCTTGTGCTGAAAGACAAAGCATTAGGCCAGAGAGAGTGTTAATGGCAGAATAATGAGCAGCTCTGACAACATGAAAAACAGGCACATGGTTAAAAAAATAAAATAAAACAATAAAAAAGTAGAAAAACATAAAACAAGATCAGTCATGCTGTGAAATTGTTGAACTCAAGGTCGAGTCCACAGGGCTGTAGAGTGATAGAATTAAGGGATCATCACACACGTGTAGTTGATCAAACTCTCTTGACAATCTGGATTTCGGACCCTTCAATAAAAGCAAAATACTGCGGATGCTGGAAATCTGAAATAAAAACAAGAAATGCTGGAACCACTCAGCAGGTCTGGCAGCATCTGTGAAAAGAGAAGCAGAGTTAACGTTTTCGGGTCTTCGGAGTTCCGAAGAAGGGTCACTGACCCGAAACGTTAACTCTGCTTCTCTTTTCACAGATGCTGCCAGACATGCTGAGTGGTTCCAGCATTTCTTGTTTTTATTTCAGACTCTTCACTTGTGAAACAGACAGTACCTTCACTCTAAAACCCCTACACAGTATCGCGTCTCCTATTGTGTTGATGCTGGGCATGCTCGTGCCATTCACCAGGGTCACGTGCCTAGTAGGAGCCCAGCTTCACCGTGCCATGCTTACACTGGTCCTCTGTGTTATCTTGGGTATATTCAAGGCTTTAATGATGAATTTCAATCTGTGATGGTGATCAATGGAGTGGATGAGGCAATTCGTATCAAAACATTTTAAGGGGAAGCTCGATAAGTACATAATGGCAAAAGGAACAGAACAATATGCTGATAGGGTGAGATGAAGAGGAAATGGGAGGAGGCTCGTGTGGAGCATAGGAACATAAGAACAGGAGTAGGCCAATCAGCCCATCAAGCCTGCTCCGCCATTCAATATGATCATGGCTGATCAAATACCTCAACACCACTAGCCCATGCTATCCCTTGATGTGATTAGTATCCAGATATCTATTGATTTCTGTCTTGAACATGCTCAATGATTGAGCTTCCTCATGAGCTTCCTCAGCCCTCTGGGGTAGAGAATTCTAAGATTCACCACCCTCTGAATAATGAAATTCCTCCTCATCTCAGTCTTAAACGGCCTACCCCTTATTCTGAGACTCTGTCCCCTTGTTCTAGACTCACCAGCCAAAGGAAACATCCTATCCACATCTACCTTGTCACGCCCTGTATGAATTTTGTAAGTTTCAATGAGATCACCTCTCTTTCTTCAAAACTCTAGAGAATACAGGCCCAGTTTCCTCAATCTTTCCTTATAAGACAGTCCCGCCATCCCAGAGCATAGACCAGATGCGTTGAAAAGCCTCTTCCTGTGTTGTAAACACTGTTATTCCATGTAATATGATCAACTCCATATGTACCAATATGATTTCTTGATTCTTCAAACGTAGTGTTTGAAGTAAGGAGAAACATACTTGTGGCTTCCCTTCATTCTTTAATGGACCACATTACCATCAGCAGGTGCTTCAGTCAGCTAGTTGATGCAAACTGATCAAGTCTTCCAATCAGTGATAGATGGATCTCATTGACACTTGAACAAAAACACAATGGAGTGAGATTCTGGGGAAAATATTAGCCATTTTATAATTTTTGAACTAACTAAACCTGAAAAACAATTATAATGATTACTAAAGTCACCTTTTGACACCTTTGTTCTCAATAACTAAATTAATGGTCAGAAGAAATTTGTTTTTTCCCCCCATTGTTCTCTCTCTTCTCCATAAAATGCTGACTTGCAGTATAACGCAGCCTCGATTATCTCACCTAAGTGGCTACTCATCTTGCCTGAGCTCAGAGGGTCCTCATTTGATAATTGTTTGACTAGTGGGGGACGGAACAACAAACCAGGAACATCTCTCTCACCTAAACATCTACCTTCCAGCATGGATCAATGGATTGCAGATTTCAGCCCATTTCAGTGCAGGTCAATCAATGTACAAATACCAAAGTGTTATGTTTGTTATAGCAGGCAGTCCTCATGGGCACTGGGTGTTATACATGCTAATGGTGTGACCCTCAGGCTGGTCTAAGTGAAGTGATATCTGTCAGCAATGTGATGAACGGTTCACTGGCCTCTCAGTGCTGACAAATTGCAGAGGCATTTCTGCATAGTGATAATGGGCCTTTGCTACAGAGCCTACACAGTTTGTCATCAGCTACAACTTTTTGTGGCATTCGTCACACACTTTTGAAGCTGATTTTTTTTGGGTGACAGGCAGCAGTCTTTCTCCGTGCTTCAGGTTAGATGTCAGAATGACTCACCACGAAATGTAAGGAATGGCATGGTCATAAGTGAAACACTTGGAGAAACCTGGCTGTGATGTCACCCATTCTTTTTTAAGTAGTATATAATTCCACCAATAATGAAGAGAATCCAAAAACAAATACTACCCACATTCTGACTGGCCTGTTAAAGCAATGACCATCCCATTTCTGAAAATGGAAACAGAGCCTTAGAAGCAGTTCACTTGTATTAGATACTCCGCTTAAAGTGTCAGCGGTGGTTCAGTGGATAGAACTCTTGCACCTTAAGTTAGAAGGTTATGGGTTTAAGACTTATTTCAGAGAGTTGAGCCCATAATATAGGCTGTCAATTCAGTGCTGCACTGTTAATGGTGTTGTCCTTTGGGTGACGTGCTAATACTGAGGCTCCAGTCTATTCACTGGGGTACAGTATCATAGTGGTGAAGTTGCTGGACTAGTAATCCAGAAAACTAGACTAATGATCTCAAAGACATGATTTCAAATAGCAGTTAGGAAATTATTATTCAGTTAATTAAATAAATCTAATTGAAAGCTAGTATCAGTAATGGTGCTCTGAAACTATCATTGATTGTTGTAAAAACCCATCTGCTTCACTAATATCCTTTAGGGAAGGAAACCCAGTCTGGCCTAAATGTGATTCCAGACCCACAACAATGTGGTTGATTATTAACTGTCCTCTGAAATGACCTAGCAAGACATTCACTTGTATTCAAGAAGATGGCTCACCGCCACCTTCTCAAGGGCAACAAATGCTGCCCTTGCCAGTGATGCTCACATTGTGTGAATGAATAAAAAATAAATCATGTTAAAGAGCCCATCTGCCTATTTACAGACTCATCGGAATCTCATCCCTTGTACCATTAATATTTTTCCTCGTGTATTTCCTAATAAATGTTGTGACACCATGGGTCGCTTGTGGTTAAGTTAAACCGAGGCCCCGTCTGCCCTCTCAGATGGATGTAAAGGATCTCATAGCACGATTTCCCTTTCCTTTTCAAAGTCCTTGAACGTGTTGTCACCTCCCAAATTTGTTCCCACCTTTCCCGGAAATCCATATTTGAATCCCTCCAATCAGGTTTCTGTCCCTGCCACAGTACCAAAGCAGCTCGTATCAAAGTCACAAATGACGTCCTATATGACTGTGACAAAGAAAAACTTTCCCTCCTCATCCTTCTCATCCTGTCTGCACCCTTTGACACGGTTGACCACACCATCCTCCTCCAAGGCCTCTCCACTGTCGTACAACCGGGTGGGACCACTCTCACCTGGTTCCATTCTTATCTCTCTAATTGTAGCTGGAGAATCACTTTCAACGGCTTCTATTCTTGCTCCAACACCGTTAGATCTGGTGCTCCACAAGGATCAGTCCTTGACTCCCCTCCTCCTGTTTCTCATTTACATGTTGCCACTCGGCAACATTATCTGTTGTCAAACTATCGGACTGCTTATCCGACATCCAGTACTGGATGAGCAGAAATTTCCTCCAATTAAATATTGTGAAGATTGAAGACTGGTTTTGGTCTCCGATCCAAACTCCATTCCCTAGCTACCAACTCCATCACTCTCCCTGGCAACTGTCTGAGACTAAACCAGACTGTTCGTAACCTTGGTGTCATATTTGACCCTGAGATGAGCTTCCGACCACACATTTGTGCCATCACTAAGACCACCTTTTTCCACCTCCGTAGCATCACCTGACTTCTCCCTGTCTCACCCCATCTGCTGCTGAAACCCTCATCCGTGCCTTTGTTACCTCTGGACGTGACTATTCCACCGCACTCCTGACTGGTCTTCTATAGTCTACCCTCTGTAAACTTGAGGTCATCCAAAGCTCTACTGCCTGTGTTTTAACTTGCACCAAGTCCCATTCACCCATCACCCCTGTGCTTGTTGACCTACATTAGCTCCCAGTCAAGCAACTCTTTGATTTTAAAATGTTCATTCTCGTTTCCAAAGCCCTCCATGTCCTCGCCCCTCCCTATCTCTGTAATCTCCTCCAGCCCCACAAACCTCTGAGATATCTGCACTCCACTAATTCTATGCTCTTGAACATCTCCGATTTTAATCGTTCCACCATTGGTGGTCATGCCTTCCGTTACCTGGGCCCTAAACTCTGGAATTCCCTTCCTAAACCTCTCCACCTCACTTTCCTCTTTTAAGACACTCCTTAAAACCTACCTCTTTGACCAAGCTTTTGGTCATTTGACCTAATATCTCTTTATGTGGCTCAGTGTCATATTTTGTTTTATAATGATCCTGTGAAGCATCTTGGGATGTTTTATTACATTGAATGTGCTTTATAAATTTAAGTTGTATTTTAAAGAAGAGCAGGGGAGTTCTCCCCAGTGTCCAGGGCGATGTTTCTCCTTCGATCAACATCACGAATCAGATTATCTGCTCTTTATCACATTGCTGTTTGTTGGATCTTTCTGTGCGCAAATTGGCTGCCGTGTTTCCCAAATTACAAGCAGTGACTACACTTCAGAAAGTACTTCATTAGCTGAGAAGTGATTTGGGATGTCGTGAAGGTTGTGAAAAGTGCTACAGAAATGCAAGTCCTGCTTTTCTTAATACTTTTCTATGAGTGCCTACTTGTCAAGCAACCTGGGGCATTTTACTATGTTAAAGGCACTATGTAAATGCAGGGTGTTGTTGTTTAATAGCAGTGCGGGATCTTTTATGTCTGCCTGAGAGGGCTGATGGGGCCTAGTTGGAACATCTCCTCTGAAAGACTGGGTTACTAAAGGAAGCTTTAGTCATTCAGCACTCCCTTCAAGTTGCATTATATTTTTTGCAATTACAGTCTCTTTCTGACATGTATTTTTAAACATTGTTTTGCAATAACATTACTTACACCTTAATATTTGTTCAGAAACTTTGGATGAAGAACCGATACTCACAGCCAAAAGGGGTAGGACAGAAGGAGACACCTTCTGCACTGTTCACATGCATCACCTGTTAGAACATTTTGTACCAGATACACAGCTGTGAGAGGTCGATTGTCCCTGACCGCTAGGGCAGATGTTTCAATTACCTTCAGAAAGGCACAGTGCAGCCTGACTCTACAATTCCCGAAGGAGCTGCCAAGTCACCTCGAGAAGGTAATCAAACTTATCCTGCATTTTGGGGCCTTTGGAAGATCCAATAACAGAAGTGACTGCATCCAGTAATCAACACAACAATTAGTTCCTGAGCCACGTCAGGAGTCATTAGGACAGGTGACCAAAAACGTGGTCAAAGAGGCACGTTTTAAGGATCATGTTAAAGGGAGATAGAGAGTGGCGGAGAGGTTTAGGGAGGGAATTCCAGAGCTTAGGGTCCAGGCAGCTAAAGGGGCTGCCGCCATAGCAGAGACAAAGGAAATGAGCAAGAGGCCGGAATTGGAGAAGCGTGGAGATAACAATGATGATAGAGTTATTGATTAATCAACAAAGCAACGCAACCCAGGAACTGAGTCTGGATTCTTGCTAAACACTTGTTACATATTTAAAAGGAACAATTCTCTACGAAAAAACTTTCCAATTTGGAGAGAAGCACAGTAAGCACATTAGTAGATTTCATTCTGAGAATACTAATATTCGGATGCAGTAAGTGAGTAATTTAGAAGAGTAAGAGGCAACTTGTTTGAAACATATAATATCCTGAGGGATTTTGACAGGGTGGATGTGGAAAGGATGTTTCCCCTTGAGGGAGAATCTAGAACTAGGGGTCACTGTTTAAAAATAAGGGGTCGCCCATTTAAGACAGAGATGAAGAGAAATTTGTTCTCTCAGAGGGTCATGAGTCTCTGGAATTCTCTTCTTCAGAAGGCGGTGGAAGCAGAGTCTTTGAATATTTTTAAGGCAGAGGTAGATAGATTCTTGATAAGCAAGGAGGTGAAAGGTTATCGGGGGTAGGTGGGAATGTGGAGTAATCAGTTCAGCCGTGAACTTATTGAATGACGGAGCAGGCTCGAGGGGCTGAGTGGCCTACTCCTGCTCCTAATTCGTATGTTCGTATGTTCCCGGTTATGATTATCAGTTTAGGTGGACGGAGTGGGACCCCCAGGAATTTCGGGACCAGGGGATAGAGCTGACTAAAAAAGGAACAGCTGGATTTTGTGAAGAGCCAGTCTCAGCGAAGCATAGCTTAGGATGCAATAATTAAGCTCAGTGCCTCGAAGCTATAGGTGGGAAATCAGCCAGGATTCCTGTCCAGAGACTAGCACTGCAAGTGTGTGTGTGTGTGTGTGTGTGTGTGTGTGTGTGTGTGTGTGTGTGTGTGTGTGTGTGTGTGTGTGTGTGTGTGTGTGTGTGTGTGTGTGTGTGTGTGTGTGTGTGTGTGCGCATCAGGTGAGGACATTGACGTGACTTGGTCGTGATGCTGCCACAGTTGAATAGCCTGAAATTATTCTAATACAGTATGGAGAATGGTTGAAGTACCAGAGGGCTGCTAGTGCTGTGGAACCAGAGGAATAATCCAACGGTCTGGTGATTTGGGGAACACAACTCACAGGGAGGATGCATAGCCGGACATTTAAGTTAATCTATTAAAATGAAGGAATGGAAAAATCAAGGGGTGGGCTCCCATGATTTCCTGGAATGTGACCCCATTGTTCTTGTGAGGGAGCATTGGAGCCCAGAAGCACCATCCCTATCCCACCCTGATTCACTGTCTTTTCAGAGGGGAGAGGAACAGACACATTATAACTTTGTTATTGTCAGCATCTTCAGTCACATTGACCGATACTCAGATTACATAGAATTTAGAGTCATTGAGCCACTAAGGCACAGATGAAGGCCAATCGGCCCATTGAGAACATGATGGCTCTCTGTAGAGCAATCCAGTCAATCCCATTCTCCTGCACTATTCCCGTAGCCCTGCAAGTTTATTTCCCTCAAGTGCCCATCCAATTTCCTTTTCAAATCATTGATTGTCTCTGCTTCCACCGCCTTCATAGGCAGTGAATTCCAGGTCATTACCATACACTACGTAAAAGAGTTGTTCCTCACATCCCCCTGAATCTCTTGCCCAAAACCTCATATCTGCGTCCCTTAATCCTTGTACCATCAGTTAATGGGAACATCTTTTCCCTGTCTAACTTGGCTTAAGCCTGTCATAATCTTGTACACCTCTATCAAATCGCCCCTCAATCTCCTTTGCTCCAAGGAGAACAACCCCAACTTCTCCAAACTAACCTTGTAGCTAAAATCCCTTATCCCTGGAACCATCCTGTTTAATCTCCTCTGCACCTTCGCAAGCACCCTCATGTCCTCCTTAAAGTGTGGCGACCAGAGCTGGATGCAATAGTCTAGTTGTAGCCTAACCAGAGCTTGATAAAGGTTCAGCATAACTTCTTTGCTTTTGTACTCAATGCCTCTATTTATGAAGCCCAAGATTCCACATGCTTTGCTAACCACTCTCTCAATGTGTTCTGTCACCTTGAAAGATCGATGCACATGAACCCCCAGGTCCCTCTGTTCCTGCACGATCTTTAGATTTGTGCCATTACGTCTATGTTGCCTCTCCCTATCCCTGTTCTGCCAAAATGCATCACCTCACACTTCTCTGTATTAAATTGCATCTGCCACTTATCTGCCCATTCTGCTAGCCTATGTCCTGTTGCAGTCGATTAGTATCACGCTCACAGTCTGTCACTCCTCAAGGTTTGGTATCATCACAGCACAGAAACAGTCCATTCAGTCCAACTGGTACCTGCCAGTGTTTCTGCTCCACACAAGCCTCCTCCCACCCTTCTTCCTCTCACCCTATCAACATATCCTTCTATTTCTTTCTCGCTCATGTGTTTATCTAGCTTCCCCTGAAATACATCCATACTATTTACCTCAACCACTCCCTGTGGTAGTGAGTTCTACATTCTCACCACTCTCTGCGTAAAGGAGTTTCTCCTGGATTCCCTATGGGATTTATCAGTGACTGTCTTATATTTATGGCCCCTGGTTCTGGTCTGAATGAAAGGAAAGGCAATTTTATGAACGCTGACATTAATTTGGGCTCCTGGAGGATGACTTGGTTTACAAAAATTATACAGATCATACATTATTATTTTGGATATTTGCATCTGGTTGAGCTGATCAATCTATCTCAGTGGCCAACACCTCATGTTCTTTCATGAATTCTGATCTCTGAAGCATCCTTCAAATGGGTAATACAAACTTTTATCTGATTGGCCATCTCTTACACTCCATAGGATACAAGGCTGGGCTACAAAGGCCTGGAATCTAATCGTTCAGCAGCAGTGAGTATCTGTCATCACTCCATTCATTCCTCTCCTGTTCTTTTGTGAGTCCGTGACTGAAAAGGTGAACTGAACAAAACACTGGTGCCATTAGCACATTTTCTTTCGCGTAGCTAACAGCACGGGCTTGAATACGTGACGGACATGTTGGGTTTTCAAGATAAGGTTGATCGGTTGTTTTTTTTGTTCTCTGCCATGTTAAGATCAAAGATCAGGTCTGTTTTGTTAACTTCAGTTAGATTCCTGCTTCTGCCGATGCCTGAGAGATAGGACTCCTGCTTGTCTGTATCTGTGCTTCTCTCTATCGGCAAATGTTGGGATTGTGGTAACACTAGCAGCTCCAGGTTCCCCTTTCGGTAACACCTACCATCCTGACTTGGACATGTATCACCACCATGTTGGGTCAACAGCCTGGAACTCCTTACCAACCCCAATGTGCCAGCACCCTCACCACAAGCACGGCAGTAGTTCAAGAAGGCCCACCACCACATTCTTAATATCACCCACATCCTGAGAACAAATTAAGAACACGCTAGGGGATGTGAGTGTGTAGCCCTGCGGAGACCAACCATCTGACCTTGCCACCTATCTGTTTGCTCAGCTACTTGACTTCCTCATTCCTGATGATTTAAGAGTTGAGATTTAGAGGGTAATTAGGCAATGACTTTATTTAAACAGTAGAAACCCCTATCTGTCATTGGAGCATTCAGCCGTCCGTCCATCCATCCATCCATCCATCCATCCATCCCTCTCTCTCTCTCCCTTCCTCCCTCACTGTCCCTGGATATTTCCCTGTCTTTTTGCCTGTCCCAGGAAATGACATAGCTTTAGGAGAGGACTGGGAGTGGTGGGGAAGAAGTGGTTAGCCATGTAGTGTACATTAATGATTTAGACGTGAATAAAGGAGGTATGATCAGTAAGTTCGCAGATGACACAAAAATTGGTGGTGTCGTAAATAGTGAAGAGGAAAGCCTTAGATTACAGGACGATATAGATGGGCTGGTAAGATGGGCAGAGCAGTGGCAGATGGAGTTTAATCCTGAGAAGTGTGAGGTGATGCATTTTGGGAGGACTAACAAGGTATGGGAATATACAATGGATGGTAGGAACCTAGGAAGTACAGAAGGTCAGAGGGACCTTGGTGTACTTGTCCATAAATCACTGAAAGCAGCAGCACAGGTAGATAAGGTGGTTAGGAAGGCATATGGGATACTTGCCTTTATTAGCTGAGGCATAGAATATAAGAGCAGGAGCTGTATAAAATGGAGCTGCATATAACACTAGTTAGGCCACAGCTGGAGTACTGTGTACAGTTCTGGGCACCACACTATAGGAAGGATGTGATTGCACTGGAGAGGGTGCAGAGGAGATTCACCAGGATGTTGCCTGGGCTGGAGCATTTCAGCTATGAAGAGAGACTGGATAGGCGAGGTTTGTTTTCCTTAGAGCAGAGAAGGCTGAGGGGGGACCTGACTGAGGCATACAAAATTATGAGGGGCATTGATTGTATAGATAGGAAGAAACACTATGGGGCGGCACAGTGGTGCAGTGGTTAGCACCGCAGCCTCACAGCTCCAGTGACCCGGGTTCAATTCTGGGTACTGCCTGTGTGGAGTTTGCAAGTTCTTCCTGTGTCTGCGTGGGTTTCCTCCGGGTGCTCCGGTTTCCTCCCACATGCCAAAGACTTGCAGGTTGATAGGTAAATTGGCCATTATAAATTGCCCCTAGTATAGGTAGGTGGTAGCGAAATATAGGGACATGTGGGGATGTGGTAGGAATATGGAATTAGTGTAGGATTAGTATAAATGGGTGGTTGATGGTCGGCACAGACTCGGTGGGCTGAAGGGCCTGTTTCAGTGCTGTATCTCTAAAAAAAAAGAAACTTTTTCCCTTAGCGGAGGGTTCAATAACCAAGGAGCATAGATTTAAGGTAAAGGGCAGGAGGTTTTGAAGGGATTTGAAGAAAAATATTTTCATCCAGTGGGTGATCGGAATCTGGAACACACGACCTGAAGGGGTGGTAAAGGCAGGAACCCTCACAACATTTAAGAAGTATTTAGATGGCTACGGGCCAAGTGCTGGAAAATGGGTTTAGAATAGATAGGTGCTTGATGACAGGCACAGACACGATGGGCCGAAGGGCCTGTTTCTGTGCTGTATAACTCTACGACTCTATGATGCTCTGGTCAGAATGGTGTGTGGGACAGGCACGATGGACTGGCCCGTCAATATCGTTTTTGTGTTTGGTAAAGTTTGTTGAGAGGAGTGTTGTGAACTAAAATATAATTTTAGGAAGAAAGTTTGTATGACATGAAATTAAAGTTTGGTTTGAAATCTTTTGCTCGGGTTGCTCATACAACAGTTCTCTAAAAAGGGCCCCACTGAGGTGGGCAAATTAATGGATGGACCTTCTTGAGTTGGGTACAGACCAGGGGAGATATTTGTAAGTTCAAGCCAAATGTAAAAGTGGCAGCAATAGAATGGAATTGATTTAAAACTGTGTCGTACTTTGGAAAAGAGACTAAGAGTGTCATAAAAAGTCACTGAATATTGCTTATTATATTTTTGTTTTTACAATGTAAGGAGAGTACTTGACTACCAACAGAAGAGTGTTGTGACACTGTGTCCTGTCACAGTAAATCTAAAGGACAGTTTCACATGTTGGATTGCCTCATTCCAGCAGTCTTTCAGATTTACTGGGATTATCTAAATGTCACTGGGACTGAGATTCCAAAAAAGGTCTCCCTTGGGTAATGCTGGTGACATTCTCCGTAATTATTTTACTATCATTTTTATGATGCACTTAGCAGTCCAAATCTGAAATTATTCTTACAATAATCAGTAAGAGTATTTTGACGGGTTCTACATTATTCATTACCGCCAGCAGCTCTTAGTTTCCCAAGTCCTTCAACTGTGAGAGGAATAATATTATATTGACAAGAAATAGATAAAAGCTTTAGAATGAGGTTGCACCCAAAAAAAAACCCATCACACTCGATCCCTGATTTTAACCCATCCACTTTTGGCAGCGTGTCTTCAGTCATCTCGGCCCTAAACTCTGGAATTCCCTCCCTAAGCCTCTCCGCCTCTCTACTTCTCTCTCCTCCTTTAAATTGCTCCTGAAAACCTACCTCCTTGACCAAGCTTTTGGTCACCTATCCTAATATCTCCTTATGTGGGTTGGTGTCAAAATCTTGGCCGATAATCGCTCCTGTGAACCGCCATGGGTTGTTTACTACATTAAAGATACTACATAAACTCAAGTCATTGTTGCTGATAATCGAAAAGGAATATCTGTACGTACATGGTGCCTTATTGCAGCTTGAAATAAAAGTGCTGCAGTATATCGCAAACAAAGAACTGCTTGAAATGTACTCACTGTTGCATAAGATAATGCAACAGCCATTTTCTTCACAGCATTACTTTTCTTCAATTCTTTCATGGGATGTGGGCATCATTGGCAAGGCCAGCATTTGTTGTCCATCCCTAATTGGCCCTCGATAACTGAATATCTTACTTAACCATTTCAGAGAACATGTAAGTGCCAACCACATTGCCATGGGTTTGGAGTCCATCATATGTGATCAGTGAACCAAATGGGATGTTACAACAATCAGTGATAGTTTCATAGCACCATTAATGAGACTCACTTTCAATTCCAGAGTTTTGATTAACTAATTGAATTGAAATTCCATGAGCTGCTATGGTGGGATTTGAACCCATGTTCCCAGAGCATTAGCCTGGGCTTGGGATTAGTAACTCAGTGACATTACCACTACACAACATTGCTATGTATTACGAAAAGCAGTGGTTTTAGTACCGACCACTGGGGAACCCCACTGCACCTCAAGAATGAATCCACATAACCTGAACTCAATTTAATCTTTCACGGGCTTTGAACTTGCAATACATCTGGCAGGAGAAGAATGGTTTGCATGCAGCCAAGCAATGTTTAGTGAAAGGCTTTGTTCTATGAAAATTGGGAAGACATCACCTTAAATGTAGATAATGAAGGTTCATTACAGCACCAAGTTTTCATTCACTGCTCAGGGACAATAGTTAAAATGGGAGCTGTCTAACAGTAGATGTGTAAAGCTTATTCATAAAGCTGTTTGTCCTTGCCATAATGAGCCACTTAATTGTTGCTTTGTAAATGCCTCAATTCTTAGAAATGTACTAAATGTGGAAATCAATGGCCAGGATAGATCAACAACAAAGAAGGTGTTTTCAGGAATTATTCGAGACTGTGTTATTACAGAAATCTATTGTCTTTGCAGTTTTGATTTTCTTTTAGTAATCCAATTACATGCTTGAGCAATAAAGACTTAGAAGAGCCACAAAGAACAAGAGAGGTATAAAAATCACACTCACGTTAATCCTAATGGTGCTGACTCACAAGAAGCAGCAGGAGGTCTGCAGTGTACAGTTTTGGTTTCCTTACCTAAGGAAGGATATACTTCCCTTGGAGTGGGTGCAACGAGGCTCACTAGACTGATTCCTGGGAGAAGAGGTCTATCCTACAAGGAGAGATGGAGTAGAACTGGCCTAGACTCTCTAGAGCTTAGAAGAATGTGAGGCGATTTGGGGCGGCACAGTGGCGCAGTGGTTAGCACCGCAGCCTCACAGCTCCAGGGACCCGGGTTCGATTCCGGGTACTGCCTGTGCGGAGTTTGCAAGTTCTCCCTGTGTCTGCGTGGGTTTTCTCCGGGTGCTCCGGTTTCCTCCCACAAGCCAAAAGACTTGCAGGTTGGTAGGTAAATTGGCCATTATAAATTGTCACTAGTATAGGTAGGTGGTAGGGAAATACAGGGACAGGTGGGGATGTTTGGTAGGAATATGGGATTAGTGTAGGATTAGTATAAATGGGTGGTTGATGGTCGGCACAGACTCGGTGGGCCGAAGGGCCTGTTTCAGTGCTGTATCTCTAATCTAATCATCTCATCGAAACATAAAATTCATAGACGGCTTGACAGAGAAGATGTTGAAACACTGTTTCCCTTGCTGGGGAGTCTAGAAAGAGGGGTCATAATCCTAGAGTAAGGGATTGGCCATTTAGGACTGAGATGAGGAGAAATGTTATCACTCAGGGGTTGCAAATCTGCAATTCTCAACTTAGGCAGCTGTGGATGCTCAGTTGTTGAGTATATTCAGGTCTCAGACTGGTAGATTTTTGGACACTAAAGGAATCAGGGGATATGGAGATAGGGCGGGACAGTGGAGTTGAGGTAGAAGGTCAGTCATGATCTGATTGAATGGTGGAACAGGCTCAAGGAGCTGAATAACCTACTCCGGCTCCTATTTCTTTTGTTCTAATGAGCCCCTGAGCTTGAAGAGTTAATGGCATTGAGAAATTGTGACTCTACAGGGTGATTTCTGGGATCTATGTTTTCCAGCATGAATTCATTGCTCCACCCATGTTTCTTGCACTTATATGTTCCCATAGCATGGGGGTGGCACAGTGATGCAGTGGTTAACACTGCAGCCTCACAGCTCCAGCAACTCAGGTTCAGTTCTGGGTACTGCCTGTGAGGAGTTTGCAAGTTCTCCCTGCGACCATGTGGGTTTCCACTGGGCGCTCTGGTTTCCTCCCACAGCCAAAGACTTGCAGGTTGATAGGTAAGTTGGCCATTGTAAATTGCCACTGGTGTAGGTAGGTGGTAGAATGGTGGGAATGTGGGTTAATGTAGGATTAGTACAAATGGATGGTTGTTGGTGGGCCGAAGGGCCTGTTTCAGTGCTGTATCTCTAAATAAAATAAATAAACTTGTAGGTTGATAGGTAAGTTGGCCATTGTAAATTGCCCCTAGTGTAGGTAGGTGGTTGGAGAATTGTGGGGATATGGTATGGGATTAACTTAGGGTTAATATAAATAGGTGGTTGATGGTCAGCACAGACTCAGTGGGCTGAAGGGCCTGTTTCAGTGCTGTATCACTCTATCGCAAAGCACATTACACAGTTCATTTTGGCCTGCTATGTTATTTAAACACCTGCATATTGTGTCAGATCTTACTCTGTTAACCATTTTCATAGAATTAACAGGCCCAACTGACCTATGCTCTTGTTTATGCTCCACATGAGCCTCCTCCCAGCCCTTTTCATCTCACTCTCTCAACATATCCTTCTATTCCTTTCTCCCTTATGTGTGTATCTAACTGCCCCTTAAATGCATCTATGCTATTTGCCTAATCTACACCATGTGGTAGCGAGTTCCACATTCTTACCACTCGCTGGATCAAAAAGTTTTTCTGAATTCCCTATTGGATTTATCAGTGAATATCTTATTTATGGCCTCTAGTTTTGGTCTCCCACTCAAGTGGAAATATCTTCTCTGTGCCTACCCTATCAACCTCCTTCATAATTTAAGACCTCTATCAGGTCACCTGTCAGCCTTCTCCTTTTGAGAGACAGAAGCCCCAGCCTGTTCAGCCTTTCCCGATAAGTATATCCTCTCAGTTCTGCTATCGTCCTGATGAAGCTGTTTTGCACTTTTTCCAGTGTCTCTATATCCTTTTTATAAAATGGTCAGAAATGTTCACTGTTTGTCATGGGTTTCTGAACATATTAGATGGTAACAAAGGGCAAATCAGCTCCCAAATGGTATCTGTGGATCCACAATGATTTTCTGCTGTAAACAGAGCTAATGTTGAGCTTCTGATGGAATGAACAGAGAGTAAGTTAGTAACTTTTCAGTCTTACTGTTCTTTGGCTATAGAATTTCCTTTATGTTTCTCAGAATAAGTTTCTTCACAGCATCCTCTTCCTTGCCCAGAAGAAGTCAATTCCATCCTCCTCGTTTCAGTTTTATCAACTGATGGATGTTTGTTAGTGTGACCTTTAATTCAGGTGCTCTGTCCTTTCAACAAAATTGGACAGAATATATAAAAGAGCAAAGAATGTTAAAAAAGATTGGTAATGAAGGCAAGATTTGAGTATGAGGAAAAGCATGCTAGAAACATAAAGACAGATAGTAAAGTTTCTATAGATAGTTAAAAAAGAAAAGAGTTAACAAAGTGAGCGTTGGTCCTATAGAAAGTGAATCTGGGGAATTAATAATGGAAAATAAGGAGATGGCAGATGAACTGAACAGGAATTTTGCATCGGTCTTCACTATAGAGGATACAAGTAACATCCCAGAATTAGCTATAAGTCATAACAATAACAACAATAAAAGCTCATGGTGTAGGGGATAACATATTGGCATGGATAGAAGATTGGCTAGCTAACAGGAAATAGAGAGTATGCATAAAAGGGTCATTTTCTGGTTGGCAAGATGTAACGAGTGGTGTGCCACAAGGATCAGTGCTGGGGCCTCAACTTTTTACAATTTATATAAATCACTTGATGAAGGGGCTGAAGGTATGGTTGCTAAATTTGCTGATGACACAAAGATAGGTTGGAAAGTAAGTTGTGAAGAGGAAATAAGAAGGCTACAAAGGGATATAGATAGGTTAAGTGAGTGGGCAAAGACCTGGCAAATGGAATATAATGTGGGAAAATGTGAAATTGTCCATTTTGGCAGGAAGAATAAAAAAGAAGCATATTATCTAAATGGTGAGAGTTTGCAGAGCTCTGAGATGCAGAGGGATCTGGGTGTCCTTGTGCATGAATTGCAAAAGCTTAGTATGCAGGTACAGCACGTAATTAGGAAAGCAAATAGAATGTTATCGTTTATTGCAAGGGGAATTGAATACAAACGTAGGGAGGTTATGTTTCAGTTATACAGGGCACTGGTGAGATCACATCTGGAGTACGGTGTACAGTATTGGTCTCCTTATTTAAGGAAGGATGTAAATGCATTGGAAGCAGTTCAGAGAAGGTTTACTAGACTAATACCTGGAATGGGCGGGCTGTCTTCTGAGGAACCATTGGACAGGCTAGGCTTGTATCCACTGGAATTTAGAAGAGTAAGAGACGACTTGATTGAAACATATAAGATCCTGAGGGGTCTTGACAGGGTGGATGTGGAAAGAATATTTCCTCTTTTGGGACAATCTAGAAATAGTTTAAAAATAAGGTGTCACCCATTTAAGACAGAGATGAGGAGAAATTTGTTCTTTCTGAGGGGCGTGAGTCTTTGGAATTCTCTTCCTCAAAAGGCGGTGGAAGCAGAGTCTTTGAATATTTTTAAGGCAGAGGTAGATAGATTCTTGATCAGCAAGGGGGTGAAAGGTTATCGGGGGTAGGTGGAAATGTGGAGTAATCAGTTCAGCCATGAACTTATTGAATGGCGTAGCAAGCTTGAGGGGCTGAGTGGCCTACTCCTACTCCTAATTCGTATGTTCGTAACAACAAACTGCATTTATATCGTGCCTTTAACATAGTAAAATGTCCCAAGGTGCTTCCCAGGAGTGTCTCAAACAAAATTTGACACTGAGCCACAAAAGGAGATATACAGCTGACCAAAAGCTTGGTCAAAGAGGTAGGTCAGGGGTCAACAACCTTAATAACAGGAGCAATTTTTAAACATGTAGCCAAAAATACAATATCTTAAGAGCTGCAATGCTGTAACTCAAATGCCGATAATAATGAAAAGCAAGATGGAGGCACATTTCAACAACATTTTAAAGGTTTTTGCAAAAAAGGTTTTTAATTGAATGATACTTTCTCGCCAATACAGTGTCAATAAAAGTTTAAAAGAATGAACCAAGTGTTACGAAAGTGCCTCTGTGTTTTGTTAAATATATTTTCTGAGGATTCATTTTTGAAAGATTGAAGAAATTTAAATTTTTGGGGTTTTCAAAGGGGGGTCTTGTAAAGGCCACTTGACTTTGAAAAACAGCCCCTGGAAATGTTTTTTAAAAGGGGCACTGAGAGATCTTGTGAGGAATACAAGCCTTTCTGGGAAACCACCTGTCTTCCAGCAGCAACAACAAGCCTTTCCAGGAAACTACCTGACTTCCAGCTCAATAAACAACAGAGAACTTTGGACACCTGGAGAAGATATTTACAAAGAAGTGACAAGTCAAGATTGATGGAGGTCAAAAGGTTGACCTCCTGTAGTTGGTTTTGCTTTTGAATTGTTTTGAGGTGGATACAAAGAGAGAGAACTTCCAAGGAGAGAAGAGAACTTCCAAGGAGAGAAGAGTATTCTCAAGGAAGGAGAGAAGACCACAGCCCAGCTCAGCTTTCCAGCACCTCTCTAAAAGACCCTGAGAAGTCCATTGTGTCAACTCATCTCATCTCCTGTCTTTGAAGAAAAGCCGGCTAAATTCATTCTCAACGCCACCTGAAAAGAACTGTTTTAAAAGATCCCAGTGATCCGTCTACGTGTACTCGGAGGCTAGACTGTATACCAGTTTTGGAACACAACATATCTCATCTGCTGTTCTTCAGAATGAGCAAGTATTCAGCCCAATTGTTTTTTTGTCTGTGATAGAGCTCTAAAAACAAAAATCCCTTTTTTTTCTGGTTAACCGGTGTGTGAGTGTGAGGGGCTAAGGTAAAAAGGGAACTTTAATATTTCAATCTGTGTGCGTTATGCTTTACTTCATTACTGGTTAAGACTTATTTTATAATAAGCTGGTAATTTTGTTGTTTATGAAAGAAACCTGGTTGGTGTATTTTATTCTGGGATACAAATAGAGTCTATGATTGACAGTGTTGGTAAGTGGGAAAAAATGTAAATATATGTTGTGACCCGTGGAGAAGTGGAACTAGAATAAACAGTGCACTCTTCCCATCTCGGTTGTTACACAGCCATTTAATTGCCATCAAAATGGGTTTAACGATCAAAGTCGGGAGCTGCGTATAGGTCATTAATGAGCTGCAGGTTACAGACCCCGGAGGTAGGTTTTAAGGAGCGTCTTTAAGGAGGATAGAAAGGCAGAAAGAGATGGAGCGGTTTCGGGAGGGAATTCCAGAATTTAGGGCTCCAGCAGCTGAAGGCTCGACCACCAATGGTGTAGTGAAGAAAATCGGGACACACTTTCCTGGTTTAGCCCAAGTCCTCCCTACCCATGAAACTCTAATATTGAAGGTATATCAGTGTCAGACCAGTGGGAGGCATTCAAAAGGGAGATTCAGGGGGTTCTGGATAACCATGTTCCCACAAAGAAAAAGGGTGGGACAGCCAAATCTAGAGCCCCATGGATGACAAGGAGCTTACAGAGTACGATAAGGCAGAAAAGGAAAGCTTATGTTATATAGTGGGAACACAATACTACAGAAAGCTGAGAGGAGGATAGAAAGTGGAGGGGTGAAATCAAAAAAGGAATTAGGAAAGAGAGGGCATGAAAGAATATTGGCAAGCAATATCAAGGTGAACCCAAAGATGTCTTATCAATACATTAAGAGTAATAGGATAACTAAGGAAAGAGTAGGGCCCATAAAAGACCAAAAAGGTAACCTATGTGTGGAAGTGGAAGATGCGGATATAGTTCTTAATGAAAACTTTGCGTCTTTCTTCACAAAAGCGGGGAACAATGCAGACATTGTAGTCAAGGAATATTGGATGTGATAAACATAAGGAGGGATGAACTATTAAGGCTATTAGCATCCTAGAAAGTGGATAAATCACCAGGGCTGGATGAAATGTACACCAGGAAGCCAGGGAGGAAATAGCGGAAGGTCTGACCATCATTTTGCAATCCTCACTGGATACAGGTGTGGTACCGGAGGATTGGAGGTTTGCTAATGCTGTACCTTTGTTTAAAAAGGGAGCGAGGGATAGACTGACTAATTACAGGTCAGTCAGTCTAACCTTGATAGTGGCCAAATTATTGGAATCAATTCTGAGCAACAGGATAAACTGTCACTTAGGAAGGGGCAAATTAATCAAGGGTAGTCAGAATGGAATTGTTAAGGGAAGGTCGTATCTGACTAACTGGATTGAATTTTTTGAACAAGTAACAAAGAAGATTGATGAGGGTCGTGCAGTTGATGTAGTCTACATGGATTTTAGCAAGACTTTTGACAAGGTTCCACATGCTAAACTGGTTAAAAAAACATACCCATGGGATCCAGGGAAATGCAGCAAGGTGGATACAAAATTGGCTCAGTGGCAGGAAACAAAGGGTAATTGTTGACAGTTGTTTTTGCGACTGGAGGGCTGTTTCCAGTGGCATTCCGCAGGGCTCAACTAGGTCCCCTGCTTTTTGTGGTAGATATTAACAAAATTGGATGTAAATGTAGGGGGAATGATGAAGAAATTTGCAGACGACTCAAAAATTGGCTGTGTGGTTGATAGAGGGGAGGGTAGCTGTAGACTGTAGGAAGATGTCAATGGACTGGTCATGTGGGCAGAAAGGTGGTAAATGAAATTTAACCCAGAGAAGTGTGAGCTGATGCATTTGGGGAGGTCGAACAAGGCAAAGGATTACACAATAAATGGGAGGATACTGAGAGGTGTAAAGGAAGTGAGGGACCTTGGAGTGACTGTCCACAGATTCGGGTAGGTAGCAGGACAGGTTGATAAGATGTTTAAGAAGGCATATGGAATCCTTTCCTTTATTAACTGAGGCATAGACTATAAGAGTAGGGAGGTTATGCTGGAACTATTAATTCGGCCACAACCTGAGCACTGTGTGCAGTTCTGGTCACCTCATTTACAGAAAGGATGTAATTGCACTAGAGAGGGTACAGAGGAGATTTACGAGGATGTTGCCAGGACTGGAAAATTGCAGCTATGAGGAAACATTGAACAGGCTGGGGTTGTTCTCCTTAGAATAGAGGAGGCTGAGAGGAGATTTGATTGAGATGTACAAAATTGTGAGGGGCCTGGATAGAGTAGGTGTGAAGGGCCTACTTACCTTAGCAGAGAGGTCAGTGACTAGGGGGCATAGATTTAAAGTGATTGGTAGATGGATTAGAGGGGAGATGAGGAAAAGATTTTTCACACAGAGGGTGGTGGGGGTCTGGAACTCACTGCCTGAAAGGGTGGTAGAGGCAAAAATCCTCATCTCACTGAAAAGGTGCCTGGATGTGCACCTGAAGTGCTGTAACCTGCAGGGCTACGGTCCAAATGCTGGAAAGTGGGATTAGGCTGGTGGCTCTTTTTTTTGGACTGACGCAGACATGAAGGGCCAAGTGCTGTAAACTTTCTCTGGTTCTATGATCAGGGAGGTTGGTGACTCGTACTGTTCTGATGTCAGGTGGTTTATTTTGCCGTAGGCTGTTAGTGAACACTAATTATCTGTTTTATAATGTGTATTTGTGTAGAACTGATGTGTAGTTTCAATGGTGATCCCAGAGAGAAATAAATAACCTCTTGTGTATGGAACAATATTTGATAACGTACTGACTGTGTAAGCGAGTGGGTGAGTCAGTTGCTTACTTTCAGACTAGACCTTCATTCTGAACTGTTCACTCGCTGCTCGTAAGCAATGTTTTAAGATAATTGGCATAAGAACCAAAGGCAAGATGAAGAGGTGATTTTTTTTTTTACGCAGTGAGTTGTGATGATCTGGAATGCGCTGCCTGAAAGGGCGGTGGAAGCAGATTCAATCATAACTTTTGAAAGAGAATTGGATAAATGCTTGAAGGGCAAATAATTTGTAGGGTTACGGGTTAAGAGCATGGGAGTGGGACTAATTGGATAGGTCTTTCAAGCAGTTGGCACAGACACAAAGGGCTGAATGGCCTCCTTCCGTGCTATACAATTCTATGCAGCCCTTTGGTTTCCATTAAATTGTACGCCATGTGAAACATTTCATCCACGTCTTAAACTTTGAATATATTTTTGTTTGTTTAATTTCTCTTTTTCCCATCCAGGTGCCAATGTAGGAGAAGGGCAGATTTTCCCAATTCTAGCATCCAATGTCACAATAATGTGAATCGTCTTAATCTCATTACCCTCATTGCCTTAGCGGGTATAAAACAAAGGTTCACTAGACTGATTCCTGTGAGGAGAGATTGAGTAGACTATGTCTATATTCCCTAGAATTTAGAAGAATGAGAGGCAGTCTCAATGAAACATAAACATTTCTTAAAGGACTTGACAGGGTAGATGCTGAGAGGATGTTTCCCCCGGCTGGGGAGTCTAAAACTATGGGTCACAGTCTCAGAATAAGGGGTCGGCCATTTAGGACAGAGATGCGGAGAAATTTCATCACTCAAAGGGTTGTGAATCTTTGTAATTCTCTACCCCAAAGATGTGTGGATGCTCAATTGTTGAATATATTCAAGACAGAAGTTGATAGATTTATGGGTACTAAAGGAATATGGGGGTACAGCGGGAAAGTGGAATTGATATAGAAGATTGGCCATGATCTTATTGAAGGTGGAGCAGGTTTGAAGGGCTGAATGGCCTACTCCAGCTCCTATTCCTTAAGTTCTTATATCTGTTGCAGGAGTGCCACTGTTGAGGTGCCCAGGCCAAAGCACCACGAGCAATTGAACTCAAGCCAGTCAAGTTAACAGACCTTGGAAAAAACAATTGTAAAATGTTTGAAATCTATGTCGAATGGTGTGCTTTCAATCTGAGTTCATTTTGAGCATAGCATCTTAAGCGACTGTAAAGAGGTAATGGATGGCGATGATAATGGCCTTTTGCCTTCCACCATCATCCCTTTTGTCATTTAATCTCTCCTGCCCTCCTATTACAGACCTTCTCTTTTGTTCTTTCCTTTAATATCCCCCCGCCCGCCCCCATTTCCTGCCTCTGTACTTGTTTAAAAGCTGTTACAGGTCTAACTTTTTCCGGTTCTGTCGAAAGGTCATCGACCTGAATCAGTAACTTGGTTTCTTTCTCCACAGATAGTGCTGAAACCCACTGAGCATTTGCAGCATTTTCTATTCAGGCCTAGTTTTGTGCCTGCTGCGTGACTACACTTCCAAATAAGTCTATGACCCTTAGTTAGTAGGTGGGACTGGAGGCAAACTACAGCTGATGTTGTCTGTCTAGCTGGTGGCTTGGTCTAGGTGTCAGGACTCTTGCTCTATTGTGTTATTGCTGCAGTTTGAGTGGTTGCCCTGATCTTGTGCCTGAAAAGGTGGGTGAATGAATTATGAATATGAAGGTGAGATTTGGAGAAGGTTGGCATTGTGCTATCAAATCAATCCCCTGTGGATTGCACAGATAATTGAAAGGCAGAGATATTCCTGGACGACAGCTAACCTGAAAGATAGAGGTAAAGGTGGAGGCAGAGGGCTCATTATTTTAACCGGTCAGATGTGTTCTGGAGAAGGATCATCTCCTACTGGAAGATGGATAATTGCTCACAGTCTGTATATAGTTTGAGTTGGATCTTCAGTCTGACCCAATTCTTTTTCCCCCGATCTGCCAACAGCACTGTAGAAGGGCAAGGATTGCAAAATGCTTGTATTTGCATCAGGGTTGCTCATTCCCAGGCTTATAGAGATTTGGTTGTCATGGGCTTTTGTGGGTTGATCGCCTACGTTACTTAGCAATGACCCTTACAAAATAGCAATAATCCTTACTGTAAATTATTTCTGATTTTGGATTGTTTTAATTTCTATGAATACTATATTAAACAGTTGTAGGCCATGAGTCGTGCAACCTACAGCTTTTGGCCTTTGTTCGACCCCGATCGCTAAGGCCTTATTCCATTTGTAATTATTTGCTGTTTGTCCAATTCGTGGAGCTGGAGGTTTGGGTAGGGGCTGATTTTTAGCATTGTTGCATTATTGGTAGATACATGTTAAATCAGAACACTAGCATCTGTTAGTATCCATGACTTGAGATATTTGCAACTGAATGGGAACATGATTTGCATATCAAATGCTGTCAGCTGTGGCTCAGTGGGTAACACTCCAGAGATCTGAGCACAGAATCCAGGCTGTCACTCCCAGTGCAGTACTGAGGGAGTGCTGCACTGTTGGGAGTGAGGTGTTAAAACGAGGTGTGGTCTGCCCTCTCAGGTGGATTCGAAAAGGACTACTACTTCGAAGAAGAGCAGGCAGAGGTGTCCCCGGTGTCCAGGCCAATATTTATCACTCAACCAACTTCACTTTAAAGAAAAAAATGATCTGGTCATTATCACATTGCTGTTTGTAGGAGCTTGCTGTGTGCAAATTGGCTGCTGTGTTTCCTACATTACAACAGGGACTACACTTCAAAAGTACTTCATTGACTTTAAAGCATTTTGGGCTATCCTGAGACTGCCAATGGCGCTAGATAAATGCAAAAAAATAATGTCATTTGCACGTACTGGAAGCTACATGTATTAATACACAGGACCCTGTTCTTTGCAGATAAAACAAACATGTACAAACATTGTGCCTGTTTCAGTTAAACAAAATAAGTGACAGCCATTCGCTGGTTCATTCCTCAGGGCAATGCCTTGACCAATCAGAGTCAAGCTGCCTGGTTTAAATTTCAAATAAAGCTTGGCAGTTAACTGTCAGTCACCATAAACTGGTGCATTGTCCATGGCAATGCCTCTACCAATCAGAGTCCACTTGCCAACCTATCAGCACCCTCTTCTCATACAATATCAATTGTTGCTTTCCCTTACATTGGTATTCTTGCGAGTTGTCCTGATGAGTGCAAGACGAAAAGCTTTGACAAAATGTCTCTGTTTTCAGCAATACTCGAGAAAGAAGATTGTTTCAGAACATTCACAATTTCATGAGAGACGGTGAATATAGGAAACTTTTATGATTGCAGTAACCCATAGTAACTGGGCCTATCCATCTGTTCTTAACCCCTGTCACAGACCAGTGTCCTCCCTTCATATTCTAAAATAATATCGCAACAATGATATTTGGGGTTCTAAGAAGCATTATTCCGTGTACGAAAATGTGAAAAAGTTGGAAATAGTTGCAAATTTAAATGACCGCAAACTAATTCCAAGCAAAAGGAACAGTTTGCAGGGCTAAAGGGAAAGAATGGGGGTTATTGGAACTAATAGGATTGCTCTTTCAAAGAGCTAGTACAGGCATGATGGGCTGAATTGCCTCTTTTTGTGCTGTATGAATCTGTGTAAACAACAAACTGGAAAAGCCACCTGCCTGTGAGTGATGGGTTAATAGTCAAATAGCCTAAAAAAAAACTATGCAGGAAATCTTGTCTTCCTGCCAGGTAGTTCGGATCATAGGAGCAGGAACAAAACGAAAGTCTTGCATTTCTATAGCGCCTTTCATGACCAGGATTTCCCAAAATGCTTTACGGCCAATGAAGTTCTTTTGGAGTGCAGTCACTGTTGTAGGAAACCTGGTAGCCAATTTGTACACAGCAAGATCCCACAAATAGCGATGTAATAATGACCAGGTAATCTGTCTTTTGTGTTGTTGATTGAGGGATAAATATTGGCTGGGATACTGGGGTGAACTCCCCTGCTCTCCTTCGAAATAGTGCCATGGGATTGTTTACATCCAATTCAGAGGGTAGACAGAGCCTTGGTTTAAGACGGCACCTCTGACAGTGCAGCATTCCCTCCGTATTGTACCGGAGCGTCAGCCTTGATTGTTGTGCTCAAGTCCTGGAATAGGACTTGAACTCATAACTTTCTGACTCAGGCTTTGCCCCATATCCCTCAATACCTTTGACTAACAAAAAACTATCAATCTTAGTATAAAAAATTAATAGTTGATCATGCATCAATTGCTGTTTGCGAAAGAGAATTCCAAACTTCTACCACCCTCTGTGTGTACAAGTGTTTCCTAATTTGACTCCTGAAAGGTCTGGCTCCAATCTTTAGACTATGTCCCCGAGTCCTGGACACTCCAACAAGTGGAAATAGTTTCTCTCTATCGACCCTATCTGTTCCCCTTAATATCTTAAAAACTTTGATCAAATCACCCATTAACTTTCTAAATTGCAGAGAATACAACCTTAGTTTGTGTAATCTCTCCTTGTAATTTAACCTGGTAATTTATTTAGCCTGCACTGTTGAAACTTCCACAGCCTAATCCTTAAGCGACTCTTTAATTAGCTTGATGCCTGGCATGCTCAATGGAACCGAAGGCTGGATTCGAACGGCAATGAGCAAACATGGCATCGGTGATCGCACTGACTGGGTGACACTCATGCCCTTTGATTCAACAAATAGCACACAGAAAAGAACGGGTTTGTGTTGGTGAGTATAAGCTGCGCATATTTAAACAAAAAAAGTCACGTGCCAGCTCCTTGCAAATATTTGTGTCGTGTCATTTGTTGTTCCAAGGAGTATAATTACTCTGTATTTAATTACATCTGCTTAGAATGTTATGTAGGATGAGTGTATCTCCCATTTATTACTCATAGGTAGTCTGGGAGATGGTGGAAGGGGCGTGCAGTGTCTGATGCTTCTTAGTCAGGTACCTTTATGGCTTTTGTTTTTAATGGCCCAATCCAGACAGTTAAAGTTCCTTCTAAGTCACTGAAACTTTTTAGAGTGCAGCTCTTACTTTTAGATCAGCTATAACCTAACTGAATGATGGAATAGGCTGGAGGGGCTGAATGGCCTCCACCTTGTTAATTGTATATTAAATGAGTATTTAATTGTATTCAGGTGGGCATTAGCTGGGGATTCACCTGCCCTCCTATAAATAGGGGCAGATGAAACTATGGTTGTTGGGTTTGGAGGTGCATATTTGTAATGTGTATCTCTGTAAATAAAAGTCTATAAATGTGTAAAGATTAGACTCCAGTTCTATCCTCCACCGCCTGGTGATCTGGAATAGAACACTCCTGTTCTCATGTTCTTACTACCTGTGAATTTCCAAATCCAGGCCGGTGACTGGCTTTATGATTGTCTTGCTGCTGATAGTGAAGAACGATGCCTGACATGTGACAGGTACATCCTGGATGCAGGAGGTTTTATATGTTTAGCAAAGGACACTTCATGGAGATCATTGCACATTGTCGATTGAGACTCTGTTTTATAAGGTGTGCACTGTGCAAAGTATTATTCTGCTGCTCAGTTGGCATTCCAAACCTCCATTTTCTCAAAGCCTACTTGTTCAGGGGGTTGGTTAGCTTAGTTGGCTAGATGACTAGTGTGCGATACAAGAAGAGGCCAACAGCATGGGTTCGATCCCTGTACTGGCTCTGGCAGTTTATGGAGGTCTTGCCTTGCCCCATGCTTGTGGAGTGGTAACCCTCAAGCTATACATCACCAACTGTCTCTCTCAAATGGGGGAGATTCCTTTAGGATTAGGGTGGTGGCAACAACAACTTGTTCAGTAAACAGAGCTTTGGGTTCAAACAGAGTTTACTGGTGCTTTGGGAGAGTGGGGGGGGGGGGAGCTGTGCAGCTTGTAAAAACACTTCAAGATTCAGGCTGCCAGTCAGTGAATGGCAGTAATTGGCAAAGTCACTGAGAGCGGGCTGTGGGTTGACTGATGTGAGCAATGCATTCCGTCAGGGCAGCAGATGCTTTTGTGCTTCAGGTTAGTGCAGATTGTTGGAGCAGAGATGGTCGGGGGTCGAATTCAATGACTGATGTAGAACTTTACAGCACAGAAATGATCCACCTGGGGCCAGATTCTCCATGAACCACAGCAGAGTGTATTCAAACAGAGAGTCAATTACATTGATGTGGGACTGAAGTCGCATATAGGCCCAGACTGGGGCAAGAATGACAGCTTTCCTGTGTGAAAGAGACATTAGTAAAGCAGTTTGGTTTTTATGCCAACCTGACAACCTCACGGTCGCTTTAACAAATTTCCAAATTTTCATTTCAAATTCTGAAACTACTGTGGTGGGAGTTGCTTAAAAGTTGTTTCTCTCACAGCAGATGCATTTTTTTTCTTTTTGATGCTACATTGCTTGCATTCATCCCTTTGACTCTCTGGAAGGTTTGTGGTCTTTAGCACTGATAATCTTTTCAATCTTTTCCCACAGAAATGTTGCGAGGTTTGTTTCGCTATTAAAGTTGACCCAGAGAACTGGTGCAGAGGTTAAAGCTGAAACATTACAGAAAGGCCATGGGTCAACCACTGCCTTTGACGTTGGTTTTGCAGTAGAACAGTTTGAGGCCTGTCAGAACAGGCTTACTGAATACCTGGACAAGCAGTCTCAGTGTCAGCCATGACTCAGTGGGTAGAGCTCTTACTGTTGAGTAGGTTCAAGTCCCACTCCAGAGACTTGAGCACAAAATCCAGTACCGAGGGAGTGCTGCACTGTCGGAGGTGCCATCTTTTGGATGAGATGTTAAACTGAGGCTTCGAGGGTGGATGCAAAAGATTCCATGGCAATAGTTTGAAGAAGAGCAGAGGTTTCTCCCTGGTGCCCTGGCCAACATTTATCCCTCAATCAACATCACAAGAACAGATTATCTGGTCATTATCACATTGTTGTTTGTGGGAGCTTGCTGTGTGCAAATTGGCTGCTGCGTTTCCTGTAACTTCAAAAAGTACTACATTGGCTGTAAAGTGCTTTGGGATGTTTTGAATTGTGAAAGGTGCTGTGTAAATGTAAGTCTATCTTTCCCTTTAGTGCTCAGGGCAGTCCACACATTGGGTTGTATTTAATGGAAGCAACAGGGGTCTCACCCACTAGCTGAAGAGCTGGTGAGTGTCCTGCACTGACTCTTTTTGGGAAGGCCTGCTGCGTTTCGTGTCAATCAGGCACTTAACTAGGCAGCAGTGGGCCTTCCCCGAGACTAAGGAGCCCAGCTACAGAAGTCCCGCCCATTGAGAGCTGCCAGCCAATCAGAGGTCAGCAGCTCTTTCACTGAGCAACGCCACTGAGGAGGCAGCGGTTGCTGCCGGTAATGCGCCCACCCGAGGCCCAGGATCATTGATGGTCCCAGGTCACGGGTGAATGATGGCAGGAGGGGTTTCATGGGGTGGGGGTACATGGGGGAGGGGGCTGTAAGGGGGTCAGCAGCAAGGGCAGGGGGTTAGCTTTCAATAGCACCCCCCCTTCCTGATGCCAGGTCCCTTGATCAGACACTAAGTGACTTTGAACAAGGGATTTGCCCGCCACCCACTCCACCACCAGCCCCCATGCCCTCCCCCCCCCCCCCCAGGAGCCAGCAAGCCACCCGCACAGGTTTGCTTGTCATGCTCTCGTATGGCAATAGGCCCGCCCGCAGCTGGGTTCATACCAGCGGGGGCAGGAAGAGGCCCTTAATTGGGCATTACTTTCCCACAAGGGCCTCAATTGGTAGTGGGGTGGGATGGTCGTCTAAGGGCCTTCCTGCCATGAACTTAATTGGGGTGGAGGTGGGAAGGTGGTGGGGTCCATACCGGCCACCATCTCTCCCAATTAAATGCTCTCCCCGCCGTCAAACTCACCAAGGGGGAGAGCATAAAATACTGCCCATTGATTGGGAATTTACACTTTTTTTGACACTGTCGAACAGTGAGTGACTGGACTAACACACTTGGGCACTTTACCAGAGTGTAGCTGGAGCCCAAAAGATACGAAAATCTTTCAGGAGAGGAGTTGAGGTAAATTGAACAACAACAATAACAACTAGCATTTGTATAGCACCTATAACATCATAATACGTTCCAAGGCGCTTCACAAGAGCATTAAAAAACAAAAATGGACACCAAGCCACATAAGCAGATATTAGCTCAAATGACTAAAAGCTTGGTCAAAGAGGTAGGTTTTAAGGGGCATCTTAAAGGAGGATAGTGAGGTAGAGAGGTGGAAAGATCAAGGGAGGGTATTCCAGAGCTTGAGGCCCAGGCAACTGAAGGCGCAGCCACCAACGGTGGAGCGATTAAAATCAGGGATGCACAAAAGGCCAGAATTAGAGGAGTGCAGATACCATGGAGGGTTGTGGGGCTGGAGGAGATTACAGAGATAGGGAAGGGCGAGGACATGGAGGGATTTGAAAACAAGGATGAGAATTTTAAAATCAAAATATTGCTTAACCGGGAGCCAATATAGATCAGGGAGTACAGGGGTGATAGGGAAACAGTGTTAGTTAAAACACAAGCAGCTGAGTTTTGGAAGATGGAGAGAATCTCGGTGTTTTGCACATAGCCATCTGCCCTGAGCCAGCTATCGTGCAGCAGTGAGAAAGGCCTGTAGTTTGGGTGGAAGTGGGAGAGAGGAAAGAGAGAGAATCTGATAATCTGCATTAGAAAGTGACTCCCAAATTAATAAAATAGAAAACTTAAAAAAATAGTTTCTACGCTGTGCGCTTGTGCAGAAACAGAATGCATTAAATTCACACTTTCAGATTAAATTCATGGCCAGTGCTTTATGAATAATGGATCTTGTGAGATGATTTCCATTTTTTATATGCTCATTTGTGCAAGAAATGTATGAAATTGGAACTTGCAGCGATAGCTAGCACTCTGAGACTGACATACAAATGCTGCTTTACAATGTTCCTTCACCATAGCTCCAGTGGTTCCATCCCCCAAAATAAGCTGTTGAATTTCAATCAGTATTGAACTTAGCCTGTCATAGAATCACATAATGATACAGCACTGAAAGAGGCCATTCAGCCCCTTGTGCCTGTGCGGGGTCCTTGGTAGCGCTATCCAATTAATCCCACTCCCCTGCTCTTTCCCTGTAGCCCGGTGAATTTTTCTCTTCAAGTATTAATCTGATTTTCTTTTGAAAGTTACTATTGAATCTACTTCCACCACTGTTTCAGGCAGTGCATTCCAGATCACAACAACTCACTGTGTAAAAACATGTTTCGTCATCTGTCGTCCTCAGAACTCCTTCCTCTGTGAATTTGTGGTCAGCAGTTAGTTGTGCCTTCACTCGAATGGCATGCTGCATTAGGAATATATGCACTGGAGGCTATTCAGTCCCTTGAACCTGTTCCCCCATTCCATTAGATCATAGCTGATCAATACCTTAACTCCATCTACCTGCTTTGGTTCCGTATCCCTTGCCTAGTAGAAATCTATCAACATTAGTTTGAAATTTTCAATAGACCCCTCCCATAGCTTCAACAAATTTTTGGGGGAGAGAGTTTTAATTTTCCATTTTGGACAAGTTCTGGATAACTGAAATTCTTTATTAAAAAAAACAAGTTGGCAATGGGCTTTTTTGCTCGTGTTTTTGCTTGTTAATAAATGAGGGATTTCTGTGTTGGGAATTCAACCATAAAGACAGAAAGGAAGGGGGAATGAGAAAAAGATATTTAGCCCAGAGCAAGCTCATTAACCACCAGTAAATTTGACTGATCCTTTCATCTCACTACAGTCCCATTTTTACTTGCCAGGGCTGCAGAAGTGACTTTACAACTCTGGCCTTGGGATATTGATAGGGAGGGCAATCTCACATGACTTAAGTTCTCATCCCTGTTTTCAAATCCCTCTCTGTCTCTGTAATTCCTCCAGCCTTACAACCTTCCGAGACCTCTGCACTCCTCCTATTCTGGCCTCTTTAGCATCCCTGATTTTCATCGCTCCACCATTGGCGGCCGTGCCTTCAGCTGCCTGAACCCCAAACTCAGGAATTCGCTCCCTCTCCCCTCTCTCTCCCCTCCTTTAAGACGAACCTTAAAACTAACCTCTTTGGCCAACCTTTTGATCAACTGTCCTAATATCTCCTTATGTGACATGGTGTCAAATTTTGTTTGATAACACTCCTGTGAAGTGCCTTTGGGACATTTTACTATGTTAGGGATGCTAGATAAATGCAAGGTGTTGTTGGCAATCTCAGGGCAGTAATTCAATTGGGTTCACCTTATTTATGAAGGCCACCTGTGAGTCTGACTGTATAGTCAGAGGGGAAGTGTCCTTACAGGCATGCACATCTCCACTTCCCTGCCTGTCACTTTCCTGTCAAATAAAGTGGATGGGAAGCAAAGTGGAAGGCTGACAAGGCAGAGAGGTGTGAAAGAAACATCCATTGAGTGTGGAAAGCCTGACTATCCTCTGGCATTCTACGCATGCCAGTTTGGGAAAATGAAAGCGTTCTTTCCTCTGTGAGGAAGGGGATGGTCCATCGTTGCTAAGGCGACCTTATCCTAACTCAAAGTCAGTGTGCAGTTTCCAGCACTGATATATTGAGATATTTCAATAAGCTCGCTTCTGGTTAGAGAGTTCCTGGGAGCAGTACACAATTGGCTAAATTAACGGCAGTAAATTTAATGAAGTCAGTGGTTCTCAAAATGTTTTTGGTTGAAGGACCCCTTTTCAAATGGATTAGTAATCATGATCCCCCCCCCCCCCCCATTCTAAATTATAACACTATATCAACAGAAATATTTTATAGACACAGTAGTTGGTAAATTTAATGACCTATCTGCACTATGCTTGCTGACACTTTGAACCAGCTTCAGTGAATTGTGTTCCAGTGCTCAACACAAAACCAGCAGAAATCAGGAGACATCTGGATGGTTATTTACACTGTAAGGCTTCATGCTGCTCTCTGCGCTCCTCCATACACATTTCACCCCTCATAAATAGCGGCAACACGCTGTTCCCACCTCACACCAAGTCCACCTCCAGTCTCTGGTTACTCTAGACCACTTCCTGTTTACTTCATGAAAGGTCTATAGATAAAAGCAGATCAATGGATTTCTTTGATACACCCTCTCTTCTCAGTCTCCGAATCCTACTCTTCAGATTACTTCTCAGATCCCCTGGAATGTCTCTATGGACCCCCAGGGGTCTGCGAACCTCAGTTTGAGAAAGCTGGATTAACCAACGCAATGGTTCACCAAGCATTGTAGGGTTCCATCAGGGAGATGTGTCATGCCGCATCTGAAACCAATCAGATAGAAATTGGACAATAAAACGGATTCTTGCCCAAGGAAGGGACTTTTCTCTTCTCCTTATTGTACCTCACAGACATAGCAATGATAAGGAGGTCCACAATTCATCTTTTATTGCTATAACTTCAGGAGTAATACACCACATTCCATTACGCTATGACTGTACCCATCATCATTTAAGATAGTCAAGGTTGTTGGCAGACTGCAGGGGTTAGGGATGGGGTAGGGCTTACATTTCATACTATATCTTACTTCTAGACTGATACACTGGGCTCCACCACACCATCCGCCCAACCCTTCCTGATGGTTAAGTTGATAAGTGTTCTGGCCAGAGTCGCACTGGGCCATATGAGATCAATGGCCTTCTGCACTATCCCAGTTGACGGATCTCAGCTTCATCAGAGCTGATCTCATTGCCAGGTTGCAGATAAAAACAAAAAAAGCCCCAGTTCATGATCCTGGACTGTTCTGGGATGACTCCTGGTTCCACCTACCCACCTTGGTTCTGTAATCCTTAATAACCCTTACATAAGACCCGAAGAACTGGGAACTGGAGGAGGCCATTCGGCCCTTCGAGCCTGCTCTGCCATTCAACAAGATCATGGCTGATCTACCTCAATTATACCCTCCCGCTCGATCCCCATATTCCTTGATTCTTTTAGTGCCCAAAAATCTATCCACTTCTGTCTTGAATATACTCAACGACTGAGCCTCCACCACTCTCTGAGGTAGAGAATTCCAAAGATTTACAACCCTTTGAGTGAAGAAATTTCTCCTCGTCTCAGTCCTAAATGGCCGTCTCCTTATCTGAGACTGTGACCCCGTGTTCTAGATTCCCCAGCCAGGGGAAACATTTTTTCAGCATCTAACGAAAATCTATCTGTCTCAATCTTGAAATTTTCAATTGACCCTCAGCCTCAACAGCTTTTTTGGGGGGGGGGGACGAGGGAAGGGATTTCCACATTTTCACTACCTTTTGCGTGAAGAGGTGTTTCCGCACAGTTTCCGTGCAGTTTCTGCACAGTGGCGCAGTGGTTAGCACCGCAGCCTCACAGCTCCAGCGACCCGGGTTCAATTCTGGGTACTGCCTGTGTGGAGTTTGCAAGTTCTCCCTGTGTCTGCGTGGGTTTCCTCCGGGTGCTCCGGTTTCCTCCCACAGCCAAAAGACTTGCAGGTTGATAGGTAAATTGGCCATTAGCTATTGCCCCTAGTATAGGTAGGTGGTAGGGAAATATAGGGACAGGTGGGGATGTGGTAGGAATATGGAATTAGTGTAGGATTAGTATAAATGGGTGGTTGATGGTTGGCACAGACTCGGTGGGCCGAAGGGCCTGTTTCAGTGCTGTATCTCTAAACTAAACTAAACTAAACATCACCCCTGAATGGCCTAGTTCTAATTTGAAGGTTATACCCCCTTGTTCTGGACTCCCCCACTGCTCCCACCAGCCCCGTCACGTAGCTGAAGTAAAGCCATGCTGAATTTGCTGTGGTTTCCCCTGCAGTGTCGGATAACCGCATTCATTTCCTGTGTTCTATTCAACCCACCTCATTATTTGAACTAAAAGAGGCTTCAGTGAGAGAGCAAAGCCCCTACGGTCTACAATTTTAATTGTTCACATTTGAACGCACTTGATATCAACAATCTCTCCCGCACAGTGTTGGCAATGACATTAATTTGGAATGTCTTTTCATAATTAATTTAATGATACAGTCCAGCCTCCTTCCCCTAATTCAGCCAGGCCTCGGGCCTTGTTCTATATATGTAATGCGAGCGATAGCTGCTCATCCATTGTAAATCAGTGCCGCACAATACTCATGCGGTGTGTTCAATGTGACAATTAAAAACTTAATTAGTGAGGCAAATCTGCTACAACCCCAAGCATGAAAGGTGAGGGGAAAAAAATTATATATTCCCTCCCCTCCCACAACAAACACAATATCTATGTCATAATGAAACCAAAAATAGCTTGGGGCTGAACAGCCAATATTTATTTGCATAACTCTTCATAATTTAATTAGTTTACAATAAAGCTACCTTTGATTGTGTAGGACGTGATTCAGAATTGCTTCATGACTGTTGTGCTAACTCAGGATGAACATTTGTAACAGTTGATCTCAATATTAATGTCATTGAAGCACTTGCATATGTTCTAATGTGCCATGGTAGGCTTCCCTTTAAAGTAGAGAAAATACCAGGCTGTGTGGATCTCCCTACAGTGAGCCGCCCCATCACAAACAGCACCTCTCCTTGCCACAGAAGGAAGAAGAGGCTGATAGGATAGGAGAGGCAGGATTACATTCCCATACCCTCCAGGTGCCAAACAGATAATGGCGCAACCCACTCTAAAGCCAACCCTTATCCCCTGTGGACACCTGACCAGTTCTCAGAACTAAGAGGCCAAATGAGCTGAGAGGAGCTAAGGGATCTGGGAGTACAAATACACAAATCACTAATAGTATTGACGCAGATTAATAAGGCCATAAAAAGGGGGGTTCATTTCTAGAGGGATGGAATTGAAAAGTAGAGAAGTTATGCTAAACTTGTATCGAACCTTGGTTAGATCACACCTGGAGTACTGTATACAATTCTGGTCATCATATTATATGGAAAGAATATGGAGGCACTGGAGAGGGTGTAAGAAAATTTTGCTAGGTTGCTATGTGGGGAAGAGCAAAACTAGAGGGCACCAATATAAGATAGTCAGCAAGAAATCAAATAGGAATTCAGAAAAAAATTATTTTACCCAGAGAGTGGTGAAAATGTGGAACTTGCTACCACAGGGAGTGGTTGATGCGAATTGTACAGATGCATTTCAGTGGAGACTAGATAAACACATGAGGGAGAAAGGAATAGAAGGATATGTTGATAGAGTTAGGTGAGGAAAGGTGGGAGGAGACTGAAGTGGAGCATAAATGGTGGGGGCTGAATGGCCTTTTTCTGTGCTGCATATCCTATTTAATTTGATGTAGTTATCTTCACCCCATGGCAATTGCTAGCCAAATGCCCTGATCTTGAAGCCTGTGATGCTACTAGCAAATGTTATCATACTAACAGATATTTTGATCCAAGCATTGCTGTGGCAAGGCAAAATTAACCTTTACAAGTGTGGGGGTTCATTCCTCCAACTTTTAAATATTGAGACTTAAAAAAATTAATTAACTTTTAGAACTTTTTCTTTTTCTGTTTTCTCTCTCTTTCTCTCTTAATCTATTCTTTCATTGTCCTCATTTTATTTGGCTTGCTGTTCCTAATTTGACATTGTATTCATGCAGTTGAACACTTCTCGCTGCAGAACTTGCACTGTTAATTTCACAGTCCTTCAATCTGATTGATTAGGGAGATGCACAGTTGCTTGCGCTGTCCATAATCACTGTCCAGTATTAGGGATGAGCGAGTTCAGTTATGTGACGAGACCAGCGATGTTGGGGTTGCTCTCCTTACATGATGGAGGCCATCTGGCCCATCATACCTGTGCTGGCTCTTTGAAAGAGCTATCCAATTAGTCCCACTCCCCTCACTCTTTCCCCATAGACTTGCAAACGTTTTCCTTTTCAAGTATTTATCCAATTCCCTTTTGAAAATTACTGTTGAATCTGCTTTCACCACCCTTTCAGGCCGGGTTGGGGTTAGCTTAGATTAAGAAGCAATATTACCCGTGGGACATTTTTGCAGTTTCTGTTATTTCCATGTGGCTCTGTTTCAGGCACAAGGAGTTATGGTTGCAATAGGCCTGAAATTCCATGATTCTGCTATTGGTGCGAATGAGGAATGTTGGAGTGATGTCGTAATATTCTGATGTTGCAGGGAGGGAGCTCAGCAAATACCCACCGAAGAACCTCCTTGGTGCAGTCGTCTGCTCTCGTGCCTCAAAGTGTGTCTCTTCAGCAAGGTAACTGCTCCCTTCTGGGATGGATTACTTTCCTGTCGGAAAGGCCTGGGGCCTCCTCAAGGGCCCTCAGCAGGATTGGTGCAGGCGGCGTGAGGTTCCCTGAATCCTTAAGAAGGTCAGACTGGGTAGAACTCCCCCACTTGTGGCCCCTCCTTCCAATCGGAATTTAAAAACTAATCAACATGGAACCCTGGTGTAAAAAGATTTCTCTGACCATGTTTCTTCATTAGTTCTAGAAAATGGGGAGAAAAAGGCAGATTGACTAATAGTCAAGAATCATTTAATTGGGTAATAACGAGTCTCTTTACTTTCTGATTGGTGTAGGAAGGCAGGGTGTTGTGAGGATGGATGTGTGTGGTGACCAATGGCAGGGGTGTGTTTGAGTGTGGGGGGTGGGGGAGGGGCAGGGTATTTGTAAAGGGGAGATCATGTGATGCCACCTCCAGGAATATGTCCAACCGGAGCTGGCAACCCAGCTCTGTCTGTCAATCCTGCTTTCTCCCTTGTGAGGAGCCTGGAGACATTCTTTTACATTAGAAGTGCTGTGTAAATGTACATTTTTAAGTTATTCACCAGCTTGTGTCTAGTAGATTGAGCAAATGATCAGCCATGCATCACAAGAGCTATTATCTGGTCCCTAGATGAGCTCAGCCTTCACTTGCATACAAGGCTAGAATTAACAAGGGAAAACCTGCTCCTTGGCTCCCAGCCTCCAACCATCTGCTACTTGGTAGAAGATGCTGATTGTAATTATTTCAACTTAGCTGCTTGCTAAAGAATGGAAAAAATAGTCTTGTTGCATCATCACGAGCAGACAAAACAGGCAAGCGGATGGCTTGTAATTAGGAACGACATTTGCTTAATATCAAAAACTGAGGCTTCAACGTGAAGGGCTGTTGATGAGCCTATTCTGACATCTCAACAGCCAATATATAAGAAATAGGAATTAATTAATATGCCATTGCAATAATAGCACATTCCTTTTAAACCTATTTAGATTTAGTCACGGGACGAAACACTTCAGATTGGGAAGTCAAACAATGTGCCTACATTCAATCAGTTTTCTTACAACATGCTCTTGTACATGGATCACCTTGCTTGCAAAGATCCAAGTGCTGTTATTAATATAGTGTAATTAAATCCTTCCAGCTCAACACATGAGCAAGGCACAGACTTTGTAAGAGGGAATGATGGCTCATCACTAGTTTCTCCATCTACTATCGTCCCACCTTCTCTCCACCATCCAGTTCTTCCCTCATTACAGCAACAACAATTTATCATAGTGAGACATTCCAATGTGCTTCACAAGAACGTTATCAAACAAAATTTGACACCGAGCCAAATAAGGAGACTTTGGGACAGGTGATCAAAAGCTTGATTAAAGAGGAAGGTTTTAAGGAGAGTCTTAACAAAGGAGACAGAGGCAGAGAAGCAGGGAGGTTTAGGGAAGGAATTCCAGAGAACTGGTATTATCTTCCAAGACTTGTGGTTGAGGCAGTAACTAAGTCAGCATTCGAGATTAGGTTGGAGAGATGGGTGAAGGAAAAGGGACTGGAGGGATATGGGAACAGGAAGGGTGAATGCAATTGTGCATTATTGCAGATGTTTGCATCGTTGCTTAATACAAATTGTAAGCCTATATGTTAACAGATTAATTTGATCACATGTATATCCTAATTCACACCCAGCCCCATTCTCCCCTGTCCTTACTGGCCTGCATTGGCTCCCAGTCCAGCAATGCCCTGATATTAAAATCCTCATTCTTGTTTTCATCTTCCTATGGCCTCGCCTGCCCACTATCTCTGTAATCTCCTCCAGCCCCACAACCCTCCAAGATCTCTGTGCTCTTCCAATTCTGACCTCTGGCCCATCCTCAAAGCTCCACCATTGGTGGCCATGCCTTCAGCTGCCTAGGCCGTAAGCTCTGGAATTCCCTCCCTAAACCTCTCCACCTCTCTCTCTCCTCCTTTAAGACCCTCCTTAAAACCTACCTCTTTGTCCAAGCTTTCGGTCACCTGCCCTACAATCTCCTTATGTGGCTTGGCTCCTGTGAAGCACCTTGGATCATTTTACCACATTAACAGAGCTTTATAAATACGAGTTGTTGTTTGTTTTGAACCTCTGCAATAGAAGCTTGTTCTGAATGGCAGCTTTTAAATATATGCTCTTTGAAGGGAAGTGAGTGGTGCAATGGGTTAGAACATTGTACTTCTACCTATGGGAGTTGAATTTGAATCCTGCCCGGGCAGAAAGGATGATGGTTTTTTTTCTTATCTGTGATGGAGTTTAATGGTCTTCTGTGAGATGACTGTGGACTGTCTCAATCCATTACTCACCACCCATTAGCCCACAGCACATGACTGACTTCAATTCCACACCTATTGACCCCAAGAGCTCTATTCTTAAAGTGCTTGGTGCTGCTAAATTATGTTCCTTCTTCCCCCTACCTCCCCACCCCCCCAACCCTGCTGTTTTGTATTTAGCCAGCAATTTGCACTCACTCCGAATTCTGCTGCCTTCCTCATCATCAGCCTCCGGGCCTGGGTCAGCAGACAGCTCACTCAGAGCCCAAAACACACTAGGACTGGCGGCTTTCAAAGCTTTGTGGCTCTGTGAGTAGTTTCTCTCTCTCGCTCTGTCATAACTCCTCCTTGAATTGCCTTCCCTCACAAGCTCTAAACTGGCTGTGGCAATGAACAGGAACGTGACAAGCTCAATTCACCTTGCTGTCAGCTGTGGTTCAGTGGGTAGCATGATCTTTGAGTCAGGTGGATGCAACATCAAGTCCTACTCCAGTGACTTGAGTATAAAAATCTAGGTTGATCCATCCAGTGGCTATACTGAGGGAGTACTACACCAGCAAAGATGAAGTCTTTAGATAAGATGTTAAACCAAGGTGGATGCAAAAGACCCCACTACACTATCTCAAAGAAGAGCAGGGGAGTTTTCCCAGTGTCCTGGCCAAGATTTATTCCTCAATCAACATCACAAAAATAGATTATCTGTTCATTATCACATTGCTGTTTGTGGGAGCATGTTGTGTGCAAATTGGCTGCTGCATTTCCTACATTACAACACTGATTACACTTCAAAAGTACTTCATTGGCTGTAAAGTACTTTGAGACAGCCAGTGGTGATGAAAGGTGCTATATAAATGCAAGTCTTTTTTTTTTGGATCTCAAGTGGGTGGGGGACACAATTTAAAGATTAGAATGGAGGCCAGGTAGCACTTCATTTCACAAAGGGCTAACAGACTTGTGGAATAAGTTATGAGGAAAGGATATCGAAGCAGAAAGTAAAAATAGTCCTGAAATGACTCGAGGTATTTTCAGGGAGAGAATAGATTGAGGGAAATGGTGAGAAGGCAGGGAGTAAAGGGTTAAGATCTATCAGAAAGGGCCTGACCTTTCCCTTTCCTGTTCCATATCGCTCTCATTTTTAGCTGGATACTTTTTTATCCAGTCACTAAGTGAGTGAAAATGTTAATGCAAGATCGAAACCAATAGGAAACCAATGCCATGGTGACATTTTATAGTGAAGGCAATCAAGGACAGGATTGCCATCCCCCAGGATTGGTCTAGAGTCTTCAGGAATTAAAGATTGATCTCCAGGACACTGCTGGGAGCAACACCCAGGAGGTGGCTTTAAAAAGAAATTACGTGTGCTTTTGTTTACATTTTCTTTGACCATTTTTATGGAGATTGGAGATTAGAAAGAAAAGGCTGTTCAACTGAGGATTAAGAATCATCCAATCAGGTAACAAAGAGTTTGTTCCTTTTTCAATTGGCTGGGGAAGGCAGTGTGGTGCAAGGTTGGATAACCAATGGTGGGAGTTGGAGACAAGAGGTCATGTGATGAGACCTCAAGGAATATATCCAGTCAGACTTGGCAACCCTAACAGAGGAGGTAAAAATACCTGAGTGGGACTTCAACTTATGAACCAACAAATTCAGAGCACACACATGCTACCAACTGAACCACTTGTGCTATTGTTGACCAGCCTATCAGTAGTGTTATGAAAGTGATTTTGTTTTTGTTAAAAATTTTTTTTGAGCAAATCATAGTCAAACTGCAGAAATGTTGGACCAGTTTTTTTTCAAGAGGGTCATCAAGAGGATACTGAAAGAACTGGTTTGGCAACAACGTTTACTGGTTGTCATATGACTTGTTAAAACTAGAACAGAAACCCTGGTAACTAGGGAAGATGTGGGGAGCGAAGTGACAATCGTGCGTCCCTTGATAGGACAAGCTCAGGAGCAGCAGCTCACCTGAGAGTGCAGCAAACTCGCAAGCTTTTGGTTGTAGTGTCAGTGTTTACCTGCTGGAAAGAGATGAAGTTAGTGCCTGCTGCTGAAGAGGTGTCACGGAGGAAGAGACAAGATTCTTGCTGAAAGTTTAATGAGTCAAGCCTACAGAAAGAGAAAAGAATTCAAGGAAGGAGAGAAGACCACAACCCAGCTCAGCTTTCTAGCATCTCTCTAAAAGACCCTGAGAAGTCCACTGAGTCAACTCATTTCATCTCTTGCCTTTGAAGAAAAGCCTACTAAATTAATTCTCAACGTTGCCTGAAAAGAGCTGTTCTAAAAGATCCCAGGGACCCGTCTACATGTACTTAGAGGCTAAACTGTATGCCAGTTTTGGAACACAACATATATCATCTGCTGTTTTCTTCAAGAATGAGAAAGCATTCAGCCCAAGTGTTTTTTTTTGTCTGTAACAGCTCTGAACAAAAATCTCTCTCCATTTTTCCAGTTAGCTGGTGTATGTATGTGTGTGAGAGTGAGGGGCTAAGGTAAAAAGGGAACTTTAAAATTTCAATCTGTGTGGTTTATGCTTTACTTCATTACTGGTAAAGACTTGTTTTATAATAAACTGATAATTTTGCTGTTTATTAAAGAAACCCGGTTAGTGTGTTTTGTTCTGGGAAAAGTAGAGTGCATGATTGACCATATTGGTAAGTGGGAAAAAGTGTAGAGAAGTGGAGCTAGAATAAACAGTGCATTCCTCCTGCCTCAGTCGTGACAATAGCCAGTTCCCCAGCTCATGTAATACGTCTAGACACACAAAGAGGAAAATCTGTTTGGGTTTGTATAAATATGGCAAGACAGATTTGCTTTTATATAGGAAATGTTTTTAAATATCTTACATCTCAGATCCAATGGTGTTTTTTTTGACTGTGCACATCACTGTGAGAAGGATGTCTATCAAAATACCAAATGGACACCTTTGCCACAGCTGCTAAGTGTGATGAGTTTAAATTCTGCTTCTCAAACATGAGTTTTTAATGAGGTATACTTTCCAACCTGTGTCTGCCTAGCAGAAACACTTAATGCCCTCCTACTGAATTTCTCTCTGCACTTGGTTTAAACTCTAGCAATAAAACTGTTTCTTTTAAGCTTGCTAACACTGGAGTTAAAGAGGACTTTGGATCAACTATGGTGAACATTTGTATGGGGAGGACACGATTTGAAAATATACCACAACGTTTAGCAGTGTCAGGATGGCCTCATATGAAAATAATAACTTAGGTTGATGCACAGAATTTGAGAATTTCATAAATAGGCTGGGGCGTGGCTCTCCCTGATTTAGTTTGAAATTGAGAAATGAATTTTTGATTGCCTTGCAATATTTAATTTCGCTGTGCAATCTATCTCCCGAGATCACTGTTCCTATATCAGCGCATGGATCCTAAAGTCATTAATTGTATAATAGTAAACTGGTGACATTTACTGCTGTAGATTTGAAGTTATTAAAAGATTGTAACCGTGCATCACTGGGCACATTGAGTTTCCTGTAACTGGTAGAATGCTGCAGCTCGCTATTAACTCAAGTATCTCAAGCTGCCGAGATGTGAAGGATGTTTGGAACTCTGTTTTGCTGTCTTATTCCACTGATATTTGATAGTAATAATATTACGTTTTCATTTATTGGTCCTATTCTTATGGCTGAACCTTATCATTTATAAAGCGTTGATAATGTGGAATCAATTTTAACCATCTTTGATATGAACTATGATTTCTCAAGCTATTTATTTCAGTTCACCTTTAGTCAATGACCTAAATGCCAAAATATAGCCCATTGAATTAAGCCTATATAGAATAGAATGTTGGCTACTAGATCTGCTTAACTTAGTTTCACAAATAAAGCTACAAAGTTTTCAATCACACATTTTTCAGGCTTTCTTCTGATTGGATGAAAACTGTTAATGCTTTCTTTCTCAAAATAAAAAAAAAATTGCATTTCAATAGCGCCTTTCAGGATGTCAGAACTTCCCAAAGTGCTTCTCACCCAATGAAGTGCTTTTTGAAGTGTGGTCACTGTTGCAAAGTTGGAAACATGGCAGCCAATTTGTGCACAGCAAGCTCCCAAAAAACAGTGGTATGATAATGACCAAATCATCTGTTTTTTTGGTGATGTTGGATGAGTGATAAATATTGGACAGGACACTCGGGAGAACGGCCTTACTCCTCTTTAAAATAGTGCTGTGGGTTCTTTTACACCTGGCAGACTTCATCTGAAAGGCAGCATCGCCAACAATACAGCACTCCTTCAGTACTGCATTGGAGAGTCGGCCTTGATTTTTTCTGCTTGAGTCTGTAGAGTGGGGCTTGAACCCACAATCTTCTGATGCAGGGGTGACTTGTATTTGTAAATCTTGGCCTTGAAACTCAGACAAGACCTTAATACTGAGCTTTTGGCCAACATGCCTATTTAATCTCTACCTGGAGCTTCATTTTGGCAGTTCCACTAAAGCAGATACATTCACTTGTTCTGGAGGGATTTCATCTGTTATGTAAGAGAGGATCCTGGGAACAGTGCTGTTTGGAAGGTTTGTTATAATGTGATATTTCTTTGTAGCTTTAATTTAAAGATCTGTTCTTTGCTAGAACTGTGGCACTCCTCATTCCTCAATTGTTATCAGGTTTCTAGCTTTATGAATTATTCCTCTGTTTTTGAGGAAATTTAGGTAAGGTACACATTGCATCAGTAATTCAACTCCTTTTTCTCTCAGATACTGCAGCTCTGTCTCATGCAACAAGCAGCCCGGGGTAGCTTTTTGCATAGAAAGGGGAGTCAGAGTTGTATCAAATGTCAGTAAGAGATGTTTTCGAAACTTGTGTTCTTTTTTTTAGTCAATGCACTCTCTAAAGCCTCCCTTGTACAATCTCCCAGCCTCATGTGAATGCGCCCCTGTTTTTCTGCAATTAACATTGAAAGTAGCTCCAATATCTACTCAATACTGATTCGGTTCAGTGAAGTGTTTGATTAAGGAAGGCAGGAAACTGGAGCTCAACATCTGTGAGAATTCAGAGATGGTGCCACAAACATTTTAATGGTATCCTTACCTGGCCTTCATGTGACAGAGGATGAGTCAAGAGGCCCAATATTCTCCCCTCCTGTTAACCGCTCCCTAATATATTTTTCAGTATGTTCCTTTATTGTGCGGAATCAAAAACGTCAGTTGCATAAAAGTAAAGCTAATGGAATGTACTCAAGCCACATACCATGTCACATCACTCCTTACTTTCCTCAGGTAGTGTACTGCTTAATGCATTTGACTCAAGTTCCTTTCGGGCTATTTTAATGTTACCATTATTAACTGGGTTTATAGGTACAATGGCATTAAACAACAGCAAAAAAAAGACCTTTCATTTCTATAGCGCCTTTCATGACCTCAGGACATCCCAAAGCACTTTACAGCTAATGAAGTACTTATTGTAATGTAGGAAACATGGCAACCAATTAGTGCACAGACAGCAATGTGACAAGAACCAGATAGTCTATTTTCGGGATGTTGGTCGCGGGTTAAATATTGGTCTAGAACTCCTCTGCTCTTCTTCAAAGAGTGCCCTGGGGATTTTTACATCCACCTGAGAGGGCAGAAGGAGCCTCACTTTAACACCGGAAACAACAGTGCAGCACTCCCTCAGTACTGCATGGAATGTCAGCCTAGATTTTTATGCTTAAGTCTCTGGAGGGGGAGCTCGAATCCATGACCTAAAAATCAAAACGTAAACCATTGATTTGTGGAGCATTTTTGGGACACCCCATGGATGCGAAAGGCTCTATATAAATGCAAGTTCTATCCTACAGTCCTTCAGCTTGCTCTTCAAATGCTGGATGGGCTGCTTTCTCTTGCTGAATGCACAATGGAGGAAACAGCATAAAATGCCAGTTCCATGTGTCTCTGACCTCCACTGACATTGGAACAGCAAGTTTCCCATGCCGAAGTATTGAATTCCACTGCTATAGAAGAATGGAATTGATAGAATAATATAGAAAGATAGGAGTAGGAGGAGGATATTCAGCCGCTTGGGCCTATTCCATGATTAAGTTAAATCATTGTTGATTTGTATCTTAACTCCAGCTACCTGCCTTGGTTCTATAATCCTTAATACCCTTGCTCAACAAAAATCCATTAATCTCAGTCTTGTAATTTTAAATTGACCCCCTCAGCATCAACAGCTTTTGGGAAGAGAGTTCCAGATTTCCACTCAACTTTGTGTCAAGAACTGCTTCCTGATATCATCCCTGAATAGCCTAGCTTTAATTTTAAGTTTATGCCCCTTTATTCTTCATTCACCCCACCAGAGGCAATAGTTTCTCTCTATCTACGCTGGCAAATCCCTTAATCATCATGAATGCTTCAAATTAGATCACCCCATTATCTTCAATTGCAATAAGTGATGAAAATCTTACTGTTATGTGGAAAGTTCGTGTGATGTTTCAAATCAAACCATCTGTTAGTTAATGCTGTTCCAGTCCCTGTGGCACTGGACAGATCACTCCAAACAACGCAGGCATGCTGAGGAGGAACTGTACTAGAGCATTGGCAGTTTAAACATTCATGCACCAATGGGGTCTAGTTACACCATCTATTTTGCCCTCGAACCAAACATTTCTATGGGGGAGTATCTCACAGATGGTCGAGAAGCTTCTCTCAGTACAGAATATAGCTTTGAGGCTTTGCTGTTCCCTCTGCAACAATCAGAAATGAAAGTGTTGCCTCTGTTAGTGCCTGGATTTCTAAACAAGGCCTGTGTGATTCTTAAAGTTTTCAACAGAAACAACTAGCATTCATGTAGCGCCTTTCTATTTGTTTCTTGGGATATGGGCATCGCTGGCAAGGCCAGCATTTGTTGCCCATCCCAAATTGCCCTTGAGAAGGTGGTGATGAGCCACTTTGAATCGCTGCAGTCCAGTTGGGGTAGGTACACCCGTAGTGCTGTTACGAAGGGAGTTCCAGGATTTTGACCCAGCGATGGTTAAGGAACGGCGATATAGTTCCAAGTCTGGATGTTGTGTGACTTGGAGGGGAACTTGCAGGTGGTGGTGTTCCCATGCATCTGCTGCCCTTGTCCTTCTAGGTGGTAGAGGTCGCGGGTTTGGAAGGTGCTGTCTAAGGAGCCTTGGTGAGTTGCTGCAGTGCATCTTGTAGATGGTACAAACTGTTGCCACTGTGCGTCGGTGGTAAAACATCGCAAGGCACATCACAGGAGTGATTATCAAACAAAATTTGACATTGAGCCACATAGGGAAATATCAGGACAGGTGACCAAACGTTTTGTCAAAGGAGTGTCTTAAAGGAGGAAAGCAAGGTGGAGAGGGGGAGAGGTTTAGGGAGGGAATTCCAGAGCTTAGGGCCTAGGCAGCTGAAGGCACAGCCACTAATGTTGGAGTAATGGAAATTGAGCAGAATTGAAGGAGCGCAGAAATCTCGGAGTGTTGTAGGCTTGGTTGAGGTTATAGAAATAGGAAGTGTTGAAATATAACACTTATTTTAACGTATGAATCTTTACATTAATTCTGCCATTGAATCTTAAACCAAGAGATTCATAAGCATCAGGGTAGTAATAACTTCTTTACCAGTTAAGATTATTGAGTGACAATTTTTCCCCTGAGGTTTTTATGTAGCCTTTGCAATCTTACTTACCTGACTGTCTCACAGTTAGACTTTCCTAACATAGCACTGGAATCTTCACCTATCACTGCTGGCAACACCTCCCAAAACTGTGATTGCCACCACCTAGAAGGACAAGGGCAGCAGGCACATGGAACACCACCACCTGCAAGTTCCCCTCTGAGTCACACACCATCCTGAACTGGAAATACATCACCGTTCCTTCATCATTGCTGGGTCAGAATCTTGAGACTCCCTACCTTACAGCACTGTGGGTTTACCGACACCACACAAACGGCAATAGTTCAAGAATAAAGTCTTAGCACCACCTTCTCAAGAGATGGCTTTGCCAGCGACGCTCACATCCCATGAATTAATGATAAAAAGAAATACGCAGCCCCACACAAAATGATTTTGCCGTTGCTTTGTACATTAATGCATTCTCCTGTCTTAACAAGACATCTCCATTCACCCAGTCTTCATCTCATCAATTATACATCTGACAGCCAGTCATCTCTTAAGAATCGGCTCAGTTTGTACAATGTTACCAGTGTTGAGTAAAGCACTTCAAATCTGTTTTTAAATATGTTTCCGAAGTCCTAATGTGCATTTTAAAATCAGGATACCACATACATTTTTCAACAGTAATGCAGTTAGATGCTTGATTCTTTTTCCCCTTTGATTCTTCCACCCTCATCAGTAAACAAAGAGAGACAGCACATCTTCTGTTCTTATTGATTCTAAGTGCACTGTTTATTCATCTCTCTGGGCCTTTTATACAACAACATCTTGAATTTACATAGCACCTTTAATGTAGTAAAACGTCCCAAAGGCGCTTCACAGGAGCATTACCAAACACAATCTGACACCAAACCACATCAGGAGATATTAGGACACATGGCCAAAAACTTGGTCAAAAAGAGGTAGGTTTTAAGGAGCATCTTCAAGGGCAGGAGAAAGAGGAAGAGATCTTGAGGGAGGGAATTCCAAAGCTTAGTATCTAGGCAGCTGAAATACATAGGATATAGGGCACAGAAACAGGCCATTCGGCCCAACCAGTCCATGCCAGCATTTTTGCTCTACTTGAGCCTCCTCCCATCTTTCCTCATCTAAATCTGTCATTGTAACCCTCTATTTCCTTCTCCCTGATATGATTCTCTAGCTTCCCTTAAAAGCATTTATACTATTCACTTTAACCCCTCCCCATGGTAGAAAGTTCCACATTCTCACCACTCTCTGAGTAAAGAAGTTTCTTCTGAATTCCCGATTCGATTTCTCGGAGGCATGATAGCTAACGGTGGGACAATTGAAACCAGGGAAATGCAAAAGGCCATAGTCACAAGAATGCAGAGTTCTTGGAGGGTTGTGGGGCTGAAGGAGATTACAGAAATATGGAGGAGTGAGACCATGGAGGGATTCGAAAACAAGGATGGGAATTTTAAAATTGTGATGTTCCCAGACCGGGAGCTGGTGTAGTTCATGGAGCACTGCGGGTCATGGGTGAACATGGCTTGGTGCGAGGTAGGACACGGGCAGCAAAGTTTTGAATGAGCTGAAGTTTACGGAGGATGGGAGGTGACAACTGGCCAGGAGACCATTGGTATAGTCAAGTCCAGAGCTAACAAAGGCATGGAAGTTGGGCCAAATTGCCTGTTTCTGTGCTGTAATATCTATGTAATACCTTTGCTAAAATGATGGAGGAATGCCGTATGAATGTTCTGTGTTTATCTGCTAATATCGCTAGGTTATAGTGATATATGTACTGTGAGCTTTGTACTGTGCTGCTCTATCAGTGATCAATCTGGTGTCCCAGTTATAATGAACCACTTTTATTTACAAAGGAATCTCCATTATCCACTAGAGTTGGAATTATGGGATGTGTCTTCTGATGGATGAGGTTCACGTACTAATGCTTGATGCACAATATCCTACATTCCTTTCAGTCATGGCTCAGTTCAGGTGGGCATAAAAGATCCCACAGCACTATTTTGAAGAAGAGCCAGGGAGTTCTCCCTGGTGTTCTGGCCAATATTTATCCCTCAATCAACATCACGTTAAAAAAAACATTATCTGGTAATTATCACATTGCTATTTGTGGGATCTTGCTGTGTGCAAATTGGCTGCTGTGTTTCCGACATTACAACAGTGACTACATTTCAAAAAAGTACTTCATTGGCTGTAATGTGCTTTGGGATGTCCTGTTGCTATATGAATGCAAGTCTTTCTTTCTTTTACCGAGTCTATGTGGAAGAACTTAACACAAAGGAAGTCTCACATCACTGCAGTAAGCTCGACATTAGCTTTTGTTTCCCTGAGCTGCCTTGGCCTCTCACACATCCAGCCAAGCATTGACCTGGATTATTGAGCACATAAATCAAAATTATCTAGATGCTCATACTTTATTTATGGCCCCCATTTCACACTGAAAGATTTTCCTCCTTTTTTCATCTCCCAGCGAGAAGGGAATGCTAAGATAGCCATCTGCCTCATGGTAAATGACGATAGCAAATATTAAAGCCATTTATATGATGTTAAAATCGATTATTTCAATCATTTAGGACTTTTGCTTCATTTCACTACCATCCAACGTGTAAATATTATGAAACTGTTAAATTAATATTAACAAAGAACTTGCATTTCTATAGTGCCTTTCATGACCTCAGCACATCCCAAAGTGTTATTCAGCCAATGAAGTACAGTCACTGTTGTAATGTAGGAAATATGTCAGCTGTGACTCAGTGGGCAGCACTGTGACAGAAACTTGTGGGTTTAAGTCCCACTCGAGAGACCAGAGCACAAGATCCAGGCTGACACTCCAGTGCAGTACTGAGGGAGTGCTGCACTGTTGGAGATGCTGTTTATTAGATGAAATGTTAAAACTGAGGCCCTGTCTGCCTCTCAGGTGGACGCAAAGAAATCCCATGGGACTATTTTGAAGAAGTGCAGGGGAGTTCTCCCCAGTGTCCTGGCCAATATTTATCCCTCAACGATCGTCGCCAAAATAGATTATCTGTCATAGTTTCATTCAAGTGCATAAAATTGCATTTACATAGCACCTTTCCTGACCTCAGGTCATCCCAAAGCCAAGATGGCCAATAAAGTACTTTTTGAAGTGTAATCATTTAATGTAGAAGACACTTCAGCCAATTTGTGCACAGAAAGCTCCCATAGACAGCAACGAGGTAAAGGAGAACAGAATAGGAAACTCATTTATAAAGAAGTTTGTGATTTTGTTACACACACCACACAGAGCAGACCTGCCCACAGGAGAGAGAATTATGTAAGGTCTGTGTAGAGGGAAATAGAGATAGAGAGAGAGAGAGGTTCCAGCTGAAGTAGCTTCTTCAAAACAAAACCAAATCTGTTGACTAAATAAAATTGCTGAGACAAATCGTAATTGTGAGTCATAATTTAGTCAGTTGTGTATGCCTCATGCTGCAATCGTCTTCAAAATATTATCTTCAAAACATGAATTAAACTTACTAGAATCCTGCCCTGCCTTATAACAAAACTGCTGTACTCATGTCACCAAGGTGAGTTCATGTGGAGTGTGAGCACACTGTGTAGCAATCAGTGCCATTATTGTTTAGCTTACATCCATACTAGGTTGCACAGTATTCCCTTGGTGAAAACATATCAAAACCCTAGTTTCCAGTGATGAATTACTCTCATTGCAGAATAATGCACATGACTAAAATGGTTTGTTTCCTAATTTGACCCTTTACATTCAAGTGTTCCTTCTATGTGAAAGGGAACAAGCTTGCATTTAATTGTTCAGAACCTCGGTATCCTATTTGACCCCGAGCTGAGCTTTCGACCCCAATATCCTCTCCATCACCAAGCCTGCCTACTCACACCTCCGTAACATTGTATGTCTCTGCCCTGTCTCAGCTCATATGCTGCTGAATCAATGGATCAAGGAATCAGCCCCGACATCTGCCTAAGAAGCCTCTTCATCACAACTTAATTACACCAATCAAAAGCCCACACCCAAAAGATTAACCTGTCTTCTTTCTTTATGAGAATGCTGCCTGCTTCCACTTTAAGCTCAGTTTGTACCCAGTGCAGGCAACCTACCTCTTTCTGCCTCTCTCCCCTACTTCAAGGTGCCTGCACTAAGTCCAGTTCTCACATCACCCCTCTGCCCTCTGACCTACACAGGCTCCCAGTCCGGCAACGTCTCGACTTTAAAATTCTCATCCTTGTTTTCAAATCTCTCCATGACCTTGCTCCTCTCTATCTCTGTAATCGCCTCCAGTCCTACCATCCCTCTGAGGTATCTACGCTCCTCCAATTCTGCCATGTTGTTCATACTGCACTTCCGTCACCCCAACATTGATGGCTGTGCCTTCAGCTGCCTGGGCCCTAAGCTCTGGAACTCCCACTCTAAACCTCTCAGTCTCTCCATCTCTCTCTCTCCTTCTTTAAGATGCTCCTTAAAACCTACTCCTTTGACCATGCTTTTGGTCACCTGTCCTGATATCTCCCCGTGTGGCTTGGTATCAAATCTTGTTTGATAATCACTCCTGTGAAGCACCTTGGGGCATTTTACTACATTAAAGGTGCTATATAAATGCAGTTGTTGTTGAGATTGTGGTTCCCAGCTCAAACACAATTGCTGTTATTTTGTAACATGGCTCACAGCGCAAAGACCAAGCAGATCAAGTCGACATCTTAGCTTTGGTGCCTCTCTTCCCCTTGTTATCTGGATGTTTGTGTCTATCTGTTCTGTCCACCTTATTTAAGAATAGATGCTTCAGTGTATCGAGATGACACAAGAGAGACTCTCTGTGTTTGCCTGCTGCAGATAAACTGTTATTCTGTTATTCTGCAATATGGGCTTGCATTTTTACTCTCTTGTTCCTTGTTTTCTGCCTTTTTTTCTCCCCTCCAAACAGATTATTTGGTCATTTATCAAATTAAAGTTTGAATGACCTTGCTTTGAGCAAAATTGGCTGCCGCATTTTCCTACATTACAAGTGACTACAACTCAGAAGTACTTGATTGGGTGTAAAGTGCTTTAGGATGTACTGAGGTTGTGAAAGGCGCTATATAAATGTAATTTTTTTTTCTTTCGCTAAAGCATTGACTCCTTGCTGTTTGATCCTTCCACAGGCTTTTTATGGCTGTGTCTGCTACCTCGCCCAAGGCATGTGAGCTTTGGTGCTGATTATTTAAATGCAAGTTCTTGCTTTCATTCTCTACTTGTGGTCCCAATTTACATTTCTTATAGCTTTGGAGCAGAGTGGGGAGAGCTGTAGTTAGTTACTGTGAAGTGTGTCACAGTTAACACTCCCACACCTTCCCTCTGGTCTCCCTTGTGTCTATGATATAGTTGATTTACTTCAGTGCATGTGAGCTGGGACAACTAAAGATCTAAACTGCTAATTAGAAGCAATTGCCTGGAGCTACATTTGGGGAGCGCACTATAGGCTGATCCTCCCAGAATAAAAAGGGCCCCTGGTTCCATTCCCTGATGTGCACCCAGCTCTGTTGAGCTACTGGTTTAATTAGCATCATAGTAACAGGAGGAGGCTATTCAGCCCCTCGAGCCTATTCCACCATTCAGTTAGATCATGGCTGATCTGTACCTTAACTCCACCTATCCGCCTGAGGTTCTGGTTACCCTTTACAAACAAAAATCCCGTTTTGAAATTGATTCCCAGCCTCAACAGCTTTTTGGGGGAGAGAGTTCCAGATTTCCACCAGAGTTCCAGCTTCCTGACATCATCCCTAGCTCTAATTTTAAGGTTATGCCATCTTGATCTGGAGTCCCCCCCCCCCACCAGAGGAAATCATTTCTCCTGATTCACCCGATTATCATCATCTTAAATACCTTCATTGGATTTTATTTTTATTTTATTTTATTTAGAGATACAGCACTGAATGCCCCTTAACTTTCTATATCAAAGGAATACAACCTGCCCTCATAATTTAACTCCGGTATCATTCTGCTGAATCTGTACTGCACCCTCTCAATAGGCGAATCTATCCTTCCTGAGATACAATGCCCAGAACTGATCGCAGTTACTATTGAATCAGCTTCCGACGCCCTTTCAGGCAGTTCCAGATCGTATCAGCTCCAGAGGAAGCCTGTAATACGTGGCTAATGGATGTTGTTAGAAGTTGAAAAACATCAGGCTGGCGGATCAATGTTGCACGCTGGAGTCGGCAGGTACAAGATTAAAATTTTTGATTCTCTAGGGAAGCTAAATCAAGTAAATACCATATGGCTGCCTTCTCATCAGTAATTCAAAAAGTGGCAAGATCTATCATTGGACTGCAATCGCTGTGGGCAAAAAGAGGTCGGTCAGACAAATAGGGATATGATAGCCTACCTGCTGAGCGTCAGCTAAAGACTTACTGATGAGCAATAAACAAGATAAATACATCAAAAAAGCACAGTCAGCCCCTGATGTAAAGTGGGTGTGCACATGTTTCATACATTACAACAGTGATTACACTTAATTGGCTGTAAAGCGCTTTGGGTCATCTTGAGGTCATGAGAAGTGCTGTAAAAATGGGAATCTTTCTTTATGGTGCACAAAGTTCATTCCACCTACCGGTTATCAATATGACAGAGTCCATCTCGATGACGACATCCTCGGTGGGCGGATTTAAGAGAAAAATAGCACAGACAGGAATTTGATGCAAATGCATTGAGCAATTTAACACTGGGGAGGAAGTTTAAACCCTAATGGTACAGATGAATGTACAAACAGAACCATTGACTGCGCTTCACTGGGAGTGTCAGCCTACATTTTGTGCTCAGGTGTCTGGAGTCAGGTACAAACCCGTAAACTTCTGACTCAGAGGTGAGAATGTTCCCCACTGAGCCATTTCTGATATGTGGTGTGGAAAGGAGGGGCGAGGAGTTTCCCCCTTATGTGATGGACATTGGCTCCCTAAACCATCGTGACTAAAGCTGTTAATCCGGTCATTTATCCCATTCACTCCGTGTGCAAATAGCTACGATATTTTCCTAAATGCATTCACAGGTTATGGGTGTCCCTGGTTAAGCCAGCATTTATTGCCCAACCTTAATTACTCTTGGAAAGGTGGTAAGCTACCTACTTGAATATAACTGAGTGCTTTACTAGGCCATTTTAGTTAAGAGTCAACCACGTTGCCATGGAGACACATATAGGCCAGACCAGCTACGCATGGCACATTTCCTTCTTCAAAGGACACTAGTGAACCAGATGGGTTTGTACAGCAATCTAGTAACATCATGATAACTACTACCGAGACTAGCTTTTTAAACTCCAGATTTATTTATTTAATTGAATCTAAACTCCCCAGCTGCTCTGGTGGGATTTGAAATTACGGTTTTGGGGATTGTAAATACTGGTTGCTTGGTTATAAGCCCAGCAACATAACCACTATGTTATTGTACCTGACTACCAAAGGATAGTGACAACACTTCAAAAGTAGTTCATTGGCTGCAAAGCATCATCCTGTGGTTGTGAAAGGTGCTATAGAAATGCAAGTCTTTCATTTCTTTCTTTGACATTGTTAAGGTATTACTAGGTGCTTAGAACTGATAATGTGACAGAATCTGCTTATTAGTATACCAATAATTCATGCTATTGTGTGATGCAAGACTGAGAGCTCCGATTCCAGAGGATTTTAGACTGTAGAAGCTCTGGGGAATGTTCTCAGTTTTTATAGTTCTGGCAGAGAATTCAAACTTTCCGAATGAACTGAGATTTTCATCATCCATGTGCAACCTTGCACCTGGAATGTCTAGCAGACAGAACTGACAAGCAGGAAAAGACCAACTGGCCCATCAAAAGACTGTCCCAGATGCTATGTTGGCTGGAACATCGTGGCTAAACACATCCTCCCTCGCTCCCACACCTCACCCTCTGCAAACTCTCCCTCCCTCCACCTCGCTCCCCCATCACCACCAACTCCTCCCTCCCCTCATTCCACAGCCCAGTTACCTTCAGGGAGAGGTAAGAAAAAAAGCAGAAAAGAAACCCACAGTCATTACGGGATAAGGTGCAGATGCAAATTCCTCTCTGAGCCTCCATAATGAAATCCAGTTGAGGAAACCCAGACTCAGGGTACAATATTAACACTTTGGAAGATTTTCTGAGGTCAGGAGCAAAAACGGGTCCTGACTCTGCTGGTGATTCCTGACCGACTGCCGACTTATTGGAGGCCACCAATTAAGAGGCCGCCTTCAGGACTGCCGTCTGATTAAGGACGCAGATGGAACTGGCACCTGCTGGCCCAGTGGGAGGGCCCACAGCGATGTCCTTCTGGTGGTCCCACTGGGACAGGTGGGCGCTGCTGTGGCAGGCAGGAGAACACAAGGGCACCTCAAAATGGAGGCGCTCTTGGAAGATATATGAAGTTATTAACTTTAATTGTAGCCACAGCGCCAAGGCCACCATTGTGGAGGGGTCCCCCTCTCCACCGGATGGTGTGTGGCCACAACTGTGGCCCGGTGACAGAAGCGGCTCTGGGGGGCGGGATAAATAAAGGAGGCTTCACAGGCCCCTGGCTTGCTGCTGGGAGGCTGCCACCAGAGAGCTGCCGGACTTTTCCTGCAGCGTGGGCCCCGTCTGCCACTGGTAAGGGTCCCCAATTTACCCCAATTGGCCAGTTAATTGGCACTAATTGGCTACCCACTGCTGTTGGGCCAGCAGATGCTTCCATTGCACACCCACCTCAGGCAAGATTGCCCGAAGGTGGGATTGCATTGGCCCACCCACCCCATATCAACCTTTCAGATTTCCCTCCTGGTCCCGCCTCCAGCTCCACCTCCATGTGTCTAATAAGATTCCGCCATATATGTGAGCTACAAAGACCTTCATTATGGATCTCTGCCCCAGTCAGGAACCAGTCCAGCTCTGATTAATAATCTGATTTTCATTGAAAAGTCTAACCAGTGTTTTATAAAGGCTTAGCCTAACTTCCTTGCTTTTGTACTCTATTCCTCTATTGATAACGCCAAGGATCCGGTATGTTAGACTCATGCCTGGTGCCTTGAAAAGGTTATTTTCATGCCTTTATGGATTGATTATAGTTTTATTGCTTTTAAAAACTGTGCTGATTCCATATCTTCTTGTTATGTTTGGTTTCTGTGAATTATTTAACCAGTAAACTTACCTGACTGGTAATTTATAGGCATTGGTCAGTTGGTGTGCTATATCCCATTGCAAAACGAGACAGGAGAAGGAGGTGAGAATCCCACATAATACAGAATGATACAATACAGAAGGAGACTATTTGTCCCATTGTACCTGTGCGAGCTCTTTTGAAACAGCTATCCAATTAATTCCACTCCCTTGTTCTTTCCCCATTGCCCTGCAAATTCTTCCCTTCAAGTATTTATCCAATTCTCTTTTGAAAGTTACTCTTGACTCTGCTTGCACTGCCCTTTCAGGCAGCACATTCCAGATCACAATAACTCGCTGTGTAAGAAAAAGTTTCCTCATGTCACCTCTGGCTGTTTTGCCAGTCACCTTAAATCTGTGTCTGCAGGTTACCGGCCCTTCTGCCATTGGAAACAGTTTCTCCTTATTTACTCCAGCAAAACCATTCATGATTTTGAACACCTCTACCAAATCTCTTCTCAACGTTCTCTGCTCTAAGAAGAACAATCCCAGCTTCTCCAGTCTCTCCACAAAACTGAATACTCTCAGTCCTGGTACCAGTCTAGTAAATCTCTTCTGTGTCCTCTCCAGGGCCTTGATATCCTTCCTAAAGTTTGGTGCCCAGAATTGAACACAATACTCCAGCTGAGGCCTAACCAATGTTTTATAAAGGATTAGCTTAACTTTCTTGCTTTTGTAATCTATTCGTCTATTAATAAAGCCGAGGACCCAGTATGGATAATATCCTTCTCAACCTGTCCTGCTACCTTCGAAGATGTGTATATATCTATAAGAACACAAGAAATAGGAGCAGGAGTAGACCATCTGGCCCATTGAGCCTGCTCCGCCATTCAATACGATCATGGCTGATCTTGGGCTTCAATTCCACTTTCCTGCCCACTCCCCATGTCCCTTGATTCCCTGCGAGACCAAAAATCTATCTATCTCAGCCTTAAATGTATTCAATGATGGAGCAACCACAAGCCTTTGGGGTAGAGAATTCCAAAGATTCACAACCCTTTCAGTGAAGTAATTCTCCTCATCTCAGTCCTGAATGATTGACCCCTTATTCTGAGACTGTGTCCCTCAAGTCTCTCTGAATGTCAACACTTACCAGTTTCACACCTTTTAAAAAATATTCTGCTTTTCTATTTTTACGGCCAAAGTGAACAACTTCACACTTCCCTACATTATACTCCATTTGTCATCTTGTTTCCCACTCACTTAACCTGTCTATATCTCTTTGCAGCCTCTCTACATCCTCCCCACAGCTTACCTTTCCACTGAGCTTTGTATCATCAGCAAACTTAGATACATTACTCTCTGTCTCTTCATCCAAACAGAAATACATTTGTGTTCTGGTTTATATGTATCAGCTACTCAATAGATAACTGACAGACGCTAAGAAAGCTTATAAACAGAAAATGCTGGAAATACTCAGTGGTCAGATTGTCGAGGGACAATATACTACAGGTTAGGGGTTAATTATTAATCCTGGAGATACTATTTCAGACACACACATATAAGGATGCAGGTTTCTGTTAACAAGGGACTCACCCAGTTTATGAAAATAACTTTTCACTGAGAGACAAGACACAAGTGTTAGGATTAAGCCTTGAATGTGACAGTCATACATTATGTAATTTACATAACCCTGGTTTTGTCACTCCTGACACTTGTTACATCCTTGCTAACATTGCTATCATCTCTTTTCCTGTAACAGGAAAGCTCTCTGTGCTCATAAAGTTCCCAACAAATGGGGAAGGGGCAGAATAGCATCTAGGCTGTAAAATTTAATATTGAACGTCGTGCACAGAAAAGGTGGCAATGTTAGCAAGGATGTAACAAGGGAAGTACTTTGTATGTAGACAAATCTCCGAAGGTGTCAGGATAAGTTGAGAAAGCTGTGGAAAAAGCATACTGGATCCTTGGCTTTATAAATAGAGGAAAGAGTACAAAAGCAAGGGTGTTATGCTAAACCTTTAACCACCCTTTAGGAAGAATGTCAAGACATAGATCGATAGATTTTTGGATACTAAGGGAGTTAAGGGATATGGGGATAGTGCGGGAAAGTGGTGTTGGGGTAGAAGATAAGCCATGATCGTATTGAATGGCGGAGCAGGCCTGAGGGACAGAATGGTCTACTCCTGCTCCTATTTGCTATGTTTTTATGTTTATTCATTGCATAATTATTGGAGATGGGAAAATAGGCTGTTTGATAGGTGTGTGGTGGGGGTGGGGGGGGGGCGTTGTTAGGGTTCGGGCAGTTGGGAGCAGGAGGTCATGTGATGAAACTTATGTGGCTCGGTGTCGTATTTTGTTTTCTAATGGCCCTGAGGAACGGCAACTCTGTTTTCTCTCTCCATGAGTGCTGCCTGAGCTGCTGAATATTTCCAGCATTTTCTGCTGCCATTACAGAGGAATTTTATGGGAATGTGTTTTCCATTAATGCACAAGTATTTGAAAACTCCAGATCCAAGGCCTTTATCTTCGCTGAGGGAAATCAGTATCACAGCTCCTATCCCCAGGTCCCTCACCTCAGTGCATTGAAAGAACTTGACAGAAAGATAGCTAATATTCAGTGGTGTTTACAACTCTGTACCTCTCCGGATGTGATCACACTCCATGATTGGTTGTTCTGTGATTGACTTATTCAGGTACAGGCCATTTGAGATTGCATTCAAGGACTTTACAAGATTGGCAAGCTATCAGTACTTGGTGTCTGCTGTGGCTCAGTGGATAAAACTCTTCTCCTTTATATTAAAGCTTGTAGGTTCAAGTCTCACTCCAAGACTTACATGCACAAATCAAACCTGACACTCCAGTGTAAATCTAAGGCAATTCAACAATATTAGAAGTGCCATCTTTCAGAGGAAAGGTTAAACTGAGGACCTTGTCAACTCTTCCAGGTGGGGTATGAAAGATCCCGTGACATTATTCTGAAGAACAGCAGGGGAGTTGGGTCCTGACTCATATCTATTCCTGAGTGCAGATTGGCTGCTGTGTTTCCTGCATTACAACAGTGACTGTACTTCATTGGCTATAAAGGGCTTTTAGACATCTAGTGGCTGTGGAAGGCACTATATAAATGCAAATCTTCTTTAAGAAACTCATGTTTGTTTTCAAACCTCATTTTCCTTTCAAGTACTGTACCCCCTACTCTAATATCTGTGCAACTGGAGGAAGAGTTTCAGAGACTGGTGAAATGAAGACCCATCTGCTCGAGAATTGATTTAATCAATGCAATGAGTATTTACAATGAGTAGATCGAATTCCAAGGCTATCATTTCATCGGGAGTGAAGTCAATGATGGGTTTTACCATTGAATTGAACTTCTGGGGTTCCTTATAGAGATACCTGGACATTCTGGTACAATGTGTTGCAATGTGGTGCATTCCCTATTCCAATCATGTGAAACCGGGTGGCACCGTCAACAAGAGCAGTTTGGATTCAAAAGCTCTGGAAGCCATCCCAGTCAGACAGAATAATATATATTCTCTGGCAGAATCAGGCCAAGGTTTTCCAGACACAAAACAACCTGATTTCCTGTCTATTTAAATTAATGGATGGGAACTTAGAGACTGTGGACCTGTTGTTTCTCAACCAGCCCTGACTGCAAGTTTCTCTCTTCGCCGAGACCACCCAATCGGGGCACCAGTGACCCTGCTTACAGCACTGCATAGAATACCTTGTACTATAGGTGACTTATTAAAATTTATTCTTGGGATGTGAGCACTGCTGGCAAGGCCAGCATTTATTGTCCATCCCCAATTGTCCTAGAGAGATTGGTGGTGATCTGCCTTCTTGAACCGCTGCAGTCCGTGTGGGGTAGGTACACCCACAGTGCTGTTAGGGAGGGACTTCCAGGATTTTGACCCAGCTACAGTGAAGGAACAGCGATATTGTTCCAAGTCAGGATGGTGTGTGGTTTGGAGGTGGTGCTATTCCCATGTGTCTGCTGCTCTTGTCCTATCAGGTGGTAGAATTCTGTCTGCCCTCTCGGGTGTATGTAAAAGTCCCAAGGCACTATTTTAAAGAAGAGCAGGGGAGTCCTCCCCAGTGTCCTGGCCAATATTTATCCCTCAACCAACATCACTGACGACATTATTTAGCTATTCTCACCAAAATTGTTGTATGTGGGAGCTGGTTTTGTGCAAATTGGCTGCCATGACTGATGTAAGTCATGATGCCTTTCATTGCAGCAGCTTTTTCGGGAGCAGAGTGCGAGCGAGTGAGCAGCTGGGAAGGTCAGTTTGAAAGTAAACTTAATTTCCTTTTGTTTTCGGCGGAGGCCAGGGGGCTGCTGGGTAAGTAAAACACTATATATTTGGGCGGTTTCTGAACCCGAGACACCACACTTGTAGTGTCTCCCACCCGCCCTCCTCCTCTAACCAAAAAAAAGGACTCGGTGGGGTGTTTATAAGGTAAGGCTTTTTCTATTTCTCTGGTTTTATCGTGATTGGTAAAAACTTTTCGTTCCTTTTTCATTTAACTAAGTTAAGCTTAAGATTAAAAATGGCAGGAGATCTCAGACCCGTGTCATGCTCCTCTTGCTCAATGTGGGAGCTCAGGGACATGGCTGATGTCCCTGACTCCTTCACGTGCAGGAAGTGTGTCCAACTGCAGCTCTTGTTAGACCGCATGACGGCTCTGGAGCTGCGGATGGACTCACTTTGGAGCATGCGCGATGCTGAGGAGGTCGTGGATAGCACGTTTAGTGAATTGGTCACACCGCAGATTAGGATTGCTGAGGGAGAAAGGGAATGGGTGACCAAAAGGCAGAGAAAGAGCAGGAAGGCAGCGCAGGAGTCCCCTGCGGTCATCTCCCTCCAAAACAAGTATACCGTTTTGGATACTGTTGAGGGAGATGGCTCACCAGGGGAAGGCAGCAGTAGCCAGGTCCATGGCACCGTGGCTGGCTCTGCTGTTCAGAAGGGCGGGAAAAAGAGTGGAAGGGCTATAGTCGTAGGGGATTCGATTGTAAGGGGAGTAGATAGGCGGTTCTGTGGTCGAAAACGAGGCTCCCGAATGGTATGTTGCCTCCCAGGTGCACGGGTCAGGGATGTCTCAGATCGGCTGCAGAACATTCTAAAGGGGGAGGGTGAACAGCCAGTTGTCATTGTACACATAGGCACCAATGATATAGGTAAAAAACGGGATGAGGTCCTACAAGCAGAGTTTAGGGAGTTAGGAGCCAAGTTAAAAAGTAGGACCTCAGAGGTAGTAATCTCAGGATTGCTACCAGTGCCACGTGATAGTCAGAGTAAAAATGAAAGAATAGTCAGGATGAATGCGTGGCTTGAGAGATGGTGCAGGAAGGAGGGGTTCAGATTTTTGGGACATTGGGACCGGTTCTGGGGGAGGTGGGACTATTACAAATTGGACGGTCGACACCTGGGCCGGACTGGAACCAATGTCCTTGGGGGTGCTTTTGCTAACGCTGTTGGGGAGGGTTTAAACTAATGTGGCAGGGGGATGGGAACCAATTGAGGAGGTCAGTTGACAGTAAGGAGGTAGTAACAAAAGCCTGTAAGGAACTAGATAATGAAGTCAGTGTGACTAAGGGGAAGAGCAGGCAGGGAGCAGATGATGAATATAAAGGGACTGGTGGTCTGAGGTGCATTTGTTTTAATGCAAGAAGTGTAGTAGGTAAGGCAGATGAACTTAGGGCTTGGATTAGTACCTGGGAGTATGATGTTATTGCTATTACTGAGACTTGGTTGAGGGAAGGGCATGATTGGCAACTAAATATCTCAGGATATCGATGCTTCAGGCAGGATAGAGAGGGAGGTAAAAGGGGTGGAGGAGTTGCATTACTGGTCAAAGAGGATATCACAGCTGTGCTGAAGGAGGGCACTATGGAGGACTCGAGCAGTGAGGCAATATGGACAGAACTCAGAAATAGTAAGGGTGCGGTAACAATGTTGGGGCTGTACTACAGGCCTCCCAACAGCGAGCGTGAGATAGAGGTACAAATATGTAAACAGATTATGGAAAGATGTAGGAGCAACAGGGTGGTGGTGATAGGAGATTTTAATTTTCCCAACATTGACTGGGATTCACTTAGTGTTAGAGGTCTAGATGGAGCAGAATTTGTAAGGAGCAGCCAGGAGGGTTTTCTAGAGCAGTATGTAAATAGTCCAACTCGGGAAGGGGCCATACTGGACCTGGTGTTGGGGAATGAGCCCGGCCAGGTGGTTGAAGTTTCAGTAGGGGACTACTTTGGGAATAGTGATCACAATTCCGTAAGCTTTAAAATACTCATGGACAAAGACGAGAGTGGTCCTAAAGGAAGAGTGCTAAATTGGGGGAAGGCCAACTATACCAAAATTCGGCAGGAGCTGGGGAATGTAGATTGGGAGCAGCTGTTTGAAGGTAAATCCACATGTGATATGTGGGAGGCTTTTAAAGAGAGGTTGATTAGCGTGCAGGAGAGACATGTTCCTGTGAAAATGAGGGATAGAAATGGCAAGATTAGGGAACCATGGATGACAGGTGAAATTGTGAGACTAGCTAAGAGGAAAAAGGAAGCATACATAAGGTCTAGGCGGCTGATGAAAGACGAAGCTTTGAAAGAATATCGGGAATGCAGGACCAATCTGAAACGAGGAATTAAGAGGGCTAAAAGGGGTCATGAAATATCTTTAGCAAACAGGGTTAAAGAAAATCCCAAAGCCTTTTATTCATATATAAGGAGAAAGAGGGTAACTAGAGAAAGGATTGGCCCACTGAAGGACAAAGGAGGAATGTTATGCTTGGACTCAGAGAAAATGGGTGAGATTCTAAACGAGTACTTTGCATCGGTATTCACCGAGGAGAGGGACATGACGGATGTTGAGGTTAGGAACAGATGTTTGATTACACTAGGTCAAGTCGGCATAAGGAGGAAGGAAATGTTGGGTATTCTAAAGGGCATTAAGGTGGACAAGTCCCCAGGTCCGGATGGGATCTATCCCAGGTTACTGAGGGAAGCGAGAGAGGAAATAGCTGGGGCCTTAACAGATATCTTTGCAGCATCCTTAAACACTGGTGAGGTCCCGGAGGACTGGAGAATTGCTAATGTTGTCCCCTTGTTTAAGAAGGGTAGCAGGGATAATCCAGGTAATTATAGACCGGTGAGCCTGACGTCAGTGGTAGGGAAGCTGCTGGAGAAGATACTGAGGGATAGGATCTATTCCCATTTGGAAGAAAATGGGCTTATCAGTGATAGGCAACATGGTTTTGTGCAGGGAAGGTCATGTCTTACCAACTTAATAGAATTCTTTGAGGAAGTGACAAAGTTGATTGATGAGGGAAGGGCTGTCGATGTCATATACATGGACTTCAGTAAGGCGTTTGATAAGGTTCCCCATGGCAGGCTGATGGAGAAAGTGAAGGCGCATGGGGTCCAAGGTGTACTAGCTAGATGGATAAAGAACTGGCTGGGCAACAGGAGACAGAGTAGCAGTAGAAGGGAGTTTCTCAAAATGGAGACGTGTGACCAGTGGTGTTCCACAGGGATCCGTGCTGGGACCACTGTTGTTTGTGATATACATTAATGATTTGGAGGAAAGTATAGGTGGACTGATTAGCAAGTTTGCAGACGACACTAAGATTGGTGGAGTAGCAGATAGTGAAGGGGACTGTCAGAGAATACAGCAGAATATAGATAGATTGGAGAGTTGGGCAGAGAAATGGCAGATGGAGTTCAATCAGGGCAAATGCGAGGTGATGCATTTTGGAAGATCCAATTCAAGAGTGAACTATACAGTAAATGGAAAAGTCCTGGGGAAAATTGATGTACAGAGAGATTTGGGTGTTCAGGTCCACTGTTCCCTGAAGGTGGCAACGCAGGTAAATAGAGTGGTCAAGAAGGCATACGGCATGCTTTCCTTCATCAGACGGGGTATTGAGTACAAGAGTTGGCAGGTCATGTTACAGTTGTATAGGACTTTGGTTCGGCCACATTTGGAATACTGCGTACAGTTCTGGTCGCCACATTACCAAAAGGATGCGGATGCTTTGGAGAGGGTGCAGAGGAGGTTCACCAGGATGTTGCCTGGTATGGAGGGCGCTAGCTATGAAGAGAGGTTGAGTAGATTAGGATTATTTTCATTAGAAAGACGGAGGTTGAGGGGGGACCTGATTGAGGTGTACAAAATCATGAGAGGTATAGACAGGGTGGATAGCAAGAGGCTTTTTCCCAGAGTGGGGGATTCAATTACTAGAGGACACGAGTTCAAAGTGAAAGGGGAAAAGTTTAGGGGGGATATGCGTGGAAAGTTCTTTACGCAGAGGGTGGTGGGTGCCTGGAACGCGTTGCCAGCGGAGGTGGTAGATGCGGGCACGATGGCGTCTTTTAAGATGTATCTAGACAGTTACATGAATGGGTAGGAAGAAAAGAGATACAGAACCTTAGAAAATAGGCGACATGTTTAGAGAGAGGATCTGGATCGGCGCAGGCTTGGAGGGCCGAAGGGCCTGTTCCTGTGCTGTAATTATCTTTGTTCTTTGTTCTTTGTTTGTAAGTTGTTACATCACAGCGGTGACTACACTTCAACAGTACCTCATTGGCTGTAAAGTGCTTTGGGACTTCCTGACATCATGAAAGGTGCTGTATAAATTCAGGAACTTACTTTCATTCCCACAGCTAGCAAAAAAAACCCAAATGCGGTAGATCAGATGGGGCCTCAGTTTAATGTTCCATTCAAAAGTCTTCGGGCCGAGTCAGCTGAAGGCATGGCTGCCAATGATGGAGTGACGAAAATCAGGGATGTGTGAGAGACCGGAACTGGAGGAGCGCAGAGATCCCGGAGGGCTGTAGGGATGGAGCAGGTTACAGAGATAGGGAGTGGTGAGGCCATACCATCCCCTTGTCAACCCCCCACTGTCCTCTAGATCAAGGACGTCTCCCATTCACCTCTTTAAACAAAACTCCAACCTCTCATTTTGCTTTTGTTGATAATATCCTGATGATAGACAGTTCCCGTTGAATAGATTACACCGTACAGACTTGAAGAGCCTGCACTGCCTCCTGTTGTGTCATGATTTGTATCATTCTTCAATATTTTGTAGCCTGGTTTGGAAACCTGTTAAAATATGAATTTTAATTTGATTAATCCAGCGATATATTTACTCAGGGTGGTGCAGCAAAATCAGTCCTGGCAATCAGCAGCTGATGGGTATGGCATACATTCTAAAACTAATAAGTGAATCACAACAACAACTTGCATTTATATAGCATATAAACATAGTAAACATCCCAAGGCACTTCACAGGCGCATTCTAAAGCAACATTTGACAATGAACCCCATAAGGAGATATGAGGGCAGGTGACCAAAAGCTTAGATAAAAAGATGAGTTTTCAGGAGTGTCTTAACAGGAGGAAAGAGAGGGAAAGAGGCAGAGAGCTTTAGGGAGGGAATTCCAGAGTTTAGGACCCATCACGGATGAGAGTTTTAAAACTGAGGGTTGTGTAACCAGGAGTCCGTGTAGGTCAGCGAGCACTGTTGCTGGGTGAACGGGACTTGGTGTGAGTAAGGACATGGGCAGCAGAGTTATGGTTTAGCTCAATTTTATGGAGGGGAGAATGTGGGAGTGCATTGGAATAGTCAAGTCTGGAGGTAACAAAAGGCATGGTTGAGGCATTTAGCAACAGATGAGCTGAGGGATGGGGGGAGTTGGGCAATGTTACAGAGGTGGAAATAGGCAGTCTTCATGATGATGCAGGTATGTGGCAGGAAGCTCATCTTGGGGTCTGACACCAAGGTCTGGTTCAGCCTCAGACATTTGCCAGGGAGAGGGATGGTAGTGAGGGAACAGAGTTTGTTGAAGGGATGAAAATAGTGGCTTCACTCTTCCCAATATTTAATTGGAAGAAATGTGTACAAGATTATGATAGGCTTAGATAAGTTAGACAAGGAAAAACTGTTCCCGTTAACTAATGGTACAAGGACTAGGGGACACAGATTGAAGATTTTGGACAAGAGATGCAAGGGAGCTATGAGGGAGCACTTTTTTTATGCAGCGACTGGTAATGACCTGGAACTCGCTGCCCACAAGGGTGGCGGAAGCGGAGATGATCAATGACTTCAAAAGGAAATTGGATGGCCACTTGAAGGAAATAAACCTGCAGGGCTATGGGGATCGAGTGGGGGCAGTGGGACCGACTGAATAGCTCCGTGAAGAGCTGGCATGGACTCAATGGGCCGAATGGCCTCCTTCTGTGCCGTAACTGACTCTATGTCTCTAAATTTCTGCTCATCCAGTTACTGGCTGTCTGATAAGCAGTTTGATCATTTAGAGACAGTGGAGGGATCGAGAGAGGTGGTGGTGAGGTAGAGCTGGGTGTCATTGGAGTGCCTGCAGAACTTAACGCTGTATTTTCAGATGATGTTGTCACGGGGCAGCATGTAGATGAGATAGGAGGGGACCAAGGATAGATCGTTGGGAACACCAGACGTAACAGAGCAAGAGCAGGAAGAGAAGACCATTGTTTAGATAGATAAGAATTAAACCAGATGAGAGCAGTCCCACCCAGTTGTATATTGGTCGAGAAGCATTGGCGGAGGATGGTGTGTCAACCCTGTCATAGGCTGCAGCAGATTGAGAAGGACGAAGAGGGGAAGTTTAACCACGGTCACATAGGATATGATTTGTGACTTTAATAAGAGCCGTTTCAGTACTGTGGCAAGTTTGATTGGAGGGATTCAACCGTGGAGTTCTGGGAAAGATATGCATGGACTGGGGAGGGGACAATGTGTTCAAGGACATTGGAGGGGAAAGAGAGGTTCGAGATGGGGCAGTAGTTTTCAAGGATAGTGGGGTCAGGGGTTGGGTTTTTTTTGAGGAGAGGGAGGATAAGCTTGCTGGAAAAACTCTGTTATAAAGGCCCTGATTCTGAATTCTAAATGTGTCTTTGGGATCAGACTGTGGAAAGATTTCTACTCAAAGTACATAAGTCCTGTTGAGATATTGATCCATCCAAGTGTCCTCGCATATTGTTAATGAACATGGAGATATTTATTGGATGTTTTGAGGTTTGTGTGGCAGTCACACTGAGGGTCAGGAAGATTACAGAGGTTTCTGTGATTTCTCCTCTTGCACGAGTTGAGAGGTGCTGCCAACTCTACTTCGGCCTATTTCTAGAGGTGTCATCACTCAACCTCCTGCCCAGTTAAACAGCCATTTGTTTTCCTATCCCCAATGTTTCTATAACCAATCAATGAAAGAAAACATATGGTTTTTAATGACCCTATGATTTTTCTCCCCTGGTCACTCACAGCAGTGTCCAGGAGGTCAATCTTTAATTCCTGGAGACTCCTGGACTATCCTATCAATTACTGTAACACAACATCTCAGTCATGTTTTCAAGTCCCTCCTTGGCATCACTTCTCCCTCTCTCTGTAACCTCTTCCAGCACTACAACCCTCCAGAATCTCTGCACTCCTCCAATTCTGACCTCTTCAGCATCCCTGATTTTAATCACGCCACCAGTGGCAACCGTGCCTTCAGCTGCCCAGGCCCTAAACTCTGGAATTCCCTCCCTACACCTCTCCACTTCTCTCTCCCCTTTTAATTCACTCCTTAAAACCTGCCTCTTTGAGCAAGCTATTGGACACTGGCCTAATATCTCTTTATGTGGCTCAGTGTCAAATTTTGTTTGATAATGCTGCTGTGAAATGTCTTGGGATGTTACCAAAAAAAAGGACTCTGTTGTGTTGATAAGGTAAGCTTTTTATTTAAGAAGTTCTGTCCGTTGGATTGCTAACCTTACAAGTTTTGACATTTTTTTTTTTGGTTTTTCAGTAGATTTGTTGGGAATTTAGAATAGAGAGAATGGAGGTTAAGGCAGTTGTATGTTCCTCCTGCAGAATGTGGGAGGTAAGGGTCGCCAAGAGTGTCCCTGCTGACTGCATCTGCGGGAAGTGCACCCAACTCCAGCTCCTCGAGAACCGCGTTAGGGAACTGGAGCTGGAGCTGGATGAACTTCGGATCATTCGGGAGGCGGAGGGGGTTATTGAGAGGAGTTATGGGGAGGTAGTCACACCTCAGGTAAAAGAAGTAGGTAGATGGGTTACCGTCAGGGGAAGGAGAGGGAACCAGCAGGCAGTGCAGGGATCCCCTGTGGCCGTTTCCCTCAACAACAGGTATACCGTTTTGGATACTGTTGCGGGGGACGACTTACCAGGGGTAAGCAATGGGGTACAGGTATCTGGCACAGAGTCTGTCCCTGTTGCTCAGAAGGGAAGGGGGAAGAGGAGCAGAGCATTAGTCATTGGGGACTCCATAGTTAGGGGAACAGATAGGAGGTTCTGTGGGAACGAGAGAGACTCACGGTTGGTGTGTTGCCTCCCAGGTGCCAGGGTTCGTGATGTCTCGGATCGTGTTTTTGGGATCCTTAAGGGCGAGGGGGAGCAGCCCCAAGTCATGGTCCACATAGGCACCAACGACATAGGTAGGAAGAGAGATGGGGATTTAAGACAGAAATTCAGGGAGCTAGGGTGGAAGCTTAGAGCGAGAACAAACAGAGTTGTTATCTCTGGGTTGTTGCCCGTGCCACGTGATAGCGAAGCGAGGAATAGGGAGAGAGAGGAGTTGAACACATGGCTGCAGGGATGGTGCAGGAGGGAGGGTTTTGGTTTCCTGGATAATTGGGGCTCTTTCTGGGGTAGGTGGGACCTCTACAAACAGGATGGTCTTCACCTGAACCAGAGGGGTACCAATATCCTGGGGGGGAGATTTGCTAGTGCTCTTCGGGGGGGTTTAAACTAATTCAGCAGGGGAATGGGAACCTAAAATGTAGTGCCAGTGTACAGGATGTTGAGAGTAGTGAGGTCAGGGATAAGGTTACAAGGACGCAAGAGGGCACTGGCAAGCAAGAACCTGGTTTAAAGTGTGTCTACTTCAACGCCAGGAGCATCCGGAATAAGGTGGGTGAGCTTGCAGCATGGGTTGGTACCTGGGATCTCGATGTAGTGGCCATTTCGGAGACATGGGTGGAGCAGGGGCAGGAATGGATGTTGCAGGTTCCGGGATTTAGATGTTTCAGTAAGAACAGAGAAGATGGTAAAAGAGGGGGAGGGGGGTGTGGCATTGTTAATCAAGGAGAGTATTACAGCGACAGAAAGGACGTTTGAGGACTCGTCTACTGAGGTAGTATGGGCAGAGGTTAGAAACAGGAGAGGTGAGGTCACCCTGTTGGGAGTCTTTTATAGACCTCCAAATAGTTCCAGAGATGTAGAGGAAAGGATAGCGAAGATGATTCTCGACAGGGGCGAGAGTAAAAGGGTAGTTGTTATGGGGGACTTTAACTTTCCAAATATCGACTGGAAATACTATAGTTCGAGTACTTTAGATGGGTCAGTTTTTGTCCAGTGTGTGCAGGAGGGTTTTCTGACACAGTATGTAGACAGGCCAACCAGGGGCGATGCCACATTGGATTTGGTACTGGGTAATGAACCCGGCCAGGTGTTAGATTTAGATGTAGGTGAGCACTTTGGTGATAGTGATCACAATTCGGTTAGGTTTACCTTAGCGATGGGCAGGGACAGGTATATACCGCAGGGCAAAAATTATAGCTGGGGGAAAGGAAATTATGATGCGATTAGGCAAGATTTAGGATGCGTAGGATGGAGAAGGAAACTGCAGGGGATGGGAACAATCAAAATGTGGAGCTTATTCAAGGAGCAGCTTTTGCGTGTCCTTGATAAGTATGTACCTGTCAGGCAGGGAGGAAGTTGTCGAGCGAGGGAGCCGTGGTTTACTAAAGAAGTTGAAGTGCTTGTCAAGAGGAAGAAGAAGGCGTATGTTAGGATGAGACATGAAGGCTCAGTTAGGGCGCTTGAGAGTTACAAGCTAGCCAGGAAGGATCTAAAGGGAGAGCTAAGAGGAGCAAGGAGAGGACACGAGAAGTCATTGGCGGATAGGATCAAGGAAAACCCTAAGGCTTTCTATAGGTATATCAGGAATAAAAGAATGACTAGAGTTAGATTAGGGCCAATCAAGGATAGTAGTGGGAAGTTGTGTGTGGAATCAGAGGAGGTAGGAGAAGTGTTAAATGGATATTTTGCGTCAGTATTTACAGTAGAGAAAGAAAATGTTGTCGAGGAGAATACTGAGATTCAGGCTACTAGGCTAGATGGGATTGAGGTTCACAAGGAGGAGGTGTTAGCAATTTTGGAAAGTGTGAAAATAGATAAGTCCCCTGGGCCAGATGGGATTTATCCTAGGATTCTCTGGGAAGCTAGGGAGGAGATTGCAGAGCCTTTGTCCTTGATCTTTATGTCGTCATTGTCGACAGGAATAGTGCCGGAAGACTGGAGGATAGCAAATGTTGTCCCCTTGTTCAAGAAGGGGAGTAGAGACAGCCCTGGTAATTATAGACCTGTGAGCCTTACTTCGGTTGTGGGTAAAATGTTGGAAAAGGTTATAAGAGACAGGATTTATAATCATCTTGAAAAGAATAAGTTCATTAGCGATAGTCAGCACGGTTTTGTGACGGGTAGGTCGTGCCTCACAAACCTTATTGAGTTTTTCGAGAAGGTGACCAAACAAGTGGATGAGGGTAAAGCAGTGGATGTGGTGTATATGGATTTCAGTAAGGCGTTTGATAAGGTTCCCCACGGTAGGCTATTGCAGAAAATACGGAAGTATGGGGTTGAAGGTGATTTAGAGCTTTGGATCAGAAATTGGCTAGCTGAAAGAAGACAGAGGGTGGTGGTTGATGGCAAATGTTCATCCTGGAGTTTAGTTACTAGTGGTGTACCGCAAGGATCTGTTTCGGGGCCACTGCTGTTTGTCATTTTTATAAATGACCTGGAAGAGGGTGTAGAAGGGTGGGTTAGTAAATTTGCGGATGACACTAAGGTCGGTGGAGTTGTGGATAGTGCCGAAGGATGTTATAGGGTACAGAGGGACATAGATAGGCTGCAGAGCTGGGCTGAGAGATGGCAAATGGAGTTTAATGCGGAAAAGTGTGAGGTGATTCACTTTGGAAGGAGTAACAGGAATGCAGAGTACTGGGCTAATGGGAAGATTCTTGGTAGTGTAGATGAACAGAGAGATCTTGGTGTCCAGGTACATAAATCCCTGAAGGTTGCTACCCAGGTTAATAGGCCTGTTAAGAAGGCATATGGTGTGTTAGCTTTTATTAGTAGGGGGATCGAGTTTCGGAGCCACGAGGTCATGCTGCAGCTGTACAAAACTCTGGTGAGGCCGCACCTTGAGTATTGCGTGCAGTTCTGGTCACCGCGTTATAGGAAGGATGTGGAAGCTATGGAAAGGGTGCAGAGGAGATGTACTAGGATGTTGCCTGGTATGGAGGGAAGGTCTTACGAGGAAAGGCTGAGGGACTTGAGGTTGTTTTCGTTGGAGAGAAGGAGGAGGAGGAGAGGTGACTTAGTAGAGACATATAAGATAATCAGAGGGTTAGATAGGGTGGATAGTGAGAGTCTTTTTCCTCGGATGGTGATGGCAAACACGAGGGGACATAGCTTTCAGTTGAGGGGTGATAGATATAGGACAGATGTCAGAGGTAGTTTCTTTACTCAGAGAGTAGTAGCGGCGTGGAACGCCCTGCCTGCAACAGTAGTAGACTCGCCAACTTTAAGGGCATTTAAGTGGTCATTGGACAGACATATGGATGAAAATGAAATAGTTTAGGTCAGATGGTTTCACAGGTCGGCGCAACATCGAGGGCCGAAGGGCCTGTACTGCGCTGTAATGTTCTAATTCTAAAAAAGGTTACAGGTGCTACTTAAATGCACATTATTGTTGTTGCTCGGAGGATCTGTTACACAGTGACATTTGACACATTTGCCCAATTGGCACATTTATCCTTGAGTTCCAAACTAATGGGATTAACTGCTGATAGACAAGAGCTCCAGTGGCCTTAAACAGAACTAAACTGAGGCCGACAAGCCAAATGATTCCAGCAGCCTCATAATTAAAATACATCGCAAAGCATTACCATCTCTTAGAGGTCTCTTATTACTGCAGAACTTTGCAGCAAAGCCAATATAGAGAAATTAAGTGCAGCATTTGTTCTTTATTTTCTAATTGCAATACAGTGGATCTGTGTAACTATAAAACCCTCCCGAAAAATTGCATAACTTTTTCACATTATGAAACAGGAGAGTGCAGCAGGAGGTCATTTGGCCCATCGTGTCCATGCCAGCTCTCTGAAACCCCACTCCCCTGCTCTTTCCCCATGGCCCTGTAAACTTCCCCTTTTTGGGTATTTATCCAATTCCCTTTTGAAAGTTACTATTGAATCTGCTTCCACCGCCCTTTCAGGCAGCACGTTCCAGATCACAACAACTCGCTGCGTGAAAAAAAACTCTCCTAATTTCCCCCTGGATTTTTTTGCGAATTATCTTAAATCTGTGTCCTCTGATTACCAACCCTACCTGCCAGAAGAAACAGTTCCTCTTTATCTCTTTTAATGTTGCTTTCAATATTTCTATAGCAAATTGCCACAAGGGGGCAAGGTAGGTTACACCCGACTGCGATACCATATTAGCTGGAGACAATCCTTGCCAGCGTTCTCAGGTCACAGAATGCTATCATACAGCAAATATTGTAGATAGGGTCGTTGGGTCAAAATCCTGGAACTCTCTTCCGAACAGCATTGTGGGGATACCTACCCCACATGGACTGCAGCGGTTCAAGAAGGCAGCTCAACACCACCTTCTCAAGGGCAATTAGGGATGGGCAATAAATCCTGGCCTGGCCAGCGACACCCACATCCCATGAATGAATTAAAAAAAAGATAGTGGCCAAGACTAACATTCTGAGACTGTAGTGTGTACCACCTCTAAAATGCACTGCAGCAACTCGCCAAGTCTTCACTGACAGCAACCCCCAAACCCATAGGAGCAGCAGGTGCGTACGAACACCATCAACTCCTAGTTCCCCTCCAAGTCACTCATCATCTTGACATGGAACTATATCAGCCATTCCTTCATTGTTGCTGGGTCAAAATCCGGGAACTCCCTCCCTAACAGCACTGTGGGAGCACCTTCACCACACAGATTGCAGTGGTTCAAGAAGATGGCGCACCAAAACCTCCTTTAGGGCTATTAGGGACGGGCAATAAATGGTGGCCTTGGCAACAATGAGCACATTCCAAGAATGAATTTTTAAAAACGATACATGATGCAGATTGACTGTGATCACTCTGTCACTGGTCTGATGCTGTGACTCTTATGGGAGATGGAATGGCCACTTTGTAAATTCAGCACTATTGAATAATGAAACAGCACATTGCTGGGCTGATGAAACGTGCTGCCTGGTCTCTGGGCACTTTGAGTATACCGACTTCTATGAATAATTTAAAAGTACATTAAAGGACAGATGTAGCAGTCTCAGCATCCCAGACTCATTCTATAGGCCTTAGATGTTTCAACACTGCTCTTGAGGGAACACTGTACTGTCTTGTATGTTAAAGTACTGTTCAAAATCATTTAGTTTTCCAAACTCCTTGTCAGTCATATGAAGTTGAAGATTGATTGAGTTTTTTTGAAAAAAGCATTTGGATGTTATACTTGTTTAGAAAGGTAAATTTTCTTCTGTGATTATATTGATATTTTTGAAAAATTTGCTTGTGGGATGAGGGCTTTGCTGGCTAAGCCAGCATTTATTGCCCATCCCCAATTGCCCTTGAACTGAATGGCTTGCGAGGCCATTTAAGAGTCAACCACATTGCTGTGGGTCTGGAGTCACATGTAGGCCAGACCAGGTAAGGACAGCAGATTTCCTTCCCTAAAGGACATTAGTGAATCAGATGGGCTTTTACAACAATTGACAATGCTTTCATGATCACCATTAGGTTGGCTTTCAATTCCAGATTCATTAATTGAATTCAAATTTCACCATCTGTCATGGTGGGATTTGAACCTGGGTCCCCAGTGCATTAGCCTGGACTCTAGATTACTAGTCCAGTAACATTGCCACTAAGTAGGGTTGTTGAGCATTCAGTGTGTGGGCCAGAATCTTGCCTGCTAATCCTGCATGACTGCTGGTGGGGTGAGTGCTGATTTGCAGTTTGTGGTGTAGGTGTGCTGGGATTGGCTGTGAAAGGAGCTATATAAATGCAAGACTCGTTCACACTTAATTGGGAAAACTGATGGAGAGTTGACACTGGGAGTTGATTGGATAAGGACTTGGTGAAGTCAGTGTGTCCCTTTGAGAGTGTGACCTCATTTTATTCACTCATGGGATGTGAGCTTCACTGGCAGCATTTGTTGTCCATCCCTAATTGCCCTTGAGAAGCTGGTGGTGAGCTGCTGTTTTTGGGCAATTCAGGGAGTGAGCATGGAAAGGCTGCTGCAGGGGAGAGCAGGAAGTGGGCCAGCACACAGCCAAAGGCCTGGGGCAGAGCAGCACTGAGGGAGCACAGAGAGAAAGAGAGAATCAGACATCCCTTTAAACTAATGCGGGCCTGAGGAGCTGAGGGAGAGAGAAGGGGGAAAGAGATATAGACACAGGGAGAGAGACCCCCTTAAACTGGGACCAAGAGCTGGAGCTCTGATATCTGTCTTGAACAGTGTTTACCCATAATACTTATTGAAACAGTGTTCAACATAGTGACGAGAAAGTAAATTAAAATATTTGTCTTCTTATTTAGAGCTTGTTCACAAAAATGCACATTTTTTGTTGCTTTGATTAATAGTAAGATAAATGTCTAATGCCTTTACCTTTCTGAAATTTGCTCACTGGCCCCCTATGTAGGACACGATTTTTATGTGGCCCCTCACATGAAAAGTTGGACACTCCTTGCTGTAAAGCATCCCATAACACTAGTTGAAGAAGAGCAAATACGTTATCCCTGACATTCTGCTCAATGTTTATCCTTTAACCAGCATTACTAAGACAGATGATCTCGTCATTATCACATTGTTATTTGTGGGATATGGCTGTGCACAGATTGACTGCCCTGTCTTTTACATTACAACAGGGATTACTTCAAAAAGTACTTAAATTGGCTGTAAGGTATTTTGGGGTATCCTTAGGTTGTGAAAGGAGCTATATAAATGCAAGACTCTTCCACACTTAATTGGGAAAACTGATGGAGAGTTGACACTGGGAATCAGTTGGATGAGGACTTGGTGAAGTCAGCCTGTCCCTTTCGGAACTCATGGGATGTGAGTGTCGCTGGCAAGGCCAGCATTTGTTGCCTATCCCCAATTGCCCTTGAGATGTTGGTGGTGAGCTGTCTTTTTCAACCGCTGCAGTCCATGTGGTGTAGGTGGTGGAGGGAGTGAATGTTTAAGGTGATGGATGTGGTGCTGATCAAGTGGGCTGCTTTGTCCTGGATGGTGTCAAGCCTCTTGAGTGTTTTTGGAACTGCATTCACCAGGAAGTGGAGAGTATTCCATCACACTTCTGACTTGTGCCTTGTCGATGGTGGACAGGCTTTGGGGAGCAAGGAGGTAAGTTACTCGCTGCGGAATTCCCAGTCTCTGACTTGCTCTTGTAGCCATTGCATTTTTGTGGCTGCTCCACTTAATTTTCTGGTCAATGGTAACCCCTAGGATGTTGATAGTGGGAGAATTCAGTGAGGGTAATGCTGTTTAACGCCAAGGAAGATGATTAAATTCTCACTTGTTGGAGATGGTCATTGTCTGGCACTTGTGTGGCGTGAAAGTTACTTGCCACTAAACAGCCCAAGCCTGAATGTTGCCCCAGGTCTTGCACGTGGGTACAGGCTACTTCAGCATCTGAGGAGTTGTGAACGGTACTGAGCACTGTGCAATCATCAGCAAACATCCTCATTTCTGACCGTCTGATGGAGGGAAGATCATGGATGAAGCAGCTGAAGATGGTTGAGCCTAGGACACTACCCTTTGAGAGAAGACTTCTTTGGCCTCCTTGTCTTGAGAGACAATGGGTAAGCGCTTGGAGGTGGTCAGAGGTTTGTGAAGCAGCACTTGGAGTGGCTATAAAGGCCAATTCTAGAGTGACAGACTCTTCCACAGGTGCTGCAGATAAAATTGGTTGTCGGGGCTGTTACACAGTTGGCTCTCCCCTTGCGCTGCTGTCTTCTTTCCTGCCAACTGCTAATTCTGTTCGACTTGCCACACTTTAGCCCCGCCTTTATGACTGTCCGCCAGCTCTGGCGAACGCTGGCAACTGACTCCCACAACTTGTGATCAATGTCACAGGACTTCATGTCGCGTTTGCAGATGTCTTTAAAGTGGAGACAAGGACGGCCGGTGGGTCTGATACCAGTGACGGGCTCGCTGTACAATGTGTCCTTGGGGATCCTGCCATCTTCCATTCGGCTCACATGGTGAAGCCATCTCAAGCACCACTGGCTCAGTAGGGTGTATATGCTGGGGATGTTGGCCACCTCGAGGACTTCTGTGTTGGAGATACGGTCATGCCACCTGATGTCAAGGTTTCTCCGGAGGCAGCGAAGATGGAATGAATTGAGATGTCGCTCTTGGCTGACATACTTTGCCCAGGCCTCGCTGCCATAGAGCAAGGTACTGAGGACACAGGCTTGATACAGTCGGACTATTGTGTTCCATGTCAATGCGCCATTTTCCCACACTCTTTTGGCCAGTTTGGACAGAGCAGCGGACACCTTTCCTGTGCGCTTGTTGATTTCTGCATCTAGAGACAGGTTACTGGTGATAGTTGAGCCTAGGTAGGTGAACTCTTGAACCACTTCCAGAGCGCGGTCGCTGATATTGATGGATGGAGCATTTCTGACGTCCTGTCCAATGATGTTCGTTTTTCTTGAGGCTGATGGTTAGGCCAAATTCATTGCAGGCAGCTGCAAACCTGTCGATGAGACTCTGCAGACACTCTTCAGTGTGAGATGTTAATGCAGCATCGTCAGCAAAGAGGAGTTCCCTGATGAGGACTTTCCGTACTTTGGTCTTCGCTCTTAGGCGGGCAAGGTTGAACAACCTGCCCCCTGATCTTGTGTGGAGGAAAATTCCTTCTTCTGAAGGCTTGAATGCATGTGAGAGCAGCAGGGAGAAGAAAATCCCAAACAGTGTGGGTGCGAGAACACAGCCCTGTTTCACGTCACTCAGGATAGGAAAGGGGTCTGATGAGGCGCCGTTATGCTGAATTGTGCCTTTTGTATTGTCATGGAATGAGGTGATGATACTTAGTAGATTTGGTGGACATCCGATCCTATGCTGAGCAGGGAGATTCCACGGTAGTTGTTGCAGTCACCGCGGTCACCCTTGTTCTTATAGAGGGTGATGATATTGGCATCGCGCATGTCCTGTGGTACTGCTCCCTCGTCCCAGCACAGGCAAAGCAGTTCGTACAGTGCTGAAAGTATAGCAGGCTATAATCACTCTTGATTATTTCAGGGGTACTGCCGTCCTTTCTGGGGGCTTTAAAGCTGGCGAGAGAATCAATGGCATCACTGAGTTCCGATTTTGTTGGCAGAGACTGGGCTGCACTGAGGGCAGTCTCAGTGACAACATTTTCCCTGGAGTACAGTTCTAGTTAGTGCTCCACCCAGCGGTCTATTTGCTTGCGTTGGTCAGTGATTGTGTCCCCTGATGTAGACTTGAGGGGGGCGATCTTTTTGATGGTTGTCCCAAAAGCTCTCTTAATGCCATCATACGTTTCTCTGATGTTTCTGGTGTCAGTGGCCAGCTGAACATGACTGCATAGGTGTTGCCAGTAGTCATTTGCGCAGTGCCTGGCTGTTCTTTGTGCAGAACTTCTGGCTGCTTTAAGTGCGATGGATGTTAACTCACTGGGGGCTTTCTTGTAGTTCAACAGTGCAATGCGCTTAGCGGCTATGACAGGTTCCAGCTCTTCAAAGTGAGATTGAAACCAGTCTGCATTCTCACGTTTGCCATAGGTGGTCATTGCTGAGTCGTAGATGGCGTCTCTGATGTGGGCCCACTTGGTCTCTGCATCCCCTGTAGGAGTGTTTTGAAGGCCTTTTTCAAGTGAATTTAGAAACTTATGTAACAGCTGTGGATGATAAATTCTGTTAGTGTTGATGTGCGGGCGGCCCTTCTGCTTGGAGTGATGTAGCTTCTTTGGTTTGAGTCTAACCTTGCTGCACACCAGGGCATTCTGGGCTGTATTTGGCCAGGTTGAGTTTGTGCTGCTTTTAATGGACAGGAGATACCTGGGCAATTTTCCAGTGTTGTAGCTGTACTGGAACAGTATGGCTGCGGCAATGGCTAGTTCTAGAGCACAAGTCTTCAGTATTATTGCCAGTTGTCAGGGCCCATAGCCTTAGCAGTATCCAGTGCCTTCAGCCATTTCTTAATATCATGTGGAGTGAATCGAATTTGCTGAAGACTGGACCTCAGGAGGAGACTGAGATAGACCATTCACTCAGCAGTTCTGGCTGAAGATGGCTGCAAATGCTTCAGCTTTATCTTTTGCACTGATGTGCTGGGCTCCCCTATCATTGAGGATGGGGATGATTGTGGAGTTGCCTCCTCCAGTTAGTTGTTTAATTGTATACCACTATTCATGACTGGATTTGGCAGGACTGCAGAGCTTTGATCTGATCCCTTGGTTGTGGGATTCCTTTGATTTGTCTATCACATGCTGTTTCCGCTGTTAAGCATGACTGGGAATTACATGTGTGTGTGATGCAACATGTAGCTGAACAGCTTGCCAACTAAGGGGTATAAATTCCTCCACCCCTAAAGTCATGCCAGGACTGCTTATTGCAAAAACGGCTGATTATCAGCGCACTGCATTCCATCAGTAAATAACATGTCATATAATATGAATGTGTGACTCCTATTGGGAGTGGTTGTGACTGAGTGCTAATTTGGACCACTTGACTTACCTGGATATCATGTATCGCCTCCGAATTGGTGTCATGGGAACCATGCATAGCCAGGTAGCCATTTGAACATCCTGTATCTGACTCCAGTCCCACAGCAACATGGTTGACTTTTAACTGCCGAACTGTTTGAAGTAGCCTAGCAAGACACTCAATTCGAGATGTGCAATAAATGTCGGTCTTGCTGATGATGTCTGATGCCAATGCCCTGTGAATAAATGCAATAAATCTCAATGTAGGCATTTGCTTTGTGGGCAGTGTGTTGCTCCTTTCTGAGTCTGAAGGTTGTGGGTTCAAGTCCCCCTCCAGGATGTGGAGGAATTTGTACCCCTTAGCTGGCAAGCTGTTCAGCTACATGTTGCATCACACACACATGTAATTCTCAGTCATGCTAAACAGCAGAAGCAGCATGTGATAGACAAGTCAAAGGAATCCCACAACCAAGGGATCAGATCAAAGCTCTGCAGTCCTGCCAAATCCAGTCATGAATAGTGGTATACAATTAAACAACTAGCTGGAGGAGGCAACTCTACAATCATGTAATCTGGGCTGCTGGTCCCAATGCATTACCGAGGGAATGCTGCACTGTTGGAGGTGCCATCTTTCAAGTGAGAATGATGCCCACACATATACAGGATCCCATGGTGCCATTTTGCAGGGGAGTTGTCCCTGTTGTCCTGGTCAATATTTATACCACAAAAAACGGTTATCTAGTCAGCATCACATTGCTGGCTGTGGGATCTTGCTGTGTGTAAATTGCCTGCTGCGTTTCAGACATTGGAACAATGACTACACTTCATTGGCTGTAAAACACTTTGGGATGTCCTGAGGGCATGAAAAGCGCTGTATAAATGCAAGTCTTTCTTTTCTTTAACACTACCCCTTTAGATACAAGCGTGCATTTAGCCAATGATATAGTTTATCCTTTTGCTTCAAGCAACCTTCAAACTTAAAATGGAATGTATTGTGACAGGAGAGGCAGATTTACAAAGACTTGCTGCAAGCATAGAAGATTAAGAAGTGTTTTGATAGAGGTGTTCCAAATTAGGAGCAGTTTAGATCGAATAAATAAGGAGAAACTATTTCCAGTTGCGGGGGGTTTGGGGGGGGGGGGGTGTCGGTAATGACACAGATTTAAGGTGATTGGTGAAAGAACCGGTGACAGCATGAGGAAATATTGTTTTAAGTAGTCGTTTGATAGTACAGAACTTGAGTATTGCTGAAAATAGAGACATGTTGTCGAAGCTTTTCGTCTTTCATTCATCAGGACAATCCACAAGAATACCAATATAAGGGAAAACAACGACTTTATACTGTATGAGAAGGGAGTGCTGATTGGTTGGCATGTGAACTCTGATTGGTAGACGTATTGCCATGGAGAACTCACCAGTTTACGGTGACTGACAGTTAACTGCCAAGCTTTATTTGAAATTTACACCAGGTAGCTTGACTCTGATTGGTCAAGGCATTGCCCTGAGGAATGAACCAGCGAATGGCTGTCACTTATTTTGTTTAGCTGAAACCAGCGCAATGTTTGTACATGTTCTTGGTGTCTGCAAAGAACGGGGTCCTGTGTATTAATCTATGCAGCTTCCAGTACGAGCAAATGCGCCACACAGCGAGCCCAATGGCAATCTTAAATTGGTTGTCAGCATAATTCTTAGCACACTGAGGATTATTTAGCAAATGTTGTCCAATTTGTGGAATCACATCTAATGTTGGACACTGTGTTTTGAGTTTTGCAAGCACAGGCTGGTTGGGTACAGCCTGTACCTTGCCCGTTGCGAAGAGCAGAAGGGACATGTTGTTTGATACGATCTGCCAGTCTTTGGGACGTACAGCCTACATAACAATCATTACAGTGGCATTGAAATTCATATATCATATTACTCATTTGTGTGATGGTCAGGATGTCTTTTTGGATTGACGACAGCATCCTGTTAGTGGCGAATGCCACATGTGTTGCTACTGCTTGCAACTGTTTTACAAAGATTTGGATTGAACTGCCTGAAAGGGTGGTGGGAGCATATGGGGTAGTATCTTTCAAGAGGGAAGTGGATAAATACTTGAAAGCAAAATATTTACAGGGTTTGGGGCAAGAGCAGGGGAATAGGATTACTTGGAAAGCTCTTTCAAAGTGCTGTCACAGGCATGATGGGCTGAATGGCCTCATTCTGAGCTGTATTGCAAGGGGATTGGAGTACAAGAGTAACGAAGTTTTGCTGCAATTATATAGGGCTTTGCTGACACCATATCTGCATTACTGAGTACAGCTTTGATCTCCTTATATAAGGAAGGATATACTTGCCTTACGAACATACAAACATATGAATTAGGAGCAGGAGTAGGCCACTCGGCCCTTCGAGCCTGCTCCGCCATTCAACAAGTTCATGGCTGAACTGATTACTCCACATTTCCACCTACCCCCGATAACCTTCTACCACCTTGCTTATCAAGAATCTATCTACCTCTGCCTTAAAAATATTCAAAGACTCTGCTTCCTCTGCCTTTTGAGGAAGAGAATTCCAAAGACTCAAGACCCTCTGAGAGAAAAAATTTCTCTTCATCTCTGTCTTAAACAGGTGACCCCTTATTTTTAAACAGTGACCCCTAGTTCTAGATTCTCCCCCAAGAGGAAACATCCTTTCCACATCCACCCTGTCACGATCCCTCAGGATCTTATATGTTTCAATCAAGTCACCTATTATTCTTCTAAATTCCAGCGGATACAAGCCTAGCCTGTCCAATCTTTCCTCATAAGACAACCCGCCCATTCCAGGTATTAGTCTAGTAAACCTTCTCTGTACTGCCTCCAATGCATTTACATCCTTCCTTAAATTTGGAGACCAGTACTGTACACAGTACTCCAGATGTGGTCTCACCAATGCCCTGAATAGCTGAAGCATAACCTCCCTACTTTTTTATTCAATTCCCCTCGCAAAAAATGATAACATTCTATTAGCTTTCCTAATTACGTGCTGTACCTGCATACTAACCTTTTGCGATTCAGGTACTCGGACACCCAGATCCCTCTGCATCTCAGAACTCTGCAAGCTTCATTACATTTGATTCCTGGGATGAGAAAGCTGTCTTATGAGGAGAGATTGAGTAGAATAGGCTAAGAATGATGAGTTGTTGAGTATATTCAAGATTCAGATCGATAGACTTTTGGACACGAAGGGAATTAAGGGATTTGGGGATAGTGCAGGAAGGTGGAGTTGATATAAAAGATCAGCCATGATCTTGTTGAATGGCGGAGCAGGCTTGAGGGGCCGAATGGTCTACTGCAGCTCCTATTTCTTATGTTCTTATGATTCTAAGCTGTGGATTTTAAAGCTACCTCTATTGATCCTGAATTGTCGATCAGACTCGTACCTCCCTGATTGCTTTTGAAAGCCGACTGCTAATATGGCCCATGACTGCACTAACAGGCAAATCATCAAATAAAAACTCAGTATGCGACAAAATTTCCTGTAACTCAGGCCCCGAGGAGTTTTAGGCTGGGCAAAGAAATGGAACAGCTACAGAATTGGAATAAATTATTCATACTCTTATTGTACTTCAGAATGTGAAATTATAGTGCGAGCATGCAAACTGGACTGGCACCTATTATATTTGCCTGTTAAATAATAGATTGCTATTTCATCACAGCTTGCTGTAACCATGACATTTCTAGTGCTACAATCCCTCCAAACACAAACCTGAACTTATGCTGAATTTTATTGAGGCAAAGATATTTGGATAGGAAAGAGAGCAGTAAAGATTGGAAATTGACAATGTGGGGGAGAAATTGCCTCTTTTCCTGGAGGAAACAACAAGAGGGGGGTGGGGATGTAGGGGGTGGGTGGTTAAAAAAGACAAATTTCGAGGTGTAGTATCCCACTCCCCAAGGTCGCTTGAAAAACATTCGACCCTCCCCCACCGCCTGACCCCCAGCCACTGTACTGGAATGAGTAAAATTCAGGCAGCCGCCGAAAACGGGCATCTTTGAATTGCGTTAAGTCCTTAGGCTGTATGTGCCTCATCTCCTTGTTTGACCGAGTGAGAACCTTCAGCTGTCACCTTGCACTAGGAGCATCACAGATGCATCTCTTTGGCTGTGAATCTTGCTTAAATCATGAAAACAAATGAGTGCATTAAGTGACAAAAAGCAACCTGCTCAATCTGAGGCAGCTTGCAGAATGCTGTAGGTCATTCTGACAACCTGTTTTCCCCGCACTAAAAGACCATTTCACTGTACACACAAACTGCTCTGCAAAAGAGTGCAGCATTACCATCTTTTTGGCACAAAATAATTTGTCAATGTCAGCATCCTACAGAACGTCTGTCATAAATAAGAGTATCTACTTCCCATCAGTGAGTTTCTGACAGTGCTAATGGCACACTCTCATTGTGAAAGTTGCCGCATGCTGTCACATAGTCCTTCAGCCTCCACAGGCCATGACACTGGAGTTATATCAGCAAGACTCATCCGCTGTGGCTACCTGCTGTCAGCTGTGGCCTCAGTAGGTCGCACCACTCACCTTCTAAGCCAGGGATTTTTGGGTTCAAGTCCTATTCCAGGCACTTGAGTGCATAGTCCAGGCTGAAACTACCAATACTTTTGGATGAGATGTTTGTTCGTCCTCTTGAGTGTATGTAAAAAATCCAAGGCACTATTTTGAGGATGAGCAGGGGAGTTATCCCTGGTGTCCTGACCAATATTTATTCCTCAACCAGCAATGCAAAAACAGATTATTTGGTCATTATCATATTGCTGTTTGTGGGATCTTTCTGTGTGCACATTGGCTGCCTCGTTTCTGATATTTCAACAGTGACTACGTTTTCAAAAGTACTTCATTGGATGTAAAGTGCTTTGGTCCTGAGGTCAGGATGGGTGCTATATAAATGCAAGATCTTTCTTTCTTTTGCTTGCACACCTCTCTGAAAAATCCACCGAGATACTACCTGAGCCAATTTATGCACCTGTAATAAATCTCACAGTTTAATAAAAAAACAATTTCAGCGACAATTTGCATAATTGATGTATTGCATCTTCAGGAGAAATTTTCACAGTGTGAAAATACACCAACACTGAACGTGAAGCTGGGAGAGCAATGAAACAGTGGATCTTGCAGAATGTGTGAAAAATAACACAGATAAATAATGTATAAAAATATTAGGAAATTCAATGAGTTGAAGAGGAAATCTTTCAAGGGTGGTGCTCTGCTATTAAATGTCCTCTTTCATTCCGATGAAGCATGTTCTTTGTAGCACATCCTTCTGTGCTCTAATTTACCTGTGCATTGAGCAGGAGCATTTGCACACAGGCGGTTTATTTTCACCGTATCTGCCGAAGTTCTTGGAGGTATATTTATCCCAGTGCCAAGGCAAAATACTCCCTAATTCCATTTGAGCCTTGGACAGAATCCCAATCGGTCAGTTTCTGACAGCACACCATCATATCAACTACCCTGTGACACATCCTTGAACTTGGTGGGGTCAAGATCGAGTAGCACAGTGGCGCAGTGATTAGCACCGCAACCTCACAGCTCCAGCGACGCCAGGTTCAATTCTGGGTACTGCCTGTGCGGTGTTTGTAAGTTATCCCTGTGACCGTGTGGGTTTTCACTGGGTGCTCTGGTTTCCTCCCGCAGCCAAAGACTTGCAGGTTGATAGGTAAATTGGGCATTATAAATTGCCCCTAGTATAGGTAGGGGATGTGGTAGCAATATGAGATTAATGTCGGATTAGTATAAGTGGTTGGTGGTCAGCACAGACTTGGTGGGCCGAAGGGCCTGTTTCCATGCTGTATCTCTAAATAAAAGTAAAAAAAAAGGTTAACCATCCAAGTCCTGCCAACTCAGATACATTTGCAGTTGTATTTCTTACTCGCTGGTTTGTCATGTTAGGATTTTGTGGATGTGGAGGTTTGGAACCGGCCTTTTCTTTGTGCTGTGGCCTCCAGCATTGTCCTAGTGTCTCCAAAAATTTAAAGTTAATCTCCAGGACACCGTTGTGAGCAAAACCCATGGCGAAAAGTCAAAAGGGTATTAAAGAAATAGTATGGGCTTTTTTTCGTTCTTTAAATGTTTAGCTGTAAAAGTGTTAGAGTTCGAGAAAAAGGATGTTTGATTGGCAATCGAAATTATCCAATTGGGTAATAAAGAGTGTGCCTGATTTCCATTAGGTGAGAGAAGGCGAGGCACCACAACAATGAAAGTGTCAAGTGACCGATGGCATGAACGTGGGGTCACACTGATAATAGATATATAAAATAATAATAAAAAAGGCCAGTCATACTCTGAAATTATTGAACTCAATGTTGAGTCCGGAAGTGTGCCTAATCGGAAAATGAGGTGCTTTTCCTCGAGCTTGCGTTGATGTTCGTTGGAACACTGCAGCAGACCAAGGACAGAAATGTGGGTGTGAGAGCAGGGAGCTGAATTGAAATGGCAAGCAACCGGAAGCTCGGGGTCCTGCTTGCGGACTGAGCGGAGGTGTTCTGCAAAGCGGTCACCCAAACTGCGTTTGGTCTCCCCCATGTAGAGCATTGTGAGCAGCGAATGCTGTATACTAAATTGAAAGAAGTGCTGGCTTCCTCCAAGATGCTGCCAATGTTGTCTCGCAGATTGTGCAACCTTGCTGCACCCTTTGCAGTACCACACCGGATATTCACATTCTCGAGGAGGAGACAGAACTAAAAGCCCGAGATGTGAAAGTAGGGCATGAGCACAAGACAGAAAGGTCTCAGACTGTGGCTGGGAGACAAAATCATCAGTAACAGCTGATTATATATTTAGTATTCAGCATCTACAATACACAGTGCGGTTTCCGTGCCGGAGGATCAACTGTGGATATGATGTTCTCCATACGTCAGATATAAGAGTAGGGAAGAGAGTATACCCCTTTACCTTACTTTCATAGATCTCACTAAGACATTCAACACCATCAGCAGAGCAGGGCTGTATAAGATTTTGGGAAAAATTGGCTGTCCACCAAAGCTCCTCCGTCTCATCCGCTCCTTTCATGACAACACGCGCTGCACTGTACAGTTTGAAGGCCCACTTCCGACAGTTTTGGAGTGAAGAATGGAGTGAAACAGGGCTGTGTCCTGACCCCCACTCTGTTTTACATCTTCTTCTCCATGCTTCGGACCTTCACCTTCCTTACACATATGGAAGGGGTCTACTTGCACACTAGGTCTGACTGCGAGCACGACAGTGACCGAGGCATGGTTCCCCCATCTTTTCAGCCCGATGCCAGGACATCCACCGCCAGCACAAAATTCAGCCCGTTAGCTCTGTTTCTGTGCCCACAGATGCCCCCAGACCTGCTAAGTATTTCCAGTACTTTCCGTTTTTATTTGTGAATTTGATTACCTTATCTAGGGTTTCTGTTTCTAATGAGGAATGGAGTGCTCTGATGGGTTCTGGAATTAATATATGCGAAGTACCCTGATTATTAGATGTTGGATCCTGCCATCGATGAAAGATGATGGACATGCATCAAACAATCCATTGAAGTGGGATGTTTCCTCTTGGTGTACCTTTGCTGATGGCTGTGAAGGCCAATCCTTGAGAGGCAGGTTCTGCCACAAGTGCTGCACGTGAAGGTGCCAAGTGACGCTGTGAGTTGTTGTTTTTGATGTTGGCGCCTGTTGCCAAGCTGCTGTAGCCACTGGTCATCGTGGTAGTGTACACCAGTCCGCAGGATGTGTCGGCATTTCCCTCTTTTGCCAGCTAGTGACTCCCAAGTGCCATAGTCGACATTTAGGGCCTTCAGGTCACGTTTGCAAACATCCTTGAAGCAGAGCTTTGGGCGCCTTACTGGTCATCTGGCCCCGGCTACCTCACCATACAGAAGGCCCTTGGGTATGCGACTGTCTTCCATCCTGTGGATGTGTCCGATCCACCAGTGACTTATTGACAAGGACTTCCCAGGTCCCTTTGTACATCAACAGTTTCTAATCTCTTACCATTTAAGAAATACTCTGCACATCTATTTCTCCTACAAAGTGGAAAACTTCACATTTTTCCACATTATATTCCATCTGTCACGTTCTTGCCAAATCACTAAGTCTGCCCAAATCCCCTTGAAGCCGCTTTGCATCTTCCTCACAACATACATTCCCACTTCATTTTGTGTCATCCGCAAACTTGGAAATACTACATTTTGTCCCGACATCCAAATCATTGATATATATTGTGGACAGCTGGGGCCCAAGTACTGATCCCTGCGGTACCCCACTAGTCACAGCCTGCCAACATGAGAATGACCCATTTATTCCTACTTTCTGCTTTCTGCCTGTTAACTAATCCTTCATCCATGCCAGTATTTTACCTCCTATCCCATGTCCTTTAATTTTGCTAACCAATCTCCTGTGGGGGACTTTATCAAAAGCCTTCTGAAAATCCAAGTCTACCACGTCCACTGAGTCCCCTTTTATCAATTCTGTTAGTAACATCCTCAAAAAACTCCAACAGTTTTGTCAGACATGATTTCCCATTCATAAATCCATGTTAACTATGCCCGGTCAGATCATTATTATCCAAGTGTCCATTTATCACATCCTTTAGAATCGATTATAACATTTTCCCAACGACTGACGTAAGGCTAACAGGTCTGTAATTCCTTGTTTTCTCTCTCCCTCCCTTCTTAAATAGTGGGGTGAATTTTGCAACCTTCCAATCGGCAGGAACCGCTCCAGAATCTATAGAATTTTGGAAAATGATCACCAAAGCATCCATTATCACCATAGCTACCTCTTTCAACACTCTGGGATGTAGAATATCAGGTCCTGGGGATTTATCAACCTTCATCCCTATTAATTTCTCCAATACAACCTTCTTACTAATACTAATTTCATTGTAGTGTAACATGGGGTACCGTAGCTCAGTGGATATGTTATTGGATCCAGTTATCCAGAGACAGGGGTTCACATCCCGCCATAACAGCTGGGGAATTTAAAGTTCAGTTAATTTAATAAATTTGGAATTAAGAAGCTAATATCAGTCATGGTGACTATGAAACTGTTAGAGTGTGGTTAGAGCTCTAAATGGTTCACTAATACCCTTTAGGAGAAGAAACCTGCTATCCTTTCCTGGTCTGTTTTATATGTGACTTCAGACTCACAGCAATGTGGTTGACTCTTAACTGCCCTCTGTCTTCCAAGCCATGCAATTGCAGTTCTGTGTGTACCTTCACCACACAGACGGCAGGAGTTCAGGAAGATGGCTTGCCACCACCTTTACAAGGGCAATAAGGGACGGGCAATAAATGCTGGCCTTGCTGTCGATGTCCGTATCCAATGAATAAAGTAAATTACACCTTCAGCAGCAAAATAAATCATGTGGATCACGATATTGCGGACTCCGAACGTGTAGGTTAATATTGGGAAAGTGCAAGAGGCTGGAGTTGGAGATGTGCAGACAGCTCAGAGAGTTGTCAGACAGGTACAGACATAGGGGGCTGTACTTTACCAGCCCCTCGACACTGTGGGTCGTGGTGGGGAGGCCCGTGAAATGCAAGCGGGAGCAGCCCGCCCGCCCCGACCCACGATGCCGAGAATGCCCCGCTGGAAATGAGCGGTGGTGGCGAGGCCTCGGTGTGAACCCCCCCCACACTGCTTGGTGGCGGGGCCTTCATTAAAATATTGAAATGAGTTACGTTAAAATGCAAATTAGCCTACCCGCCGCTGGCGACTGTCCCATGCCCATTTTACGGCCAATCGGCTGCAGCTCACACGCCTTCGGCGGGTGTGGGGTAGCGGGGAAAACTGTTCCTATTGGTTGTGAGGATGGTGGGATGGGGGTCGAGGGTCAAAGATACTGAAGTTCGGGCGGGAAAGTTCAGAATTTCATAAAGTGTATTTTTGGGGGATAGGTCAGTTTATGTTGAGGACTCAGTGGGCGGGAGGTGGGAGAGGAGATTCAATGTTAAATTAAAAGTTTATTAATTTTTCTAAGCCTTTAAATATTTAAATATATCCCGAAGCCCTCTGAAAATGGCGCCGGTGCCTGCGCGGTGGCGTCTGACGCCGTTGCCGGGGATCTGACGGCCACCGCCTCTACGTCTTCGGGGGCGGTCGCTCCGCCCCCTCCATTGAAATCAGTCTCCGGGTGTAATATCGCGGGGGCTGTGCGGCAACACTTACCTGTCGGAAGGCTGCCGTCTTCACAGCGTGCCACCACGGAGTGCGGCACGCTGATAAAATTCAGCCCAGGGAGTGGGGCGAGACCATGTGGGGATTTGAAATCAAGGCTTTACTGGATCTGGAGCCAATGTAGGTCAGTGAGTATGAGGGTGATGGTGAACGAAACTTCTCAACTCGACTGGTGTCTGCTGATGTCTTTTTTTTTAAAAAAAAGAATGAGCTCTGCTGTGAGTAACCACATAATGATGAAATGTGGGAACACTGGCTGAATCTTCCTTTGGTAAGTCGGCGACACTGTTATCAACTGTAGCGTCTCCGTCCCTGTCCCAGCGGAGCTCAGTAAGTCCGACAAGGACCGTCCTTGTCTGCAGAACAGCACTGCCAGTGCATCAACCCACCTGAGCCGCTGGGAATCCAGTCAAATTTGATTTCCCACTTTTTCTCAGAACCTCCTTTTACAATTCAGCTTCAACCGGTCGTCCAACATTCCAATGGACTAACTGGCACAGCACTCACTTAAAAATATAATTCATGGGATGTGAGTGTCACTGGTAAAGTCAGCGTTTATTATCCATCCCTTATTTGCCTTGAGAAGGTGCTGATGAGCTGCTTTCTTGACTCTGTGTAGCCTGTGTGGTGAAGATACACCCACCGTGCTGTTAGGGAGGGAATTCCAGGATTACTGAACTTGGAAACTTAATAGCATACCTAACAATCACGTCAGTCCCAATTATTGGAGACTATTTTGCTTTTGATCCACATTACAGTGTCGTGAAGGATCATTAAATATCATGAGCGGTCCGCCTTGGTTTAGACTAGTGTCTGATGTATAGATCTTCCAATTGGGTTGATGTAATGTGGAACTGGTGTTTGGCTTTGCACGTCTGGCCCTGACTGGTATCGTTTGTGGGGATGGGGAGGGAAGAACAGTTTAAATAAGATTCAGATTCCAGGATTCTGACCCAGTGATGATGAAGGCACGATTAATGTGTGTCCAAGTTGTGATGATGTGTGTGACTTGGAGGGGAATTTGGATGTGGTGGTGTTCCCATGTGCTTGTGTCACGAATAGATGAGAACCCACTGTAAATTGTGTTTTGTGCATTTGAGTATTAATGTCAACCACCATTTTATACAGCCTGTTAAGTTTTAGCTGCGTTCCACTTGTTAAAATGGAGGTGTAAGAGAGAGAGATCATGGGACAGCCAGTTGAAAAGGGTCTAGTTTTAGGACCCAGGAAACCCTACCCAACCTGCCTGGACTTGAAGCTGTAACAATTTGAGCATACAGCCTGTTTTCAAGCCACATCTGCCTTTGTTCAAATTAGTCTAGCTGCCTGAAGATGCCCATCTCTCTCTAAGACACAGTCTGCAGAAAGCCAGAAAAATTAAAGAGGACACAGACTGCAAACAGCAAAGAAAATTAAAGACACAGTATGCAAAAAATAGCAAGAAAACCTGCCTTCTGCTAGTCTCCTCTCCTTCTAAGAAAAAGATGACTTCAGCCAATACAAACTACCTCCATTTACCACCGAGAGTGCAAAGAAGAAGAAATTTGTAAGAGAAGAGATATTTCCAACAGCTCCTCCTCTATATACAGCTTATCTAATCGGTGATCTCCAATTTTTGGACTCTTTTTGATCATTTAAACGGACACTAGTTTTAACTGAAATTCAAGTTAGTTTATAGTTCTATTTAGTAAATGTCCTTGCCTTTTTATGTTTTTAACCTTTCCACGAATGTTTGCAAGTGTGCGCGGCGAAGTTAAACCCCCTTCCCGAGTTTATGAGTGTGTAAATAAACACTAATTCTTTGATTTAACTCTAACAAACCTGTTGTTGTTATGGTCATTTATTATCAGGGTTTAAAGGAGGGAAATAAATTCAATTACTAACCTATTTACAGGCAGGTAGCTGGAAAAACAGGGAACTTTGTTCAGAGAACAAAAAAAAAATAACTACCTGTTTGTAACTTGCTTCACTTGTTCTTCTAGCTGATAAAAATTTTGATTATTTAATTTATTCTCCTCGCCACCCTCCCCACAAACGACAAACAGTCGGGGTCCGACAAAGCAAAGTCAAACACCAATTCCACATTGGATTGACCAAGTCGAAAGCTTTATCCATCCAAAACTAGTCTAAATTGAGGCAGAATCCCTATGATATTTAATGACCCTTCACAGCACTGTAATGTGGATCAAAAGGATAACAGTCTCTAAATAATATGCTTTATTGGGTCTGGCGTGGTTGTTAGGTATGCTATTAAGTTTCCAAGTTCACAAAATCAGTAATTAATTTTGAGCAGTTAGATTGGATCGCCATGGTGATGGAGTGATTGTTATTTTTTGAAATTCCACCCATGTTCAGTCAATTCTTTCCTGACAGATAAAGAGCAAGGGTTCTGTTCTCAGGTGATTTACACCAGCAATTACTGATTCTTGCTTTGTTGATGTTTGGCAATGAGTGAGTCAGCTGATGCTCCGTTTTTCAAAAGGAGAGATTGGTTATGCATTTTAATATTTGTAACTTTGCATTTGATGGTTTTTATATTATAAAACGCAGAAAGCGGCCATGACACTGTCAGCTCGAAAACTTAAAATGAATGACTGCAAGGAAATCCATTAACCATCCCGAGATATTTCTGCAGGATATAACTTGTCACAGTGTCAAAGGTCAAGGGTCATTGAAATCACAATGGAGGTGGAATCATTTCATAAATCAAAATGGGATGCATTACACGGACAGTTGAGTTTTGCCAGACAAGCAGTAAAAACAAGAGGTTGTATTAATGTAGCGCCTTTAACATAGTGAAGCATCCCTAGGAGTTCCAAAAGAGCGTTACCAGACAAAGTTTGACACCAAGCCACATAAGGTGACCACGATCAGGATAGGCAACTGAAAGCTTGGTAAAGGAGATAGGTTTTAAGGAGCATCTTAAAGAAGGAGAGAGAGAGGTAGCGAGGTTTAGGGAGGGAGTTCCAGATCTTAAGGCCTCAGCAGCTAAAGGCACAGCTGCCCATGGTGAAGCGATTACATTCAATCAAGGGAATATTGACCATTAGTGCAATAATGGGGCAGACATCTCCATTAGAACAGAACAGTAAGGAGCTCATGAACTCGTTAAGCATTTGTCTCATTACTAATCATAAAGCCGTAGTTTCAAGTCTATTAGATTCTGAGTGACCTTTGTTTTTAACGGCATTAATAGAGGAAGTACAGATGGATTGGATTTCTTCCTGAAGCATCTCACTGGCACAAAGCTGATGAGTGAATACGCTTGTCCGCCTGTGTGCTGTTAATGGATCACTCACCTTTCTGTAATGCAGTCGAGCTGCAAGACACTGCCTGGTTCACACTGCTATCTTTTGTGCCCGTGCACTTTGAGTCACTTTAACACATCATTTCTACTTTTGCTTTCTGCAAACACACACTTTGTTTTCTTGTGCTCGTCGAGGTGCTGGGGAGAGAAATTTACTGTTTCAGTGTACCTCTGGTGTCAGCATTGGGCAGTCTGGGGTCAGGCCAGTTCCAGGGCAGATAAAGATCCAGACAAAGTTTCCCTTCGCTCTGCCGATTCACGTACGCCTGTTTCTGAAAAACGACTTCTCATGGAATATTTGAAACTTCACCATTTCTCCCTCCATCCGGCCATTGTGCTCTCTTTGACCTTGGATCCTGTTGTGCCAATATTACTGTCCAACCATTTAACACTCCTGTGAAGTGCCTTGGAATGTTTTACTATGTTAAGGACGCTATATAAATGCAACAAAAACAAGAAATGCTGGAATCACTCAGCAGGTCTGGCAGCATCTGTGGAAAGAGAAGCAGAGTTAACGTTTCGGGTCAGTGACCCTTCTTCGGAACTGACAAATATTAGAAAAGTCACAGATTATAAGCAAGTGAGGTGGGGGTGGGGCAAGAGATAACAAAGGAGAAGGTGCAGATTGGACCAGGCCACATAGCTGACCAAAAGGTCACGGAGCAAAGGCAAGCAATACGTTAATGGTGTGTTGAAAGACAAAGCATTAGTACAGATTAGGTGTGAATACACTGAATATTGAACAGCAGCAAGTGCAAACCAGAAAAAAAACTCCAATGTAGAGGAGACCAGACCAAGCGCAGACTGGGTGACCGCTTTGCGGAACACCTCCTCTCAGTCCGCAAGCAGGACCCTGAGCTTCCGGTTGCTTGCCATTTCAACGCTCCCCCCTGCTCTCATGTTCACATCTCTGTCCTGGGATTGCTGCAGTGTTCCAGTGAACATCAACGCAAGCTCGAGGAACAGCATCTCATCTACCGATTAGGCACACTACAGCCTGCCGGACTGAACACTGAGTTCAATAATTTCAGAGCATGACAGCCCCCCATTTTACTTTCATTTTTAGTTATTTTTTCTTCCTTTTTTTTACATTTTTTTTACATTTTTTACTATCGTTTTTTGCATTTATTTCATTTCATCTTAGTTTGTTCAGTTTGCTTACCCACTGTTTTTTTCAGGTTTTTTTTCAGGTTTGCACTTGCTGCTGTTCAATATTCAGTGTATTCACACCTAATCTGTACTAATGCTTTGTCTTTCAACACACCATTAACATATTGTTTGCCTTTGCTCCGTGACCTTTTGGTCAGCTATGTGGCCTGATCCAATCTGCACCTTCTCCTTTGTTATCTCTTGCCCCACCCCCACCTCACTTGCTTATAATCTGTGATTTTTCTAATATTTGTCAGTTCCGAAGAAGGGTCACTGACCCGAAACGTTAACTCTGCTTCTCTTTCCACAGATGCTGCCAGACCTGCTGAGTGATTCCAGCATTTCTTGTTTTTGTTTCAGATTTCCAGCATCCGCAGTATTTTGCTTTTACTATATAAATGCAAGTTGTTTTTGCTGAAATTTCCCTTTTTTGTTATTTAACCAGGCAAATTGCCCCTTTTAAAATAGTGGCTGGAGGAATTGCTTACGGGAACATAGTAACAGGAGGAGGCCAATCAGCCCCTCAAGCCTGTTCCGCCATTCAATTAGATCATGGCTGATCTGAACCTCAACTCCATTTAGTTACTTTAAGCTCTGTATCTCTTCATACTCTTACACAACAAAATTCTATCAGTCTCAGTTTTCAATTGACCCTCCGCCTCAACAGGTTTTTGCAGAGGATTACATAGGATATATGGCATAGAAACAGGCCATTCGGCCCAACCAGTCCATGCCAGCATTTATTCTCCACTCGAATCTCTGGTGTGTTTTGACCTGATGAGCCAAATATAGCATTGCCAACTCTGGCTGGACATATTCCAGGAGGTTTCATCACCTGACATCTGCCTTCAGCTGCTCCGCCCTCACATTCCCGCCATTGGTCATCTGAGACGTTTATCATCATGAAGTCCCAACTTCCAACGGCCAATTGGAGAGCCAGACTCTTGGGGGAATTTTATACTGGCGGCAGGGTCTTGACGTCGGGGGAAACCGATGCCGAGATTCCCGCGTTGATAACGGGATGGAAGGCCCGTCGGGTTTAGTGCCAATCAGACACTGCACTGGACGGCAGCGGGCCTTCTGTAGGATTAAGCACCCTGTCGCCGGAGGTCCTGGCCTTACCTGCTGGCCAATCAGAGGCCGGCAGCTGTAGCACCACTGGGGAGGCGATGACTACTGCTGTGGCTGCAACGACCAGACAACGAGGAGCAGCGTTGGAATCAGGCTCAAGGTAAGTCAGGGCGGGAGAGGTCTTGGAAGGGTGGGGGTCGCAGGGCATAGTTTCGGCCACAAGGGCAGGGGGGGTGGCTCTCAGCGGAACCCCAACCCTCCCCCCACCCCCCACCCCCCCCCCCCCCGCTTCCTGATGCCGGCTCCCTCGTTCAGGCGACAAGTGCCTTTGAACGAGGGACCTCCCCTCTCCCGGAGCTGGGAAGCAGCCCGCATGGTTTTTGGTGCTGTGCTTCCCGTGCGGCGACAGGACCGCCCGCCACATGGGTAATTGTGGCTGCGGCGGGAAGAGGACCTTAATTAGGGATTAATTACTCAGTTAAGGGCCTCAGCTGGTAGCGGGGTGGGAAGGATGCTCACAGGCCTTCCCGCCCCAGACTAAATTTCAGCGGAGGCTGGATGATGGCAGGGTCCCCCTCTGCCGTCATGCTCTCCCCACCTCCTAACCCACCTCGGGGGACAGCATAAGATTCCACCCTTAGTTACATGATGGAATAATTTTCGACCGTCTGTCAAACACGATTTTCTCCTCCATCTCCAATATTTTTATGAATGATAAACAAAAGTGTCAAAGCAAATGAAAAAAAAAACTCTGAATTTTTGCACGCCCCCATGCTTTTCCCTCCCAGGGTGTTTCCAACAGTGTCCAGGAAATTCCTGGAGAGTTGGGAACCCAAGTCAAATGTTCTGCGACCCCTTGATGGCTGCTTGGCTGAAAATCACGGTGCAGTTGGTTCTATTTTCTGCGCCTTACAATCAATGTGAGCAGTGCACGAAGAGTTGTCCAATCAGCTTTCAGCAAGGCCCCACAGGTAGCAAGAGGGACATTGGAGTTTATCCCACATTCCCAATACTTCCTGAGAAAGGATATGCCGATGGCTCTGGAGGATGTGACTGTATTAATTACCCTAGAGGTGACGCAGTTTGTGATTAGTACAATTAACACTCAGTTCTTCTATGCAAGGAAACTCTGAATAAGGAGAAAAGAATGAAATAATTTGCATTTTTCACAAAGTTTCAAAGTGTTTTATAGCCAATGAAATACTTTTGAAATGTGACGTTCCCTTCACTCGGCCCATTCCTATAGGCAACGCAGCAGCCAATTAGTGCACAGCAATGTTCACAAAGAGCCATGTGATAACGACCAATTCATCTGTTTTATTGATTGTATTTGAGGGATAAATATTGACCAGGACACTGGGGAGACGTCCCCCTGAACTTGTTCGAAATGCCGTGGGACCTTACACATCCACCCGAGAGGGCCAATGGAGCCTTGGTTTAACATCTCATCAAAAAGCTGGCACCTCCAACAGTGCTGCACTCCCTCAATGGGAGTGCCAGCCGGGATTATGCGCTGAAGTCTCTGGAGTGGGACTTGAAACAATAACTAAATGTGAGAGTGCCGCACTCTGAGATGGGCATCTCCATTCAACAGCACAGGGAAGGTCCCATGAGCTCATTGAGCATTTGCCTCATTCCTGATCACAAAGCTGTATTTTCAAGTTGATTAGATTCTGAGTGACCTTATTTCACTTTTGCTTTTAAAGAACATTAATAGAGGAAAACGGATGGATTGGATTTCCTCCTGAAGCATCTTTCTGGCACAATGTTGATGAGTGAGTGTGCTGGTTAGTGTGTGTCCGGTTAATGGATCGCTCCCTTTCTGTTAAGCAGTCACTGGGAGACCCTTCTTGGCTTCAAAGTCCTTTTGTGCCCGTGCACTTCACGACACCGTAAGACATCATTTCTATTTTAGGTATTTCCAAACGCACATTTGGTTTCACTGTGCACTTCAAGGTGAAGAGACGTTGGTGCGGGGGAGAGCAATTTCCTATTTGAATGAAGCCCAGGGGCAGGACTTTTGGTACCTGCCGGGGTTGGGTATGGAGGTGGGTATAGCGTTTAACTGCCTGGAGGTGGGAACCCAACAGCAAGCTGGGAAGCCAGCACTCCAGCGAGGCCTGGGTGTGGCTGTAGCCACAGGCCACCCTGTAGTGGGCACCCCCTCTCCCTCCCCCTCCCCCCACCTCCCCACACCCCTCAGCGGAGACCTGGCTGTAGGAACCATTCCTTATTTAAAATGTTAAAGAAGTTGGTGAGAGGGCACCTCCATGTTGATGCGCTCACTCTGTTACTTACCATCCATTGCAGGCTGCTGCTCCTCTCAAGTTGTAAGGCCTCTGATTGGTCCTCCAGCTTCACGAGTTCATCAGCTGCCCTTAATTGGACAGGGACCCTGCCCCTCAGGCCAATTAAGGGAGCGCCTCCCTGAAAATCCCAAAGAGTGACAGCTTCTCCTCGGGGGGCAGGTTCGGGACCTGGAAAGAGACTTCTGTTTCCCAACCTGGAGAGAAAATCCAGCCCCTGGTATCAACATTGTGCACTCTGGGGTCAGGGCAGGTCCAGGGCAGATTAAGATGTGGAGGAAACTTCCCTTCACTCTACCCAATCATGTACTTCAGTTTAGGAAATGCAGCAGCTAATTGGCACACAGCAGGCACCCACAGAAAGCAATGAGATCATTTGTTTCAGTGATGTTATTGGAGGGATAAATATTGACCAGGGATAACTCCCCTGCTCTTCTTTGACAAAAATGCCATGGGATACTTCATATTCACCTGAGAGGGCAGACAGGGGTACAAATCTAAGAGTAAATCAGCAGACAAGGCTAGAGGTTATAAAAATAATAAAAGGGCAAAACTAAAGGCTCCGTATCTGAATGCACGTAGCATTCAAAACAAAACAGATGAACTTTTAGCACAAATATAAATAAATATGTACGATCTGATTGCCATTACAGAGACATGGCTGCAGGATGACATAGATTGGGACATGAATATTGAAGGGTACATGACATTTAGGAAAGACAGGAAGCTAGGAAAAGGAGGAGGGGTGGCTCTGTTAATTAATGATGGTATTAGCACAATAGAGAGGGTTGACCTAAGTTCAGGAAAACAGGTTTGGGTCGAGATGAGAAATGATAAAGGCAAGAAGTCACTTGTGGGAGTGGTGTACAGGCTCCCTAACAGGAACCACATAGTAGGACAGGGTATAAAGGAAGAAATAATGGGTGCTTGTCAGAAAGGTACGGCAATAATCATGGGGAATTTTAATACACATATAGACTGGAAAAATCAGATGGGTGAAGGTAACCTGGAAGAAGAGTTCATAGAATGTTTTTGGCATAGTTTCTCAGAACAGCATGTTCTGGAGCCAACCGGAGAGCAGGCTATACTAGACCTGGTATTGTGCAATGAGATAGGATTGATTAATGACCTCATAGTGATGGCACCCCTAGGCAGCAGCGATCATAATATGATTGAATTTTACACTCAGGTTGAGGGAGAGAAGATTGGGTCTAAGACTAGCATGTTAAACTAATAAGGGAAATTATGAGGGCATGAAAACGGAGCTAGCTAAAGTGAACAGGCAAAGCAGGTTAAGGTCAATAGAGATGCAGTGGCAGACATTTAAGGGGATATTTCCGAATACACAGAATAGATACATTCCAACGAGAAAGAAAAATTCCAAGGACCCACCATCCGCGGTTAACTAAAAAAGTTAAAGTTAGTATCAAAATTAAAGAAAAAGCATATATTTGTGCAAAGATGGGTGGCAGGTGAGAAGATCAGACAGAATATTTTCACGACCAGGTAAAAAGGTTTAGGGGTTCCCTCTCAGCCTTTGCCTGGTTTAACTAAAAAAAAACCAGTGTTTTAGCTCCCCCTTAGTGAATCCTTGTTCACCGCTTTCCAATTGTAAGGCAAAGAAATCAATTCAGACAGGTTTTTTTAGATTTTAAACAACTCAAGAAAATTACAATCATCAGGGAAGTGGTACTCAGCAAATTGTTGAGGCTCACAAGTCCCCAAGTCCTGATGGACTTCATCCTAGGGTCTTAAAAGAAGTGACTACTGAGATAGTTGATGCATTGGTTTTAATTTTCCAAAACACCCTAGATTCGGGAAAGGTTCCATTAGATTGGAAAATAGCAAATGCAACTCCTTTATTCAAAAAGGGAGGGTGATAGAAAGTAGGAAACTACAGGCCAGTTAGCTTAACATCTGTCTTAGGGAAAATGTTAGAAGCTATTATTAAAGACGTTATAGCAGGTCACTTGGAAAAATTCAAGATAATCAGGCAGAGTCAACATGATTTTGTGAAAGGGAAATCATGTTTATCCAATTTATTGGAGTTCTTTGAAGAAGTAACATGTGCTGTGGATAAAGGGGAACCGGCGGATGAACTGTACTTAGATTTCCAGAAGGCATTTGAAAAGGTTATTGCGGAAAATAAAAGCTCATGGTGTAGGAGGTAACATATTGGCATGGATAGAAGATTGGCTAGCTAACAGGAAACAGAGAGTAGGCATAAATGGATCATTTTCTAGTTGGCAAGATGTAATGAGTGGTGTGCCACAGGGATCAGTGCTGGGGCCTCAACTTTTTACAATTTATATAAATGACTTAGATGAAGGGACCGAAGGTATGGTTGCTAAATTTGCTGATGACCCAAAGATAGGTAGGAAAGTAAGTTGTGTAGAGGACATAAGGAGCCTACAAAGGGATATAGATAGGTTAAGTGAGTTGGCAAAGATCTGGCACGTGGAATATAATGCGGGAAAAGGTGAAATTGTCCATTTTGGCAGGAAGAATAAAAAAGAAGCATATTATCTAAATGGTGAGAGATTGCAGAGCTCTGAGATGCAGAGGGATCTGGGTGTCCTAGTGCATGAATCGCAAAAGGTTAGTATGTGGGTACAGCACGTAATTAGGAAAGCTAATAGAATGTTATCGTTTATTGTGAGGAGAATTGAATACAAAAGTAGGGAGGTTATGCTTCAGTTATTCAGGGCATTGGTGAGACCACATCTGGAGTACTGTGTATTTAAGGAAGGACGTAAATGCATTGGAAGCAGTTAAGAGAAGGTTTACTAGACTAATTCCTGGAATGGGCAGGTTGTCTTATGAGGAAAGATTGGACAGTCTAGGCTTGTATCTGCTGGAGTTTAGAAGAGTAAGAGGCGACTTGATTGAAACATATAAGGTTCTGAGGGATCTTGACAGGGTGGATGTGGAAAGAATGTTTTCTCTTGTGGGAGAATCTAGAACTAGGGGGTCACTGTTTAAAAATAAGGGGTCGCCCATTTAAGACAGAGATGAGGAGAATTACTTTCTCTCAAAGGGTTGTGAATCTTTGGAATTCTCTTCCTCAAAAGGCGGTGAAAGCAGAGTCTTTGAATATTTTTAAGGCAGAAGTAGATAGACTCTTGATCAACAAAGGGGTGAAAGGTTATCAGGGGTCGGCGTGAATGTGGAGCTGAAGTTACAATCAGATATGATCTTGTTGAATGGCAGGCAGGCTCGAAGGGCCGAGTGGCCTACTCCTGCTCCTAATTCGTATGTAGGTTTTAACATCTGTTCTGAAAAGCAGCACCTCTGATAGTGCAGCACATCCTCAGTACTGCATTGAAAGAGACAGCCTGCATTTTATGCTTACGTTTCTGGAATGGGCTTTGAATCCACAAGTTTCTGACTCACAGGTAACAGTGCTACTCACTGAGCCACAGCTGACCATTGGCCCAGTAAGCTTGCTCTTCCTGCAGTTCATATACAATCTCTCATCATAGACTCGACCATTTTATTTAACCTTGTCAGTGTGTGCTTCCTAACATATAAGGGTTCTCCAGTACATAAAATATCTCCGTTTACCCCTTAAATAAATCTGGAGAATCTGCAGGACATTATTCAACCCAAACACCTACATTCTACACATTATGCTTCCATAAACCCAGCTGCACAGGGACTAGAACATTCTATCCAGTAATGGATCACGTGTCAACTTACCCACACAAGCAACTAGTTATCTCCTGACCAGATATTTACTTTTTTTAAAGCTTCTGAGGTGCCTGCCTACATCCCCTAAAAGTATTGGTTAACAACAGGTTAAAACTGGGATCATTATTTAAGATGATTAAAGGCTTTGATAGGGTAGAAAGAAAGTATTTCCCCTGGTGAGACCAGAACAAAGGGGCAAGGGGTGGGGTATAACCTTAAAATTTAAGCTAGACCATTCAGGGGTGGTGTCAGGAAGTATTTCTTGGTGCAAAGGTTTGTGGAAATCTGGAACTCTCTCCCCCCAAGGCTGGGGGGTCAAGTAAACGCTGATTAAGATATTTTTGTTGGCTAAGGGTATTAAGTGATATGGAGTGAAGGTTGATAAATAGGATTGAGGTTAAGGTACACATCAGCCATGATCTAATTGAATGGTAGAACATGTTTGAGGGGCTGAATGGCCTCCTCCTGTTCCTGTATTCCCATATGCAATTCCTCAATCCTCCATTTAAAAAAAAGCAATTTGCCTATTAAGATACCAGAAAGAGAGATTTCAACAGCAATAATGTGCATTTATGTCACGCGTTTAGCTGCGCAGGGAGCGTCAAATGGTCGGACGCTAATATTCGCACACCAGAATCCAAGGTCCAAAGAGAGCACAAGGGCTGGGTGGAGTGAGAAATGGAGAAGGTTAAATATTCTAGAAGTTGTTTTTCAGAAACGGGAGTATGTGAATCGGCCGAGTGACGGGAAATATCCTCTGCATCTTTATCTGGCCTGGACCTGGCCTGACCCCAGAGTGCTCAATGCTGACACGAGGTGCATCGAAACAGCAAATTGCTTTCCCCAGTACCAATATCTCTTCAGTTTGAAAAAAAACCCCAAAACTTATGTTTGCAAAATCCAGAAGTATAAATGATGTGTTGCGGTGAGGGCTGAATTTAGCTCGTAGCGTCACCAGAAATGGGCGCGGTTTCCAATTGTCACATGGCCGGCCGCCCCACCCAATCACGCAGCGGGGACAGGAAGTGAGACTCCGAATACAGCATCAGATGACACCGGAGCAGGTGCTGGCGCCATGTTTTAATGCCTGTCAGCCATGTATTCACTCATGCCTGCTCTAAAGGAGTTTCTGCAAGTGTGCGGTTCACTGTCCCAGGACCCCTTCTGCTGCCTGATAGTTAAGGAGCTGTACCTGAGCCTGCAGTGACCATGGCTGAAGGAACACACTGCGTGGCCCCACGATTTAGTGATGCCTCCCTTGAGATTCTCCTCCAGGCTGCAAGGAAAAGGCGGGAGGTCCTCTTCCCCAGTGATGGCAAAAAGAGGTCCTCCTGCCTGACCAAGCAAGCTTGGAGGGAGGAAGTTAGCAGCCATAGGGTCACCCCCCTGCCTCCAGACAGGGGTTAAGTGCTGCAAGAGGGTCAACGACCTCCTTCGTTCCACCAAGATGATGGCTCCTGACTTGTCTCCTTTTTAGGGATAGCATGACGCAATGTAGGAGAAAGCGAGACATGGGGAGGGAGGCAGTACAAAAGCACGGGCAGAGGGGGTTAAGCATCACCTCATCCTGACAGATGCCTGGCTGCATCTCGGTCACAGGCCGCCCTCTTTCACAGCTCGCCCTCATTAACCCCCCTGAGAGCGGACGGGAGGATGAGCTATATAGGAAACCCCAGTAGGGGCCAAGGGGCTGACACGAGCAGACCTGTCACGTTGATCTCTCTGCACAGGATGACTATCTCCCTCTTTCCACTTGCAGGACAAACGGGCCCGTAACAGGAGGCAGACATCACGAACTGGCAGAGGGATCCCAGACATCAGGCCTCTCTCCACGGCTGAGGAGGCGGCACTTGAATTCATGGGGACCCAGGGCGGCCGCTCAGTAGTGCATGGTGAGATTGGAGTCTCTGCACAAGAGAGAGAGGATTGACTTCCTCGACTGCTCGACTGTAGAATCAGGGTCACAAGCTGTTGAGAGCACCACAAATGCGCCAGAGCTGCTGGCTGAGGCTGTGACAGGTGGTCACAGACCAGTTGAATGTTGATGAAGGCGGCTGTCTGGTCTGTGGGAGCCTTGATGGACACATGCGTGCAATCTATCGCACCTTGCACACGGGGAGAAAAACAGCAATGGCCCTGAATCCACTGGCTCTCTTGGCCTGACTATCGGGGTCGGTCTGGTTGTGCACATGGTCACTGGCCCTCTTGAACAGGGCGATAGTCATCTCCTTGATGCAGCGGTGGGGGGCTGCTGCCTGTGAGACCCCACACATGTCCCCTGTGGATCCTTGAAGAGATCCAGGTGTGTAAAAGTTCAGAGCCACTCTGATCTTCAGAGCCACTGGCATAGGGTGACCCTCAAATCCCATAGGTCGCAAATTGTCCTGCAGCAGAGCACATAGGTTGGTGACAGCCTCCCTGGAGAGTTGCAGTCTTCATTGACAATGCTGCTTGGACATTTGGAGGTAGTTGATTCGAGTGTGGTACACTCTATGGGCACAGGTGGGCCCTTCTTGCCATGGCCAGCTGCTGATGTTCTTGTCTTGGAGCTTCACGGGCAGGCACAGCTGCCCCCTGGCCCTCCCCCTGTCGGAGATGCTGCACAATGCCATGGGGGTCCAAAAACACAGGGTGTATGAGACCCATGCCAGGTGACCAGTGGGTCTGCAGAGTCTGTTGATGCAGCGATGACCCTGCCCTGGCAACTGAGCTGTTGACACTTCTCCCTGCTCATCCAGCTGAATAGGCGACCAAACATCTCACACAACAGTTTAGTCACCCGATAGAGCCACCCAAACCCAGGAGCCCCCCCCACTTGCAGAGCAACCGAGAGCTGGAACCGCCTGTCAGAGACCCCAAGACACAGAATGCCCTGTCAAAGACCTCAAAAACCTGGTTAAAGACCCCGAGACCCCAACTCCCCTTGCAGAACACACAGCAACACAGTTCAACCATTGCCTGCACACCCCCTCTTTCCCCTACGCAGCACTGTTCATGACTGCCTCCCTGTCGTGATCCTGCAGCTTTAACAGTTGTGAACAGTTGTGCGACCAGCTTTAACAGTTGTGAACCCGAAGCCACCTGCGTCACACCCCCACAATTACATTGGGGTGGATTAAATGCAAGTTCATTGCAATCGTCTGCTCAGCAATTTAAATGAGATTCCCGTCGTGTCTGGGCAGCAATGCCACCTTGGTTCTTTCCCGCCTCTGACATAATCCAGAACCGACGTCACAACACCAGATTTCCGGATGGAATGGTTCCGATACAATTCTCCGTCCCCCCATGCCACCATTCCTGCTTTAACCGGCCGCATTAAATTCAGTCCTAATGAAAGTGCACGCTGCCTACGAGGGTGGTGGAAGTGGAGATGATCGATGATTTTGTCGGATGAGCACTTGAGGGAAATAAACTTGCAGGGCTACGGGGATAGAATGGGGGAATGGGACTGATTGGATTGCTCTACAGAGAGCTGGCACGGACTCGATGGGCTGAATGGCCTCCTTCTGTCCCGTAAATACTCTGTGACTCTATGCCACAAAAGGCAGTACTTTGAAGCTAGGCAGTATCTTCCAGCTACTACATTACAGAGATTCCGAAGTTCCTATGAAACCAACAAACCAGAGGAGAGAGGAGGCTGCTGGATGGGGCATCACAACACAAGATTCCACTGGAATGATGAAGAGTTCTTCAGGCTTTGCTCAAAATATAAAGAAGCTGCTCTTCTCCATTATAGTGATCCCTTACTATTCCTTTTCCCCATCCTAGATATCAAACCCAACCTATACTTGATGGGCCGAATGGCCTCCTTCTGCGCCTAAAAGCTCTATGACTCTAAATTGAATGCTTCCTATACAGAATGCCTTCAGCTATCCCTGCAATGAAGTGACTACATCTATCAACATTTGCTTGGCTGATGTTCTGAAGTGCTTTCAGCTACTGCAGTTTTGAGTTAGTTTAACCTTTTCCACACCACAAGCATTATTGGAATTTGTGATGATTCGATAATCATACCCCTGGGGTGTTAGATTTGAATCTAATTCAGAGTTCAGGCTTTCTGTACAATTTGGGCGGTACAGGAAGCAACACAGTTCATCTGCGGAACATTTTGATTTTGGCACACTGGGGAGTGTTGAGTGTTAGTTAACAGGGTGCTGGTAATTGGAATGCTGACTTGAAACGGAATGCTGGCACTTGCTAGGCTTGTTCCCGAAATGGTCTGGTGAGCCAGAAAATTTGTTTCCACCGCAGGGACCCTTCTCACTTGACAACTTTTTATGTGTTTGTGCCTTGTGTTTTTGTAATTGTTTAATTTGATCAGAACTCACTAAATTGCAGAATTGCATTGAGAAGCAGCAGGGGACCCTCCCCCTTCACAGCTGCCACCATGGGGATGTGGTGGCTTGACAGAATCAAGGCCAGTCAGGAAAACTGGACGGGAGGACAGAAGTGGAAGTGGGAATCTGTGCTTAACATGCGACAGAACATGAAGGTGGACTGTATGCACCGTGCATGATATAATGATGATTAAGCTGGGGTTTCGATTGAAAATTTCAGAACTGGAATTGATGGATTTTTGTTAGACAAGGGTATTAAGTGTTAAGGAACCAAGATGGGTTGATGTAGTTAGGAAGTAGTTTCATTGAATAACAGAACAGACTCAAGGGGCTCAATGGCCTCTTCCTGTCTCTATGCCTCAGGGAAATGATTTTGTCTGGGGGTGATTGGCTGTGTGTGTTTTGACATGTATAAGTCATGCCAAAGATTAACTTGTTCCAATGATGTAACTAAATCAATCCCTTTACTTCTGGGTTCCATTAGAAGGGATGAATTACTCCTGCAGTCAGAGTATCCCCTCCTCCTGATCTTCAAAATCCTCCCTTTCCCGCAACAACAAAGACAATTTGCATTTATATTGCGCCTTTAATGTAGAAAGATCTCCCGGGTGCTTCACGGGAGCATTATCAGACATAATTCTGCACCTCCATTACTCTCTGATTGTGGGTGATCTTTTAATTAAGACCCATCTCTTGGTGTGTGAAGGTAGTAGTGGTGATGGGACATTTTTCCTGTCATTTGTAGTAACAAGTTCTTTCTTTTTAATCAATCTTCACATGTTAACAATAATCCCACCAAATTTCCCACCAGCTTCTCGCTCAAGTGTTTCCAACACAGATGTGTTGTGACATGTTGACCTGGTCAACGTAGCATTAGGCAGATCTGCGGAGTTAAATATCCTTGGGTCTTGGTGCTCGGTTGGTTGGAGGCTTAGCGGGGGGTTGTTGAGTGGTTGGGAGGGCTCAGAGTGCAGAACAATTGCTTTTTGGAATCAAGACTTAGAGCTGTCTGCTTAGATTGTGCTGAACTCAATCTTTCTTGGTTTGGATGGGAGCCCAGCCCAAACATATATGAACAATGACAGACAGGAAAAGACCCTCTGGCCCACCCAGTCTGTCCCACACAATCATGATAGTTTGTGCATCACAATAAACACTCCCCACCTCACCCAAATACCATGTGATTTCCTGGGGGAGGTGAAAAAAGTAGATTAAAAACCAAGGCCAATTTTGGGGGAGGGGGGGAGGCGGAGAAAGATTTGGAAAAGTCCTCACTGACCTTCTTAGGTGATTGGAACTAGTCCAGGGGATCATTCTGGCGCAGACAATTCTGTGCTATATCTACTTATTTTTCCAAACTCAAACTGAAGAAGGTGCAAGAAAGATTTAAAAGGATAATACCAGAATTGAGAGGTGATAACTATCAGGAAAGACGGAACAGGCCGGGGCTCTTTTCTCTACAATAGAGAAGGCAGACGAGTGATCTGATTGAGGTTTTTAAAATTGTGAAGGGGTTTGATAGATGTAGAGAAGATATTTCCACTTGTGGACTGTTGGGTCGGGGTGGGGTGTTGTGGGGGGGAGGAGGAGGGGGGGGGGGTGCAATCCAAAACTAGAGGTCATGAATATAAGATAGTCACTTACCCAGAGAGTGGTGAGAATATGGAACTCATTACACATGGTGTGGTTGAGATGAATAGCACAGATGTATTTTAGGAGAAGCTAGAAAAAACACATGAGGGAGAAAGGAATAGAAGGATATGTTGATAGGTTGAGATGAAGAGGGATGGGAGGAGGCTCGTGTAAAGCATGAACGTTGGCACAGACCAGAAGGGCCGAATGGCTTGTTTCTGTGCTGTAGCTTCTATGTAATTCATTGAATCTGTTTGTGTGAGCCAGATTATTCAGATAGAACTCTTTTTCCCTTAATGTTTTTTGAATGTCTTGGTTGAAAATGTCAAGTTGTGACTATGTAGTAAGTGTGACAGGCCTGTTAGCCTCAATGGACCTTTCCATGCTGTTGCCAGAGAGCAATCAAATCTGTCCTTCCCTGTGCCTGTAGGACCCCAGCTCAACTGCCTCACAGTTTATATCAGAATCGGGTACAAGTGCTTCAGAACATGATGCCAGGACGACTGGGTTAGGGTGAAGAATTTAACTTTTACCTACAGTGCAGTGGTTTCTCACCTTTAATATCACAATTGCTCCTTATTTGAAACCAATACTGTTTTGGGGAGGGGGCGGAAAGATTGACACTCCAAAGGAAAAGATGTTAGCCGCGGTGAATTTACGCGGTGATACAATAGGATATGGTTAAACAGGACAGTTGCCTGTTCTCTTGAGTGTTATCGGCTCCTAACCTGATTATTTTCTTCAATTATTTTTCATGCACTATTGGTAAAAGTCCCAAAATGTTATAGTCTGATTAACCCTTAAACTAGCATTGTGCCAAAGACAGTAGGAGACAATCAATAGAACTTGATTGATAAATTTCTTTGCAAAATATTATCACTGACCGAGAGCGATGATAAATTGATCTCAGCCTTCTGAATGTCTGAATTGTTACATTCCAGATAGTCAGGCACTGAAGGATAGAACTGGAGCCTAATCGTTACATACTTATAAGCTTTTATTTACAAAGATACATTACAAGCAAGCACCTCCAAACCCTACCACTACACTCTCAGTCTGCTTCTATTTATAGGAGCACGAGTGAATCCCCAATTAATGCTCACCACTGGAATACAATAAAACACACAATTAATGTACAATTAACATGATTGAGACAAGGGTAATGTACAAGTATGTTGTTTCAAATAGCCCGAGACCAGTAGTTTGAGCTTATGAAATAAAAACAGAAATTCCTGGAAATACTCAGCAGATCTGGCAGCATCTGCGGAAAGACAAACAGAGCTAATATTTCAGGTCTGTGACATTTCATCAGAACCTGTATTTCTAGCACTTTCTGTTTCTATTTCAGATTTCCAGCATCTGCAGTATTTTGCTTTTGTGTTCGAGCTTATGATCTAAACTGACTTTATTTTGTTATAAAAACAGAAAATGCTGGAAATACTCAGCAGGCCTTTATTGGGTTCAACAGCTTTAGGTGTTGGCAGTCATCCGGCCATTTACATCTCCTCTGGATCCATCTTTTGTTCCTTACTTGTCCTATTGCCATCTCCCTTTTGCTTTACACCATCATCCCTTATGTCTCAACTGGAGTATTGTGTCCAGTTCTGGGCACCACACTTCAGGAAGGATGTGAAGGCCTTAGAAAGGGTGAAGAAAAGATTTCCGAGAATGGATCCAGGGATGAGAAACTTTAGTTATGTGGATAGGTTGGAGAAGCTGGGTCTGTTCTCCTTGGAGAAGAGAAGATTAAAAGGAGATTTGATAGGGAAGTTCAACATCATGAGGGCTCTGGACAGAGTAGATCGGGAGAAACTGTTCCTGTTGGCAGAAGGGTCGAGAAGCAGAGGGCACTGATTTAAGATGACTAGAAATAAAAGCAAGGGTGACTTGAGGAAAACTTCTTTACACAGCGAGTGGTTTCGATCTGGAATGCACTGCCTGAGAGTGTAGTGGAGGCAGATTCAATTGTGGCTTTCAAAAGAGAATTGCATAATTATATGAAGAGAAAAAATTTGCAAGGCTATGGGGAAAAGGCAGATGCAGGACTAGGTGAGCTGCTCTTGTGGAGAGTCAGCACAGACATGATGGGCCAAATAGCCTGCTTTTTGTGCTGTAACCATTCTATGATTCATTTAATCTCTCCTGACCTCCATCCTGTCACAGACCTTCCCTTTTGTTTCTCCCCCCAGTCCTCCTCTCCAACCACTTTCTCTGGCTTCTGTTTTTACTTAAAAACTGTTAAACCTCTAACGTTTCCAGTTCTGATGAAAGGTCATCGACCTGAAATGTGACTTCTGTTTCCCTGTGTACCTCCAGCATTTTCTGTTCCTATTTTTTTCTAGATGTTTATTTATAGATACAGCACTGAAACAGGCCCTTCGGCCCACCGAGTCTGTGCCAACCAACAACCACCCATTTATACTAATCCTACATTAATCCCATATTCCCTACCACACACCCACCATTCTCCTACCACCTACCTACACTACGGGCAATTTCTAATGGCCAATTTACCTATCGACCTGCAAGTCTTTGGCTGTGGGAAGAAACCAGAGCACCCGGGGGAAACCCACGCAGACACAGGGAGAACTTGCAAACTCCACACAGGCAGTACCTAGAACTGAACCCGGGTCACTGGAGCTGTGAGGCTGCGGTGCTAACCACTGTGCCACTGTATTCTCTGGATGTGAGTGGCGCTGTCAAGGCTAGCATTTATTGCTCATTCTTAATTGCCCTCAAAGTTGGTGGCCTCCTTCTTCAACTGCTAGAGTCAGTTGGAGATGCCATTATTCCAAGGTCCCATCTGCCTCCTCAGGATGTTTCAAATCCCATTGGTACTCTTTGAAGAAAGGCAGTGTTTTCTTCCAGAATTCCTAAGCTCTGGAATTCTCTCCCTAAACCACTCTGCCTCACCATCTCTCACATGCTCTTTGATCAAGCTTATCGACACCTGTCCTAATATTTCCTTATGTGGCTCAGTGTCAAAGTCTGTTTGATAATAAAGGAAAAAAGACTTGAATTTACATAGTGTCTTTCATGTCCTCAGGATGTGCTAAAGTGCTTTACAGACAGTGAAACCCTCGTGAGCAGGTGGCTTTGGCTGGATTACCTCTGTGCCTCTGTCTTGGGCTCTTGTGGAGGAGTGAGTAGCCACCTCTTCAATAGATATCTCTTGTCCCCTAGATTCCATCCACAGCTTTTGGGGGGTTGGAATGAAGAGCTGTGGCAGCCTGGACTGGCCATTGTCTTCCATCTTGTTGAAGGCAAGTATAAATAGTTTAAATTGTTCTTTTTTTTTATAACTCTTCAGTTTGTTTTTCTATCTCTGCACTTCTCATGAGTGTGACAGCAGGTAGTTATTGTTGCTGCTTGTCCCATAATCAACAACACCAAAACAGCTCTCATTGCTCGTTCACCTCATTGTTATTTGTTGGGCTTTATGATGTCGTGTTGACCGCATGTTTCTTTTCCTCTCCAGAACAGAATTTGGAGATTGGGATTTTCCATTGTGGGCCTCACTGCCGTGCAACGATCGGGAAAACCAGCCCACTCTCCTCAGGATAGGGGTCATAGAGTCATTTACAGCGCAGATGGAGGCCATTCGGCCCATCGGGTCCCTGCTGGCTCTCTACGGGGCTATGCTGTCAGTCCCACACGTCCCCTCGATTCCCTGTCGTCCTGCAAGTCTATTTCTCTCAGGTGGCCATCCAGCTTGCTCTTGAAGTCATAGAGTCATAGAGTTATACAGGACAGAAACAGGCCTTTCAGCCCACCGTGTCCACGCCGGCCATCAAGCACCTATCTATTCTAATCCCATTTTCCAGCACTTGGCCATTGATCGTCTCCACTTCCACCGCCCATGCGGACAGTGAGTTCCAGGTCATTACCACCCACTGCATAAAAAAGTGCTTCCTCATATTCCCCCTGCATCTATTGCCCAAAACTTTCAGTCTGTGTACTAGATTATGAGGGGCCTAGATAGGGTAGACAGGAAGGACCTGTTTCCCCTAGCGGAGAGGCCAATTACCAGGGGGCACAGATTTAAGGTGATTGGTAGAAGGATTAGAGGAGACATGAGGAAAAACATTTTCACCCAGAGGGTGGTGGGTGTCTGGAATTCACTGCCAGGAACGATGGTGGAGGCAGAAACCCTCAACTCATTTAAAAGGTACCTGGACATGCACCTGAAGTGCTGTAACCTGCAAAGCTATGGACCAGGTGCTGGAAGGTGGGATTAGATTGGGCAGCTAGTTTTTTAGGCCAGCATGGAGACGATGGGCTGAATGGCCTCCTGTGTTGTATTATTTCTATGGTTCTATGATTCTGTGTTCCCTAGTCATTGTACTATTAGCTAATGGGAACAGTTTCTTCTTTATAACTTATCTAAGCCTATCATAATCTTGTACACTTCTATTAAAACTGCCCACAATCTCCTTTGTTCTCAAGGGCAATTAGGGATGGGCAATAAATGCTGGCCTGGCCAGCGATGCCCACATCCCATGAATGAATATAAAAAAAAGGAGAGCAAACCCAGCTTTTCCAACCTAACCTTGTAACTAAAATCCCCCATCCCTGGAACCATTCTGGTAAATCTTCTCTACATCTTCTCAAGGACCCTCACATCCTCCCTGAAGTGTGGTGACCAGAACGGGACACAATACTCCAGTTGGAGCCTAACCAGAGCTTTATAAAGATTCAGCATAACATCCCTGCTTTTGTACTCTATGCCTCTATTTATGAAGCCCAAGATCCCATATGTTTTACTTACCACTCTCAATCTGTCCTGCCATCTTCAAAGATCTATTTACATGCACCCTCAGGTTCCTCTTTTCCTGTACACTCTTTAGAACTGCACCATTAAGTATATATTGCCTCTCCCTATTCTTTCTGCCAAAATGCATCACCTCAAACTTGTCAGTATTAAACTCCATCTGCCACCTGTCTGCTCATTCTGCTAACCTATCTATATCCCGTTGCAGGCGGTTCATATCATCCTCACTGTTTGCTGCACCTTCAAGTTTGGTGTCATCGGCAAATTTTGAGATTCTACTCTGTATTCCAAGATCCAAATCATTTATATATAGCAAAAAATTCTGGTCATTCTGGGTTTCATTTGCAGTTGGAACTCTGTAGTGCAATCACCTCTCAGCTTTTGTCAGCTGTGAGATTCCAAAGTAATTATTTTGTTCCATACCTGTTGCCAGTTGCGGATCTGCTGCTTCAAATGGAGTCAAGATGTGGGAAAGGAAATGCAAGAACAGCCCAGTTGAAGAATGTTTTTCCATAGCTTTTTTCTACCAGCTTCTGACCTTAATTAGTACTTGGTTTTTGATCGCAGTTACAAAGGAGTGAGAGAGAGGGAGTGAGAGAGAGGGAGTGAGAGAGAGGATTGTAATCTTTTCTGTGACGGTCTTTATTTCTTTGTCTCTGAGTTGCAAAATTTTAAATGATCTGAAAAATACTGAGCCCTCAATTTGTTGCACAAAACATTTAAATAGAAACAACCTCATACAAGAATCATATTTTGGATTCACAGATTGAATGTGATCAAAGTTTGTAACAGAGGAAGACTTGCATTTCTATAGCAACTTTCACAACCTCAGGACATCTTTTTTACAGCCAAGAAAGTACTGTTTAAAGTGTAGTCACTGTTGTAATGTAGGAGACCTGGTAGGCAATTTGTGGGATCTTTTACGTCTACCTGAGAGAGCAGACGGGGCCTTGGTTTAATAAGGCATGTTGTTCTCACTAAAACATGATTCTCACAATGGAAGCTGCGGATTGAAAATGCCCTGAAACGTTCTCACCATGCTTAAATATGATTTGAGGCCTGCGATTCAAAAAGTATTTAATTGGCTGCAAAGTGATTTGGGGGAATCCTGACGGCAGGAATGGTGCTATGGGCATGCAAGTCTTGCCTACTACAAGAGCTTCCTTTTTTTGGTACATTTTGAAGATTCATGGTTTAAAACTAAAGAGGAGTTCGTAGATTTTTTTTATTAGGGTCACTGAGAGGTCTAGCTTTGAAAACAAACATACTGGAAGGATCAAGGAGTGCTAAAAACAGTTACTGGAAGGTACCTGTCTGCAGATAATTACCCAGCAGGGGTTGTTTATGACTATAGAGAAGTGACAGGTCAAGATTTATAGAGGTCAGGAGGCTGTTTATGGTTTCGCTTTGGACAGTGAGCTGGGATATGGACAATGGTTTTGAAAAGATAGTTGGAGAAAAGTTGCCAAGAAGAACAAACCACCCCAACTCTGAATATTTCAGCAGTGTGGAAAAAGCCTGCCAGTTTTCCATCTCTCAAGGAACTGAAAAACAAGAGTAAGAAACAGACTGAAACTGAGGCTGCATTCCTCCTGTAAGGCCTGTGTCTGAAGCCTCTGTTGCTACATTTCCTGGAAGCTTACCCAAACTGATCTTCAACGTCGCCTAAAAAGAACTGTTCTAGGGAGATCCCAGTTCAGACGTCTATACACATTTGGAACGCCAAACCAAAGCAAAGGACATCTTTCCATATCTTCTCTTTCTTCTTCAAGAAGTAGCAAGTATTTAACGCATGTTTTTTTTGTCTTTTTTTTTGTAATAGAGCTCTAAAACGCAAATCCCTTTATTTTTCCGGTTAACCGATGTATGTGTGTGTGTGTGTGTGTGTGGAGCTAAGGTAAAAAGGGAACTTTAATATTTCAATCTGTGTGTTTTTGCTTTACTTCATTACTGGTTAAGACTTGTTTTATAATAAACTGATAATTTTGTGTTTATTAAAGAAACCTGGTTGGTGTGTTTTATTCTGGGATAAAAATAGAGTCTATGATTGACTGTATCAGTAAGTGGGAAAATTTAAATATATGTTGTGACCCGTGGAGAAGTGGAACTAGAATAAACTGTGCACTCCTCCCGCTTTGGTCTTAACAACCCTGAGGCCCTTCATACATCCTGCCTGATTTACTTCTCCATTGGCATCCATGGGTCTGTGCTGTTTCCTATGTTCGAAGATACAATTCATTTGCTTTCATTATAAAACAGTGATGTGTGATGGAAACAAACTGTCCCACTCAGGTACTCGGAGTATATTACACAACAAATCATCCTGCTTTTGATATGAAGTGCAAACTGTGGTGTTCCGAGAATCTTCATGTACGAATCTTTGCAAACCAGTTTCTTGGTCTTTGTTGCCTACAGGCTTGCTGGCATATTGACAGTAAGAGAGACATCCCAGCAATAGCAAAGCAAGCAAGAAATTGATTGAACATCTAACTGGGCCGCTATAACCACTACTGAGCTTCAGCACTTTAAGGTTTTATCATTTTGAACATAAGAACGTAAGATATAAGAGCCGGAGTTGGCCATTCGGCCCTTCAAACCTGCTCTGCCATTCAATAAGATCATGGCTGATTTTCTCCCTCAATTTCATTTTCCCGCACTATCCCCATATCCCTTGATTCCCTTAGTATCCAAAAATCTATCGATCTCAGTCTTAAATACACTCAATGATTGAGCATCCCCAGCTCTCTGGGGTAGAGAATGCCAAAGATTCATAATCATTTGAGTGAAGACATTTCTCCACAACCCAGTCCTAAATGGTTGACCCCTTTTCTGAGACTGTGACCCCCTGTCCTGGAATCCTCAGCCAGGGGGAAACAACCTCCCAACATCTGAAAGATCCCATTTCTCAAGATGTTAGTTATTTTCCCTTAGTTTACTGTCAGCCATGGCTCGGTGGGTGGCACTTTCACCTCTGTGTCAGAGCGCTGTGGGTTCAAACCCCACTCCAGAACATCCAAGCTGACTCTCCAGTGCAGCACTGAGGCAGGGGTACACTGTTGGAGGTACTGCCTTTTGGATGAGACGTTAAACTAAGGGACTATCTGCCCTCTCAGCGGAATGCAAAAGATTGAATGGCGTTGCTTTGAAGAAGAGCAGGGGAGTTCTCCCTGGAGTCCTGGTTATTGAGTTAGGGGGAGTGTAAACCATTTGCCTCTCTTCCTAGGTGAGCAGCTATGATAGGGGTGAGACTGAAGTGAAGCAAAACTGGAGACAGAGACATGAAGCAGTGTAAATTGTTGGTAAAGCACTGCCAAAATCCTGAGTGGGTCATAAAGAACCGTGTCAGAAACATTCCATGCACCAAACCTGGCCAGTTCCTAATGAGGTGCATATGGCTGTGTTGGGAAGATCTACTAACTGCCAGCTTGATTCAGTATAAAAAGGAAAACCATTTTCCAGTGTCCAGTTCTTCCAACTCTTTTGGTTTGACTCAGTTATTTTCCCTTCCTTCCTGAAGCATTGGTTCTTGCCTGGTGCATGGTTCCACGGACACCAGCAACTTCTTGACACCTCATCCAAGCTGCATGATCCTGTGTTCAGACATTCACACACACAGAATTCCCAGCAGGGGTCACTGTATGGGGTGACTGGGCAAGGCCAAGGGTCATTGTATTAGGCAACTGGGCAAGGTCAGGGAGTTGAGGATGAGTGACAGGGCAGGGCCAAGGGACAGGGAGACTGGACTGGACCACAGATCTCTGGATTGGGTGAACTGGCACATCTCACTGGATATCTGAGGAGAGCGGTGGGGACCCTGACTTAGAAATCAGGGATGCACAAGAGGCCAGAATTGGTGGAATGTAGAGTTCTCAGAGGGTTGTAGAGTTGGAGGAGATTAAAGAGATAGGGAAGTGCGAGATCATAGAGGGATTTGAGCATAGGAATAAGAATTTTAAAATGGGACTGTTGCTGGACCAGGAGTAAATGTAGGGAAGCAAGCTCAGAGAGGGCAGGCGCAAGTTTCTGCACTCCCCATGTTCATTGCTGAATAATGCAGTGCAGATTCACCAGAAAGAGACTAGGGCTAAAAGGGTTAAATTATGAGGACAGGTTGCATAGACTAGGTTTGTATTCCTTTACGTCTAGACGATTAAGGGGTGATCTAATTAAGGTGTTTCAGATGATTGATGGGTGTAGTTGAGTAGCTAGAGGAGAAATTATTTCCTCTGGTGGGGGAGTCCAGAACAAGGGGGAATAACCTTAAAGTTAGAGCCAGGCCATTCAGGGGTGATGTCAGGAAGCACTTCTTCACACAAAGGGTAATGGAAATCTGGAACTCTCTCCCCCAAAAGATGTTGAGGCTGGGTGCTGATTGAAAGTTTCAAAGCTGAGATTGATAGATTTTTGTTGGGTAAGGGTATTAAGAGTTACAGAACCAAGGTGGGTAGATGGAGATGAGATACAGATCAGCCATGATCTAACTGAGCATCGGAACGTGAGGAAGAACATTTATACGCAGTGAGTGGTAATGACCTGGAACTAGCTGCCTTCGAGGGTGGTGGAAGCGGAGACGATCAATGATTTGGCCACTTGAGGAAATAAATTTGCAGGGTTATGGGGATAGAGAGGAGGAATAGGACTGACTGGATTGCTCTACAGAGAGACTGCATCGACTTGATGGGCCGAATGGCCTCCCTCTATGTTCCTTCTAATTCCAAGGGCACAATGCGGAATCTGAAGTCATTTTCTTGCACAGCCTGGAATGATCCTTGAAAATTTCAGTGCAAACACTGTCTAAGCAGAAGAAGTCTATAAAACCCAGTACACGTGTTTCACATTAAAATCTGTAAAGTGATCCGGCCGTTAAATGTTTTTGTTGACTGGAAGTGAAACCTAAAATGGGGGACGTGAGTTTTAGACTACGATTGTGCTCAAATCAGCAAATTGATAAGTGCTTCTAAAAATTTAATAACATCAAATGGGGAAAGGCTCTAATGTTCTCTAAGCGTGCATAATGAACAATAAGAACATTTTGTTTCTGCATAGCAGTTTGCTTACTCGCTGGCAAACACACAATGCTGTAACCTGCAATCTTGACAGGACTTTCCAATGCACTCATCGATAGGTATTTGATTTCAGCACATGTCGAAGTACTAGAAAAGTGCATCAAAGTTCATTGGCGCATTTTTGGAGCAGCAGCCATTTTCTCCTTCCAGTGGAGGAGCAGTTTTGTCTACAATGATGTACTGGCAGTGAAATCTTCCAGTTCATTTTATTGGAGTTTAGTGTCGCAGGAAGGTTTTTTTTACAATTATGTGGATTGCCATTCTTCTGGTGCTATGATCTTTTCTCCCCCTCTGCAATTCCTTTTGAATTGCCACCTTGACAGCGCATTCCGCCCTCTGAGTCAGACAGTCAAGGATTCCAACTAGTAATCTAGGCAAAAGCTTTGGTGCACAAGTGAGGGAGTGCTACATCATGGCAGGTGCTTACGGTGAAACCTTAAACCCAACTCGCAGATAAATCTAGACAGCAAACAATGATGTCCTCATAATAATCCAGTACCGTACCCTACACTATTGAACCCTTACAAGATACTATAAGTGTTACATAAATCTTCCTTTTTCTTCTTTCCTATCTGCAATCACCAACCTGGCTGGTTGGTAACCTTCAATCTATGAAAGATGACGGACACGCAGCAAACAATCCATTTAAGTGAGGTGTTTTCTCTTGGTGCACCTTTGCTGATGGCTGTGAAGGTCAATCCTTGAGAGGCAGGTTCTGCCACAAGTGCTGCACATGAAGCTGCCAAGTGACACTGTGAGTTGTTGTGTTTGATGTTGGCGCCTGTTGCCAAGCGGCTGTAGCCACTGGTCGTCATGGTAGTGCACACCAGTCCACAGGATGTGTTGCCATTTTCCTCTTTTGCCAGCAAGTGACTCCCAAATGCGATAGTGGACAAGTCTTTATGTCAGGCTTGCAAGCATCCTTGAAGTGGAGCTTTGGGCGTCCCACCAGTCATCTGGCCCCGGCTACCTCATCATACAAAAGGTCCTTGGGTATGCGACTGTCTTCCATCCTGTGGAAGATCCACCGAAGCTGCCTCTATTTGATTAGTGCCAACACACTTGGGAGCTCTGCCTTTGAGAGGACTGCTGCATTTGTGATTTTGTCCTGCCAGGATATACCCATAATGCACTGCAGACAGTGAAGATGGAAATTATTGAGCTTCTTTTCCTGGTAGCTGTAGGTTGCCCATGTTTCACAATGACCAACCCACTGCCCAAGTTATTGACTTTTGAGTTGCTCCTGAAATTAATTAATTAAAGTTTTTCTGTTACCCTCGCTCTTTGTTTGCTCAGCTTGGATCTTCCTTATTACAATCGCCTAATTTTGGGAGGGAGATGGGTTTGCTGAGCCATGTTGCAAGTTGCCAGGCTTCCATCACCACTTCCAGGATTTCCCAACAGATGCGATGGTGGATGTTGAACCTATTTGCCCGTATTTTGGTCAGCTTATTCAAGTGAGCAATTCCTGGCATCCTATGTTGCTAAGGTAGCAGAGGAAGGATGTGAAATTTAGAGGGTCAGCTTGCCTAACACAACACCAACTTGCATTTATATAGCGCCTTTAACATAGTAAAAAGTCACAAGATCGTTATCAAACAAAGATTGACACTGCCAAAGAAGGAGATATTAGGGCAAGTGACCAAATGCTTGGCCAAAGAGGTAGGTTTTAAGGAGTGTCTTAAATAAGGACAGAGAGGGTTAGAGAGGGAATCCCAGAGCTTTGGGCCCAGGCTGCTGAAGGCACGGCCGCCAATGATGGTATGAAAGAAGTGGAGGATGCACAAGAGGTATGGGTATGAGTTGTAGGAATGCAGAGATTTTGGCAGTGGGGGTTACAAGGATAGAGAGGAGTGAGGCCACGGAAGGATTTGAACAGGAGGATAAGAATTTTAAAATCGAGGGTTGCCGTACTGGGAGCCAATGTATGCCAAAGAGCACGGGGGATGATGGGTAAGTGAGGCTTGGTGTGATTTGGAACACAGTGCAGTAGAAGCTTGGATGAGTTCAAGTTTACGGAGTTTGGAATACGCAAGGCCAGCCTGGATAACCCTGAAATCGTTAAAGTCTGGGGGTAACAAAGGCATGGGTGAAACACAATGGAACACCTACGTGACAATTTACAATAATCCAACAAGAGGTCTTAACTCTCTTCCCTTTCAACAACACAGAGTAACTGTAACCATTCTACAAAACTGAACAGAATTGGGTCTTTGACCAAACTGTTAAGTGTCTGGTTTGCATGCATTCAGTGATTACTGTCAGCTCAAAAGGGAAAATTTCATTTCTAATCCTGTTTGGCAGTAGCTAGGAGGAGTTACTGCCTGAATCACAGCTGTCACCTGCCCCGGAGAACAATTCTGCCCCTTATGTCTGAAAATTTGAAGAGAATCTGAAGTAAAAGTTAATACACGTCAGCAGATTCATTGTTTTCTGAGATGTGGGCGTCACTGGCTAGGCCAGCGTTTATTGTGCATCCCTAATTGCCCTTGAATGGAATCGCTTGCTAGGCCATTTTAAGAGTCAACCACGTTGCTGTGGGTCTGGAGTCACATATAGCAGATTTCCTTCCCTGAACGACATTAGTGAACCAGATGGGTTTTTACAACAATTGACAATGGTTTCAACTTCATGTGATCCCATGCAGCCATGTCTCTTACCTCAAGCAGTAGCACGGAGGAGAGTTTTTTAACTAAGTCGGAACTGAATGACGTATTCCTTTTCCTACACTTCCTGGTTTCTCCCTGCTTCTCCGGAGTTGCCTTGAACTCTTCTTGTCAGGACTTGCATTTTGGTTTTGCTCTCCACAAACTGTGGCCAAATGTGGCCCATGAGGCCCCTGGTGACTCAGTTCCATTCCTACTTCGACGTTTGTTGCATACTGCTTTATCCTGTTTGAGTTTATGGGTCTGGTGGATGTCACCTCATTGCTGGACTAATTGTAAATTTACAATACCAAGATCTGTTAGTGCAAATTAATGGGAACATGGACAGACCAGGAATGGTATGAGGGCCATCAATAATTATTGCCTTGATCAAAAATACAAACAAACATTATGGAGGTCTCCTGTTTTTGCGCCTGTGCTGAAAATAACATTTTTCCCAACTACAATCAATGAGTGACAGCACTGATATTGTCCAAGGACATATCCCGACCTCTGCACACTCACCAGGCTAGGGGTTGCTAAAGTTCCAGTGTTGACCTGGAGTCTCCAGGAATTGAAGATCAATCTTCGGGGTGCTGCTGCGAACAAACCCGGGAGAAAATGTTTCTATGGTTCTATAGTTCTAAAAATCATCGGGGTGTTTAAAACAATCGTATATTGTTTTCATGTTGTCTCAGCACTTTCATTTACTAGTTTGTTACGGACAAGTGAGAGATGATCGGGATGATTCCCCCTTTTCACCTCACAACTGACCGAAGATTGCATGTTTATAAAAAAGTTGTTGCTTTAACCCCCGAGTGCTTTGTCTATTGGGGAGAGGTGGTGGCATAGTGGTAGTGTCACTGGCCTAGTAATCCAGAGCCCAGGCTAATGCTCTGGGGACATGGGTTCGAATCCCACCACAGCAGATGGTGAAATTTGAATTCAATTAATAAATCTGGAATTAAAAGCTAGTCTAATGGTGACCGTGGAAACCATTGTCAATTGTTGCAAAAACCCATCTGGTTCTCTAATGTCTGGAGGAAAGCTGCTGGTCTGGCCTCTGTGTGACTTCAGATCCACAGCAATATGGTTGACTCTTAAATGGCCTAGCAAGCCATTCAGTTAATTCAAGGGCAATTAGAGATGGGTAATAAATGCTGGCCTAGCCAGCAATGCTCACATCCCACAAACAAATGAAAAAAAAATCAAGAACAGACAAACAACAGGTTTTCCTGTAAGTTTAAAAGAAAGATAAATGTTTATTATACAACACCCTAAATATGCGCAACAACACCCACTCTCTCATTCATACACATACACGCACACACTCAAGAAAAGATAGAGATTATATAGATAATGTGTGTTAGGTCTGATGATTGGAAAGAGTTCTCGGTTAAACTTGCTTTTCCCTGGGGAAAACAGTGCAGGTCTTCCTCCCTTGTTTACTGAAGAAAGACTTGAGAGGTTCAGGAAGATGGATGCTTTGCTCCTTTTATATTCCAACCCAAGGTCACCGGTGAAGTCCTGATATGACTTTTCAGGTAGGGAGTTCAAGGCCCAAACTCCAGTCGCTGCCTACATGTAGTTCAAAGCTGGCAATCTTAGGCATGGTCCTTTCTCTTTGATGGCATAGATGTATCTCCTTTATCTACCTAGACTATACCATTATTAAAGCTTCATATCAGAAAACTAGTTTCTGTCATGTGACCATGGTCTCTCTTTCCATTGTCCTCATAAATGGTTTCTGATGGTGAGGCCATTGTTAGTCAATGGAGTCTGGGTCTCATTCATCCTCATCTCACCTTGATAAAATAGGGCTTTTCACACCCATTCATTGGAATTTGAGTTTGGAGTCTTAAAGTCTGTGACAGTGTTGTCAACCCAATCAGTTGTAGAGAAACAGTCATTACCACAGAAAGGGTTGTTTGCATTTTAATAATTTCTCAGCGATGTATCCAGAAAGGTTATTTGTATTTTAATGACTTCTCCAGGACTTGTCCAGATGGGAGAATAAGCTCAGGATTCTTATAGTTCTATGTGTACAGGCAGGAAAGGAAAGGTCACCTGATCTCCTATGCCATTTTTGTTTACGAGAAAAGTGTCCGTTTCAGGTTTACTTCATAAGTTTGGATTGCGTGGGCGTGACACGTTGTAAAAGTATTGGATAAAATATGGTATAAAAAGACTGCTTGACAGGGAGTCAAGAATCATGCAGTTGGTTAATAAAGAGCCCTTTCACTTTCCAATTGGTTGTGGGAAGGCAGGACCTCTTGAGGACTAACGCGTCGGGCGACCAATGGTGGTAGCGTGGGCGGGGCGCGGTGGTCTGGGGCGCGGCTTAGGCAGGATGTCATGTGATGAAATCTCCAGGAATAAGTCCAAACAGAGTCGGCAACTCTCCTCCAGGCTCTGTGACTCTGTGGAGTCTGCGCTGAAAACAAAAGTGCATTGTTATTGGTATGGATTGTCTGAGTTAAATCATCAAAAACAGACGTGCAGAAGAATAAATAGACATCATAACCCATGTAAAAATCTTATACATGCCCAATAATAGGATCAGAGTGCAAGAATTTCATAATAGGTCTAATCAATAGACACGATAGCAGACAGAGAATAGATTACGGCTTTCAAAGCAAGCTGCTGATCGATCGGAAGTCTACCAGCAGACCCATCCCCTGTAGCAATATAATGTAAATATCCCATCTCCATGGTAATCCGTAATTAACGCTCTTTCAAGCTTCCTATGAAATTGTAATATGTTAATGCTGTTAGCTATTGAAAAACTATAAATATGAGTATTAGATTCTTCTTAATTTCTTGAAAATGTGCCAGCATTGAATAACCAATTCAACAACACCAACTTGCATTTATGTTATGTTAGGGACCATAAACACTAGGCAGTCACTAATAAATCCAATATGAAATTCTGGAGAAACTCCTTTACTGAGAGAGGGGTGAGAATGTGGAACTCGCTACCACAGGGAGTAGTTGTGGTCAATAGTATAGATGTATTTAAGGGGAAGCTGGATAAACACATGGAGGAGAGATGAAGAGAAGAATATGCTGATTGGGTGAGATAAAGAGGGGGTGGGAGAAGGCTTGTGTGGGGCATTGACTGGTTGGGATGAGGGTCCTGTTTCTGTGCTGTACGTTCTATGAATTCACTACCATATTTCCTATATTACAACAGTGACGATCCTTCAAAAAAATTCTTAATTGGCTGTAAAGCACTTTGGAACATCCTGAAAGGTGCTATAGAAATGCAAGTCTTTCTTTTTCTCTTTCTAGATATTGACTGTGCTGCAGAATGTATCCAGAATTTCCTCTTCCAGATTTCTAACATTTGCAGTCTTTTTCTTTTTCATCTCAGTACATGCCGAGACTGTAATGGAGAAGATGTCAAGAGAGGGTGAACACTGTCAATACTCACTGATATATTTAGCCAGGATCTTAATTCTAGCTCTCTGAGGGAAGGAAAGCAAAATATGGGGCAGGATTTTCAGTCACCACCGGGACCGGGAAAGGAAGCAGCCGGACGCAGATCTTTGCGCTGCTAGCCTGCATGCTGGAACTTCCTGTCCCTGGGTCATTTTCCCGGAGGTGGGATGGGGCTGGAGTGAGGTGGGAATGGCAGGGCAACCTGCCCACAAACAGCAGGTAGCCAATTGTCCCACTTAAGGTCTGCTAACGTAGGCTGACCGGGATTTTCCTGTTGACCTCCAGCTTCCCGGAGACAGCCAGGGCAGTTTAGCTGCCCGGAGGTGGCCTCCCAGTGGCAGACTTTGGGGGGGGCGGTGGTTTGCGAACCAAGGAGGACGTGCTGGAGTTGGCAAGATGTCAGCCTTGGATGGTCCAAAGCAAAATTCACAGAATCAACTACCTGCAGGGAGCTTGTCAGCACAACATATGGTGTCTACTAGTAATGTAGGCCAGAAAAGCGTACCTCTTCAAATACAGGATCTGACCACCAATTCAGCTCCAAACAAGCGTCAGTGGGGGGCCGTGCTTCAGGAAGGCTTAGAGGCCCTCCCTGCCTGTTGGGGTGCAGCAGCAGCCACAGGCACCCCTCCCCCACCACAATGGTGGTCCAGCTGCAAAGGCCATTTTTTATTTCAAGTTTTAAGAAGGAGAGAGGACGCTTCCATTTTGAAGCGTTCTTTCCCTCATTGACCTGCCATGCCATTCTGCTACTGTTTTCAAGCTGGAAGGCCTCTGATTGGCCCTCCAGCTTCAAGAGCCCACCTGCCATCCTTAATTGGACAGCGAGTCTGCCCTCTGGCCATTTATTGGCCGATCTGCGGAAAATCACATTGAGTGACTGTTTCCCACACGGTGACTCCCATTTGAGCCTGACAGCAAGGTTCAAAAGCCTGCAGGGAATAACCTGCTCATAGACACTCACGGATTGGGAAGCTCCTGACTGTTGGAAGTGAAGGTGAGAAGGGTCAGTAACCACATTCTCAACATCCCTGTAAGATAGCACATGGGAGAGCACAGGAGAAAGTGTCGGAAAACAGATTCCCTTTTAATTTGAGCAGAGCTGGCTTGAGGAGGCAAAATTGGTTTGGGTGATGGCAAATTGTCCGTCCGCTTTCCACCCAGCTGGATTTTTGTTTCCATGGAGTGGGCGGTAAAGCAGACTGGCAACTCGTTACTCTCTGATCTGCTCTTCCATCAGTTTCTCCCCTCATGCCCTCTCAAAGTGATCAGCTGACCTGTTAAACTAGAAAACTGCTCACCATGCTATGACACATGAAAGCACAGGTTAGGAAGGAACCACTTAAATGGATAGGTTTCTAAAGTGATATGGGGCCTTAATTCAAATCTTCATTTTCAGCTCATGAAGAAAAGAAAGACACACCTTTCCAAGTTGTTACAGATTGCTCCAGATTCCTCCATCAATAACAGCTTACATCTCTAAAAAAAAACATCGCAAAGGGCCTCACAGGAGCCTTATAAAACAAAATTTGACACTGAGCCACACAAGGACACATTGAGGATAGATGAGCAGGAGTTTAGTCAAAGACGTCGGTCTTAAAGTGCATCATAAAGGAGGAGAGTAAGAGCAGGAGAGGCGGAGAAGTTTAGGGAGGGCCCCCTGCTCTGAAATGCGGAATATGGTCTTCCATAACATGCACTTTGCTTCGTATCAAATAGAAGGTTCTCCAATCGGCTGTTTGCTTCCCTGAGCCCAATGCTTTCCTAAACTGGACCCTTGTTAGTTTCTGGGCATGAGCCAGAGATGGGGAAGTTAGTTGGGCTTGAATTTAAAGATTGTCCATTGATGGGCAAAACAATGTTCGCATTAATTTGCTTATATATCAGACGGTGGAAACTAACAGATCGTTGTGTTCTGATTGAAGCATTAAATAACAGGACTTTGCAAACCTACAGAGGCCCACAAAATTCAAACTGGACAAAGCCCATGGGCAACGATCTATCTCATCAAATGACAGAACAGACTAGAGGGGCTGAATGGCCTGCGCTTGTCCCTAAATAAAAGCAGAAACAGACTTGGACTCGTTTCCAAGTCAATGGAAATGTATAATGGCTGATTGGATATCAGCCATTTTGCAGTGTCCCTCAGAGTTAAAATGTACCCCCGTCCATTGAAAATAAAGAAAAAGAACAAGACACACGTAGAGGTCAGAGAAGCTACAACGGAAATAAAGAGGGTTTCAAAAAAAGGTGCTTAAGCTGTATTATTTCAGTATTTATTTTATTTCCCTTTTTTCAGAGACTTTCCAGAGAGTGCAAGACCTTGACCAATGAGGAATCAGAGAGGAAAACTCAATGTCCTTCAACTCAAGGGCACATTCATCACCGTAATAACCAGGGCTCCGTCGACTAATAAGAGTTCAATGTAACATCGGAACAGGAGGAGGCCATTCAGCCCCTTGAGCCTGTTCCACCATTCAGTTAGATCATGATTGATCTGTACCTTAACTTCAGCCTTGGTACCGTAACCCTAATAGCTTTACCCAACAAAAAATCTATCAATCGCCGTTTTGAAATTTGCAATTAACCTCAGCTTCAATAGCTTTTGGGGGGGACAGAGTTCCAGATTTCAACTACCCTTTGTGTGAAGAAGTGCTTCCTGACATCACCCCTGAATAGCCCTGGCTCTAATCTTAAACGTGAACAATAATCAGCAAAGCACTGACTCCTGTGTGTTCTGATACACCACATCTTTTTCTGGACAGCGAAGATGTCTGAATATTAAAGTGAAAGAATAATTCTGAGTATCAAATAAATCTTCAGGCTGTTGAAGCAAATATTACAAATATTGAGAATCGAACACAAGTCCTGACATTACAAGAGGGGAAGAATAGACCAGTTACTGCAGTACCATGTATAGAGAACACGCTGGGGAAGTAGGAAGTTCAATATTGAAAGATAGCAGTGTTAGAATACAGGCAAGAGAAAGGTCAAGCTCACAATTATACTGATTGACAGATGAGGTTAAAGTCGCAGTGAAGGAGAGGATCGAAAGGGCCAGATGAACCCTACTTTTCTCTGACTGTTGCCAATCCATGCCAAAAGAGATGTGTGATTGACTGACTGAGCTGACATTTAATCAGCTAAAAGTGTTTCTTACTGAGCTTCGACAGAAGAAATGCAGCCTGTGTCTCAATACCAGTTTAACAAACATCATTGAGGAGCGAGGGTTTGACCAGTCAGTGAAGAAATGGCGACTGTTTCCCAAAAGGATGCATAAAAATTATTTTGATTCAATAAAAAAATCTAAGGAATGAGACTATTTAATGAGTTTATTTAATTTCTGAAAGCAAAGCCTATTACCCTTGTTGGTGCTTTTTTATACTGATTTAATGTCATATAGCCGTTTAGCTGTGAAAATGCCCACAGATGGCCCATCTGCAATTTCTGACCTCAGTTTAACAAGGTGATACAGCTCAATGGCGATGGAATAAAAGCATCAATTATTGTATCGGGTTGAGGGGGATGGGGGGCGTTGGTGGGCGTGGAAGTCATCGGCAGAGGATGATCCAATTAACTTCAGCAATGAATGGATAGGTAGGGATCAATTCACCTGCAGCTGTGTCACACTCAGACCAGGATGTAATACTTTGTTGATCTGAGGCGGAAGGTCAGTGCAATGGAGTCAGGTATGACTATCAACAACAGAAACAACAATAACTTGCATTTATATAGTGCCTCCAACATAGTAAAATGTCCCAAGGTACTTCACAAGAGTGCTTTCAATCAAAATTTGACATCAAGCCAAAGAAGGTGATATTAGGACAGGCAACCAAGAGCTTGGTCAATGTTTGGGCTTTAGGGAGTGTCTCAAAGGATGAAAGAGAGCTGGAGAGGATGGGGAGGTATAGGGAGGGAATTCCCGAACTTAGGGTCCAGGCAGCTGAAGGTACGGCGCCATTGGTGGAATGATTAAAACTGGGGATGCCCAAGATGCCAGAATTGGGGGAGCACAGAGATCTTGAAGTTGTAGGGATGTATTGGTTAAAATGAGTGCGGGAATAGGTGAATGGGTGAGGCATCCATACAAATGAATGTTCGCAAATGCTTGTCGGCATTCAGCCCCTTGAACCCATTCTGTCATTCATTTACACTATTGCTGATCTGTATATTAACCCCATCCTTGGTTCCATAACTCTTAACACCCTTGCCAATCAATCTCAGTTTTAACATTTTGACACTTTTACAACTGACCCGCAGTCTCGACAGTTTTTTGGGGGGAGAGAGTTCCAGATTTTCACTACCCTCTGTGTGAAGAAGTGCTTTCTGACATCACCCCTGAATGGCCTAGCAATAACTTTAAGGCTACACCCACTGGTTCTGGACTCCCCCCTGCAGAGGAAATAGGTTAAAAAAAGCAAAATACTGCAGATGCTGGAAATCTGAAATAAAAACAAGAAATGCTGGAACCACTCAGCAGGTCTGGCAGTATCTGTGGAAAGAGAAGCAGAGTTAACGTTTCGGGTCACTGACCCTTCTTCGGAACTAGCAAATATTAGAAATGTCAAAGGTTATAAGCAAGTGAGGCGGGGGTGGGGCAAGAGATAACAAAGGAGAAGGTGTAGATTGGACAAGGCCACATAGCTGACCAAGAGGTCATAGAGCAAAGGCAAACAATATGTTAATGGTCTGTTGAAAGACAAAGCATTAGTACAGATAGGGTGTTAACAGACTGAAGATTGAACAGCAGCAAGTACAAACATGAAAAAAAACAGTGGGTAAGCAAACTGAACAAACTAAGATGAATTGAAATAAACAAAAAAAAATGTAAAAAAGAAAAAATAACTAAAAATAAAAGTAAAATGGGGGGCCCGTCATGCTCTGAAATTATTGAACTCAATGTTCAGTCCAGCAGGCTGTAGTGTGTCTAATCGATAAATGAGATGCTGTTCCTCGAGCTTGCATTGATGTTCACTGGAACACTGCAGCATGCCCAGGATAGAGATGGGAGCAGGGGGGAGTGTTGAAATGGCAAGCAACTGGAAGCTCGGGGTCCTGCTTGCGGACTGAGCGGAGGTGTTCCGCAAAGCAGTCACCCAATCTGCGTATGGTCTCCCCAGTGTAGAGGAGACCACATTGTGAGCAGCGAATACAGTATACTACATTGAAAGAAGTACAAGTAAATCGCTGCTTCACCTGAAAGGTGTGTTTGGGGCCTGGGATAGTGACGAGAGAGGAGGTAAGTGGGCAGGTATTACACCTCCTGCGATTGCAGCGGAAGGTGCCATGGGACGGGGAAGAGGTGGTGGGGGTAATGGAGGAGTGGACTAGAGTGTTGCGGAGGGAACGATTGCTTTGGAATGCTGACAGGGGTAGGGAGGGGAAGATGCGTTTGGTAGTGGCATCACACTGGAGGTGGTGGAAATGGCGGAGGATGATCCTTTGGATATGGATGCTGATGGGGTGGAAAGTGAGGACATGGGGAACTCTATCATGGTTCTGGGAGGGAGGGGAAGGGGTGAGGGTAGAGGTGCGGGGAATGGGCCGGACACGGTTGAGGGCCCTGTCAACCACAGTGGGGGCAAATCCTCGGTTGAGGAAAAAGGAGGTCATATCAGAAGCACCGTCATGGAAGGTAACATCATCAGAGGAGATGCGTTGGAGACGGAGAAACTGGGAGAATGGAATGGAGTCCTTACAGGAAGTAGGGTGTGAAGAAGTGTAGTCCAGGTAGCTGTGGGAGTCGGTGGGCTTATAATGGATATTAGTAGACAACCTATCCCCAGAGATGGAGGAAATAGGTTAACTCTATCTATCCTATCAAATCCTTTAATCATCTTAAACACCACTAAAATCACCCTTTACTCTTCGATACTCTGGGGAATACAAGCCTCGTCTATGCAACCCGCCCTCGCAATATAACTCTTCAACCTCTCCAAGGCCAATATATCCTTCCTGAGTACATTGTGTAATGTACAACACAGTGTAGCAAGAGGAGGTATAGGTACAATTCAAGGACAGAATCTTACAGCACAGAAGGAGGCCATTAGGCCCATCATGCCTGTGCCAGCTCCTTGAAAGAGCTACGCAATCAATCCTACTCTTCCCTCAAAGCGCTGCAAGTTTTTCCTGTACAAAGGCTGTCTCACATGGGCCTAGTACAGCAGCTCTCCAACACTTTAGTTCTCAGGATGTGGGCATCACTGGTAAGACCAGCTTTTATTGCCCATCCCTACGTTTCACGAAAAGGTGGTGATGAGCTGCCTTCTTGAACGATTGGCAGTCTGTTACGAGTGAATGGCTTGCAGGGCCACTTCAGGGAGGAGTCAAGAGTCAACCACGTTGGTGTGGGACTGGAGTCACCTATAGGTCAGAAAGGGCCAGGCCAACCCTAAGGGACTCCATTGAACCAGTTTGTGACAATCTGACAGCTTCATGGTAACTTTCACCAGATTCTTTAATAAGTCTCAAATTGCTGGGGTGGGATTTGAACTCACATTTTTTGGATGATCATCTATGGCCTCTGGATTACTAGCCCATTTGCATAGCAGCTATGTGGTTCCATTGGTAGTATGGCTCACTGCTAAGTCAGGTGGTTGTGGGTTCAAATTACATGCCAGGAATAAGCATGAAAATCAAGGATGATGCCCCCGGGGAGTGCTACAGTGTTGGAGATACTGTCTTTCAGTTGAGGTGTTAAACTGAGGCCATATCTGCCATCTCAGGTAAAGTCGAGCAGCAAAGTTATTGCAGGTGCCCTGGCCAAGATTTATACGTCAACCGCCATCACAAACAAGAGCAGACGATCTGGTCATTGATGTTTGTGGGATCTTGCTGTGTGCAAATTGGCTGCTGTGTTTCCTACATTACAACAGTGACTGGACTTCAAAAATACTTCACTGGCTGTAAAATGCTTTGTGACGTCCTGTGGTTGTGAAAGCTGCTACATAAATGCAAATGTTTTCTATGTTAACGGTAACCTCCTTCTTACTATGCTTCACAACAACAAGCATGAGACACTCTGTAGTTTGGTATACAAAGCAAACTTCATTACTGACTGGCTTGAACCATTCAACCAGGCAAAACAGTGACTTTTGGCTTCAAGTTCTGACCGTTAGGTCCTCATGTTATAAACTTCTTCTTTGGCCTCCTTGTCTCGAGAGACAATGGGTAAGCGCCTGGTGGTGGTCAGTGGTTTGTGAAGCAGCACTTGGAGTGGCTATAAAGGCCAATTCTAGAGTGACAGACTCTTCCACAGGTGCTGCAGGTAAAATTGGTTGTCGGGGCTGTTACACAGTTGGCTCTCCCCTTGCACTTCTGTCTTTTTTCCTGCCAACTGCTAAGTCTCTTCGACTTGCCACACTTTGACCATGCCTTTATGGCTGCCCGCCAGCTCTGGCGATCGCTGGCAACTGACTCCCACGACTTGTGATCAATGTCACAGGATTTCATGTCGCGTTTGCAGACGTCTTTAAAGCGGAGACATGGACGGCCGGTGGGTCTGATACCAGTGACGAGCTCGCTGTACAATGTGTCTTTGGGGATCCTGCCATCTTCCATGTGGCTCACATGGCCAAGCCATCTCAAGTGCCGCTGACTCAGTAGTGTGTACAAGCTGGGGATGTTGGCCGCCTCGAGGACTTCTGCATTGGAGATACGGTCCTGCCACCAGATGCCAAGGATTCTCCGGAGGCAGTGAAGATGGAATGAATTGAGACGTCGCTCTTGGCTGACATACGTTGTCCAGGCCTCGCTGCCGTAGAGCAAGGTACTGAGGACACAGGCTTGATACACTCGGACTTTTGTGTTCCGTGTCAGTGTGTCATTTTCCCACACTCTCTTGGCCAGTCTGGACATAGCAGTGGAAGCCTTTCCCATGTGCTTGTTGATTTCTGCATCGAGAGACAGGTTACTGGTGATAGTTGAGCCTAGGTAGGTGAACTCTTGAACCACTTCCAGAGCGCGGTCGCCGATTTTGATGGATGGAGCATTTCAGAAGCCCTGTCCCATGTTCGTTTTCTTGAGGCTGATGGTTAGGCCAAATTCGTTGCAGGCAGCCGCAATCCTGTCGATGAGTCTCTGCAGACACTCTTCTGTGTGGGATGTTAATGCAGCATCGTCAGCAAAGAGGAGTTCCCTGATGAGGACTTTCCGTACTTTGGTCTTCGCTCTAAGACGGGCAAAGTTGAACAACCTGCCCCCTGATCTTGTGTGGAGGAAAATTCCTTCTTCTGAAGACTTGAACACATCTGAGAGCAGCAGGGAGAAGAAGATCCCAAACAGTGTGGGTGCGAGAACACAGTCCTGTTTCACGCCACTCAGGATAGGAGAGGGGTCTGATGAGGCGCCGCTATGCTGAATTGTGCTTTTCATATTGTCATGGAATGAGGTGATGATACTTAGTAGCTTTGGTGGACATCCGATCTTTTCTAGTAGTCTGAAGAGACCACGTCTGCTGACGAGGTCAAAGGCTTTGGTGAGATCAATGAAAGCAATGTAGAGGGGCATCTGTTGTTCGTGGCATTTCTCCTGTAGCTGGCAAAGGGAGAACCGCATGTCAATGATGGATCTCTCTGCTCGAAAGCCACACTGTGCCTCAGAGCTGACATGCTCGGCCAGCTTCTGGAGTCTGTTTAAAGAGACTTGAGCAAAGACTTTCCCCACTATGCTGAGCAGGGAGATTCCACGGTAGTTGTTGCAGTCACCGCGATCACCCTTATTCTTATAGAGGGTGATGATATTGGCATTGCGCATGTCCCGTGGTACTGCTCCCTCATCCCAGCACAGGCAAAGCAGTGCACGGAGTGCTGAGAGTATAGCAGGCTTGGCACTCTTGATTATTTCAGGGGTAATGCCGTCCTTCCCGGGGCTTTTCCCGGCTTTTCGCAAAGCATCTGAAATATTTTGTTAGTTGCCACATTTATGGTTCAGGTACAGTTAAGTCAATAATTAACATGATTAACAAATATAGTTTTTTTGCAGTATTTTAAATATCAACCAAGAAATTATATAAAATAACAGTATTTGTTTTAATGTCGATTATGATATTTACAAATGCCTCTAAGCTGTTCAAAAGGAGCAGTTTAGGAAATGGCTCCAGTTCCACAGTTTTCCGGAGGTTGGAAAGCTGTGGAGTCAGACGCCAGTGCGAGCCAACAGCTTTAAGATAGGAAAAGATGGGTGGGAATAGGAAACAATAAATACCACTGCTGTCTTTGGGTAGATCAGTTACCATCATTATAAGTGTGCTCTCACACAACAGACTGTTAGGGTTTACTCCCTTAGTCTTGGTCTCTCCCGAGACGCTAATAAGGCAGTGAGGTTGTTAGCTCCTAATCCTAAGCAGGGGCACTAACAAGTAAGCTGTGTGATTTCATGGAGGGAGAAGGAAGTGGGGACGGGGTGCGGGGGATGCCGGGGGGAGCTGGGAAGGGAGTGCAGGGGGGAGGGGAGAGGTGCAAGGGAAGGGGTTGCGAAGGGGATGCTGGGAAGGGGGTGAGAGGGGAAGAGTGGGTGGGGGAAGGGGGTGCAGGTGGGAGGGCATGCAGGGTGTGCGAGAGGGGAGGGGTTGCAGGGGGGAGGGGGTGCGAGGGAGGAGGGGGTGCAGGGAGAGGTGGTGGGGGGAAGGGGTTGCAAGGGGGGAGGGGATGCGAGGGAGGAGGAGGTGCAGGGGGTACAAGGGAGGAGGGGATGGGGGAAGGGGCTGCTAGGGGGGAAGGTGGTGCAGGGGGGGTAAGGGGGGAGGTGTCTGGCGGGGGTCGCGACCCTGGCGAGCGGGCCAGCCCACAGCCTGCACGGTCTCCTCGATGTCGGCGTCCTCCAGGCTGACGCTGCGCTCGTGGTCGCCGTCCAGCTCACGGTGGAGCTTCTTTCCGGGCTCCCAGCTGTGATGGCGGAGGGCGACCAAGGTCGGATTGAGGCCCTGAGCCTCAATGACCGCCTCCTGGGCACTTGGGCCACGTTTCACATCCCTGGCCAGCGCCTTCCAGGTGGGCGCGTAGCTGACACATTGGCCGCACCCAAGGTTAAGGGAGTAAACCCTAACAGAAAATCTGGAGCGGAACCCCGAAGGCGGTCATGTGTCACCTTTGGCATGTTTCCGGCAGTTCCTGCAGCCATACCGGTGCCAAACATCGTGCTCTGCACTCCTTTGAACCTGCATACCTCCGCCCAGGCATGCGCCAAGGAGAGGTCACTCCATAGTCGCCTCAGAGCGACCAAAACAACACAGAAGGCAGCAGTTATGGGTTATAGGTCCAGCTCAATTGGCGTAGAGATTGGGCACCGCAGGTTTGCCTTTGTCGGTGGGAGACGTCATCGCATATCACTGGACAGTTACCGCCCGCCTCAAACCGGTCAGCCCCCGGTCAGTAAGGTTCTGTCCTGCCACAGTCCACCTGCTTCAATGGGTGCTTGGAGCTTAGGGTCATTGCCCGAAAAGCGGACTGTAACACCACACCAAATAGCACAACAAAAAAAGGAAAGAAGGTACCAGCCCTTCGTTTTGCAAGCTGGAATGTCAGAACTATGTGTCCTGGCCTGTCGGAAGACCTTACACAAATCAACAATTCTCGGAAGACCGCCATCATTAACAATGAGCTCAGTAGACTCAACGTGGACATTGCAGCACTTCAGGAGACACTCCTCCCTGCGAGCAGATCTCTAAGAGAGCAAGACTACACCTTCTTCTGGGAGGGTAGGGATCCTGAAGAACCAAGAGAGCATGGAGTGGGCTTCGCCATCAAAAACTCTTTGCTCAGTATGATAGAGCCACCTTCAAATGGCTCAGAACGCATATTGTCCATCCGACTGCTCAACGCCTCTGGTCCAGTACACTTACTCAGCATCTAGGTTCCAACACTCTGCTCCCCACCTGAAGTTAAAGACCATGAGGAACTCCATAATATCATTTGTAGCATCCCCAATACCGAACATCTGTTCCTGCTGGGGGACTTTAAAGCCAGGGTTGGGGCTCTCCTGCCTTGGGCACTATGGCGTTGGAAGGATGAATGAAAATGGACAGAGACTGCTTGAGTTGTGTACCTATCACAACCTCTGCATCACCAACTCGTTCTTTCATACCTGTGACCACGTTTCATGGAGGCACCCAAGATCACGTCGTTGGCACCAGCTGGACCTCATCGTCACAAGGCGAGCCTCTATAAACAGTGTCCAAATCACACACAGCTTCCATAGTGCGGACTGTGACACCGACCACTCCCTGGTGTGCAGCAAAGTTAGACTCAAACCAAAGAAGCTACATCATTCCAAGCAGAAGGGACACCCGTGCATCAACATTAACAGAATTTCTCATCCACAGCTGTTACATAAGTTTCTAAATTCACTTGAAAAAGCCCTTCAAAACACTCCTAGAGGGGATGCAGAGACCAAGTGGTCCCACATCAGAGACGCCATCTGTGACTCAGAAATGACCACCTATGGCAAATGTGAGAAGCAAAATGCAGACTGGTTTCAATCTCACTTTGAAGAGCTGGAACCTGTCATAGCCGCTAAGCGCATTGCACTGCTGAACTACAAGAAAGCCCCCAGTGAGTTAACATCCGTAGCACTTACAGTAGCCAGAAGCGCTGCACAAAGAACAGCCAGGCGCTGTGCAAATGACTACTGGCAACACCTATGCAGTCGTAGTCAGCTGGCCTCTGACACCAGAAACATCAGAGGAATGTATGATGCCATTAAGAGAGCTTTTGGGCCAACCATTAAGAAGATCGCCCCCCTCAATCACTGATCACTGACCAATGCAAGCAAATGGACCGCTGGGTGGATCACTACCTAGAACTGTACTCCAGGGAAAATGTTGTCACTGAGACCACCCTCAATGCAGCCCAGCCTCTGCCAGTCATGGATGAGCTGGATGAACAGCCAACAAAATCGGAACTCAGTGATGCCATTGATTCTCTAGCCAGCGGAAAAACTCCCGGGAAGGACGGCATTACCCCTATTGTAAACTATGCTCCTTTATACGCTGACATTTAAAGTTAGATGTCATTGATAAGACCTCATGACAAATCTATTCCCAAAACTTTTGAAGACCGTCTGTTCATGTAAACAGTTGGAGCTGTAACCTCAATTTTAAAATTCTCATCTGTGTTTTCAAATCCCTCCATGGCCTGTCCCCTCCTTATCTCTGTAACCTCCTCCAGTCCTACAGCTGTCCAAGATCTCTGCTCTCTAATTCTGGCCTCTTGAGCATCCCTGATTGTAATTGCTCCACTATTGGTGGCCGTGCCCTCATCTGCCTGGGCCCTAAGCTCTGGAATTTCCTCTTCATCTCTCTACCTTTTTTTCTTCCTTTAAGATGCTTCCTAAAACCTAACTCTTTGACCAAGCTTTTGGTCACCTGCCTGTATGACTTGATAAGATAGGGATGGTTTATGCCCCCTTCTAAGGTAGGAACAGATTTGGCAGCACAAAGCTTGTTGTAAATCGGCTTAATTGAGATAAAACTAAGGACATGTTTATTAAATTTTCAGATAAACCATAGTCACAAATTCAGGCAGTGATTAAGTCTAACACAGATATCACCCGTATTAGAGATGGGGACAGCAGAACGCATGACTCTTTCTCTTGCAGCTTCTAGTCTTCAAGCTTTTTGGTTGGTCTCTCTCTCTCTCATCTCTTGTTGTCGTCTGAAAATTCTCTGCCGTACTGGGACAAAGTCAAGACATTTTTTATCTTGGCTGCTATCAATTAACCCTCCCTTTCCCCAATCAGTGATTAGTCTTGTGTTAAAGGATGTCTTTCTTAACCAACCAAGGATAATTTTTTAATCAAAGCTAACTACTGCGGATGCTGGAAATCTGAAATAAAAACAGAAAGTGCTGGAAATACCCAGCAGGTCTAGCAGCATCTGTGGAGAGAGAAGCAGAGTTAATGCTTCAGGTCTGTGACCTTTCACCAGAAGTCACTGACCTGAAATATGAACTCTGCTTCTCTCTCCACACATGCTGCCAGACCTGCTAAGGATCATACTTTGGCTATTGCTAAACTTTTGGATCTATTTAGGTAAAAGTCCTTTGTGTTGACTGCTTTATCTCAAAGGTTTTACATTTCGTAGTCCGTTATCTAATTACAAGACAAATTGACATTGTGTTCTCACAGAAGCTGTTTTCACTGTCTGCTCTCAAGGTCTCACCGATTTACTGCAAGTAAGCATTATAAAACTTGACATAATCTCCAAGAATCCCTCCACCTTGACATCTTGTCTGTACTGTACCATATTTCCTAAGTTCTCCTGCTTTACCACACTACAAAGAAGGGTTCTAATAAAGTTAAATGTTAGTTTATAATAATAAGTCAGTTGTTAGTTTATAATAGCTAGATTTTGACAATTAATATTCTGGTCAATAACTTTTTGGTAACCTAATAATCGTACTTGCCCAAATATCTCCTTATGTGGTTTGGTGTCATATTTTGTTTGATAACACTACTCTGAAATGCCTTGTGCCATTTTACTACATTAAAAGCGCTATATAAATGCATGTTGTTGTTACTGTTGTTTTCTCCAAACCTACAGATGTAATTTTAGAATTGGCCTTTATAGCCACTCCAGGCGCTGCTTCACAAACCACTGACCACCTCCAGGCACTTACCCATTGTCTCTCGAGACAAGGAGGCCAAAGAAGAAAGAAGAAGAAGACAGATGTAATTGTTCTTATAATCTTTGAAGAACAGGCTTTTTAAACTGTCATTCTTCTATATTAAAGGTAATGGATACCTCTATCTTTGTTTATTACCCTAGCCCCTAAACTTACACTTCAATAACTTACGGCTGTGTCTTTACTGTCAGGCATTTCTTTGCACATCAGAAGACAAATTCTACTTTCCTCCTTTTGTCAGCTGAGGCTTAGTGATTAGAATTCTCATCTCTGAGTCAGAAAGAATTTGAGTGCAAAAATCTAGGCTGACATGCCAGTGCTGTACTGAGGGAGTGCTGCACTGCCAAAAGTGCCATCTTTCAGATGAGGCATTAAAGTGAGGTCCCGTCTGCCCTCTCAGGTTGATGTAAAAGATCTCATGGCCACTATTTTGAAGAGGAGCAGGGGAGTTCTCCCCGGTGTCCTGGGCAATATTTATCCCATAATCAATATCACAAAAACAGATTAGCTAGTCATTGTCACATTGCTGTTTGTGGGATCTTGCTGTGTGCAAATTGGCTGCTGCGTTTCCTACATTACAACAGTGACTGCATTTCAAAATGTTTTGGGATGTCCTGTGGTCATGAAAGGTGTGATATAATTGCAAGCCTTTCTTCTTTCTTTCTCTCACGATACCTTCAAGCCATCCTGTTTATATCGTAAAGTCTATTGCTCCATGATTTGAAGAAGTTTGAACTTTAATACTTTATAACTCTCCACAATGTCCTCTACACTACCACACCCCAGTAGACACAGGGGCACCTCCATCTCCCACTTAATACTCACACTAACTTTTTTTCATTCACGTCAATAAGCAGAGAAAAATATGCCACCGTTTCACTTATAGTGTGTCTTAACTGTGCAAGATCATGATCAGGAGTTCTTCAGTGGGCCATTAGTGCTTTCGTAGCAGAATTGATTACCTGTTTATAGATTTAATAAGAGAATAAATGACAATTGGGGAGGCTACAATGATCCAGGGCTATATTGCACAGTGCACATTGCTCCAATTCAAGAGAGGCTGGCATTTGTAAGCAAGCTTATTATGATCTGATTTCAGAACAGATCAGTTCTAAGGAGGCAGCCTACAAGGAATCGTTAGTAATTTGATTAAATCGATTCTGGGATTGGACCTGGTCTGGTGATAATGTTCAACTTCACAATGTAGACTGCAGCATACATCACTCATCACCTTCCTACATGCAAACATTTCTGTATCGAATCAAAAAAGCCAACCAAGCATTTCCCCAATGAAAAAGCAAATCCTAATACCTTCTTATCAATTGGCAGCAGAATTGATGATGTGATTATAGATTTAATAAGAGAATAAATTACCTCAGCAGAAGCTACACTGATCCTTGCACTGATGCATGTGCCCTGGACAGCACTAATCCCTCCACTAACATCCCCCCAAAAAAAGATCTGTTTCATTGCTGTTTGTGGGATCTTGCTGTGTGCAAATTGGTGGCCGCATTTTCTACATTACACCAGTGACTACGTTTTAAAAATACTTCATTGGCTGGAAAGCGCTTTGGGATGTCCTGAAAAGTGCTTTAGAAATGTAAGAGAAATTTCTTATTGAATTTCTCGGTCCAATATTCGTCTCCTGTAGTTGAAGTTTCAGACTGGAATAAATACACAGGTGACAACTCATCCAACTGATCATTTTTCATGTGTGAGCACCCACACACAAACACCCACACACAAACACCCACACACACAAACACCCACACACACAAACACCCACACACACAAACACCCACACACAAACACACACACACAAACACAAACACCCACACACAAACACACACACACACCCACAAACACACACACACACAAACACACACACAAACACCTACACACACCCACAAAAACACACACAAACACACACACACACAAACACCCACACACACAAACACCCACACACAAACACACACACAAACACCTACACACACCCACAAAAACACACACACACAAACACACACACAAACACCCACACACACCCACAAAAACACACACAAACACCCACACACACAAACACCCACACACAAACACCCACACAAACACCCACACACACAAACACCCACACACACCCACAAAAACACACACACACAAACACCCACACAAACACCCACACACACCCACAAAAACACACACACACAAACACCCACACAAACACCCACACACAAACACCCACACACAAACACACACACAAACACCCACACCCACCCACAAAAACATACACACACAAACACCCACACAAACACCCACACACACCCACAAAAACACACACACACAAACACCCACACACAAACACCCACACACACAAACACCCACACACACCCACAAAAACACACACACACAAACACCCACACAAACACCCACACACACCCACAAAAACACACACACACAAACACCCACACACAAACACCCACACACAAACACACACACAAACACCCACACACACCCACAAAAACACACACACACAAACACCCACACAAACACCCACACACACCCACAAACACACACACACACACACAAACACCCACACACACACACACAAACACCCACACACACAAACACCCACACACACCCACAAAAACACACACACACAAACACCCACACAAACACCCACACACACCCACAAAAACACCCACACACAAACACACACACAAACATCCACACACACCCATACACAAACACCCACACAAACACACACACACAAACACCCACACACACACACACAAACACCCACACACACCCACACACACCCACACACAAACACCCACACACACCCACAAAAACACACACACACAAACACCCACACACAAACACCCACACACACCCACAAAAACACACACACACAAACACCCACACAAACACCCACACACACCCACAAAGACACACACACACAAACACCCACACAAACACCCACACACAAACACACACACAAACATCCACACACACCCATACACAAACACCCACACAAACACACACACACACAAACACCTACACACACCGACAAAAACACACACACACAAACACCCACACAAACACCCACACACACAAACACCCACACACACAAACACCCACACACAAACACACACACAAACACCCACACACACCCACAAAAACACACACACACAAACACCCACACAAACACCCACACACAAACACCCACACACAAACACACACACAAACACCCACACACACCCACAAAAACACACACACACAAACACACACACAAACACCCACACGAAAACACACACACACAAACACCCACACAAACACCCACACAAACACCCACACAAAAACACACACACACAAACACCCACACACAAACACCCACACACACAAACACCCACACAAACACCCACACACAAACACCCACACACACAAACACCCACACAAACACCCACACACAAACACCCACACAAACACCCGCACACACAAACACCCACACACACAAACACCCACACAAACACCCACGCACACAAACACCCACACAAACACCCGCACACACAAACACCCACACACACAAACACCCACACAAACACCCACACGCACACACACAAACACCCACACACACAAACACCCACACAAACACCCACACACAAACACCCGCACACACAAACACCCACACACACAAACACCCACACAAACACCCACACACACACCCACAAAAACACCCACACACACAAACACCCACACAAACACCCACACACACCCACAAAAACACCCACACACAAACACCCACACAAATACCCACACACACCCACAAAAACACCCACACACACCCACAAAAGCACACACACACAAACACCCACACAAACACCCACACACACCCACAAAAACACACACACACAAACACCCACACAAACACCCACACACAAACACACACACAAACATCCACACACACCCATACACAAACACCCACACAAACACACACACACAAACACCTACACACACCCACAAAAACACACACACACAAACACCCACACAAACACCCACACGCACAAACACCCACACACACAAACACCCACACACAAACACACACACAAACACCCACACACACCCACAAAAACACACACACACAAACACCCACACAAACACCACACACAAACACACACACAAACATCCACACACACCCATACACAAACACCCACACAAACACACACACACAAACACCTACATACACCCACAAAAACACACACACACAAACACCCACACACACAAACACCCACACAAACACCCGCACACACAAACACCCACTCACACAAACACCCACACAAACACCCACACGCACACACACAAACACCCACACACACAAACACCCACACAAACACCCACACACAAACACCCGCACACACAAACACCCACACACACAAACACCCACACAAACACCCACACACACCCACAAAAACACCCACACACACAAACACCCACACACACAAACACCCACACAAACACCCTCACACAAACACCCACACACAAACACACACACACACAAACACCCACACACAAACACACACACAAACACCCACACACACCCACAAAAACACACACACACAAACACCCACACAAACACCACACACAAACACACACACAAACATCCACACACACCCATACACAAACACCCACACAAACACACACACACAAACACCTACATACACCCACAAAAACACACACACACAAACACCCACACACACAAACACCCACACAAACACCCGCACACACAAACACCCACTCACACAAACACCCACACAAACACCCACACGCACACACACAAACACCCACACACACAAACACCCACACAAACACCCACACACAAACACCCGCACACACAAACACCCACACACACAAACACCCACACAAACACCCACACACACCCACAAAAACACCCACACACACAAACACCCACACACACAAACACCCACACAAACACCCACACGCACCCACAAAAACACCCTCACACAAACACCCACACACAAACACACACACACACACTCACGCACACACATAAAAACACACAAAAACACCCACCCACACAAACACGCACACACACAAACACCCACAAAAACACACACACACACACAAAAACATCCACACACACACATCCACACACACAAACACTCACACACACATCCACACACACAAACACCCACACACACACTCACACATACACTCACACACGCATCCACACACTCACACCCACTCACAACCACCCAAACACACACACACCACCACATACACATTCACACACCCACATACAAACTCACACACAGACACACGCACACACATCCACATACGCACTCACACGCTCTCACACAACTTGTAGGAAAGTCTACATCACATCAGTGGGAGTCATTCAAAGAGGAAATTGTGAGAGTTCAGAGCCAACATGTACCCGTTAAGATGAAGGGTAGGACTAACAGGCCTAGGGAACCCTGGATGTCAAGGGATATAGAGGATTGGATCAGGAAAAAAATGGAGGCTTACGGCAGATCTCAAGTGCTGAAAACAGCAGAGGTATTAGAAGAGTATAGAAAGTGTAGGGAAGCACTTAAAAAAGTAATTAGGAGAGCGAAGAGGGGACATGAAAAAACACTGGCGGGCAAGATAAAGGAAAATCCCAAGGCGTTTTAAAAGTATATTAAGGGTAAAAGAATAACCAGGGAAAGAGTAGAGCCCATTAGGGACCAACCTGGCAATCTGTGTGCGGAGCCGGAGGACATAGGTGAGGTTTTAAATGATGACTTTTCATCTGTGTTCACTATGGAGAGGGACGATGTAGGTGTAGAGGTCAGGGAGGGGGATTGTGATATACTTGAACATATTAGCATCGAAAGGGAGGAAGTATTAGCTGTTTTAGCGGGGTTAAAAGTGGATAAATCCTCAGGCCCAGATGAGATGTATCCCAGGCTGTTATGTGAGGCAAGGGAGGAGGTAGCAGGGGCTCTGACACAAATTTTCAAATCCTCTCTGGCCACAGGAGAGGTACCTGAGGACTGGAGGACAGCAAATGTGGTACCATTATTCAAGAAGGGTAGTAGGGATAAACCAGGTAATTACAGGCCGGTGAGTCTAACATCAGTGGTTGGAAAAATATTGGAAAGAATTCTGAGGGACAGGATTAATCTCCACTTGGCGAGGTAGGGATTAATCAGGGATAGTCAGCATGGCTTTCTCAGGGGAAGATCATGTCTAACTAACTTGATTGAATTTTTCGAGAAGGTGACGAGATGTGTAGATGAGGGTAAATCAGTAGATGTAGTCTACATGGATTTCAGTAAGGCCTTTGATAAGGTCCCGCATGGGAGATTGGTTAAGAAGGTAAGAGTCCATGGGATCCAGGGCAATTTGGCAAATTGGATCCAAAATTGGCTTAGAGGCAGGAGGCAGAGGGAAATGGTCAAGGGTTGTTTTTGCGATTGGAAGCCTGTGACCAGTGGTGTACCACAGGGATCGGTGCTGGGACCCTTGCTGTTTGTGGTGTACATTAATGATTTAGACGTGAATATAGGAGGTATGATCAGTAAGTTCGCAGATGACACGAAAATTGGTGGTGTTGTAAGTAGTGAGGAGGAAAGCCTTAGATTACAGGACGATATAGATGGGCTGGTAAGATCGGTGGAGCAGTTGCAAATGGAATTTAATCCTGAGAAGTGTGAGGTGTTGCATTTTGGGAGGACTAACAAGGCAAGGGAATATACAATGGATGGTAGGACCCTAGGAAGTACAGAAGGTCAGAAGGACCTTGGTGTACTTGTCCATAGATCACTGAAGGCAGCAGCACAGGTAGATAAGGTGATTGGGAAGGCATATAGGATACTTGCCTTTATTAGCTGAGGCATTGAATATAAGCGCAGGGAGGTTATGATGGAGCTGTATAAAACGCTAGTTAGACCACAGCTGGAGTACTGTGTACAGTTCTGGGCACCACACTATAGGAAGGATGTGATTGCACTGGAGAAGGTTCAGAGGAGATTCACCAGGATGTTGCCTGGGCTGGAGCATTTCAGCTATGAAGAGAAACTGAAAAAGCTTGGGTTGTTTTCCTTGGAGCAGAGAAGGCTGAGGGGGGACATGATTGAGGTGTACAAGATTATGAGGGGCATTGATAGGTTAGATAGGAAGAAACTTTTTCCTTTAGCAGAGGGGTCAATAACCAGGGGACATGGCTTTAAGGTAAGGGGCAGGAGGTTTAGGGGTGATTTGAAGAAAAATCTTTTCACCCAAAGGGTGGTTGGAATCTGGAACACACTGCCTGAAGAGGTGATGGAGGCAGGAACCCTCACAACATTTAAAAAGTATTTAGATGAGCACTTGAAACGCTGTAGCATACAAGGCTACAGGCCAAGTGCTGGAAAATGGGATTAGAATAGTTAGGTGCCCACATACACAAACTCACAGTCGCACACACACCCACATACACACCCACATACACGCTCACACGCACACGCTCACACACTTGCGCACACACACACAGCCGCACACCCACACACACTCACAAGCACACGCTCACACACTTGTGCACACACACTCACACACACCCACATACATACCCACCCACATGCACACACACACACACACACACCCACATACACACGCACACATTCACTCACACACTCACTCACACCCACCCACACACACCCACCCACATACACACATGCACACACACATTCACACACACAATCACACACAGACTCAAACACGCACACGAACACAGACACACACACACAGACACATTCACACACACACAGACTCACACACATTCACACACACAATCACACACAGACTCAAACACGCACATTCACACACACACACACACACACTCACACACACACACACACACACACACACACAGACTCACACACACACACACACACACACACAGACTCACACACACACACACACACATTCACACACACACACACAGACTCACACACACACACACACACACACACACACAGACTCACACACACACAGACTCACACACACACACACACACACACACACATTCACACACACACACATTCACACACACACATTCACACACACACACACAGACTCACACACACACACACACACACACACATTCACACATTCACACACACACACACACACACACACACACACACACACACACACACACAGACTCACTCACACACACACACACACACATTCACACACACACACACAGACTCACACACACACTCACAGTCACACACACACATTCACACACACACAGACTCACACATATTCACACACACAATCACACACAGACTCAAACACGCACACTCACACACACACAAACACAGACTCACACACACACATTCACACACTCACACACACACACATTCACACACACACACACACATTCACACACACACACACACAGACTCACACACACACACACATTCACACACACACACACACACAGCCTCACTCACACACACACACACACACACACATTCACACACACACACAGACTCACACACACACAGACACATTCACACACACACAGACTCACACACATTCACACACACAATCACACACAGACTCAAACACGCACATTCACACACACACACACACACACACACACATTCACACACACACACACACACACACAGACTCACACACACACACACACACACAGACTCACACACACACACACACACACACACACATTCACACACACACACACAGACTCACACACACACACACACATACACACACACACACACAGACTCACACACACACAGACTCACACACACACAGACTCACACACACACACATTCACACACACACATTCACACACACACACACACACATTCACACACACACATTCACACACACACACACACACACAGACTCACACACACACACACACACATTCACACATTCACACACACACACACACACATTCACACACACACACACACACAGACTCACTCACACACACACACACACATTCACACACACACACACAGACTCACACACACACTCACAGTCACACACACACATTCACACACACACAGACTCACACATATTCACACACACAATCACACACAGACTCAAACACGCACACTCACACACACACAAACACAGACTCACACACACACATTCACACACACACACATTCACACACACACACACACATTCACACACACACACATTCACACACACACACACACACAGACTCACACACATTCACACACACACACACACACACACACACACACACACACACACACAGCCTCACTCACACACACACACACACACATTCACACACACACACACACAGACTCACACACACACACACACAGTCACACACACACATTCACACAAACACAGACTCACACACAAACACATTCACACACACACATATACAGCTTGAGAAGATGGTGGGAATTTTCTCCCTGGTAATTTTAAGCTTGTCCCGTCCAGGTACAGTCATGCCCCTCATGCTGCTGTCACTATCTTGGCTGGGATGAGCTTATTGAGCACAGTTGGGGATCGGACCTGGGATCTTTGTGTTCTCTATGAATCAAGGCCAAATTTCATATTTTTTATTTGCCAATAGAAATTTGTTTAGAACAACAAATCCATAGCAAGTTAAAAACAGAGAAGCAAACAGCTCCTTCTGCCATCTGGTACAGAGTTAAAGCAGCCTTAAGGTCAATTGTGTGTTCATTATCCTGCAGAGAACTATATAAACCATTATCTTCCTTCCCATTGTCAACCATCAGTAATTTCCCGGAGAAATGCTGATGTATTGCTGATATTAAACAAATTGTCATTCCTCTCAATGATGAATTAGACCTATTCATTGCAAACTACAATCGAACACAAATATGTGCGTTATATCAAGGTTACTTTATGGTGAATGAGCCTGCGAGAATGTAAGATTGCATTTATGCACATACCATGTAAAGCTTCCAATCTGTCATCTTTCATAATCCATTGTCAAAGCTATTTAAAGATTACATAACTCAGCTTTCTTATACTGTCCTTCGAAAGGGTGAATTTGTCAAAACTGACAGTACTTGGAAAAATAATATTTACACCAGGAATACTTCGTGCTTTGGAAAGGTCTTGAGGCAACTGTCACAAGGCAATAGCTTCCTTTTTTTGGAAATATCCAACAGTTTGATATGAATGTGTTTTGAGGTGATCAAAAGTCTAAATATATACGTCTCGTAACTTGATTGGAGAGGCCACAACTCCCTCATTGTCCTTCCAGGCTCGCCTAAGTCGCCCATTAGAGTTCTCTAAAATCTATACTCTGCACTTCATTTCAGCTGCTCTGGATGTGGAACTCTTACATAGGGTCATATCGAGGATGTTGAGGGAGGCTATTCGGCCCATCTAGATCACTCCAGATTAGGTTGCTCTTTGTGTGATGGATTGCTCTCTGACCCTTTGCCGGTGGGCACCTAAGACCTCTCGCACTGCAGTCACGAACAAGGTGAAAGTATGGACCAGTTGGGCCGAATGGCCTGTTTCTGCACTGTGCACATTATGTAATTAGAGTTCAGCCTTGCAGTGCGGACGAGGCCTCACTGGTTTTTAATTCATATATCAGTTAGCTGATACCTACAGCACAACAAATGGTGTCATATTATGGGATAGGAGGGAGATGCTGCTTTACTGTTTGCATATTACAGGGCTGACATATTGATTCACCCCCTAGTCCTTGCCTTTTTGTAGTATTCAGTTTGGTGTAAACTTTATCTCTCATCTCCCAATGATGATACTTGTGGAAATGGAGGCACCTTTAGTGCTCAACAATGGGAAGGTTGTCCATCTCAGGGAGAACAGTTGCCTCTCAGCATCAGTATCAAGTTCTCCAAGGTCACGATCTCAACCGCACTCAGAAATGCGTCAAATTGATGGCATCAGACGTGGGTCCTCCTGCTGCACTGCCAAGATTATTTTTCCACTCCAACCTTCTAGTTTCTCTCTGATGAAGATTGCCAATTCACGCCAAATCACGGTCCATTTTGTGTCACATCTCCACTGTCTTCAGGAGCTGATTGAATCTCATTCCCAATCGGACGCTTGCATCTATTGGGGAATGTGTGAATTGACCCTCACTGTGGACTCCATTCAAAACTGGGTCCCAGAGATGAAAAAGCAACTTGCTAACCAGCCATGTCACACAGTCTCCTTAAATAGATAACACGTATATGTGGTTTTTACTCAAGCAATACACCCAGGACAGCAAGCCCATGAGTCAGTCAAGCGTGACTGATTTCCCACTTGGTAAAATGACTAAGACTGTGGAGGTGGTTTAATTAATGCAAAAGCAACAATACCTTTCATGTAATTTCAGAAAACTCTGTAGCAGCTCAAACAGCTCTATTTTATCAATGATTGTGTACTATGCAGTTTGGCACGACATAATGTGAAGCTTTAAGCACGGTAATTCCCCACACAACAGCTGAGAAATGAGCTCCCATAGCAATATATATCTAGATGTGACTGACACTGTAACTTAACTGTGACTGGGTGGATTGGTATGGTTTATGAGCAAATCTGAAAACGATTCTGGTGAGGGCTGTGGAAGTGATAACAATCATGAAATTCGGCATACTTGTGTCAAAACAAAACTGCCAGCTCCCTGTAGTTCTGTACTGCAAACCTATTACACTGCTGCTACGACGCACAAACCGAGGCTGAGCCAGGTAAGGATCTCAGTATAACTAGAATGGCCTTGAAATAATCTCACAGTCCTTTGAATCATGCATCACTTTTATATGGATTTCATAGTCAGTCCTTTACTTAAGCACACAATCTCAGTTGACCCTTCTTGTGCCAGCACTGAGGGACTGCATGTCTTTTGGATGAGACATTAAACTGAGGCCCCGTCTGCCCTCTCAGGAATGTAAAAGATCCCACGGCACAATTTCAGAGTTCTCCCCGGTGTCCTGGCCAATATTTATCCCTCATCCGACATCACTATAACATATTATCAGGTCATTACCCCGTTGTTGTTTGTGGGAGCTTGCTGTGCACAAATTGGCTGCTGTGTTTCCTACATTACAACAGTGACTACACTTCAAAAAGTCCTTCATTGGCTGTAAAGCACTTTGGGACGTCCTGAGATTGTGAAAGGTGCTATATCAATGCAAGTCTTTCTTTCTTTCTTTCTTCTTAAAATACTTTGAAAATAAAATTAAGAAATAGGTATCATCAGAAGCAAATGGTAGAGTTACAATTTCCACATTAGCTTGAAGGTTATAAAAGTAACAATAGGTTTGGATAGAAAGGGAAGCTCAGTAATAGTGACCTGAATTAACCTATTTCAAACTTGGGCTAAAAGCATTGATAAATATTTAACAGTGTCTAGAGGATGGCGAAAGGGATTGTCCATTTGACAAGGGAAATGTCACAATACTCTGTCATTCAACAGTAATCTGACAGCTTGATGCAAACAATATACCAACCGCTCCCATTTTATTATAAAATGTGACAGGCAGCATCACAACTGGTTTTCCAACATAGATCTATTGAATCTTACAGTACAGAATGTGGCTATTCAGCTCATTGAGCTCGTGCTTTTAGTTCCACTCCCCTGATCTTTCCCCATAGTTGTGCAAATTTTTCTGTTTTAAATATTTATCTAATGCCGGTTTGAAAGTTACGATTGAATCTGTCACCACAGCCCTTTCAGGCAGTGCATTCCAGATCATAACAACACAGTAAGCTCTCACAAACAGCAATGTGATAATGTCATAGCCCACAGAGTCAGTTATGGCACAGAAGGAGGCCATTCGGCCCACTGGACTCATACTGGCTCTCCGCGGAGCAACCCCATCAGTCCCACTCCCCCACTCGATCCCCCGTTTCCTTCAAGTGCCCATCCAATTTCATTTTGAAATCATTGATTGTCTCCGCTCCCATCACTCTTGTGGGCAGTGAGTTCCAGGTCATTACCACTCACTGCATAAAAATGTTCTTCCTCACATTCCCCCTGCATCTCTTGCTCAAAACCTTCAATCTGTGTCCCCTAGTCCTTGTATCATCAGTTAATGGGAACATTTTTTCTTGTCTAAATTATCTAAGCCTGTCATAATCATGTACACCTCTATCAAATATCCTCTCAATCTCCTTTGCTCCAAGGAGAGCAACACTAGCTTCTCCAACCTAACCTTGTAACTAAAATCCCCCATCCCTGGAACCATTCTGATAAATCTCCTCTGCACCCTCTCAAGGACCCTCACATCCTTCCTAAAGAGTGGTGACCAGAACTGGACACAATACTGCAGTTGGGGGCTAACCAGAGCTTTATAAAGGTTCAGCATAACTTCCTTGCTTTTGTACTCAATGCCTCTATTTATGAACCCAAGATCCCATATGCTTTACTAACCACTCTCTCAATATGTCCTGCCATCTTCAAGGATCGATGCACATGTACCCTCAGGTCCCTCTGTTCCTACACACTCTTTATAACTGTGCCATTAAGTCTATATTGTCTCACCCTACCCCTTCTGCCAAAATGCATCACCTCACACTTGGCCATGTGTCTGTCATTCTGCTAGCCTATCTATGTCCTGTTGCAGGCAGTTTGTATCATCCTCACGGTTTGCCACTCCACCAAGTTTGGTGTCATCGGCAAATTTTGACCAGCTAACCTTTTTTAGTGATGTTGGTGGAGGACACTGGGGAGAACGTCTTCAAAATAGTGCCATGGAATTTTTTTATATCTACCTGAGAGGACAGACAGGGCTTTGGTTTAACATTTCATGCAAAATAAGGCACCTTTGACACTGCAGCTCTCCCTCAGTACTGCACTGGGTGTATCAGTCTGATTATGTGCTTAAGTCTCTGCAGTGGGACTTGAATGCACAACTTTCTGATTCAGAGGTGAGCATGCTACCCAGTGAGGCACAGCTAACAGAGGATGAGCAGGTGGAAGCCATTTTTTAATGCAGCCTAATTTCTTCACTAAAACTTTCAAAATGGAGGAAACAGATCATTTGTTTTCTGACTCCTGGAATGAAAGCATATTTTCTATCCCCATATAATGCTCCTGAAGGGAACATCTGCAAGTGGATATGCAGAGCGGCAAAACTTTTTAAAAAATAGGTTCAATGAATCCACTACCAACATATACACTGAAATTATTCATGGTCTGGTTTATTTACATGAGTTTAATGTAGTTACCTGCCAAAAACTATCAACTGAACTAGAGGCATGTTATTCAGTATGAAATTAATGCATTATGGTTCAAAATACTGAAGGAACATTCTACAAGGAAGCAGTACTTTAATTTGATTTAATACAGACCAATCTTCAATAAAGAATGTTGCTAATGTGCTACTGGAGTGAAATATCTCCGCTGTTTAGCATCATTGAAGTGATTAGTCATTTCTGCTGAAGGAGAATTTAGCCCGGGGATAAAAGGGTTAAATTATGAGGACAGATTGCACAGGCTAGGCTTGTATTCCTCCGAGAAGATTAAGGGGTGATCTAATCAAGGTGTTTAAGATGATTAAAGGAGTTGATATGATGGATAGAATTATTTCCCACGGCGGGGGGAGTTGAGAACAAGGGGGCACTCGCAATGTTGTTATAGTGATCTACCTAAGTGCAGATCCGCTACTCATTTCTTCACACCTGGTGTCTTGTCCTTTCCTCTTCAATTGTTCATAGGAGCCTGTTCTAGCTGTTGACCATTTATCCAGACCATTTCTTTCCCACTATTATTTCTTCCATTCATCATAACATGCAACTTTTTTACATTACTTTTCATTCCATAAGCTTTCATAACTTCATTCATTCTCTCCTTTAGTATCTGTAGATCTTATGCTGTGCTAGCTACTCGGGTCTGGTCATCTGCAAATCTCATTACTTTCACCAGTTGACCTCCTACTTTGATACCTTTCCGTACTTTACCTAGTGCTTCTTTTACCATGGATTTCACATAGATGTTGAACAGCGACGGTGATAGTAGACAGCCTTGTCTCACCCCACGCCTGATTACACCAGGTCCAGTTTCACCAAATACTATCCTGATTGTAACAGTCTGTCCCAGTTACGTGGCTACAATCATTCTTTTATCGTTCCAGTCAACTCTGATCACCTCCAGCACTTCCAACAATTTTGACCAGTTCACCTGGTTGAATGCCTTTTCATAATCCGCAAAGCAGGTGGAAATGTCCTGCTGCTATTCACTGCTTCTTTTGCTTAACGCTGTCATCACTGCTATAGGGTCTCTAGTTCCACAACCCTCCTAAAACTGAATTAATTCCAGCTGATGTAATGATTTGCTTTGGCTCCCAATCTATTTTCTAGGATTTTTAACATTACCTTGGATGCCTGTGTAATTGAAGATACGGTGCAGTGCCCTTCACATTTCGTGGTATTTGCCATCTTCTCCAATGGGAGCATTGTGCTCCGCAAAAGGTCTTCCAGCCTTCTCCCTTAGAGGTTGGATAAACTCGGATTGTTTTCACTGGAACGGTGGAGGTGGAGGTGGAGGGGCGACATGATAGAGGTTTACAAAGTTATCAGCAGCATAGACAGAGTGGATAGTCAGAAGCTTTTTCCCAGGGTGGAAGAGTCAGTTACTAGGGGACATAGGTTTAAGATGAGAGGGGCAAAGTTTAGAGGGATGTGCGAGGCAAGTTCTTTACACAGAGGGTGGTGAGTGCCTGGAACTTGCTGCTGGGGGAGGTGGTGGAAGCAGGTACGATAGCGATGTTTAAGAGGCATCTTGTCAAATACATGAATAGGATGGGAATAGAGGGATACGGTCCCTGGAAGTGCAGAAGATTTTAGTTTAGGCAGGCATCAAGATCGGCGCAGACTTGGAGGGCCGAATGGCTTGTTCCTGTGCTGTACTGTTCTTTGTTCTTTGTTCCTTACACAAATTAATCAGTTCTCTTGTTGCCTTCTCTCCAAGTCCTTCAGTTTTTTTCTAGTTCTAGTTATTTCACACTGCAGAAGATCAGATCCTAAATGATCCTGGAAATTCCTTCTCTGGGTCTAGTTCTCTTAGTTTGCCCTCTTTGTCATACAGGTTTTCGATGTACTCTTTCCATCTACTCTTTACTTCCTCAGGTTTAATAAGCAGTATACCATCTCTACTATCAATTCCTCTTTGAGCTTGCCTCCTTCTCCTTCCTCCAGTCAATTCCTTTATGCTCTCATAAAGAGTGTCCATTCTTCCTTTATTTGTTCTTCCAATTCTCTGCATTGCTCTCTCTCTCATGCCTGGTCAGTCTCTCTTCTTAGCTCATTGTTTACTTTTCTATACATTTATTTACCTTCATTTATGTTTTTGTTCTTCCACTTTCGTCTCTCGTCCATTTTCTTCTGCATTTCTTCTCAGACCCATGGCTTTCTAACTCTTTTCCCTTTAATCATACCAATATTCTCGTTCACACTTTCTGAGATGGTGCTTTTCAATCCAACCCACTGACCTTGTCAATTGCATTCTGAACTGTCGTTAATCTCTAACTTTTTCTCTACTGCTTCACGAAACTTGACCCCCTCAGAGCCCCGCATCTTCCCTCTATCCCACCGAGGTTTTTGATTTCCTTTCTTGATTTTCTTCAGCTGAATTTTTACTTTCAAGGCAACTAGGTTATGATGTGTCCACGTTGGCACTTGGCTAGGCACCTGCATTCTTTATGCTGTTTCAATATCTCTGCTTGACAAGGATGTAGTTAATTTGATGCCTCTTCAGATCCTCAGGTGATTTCCAAGTGCACCATTTCCTCTGATCATGCTTAAACCAGGTGTTGATGATACACAGCTTCTATCTTCTACGGAAATCAACCTGCATCTCTCCTCTATTGTTCTGACACCCAGTCATGGCTTCCAACTTTGTTTCTATCTCTGCCTTAACTGACTACAGCATTCCAGTCTCCCACAATCACCAGAAAGTTGTTTGCTTTTTCCATTAAACAGTCCTTCCAGTTTCTGGTGCTCACTCTCCACTTCTTCATCCAGATGCTTTGGTGCGGGTATGTAAACTGATGTAATAGAGCATCCACTGGATCATCATGCAGCACCACCATCAGCATTCTATCACAGTGTTGATCAATTTTCATCACACTCTTTACCATTTCATTATCTAGCATTATACTGTGATGGAAATCATACCTGCCGAATGGAAACATTAATTTTGTCTTATGGGGGACACTACTTGAACCTTTTTTACTGGACATTGCACATGACTTGTTTAAAAGAAAACAGAGCTGAACAGTTGAAAACATGGTTGCACATTTGCGTTCTGAGAGACAGTTGAATAGAGAGACAATGTGAGTGCTCACTGATTCAATTAACAAGATTGGTCTGGGCAATAATGATAATCAACCTTCTTTGTCTGTGTAAGAGCCAGAACTCCACACCGAGTGTGACCGGAGAACTTTGAAATCAACAACCCTCCCAGAAGCTGCTGTTTCACACAAAGAGATGGTCAGATGACCTACCTGCTGGCCAGACTGGGGACTTTTCGAACTGTGCCACACAGAAAGGAATCAGACTGCTAATGAACTCCAAGAAGAAAGCATCTCTCTCCCTGTCTCTCTCTCCAGCAAAATCCCAAGGAAACGACAGTGTCAGCTTAAGCCTCAAGATTACAGAACTTTACAGGCGATCGCCAAGAAGACAATTGAAACCTCTCTTCGGCCTTCGTACCAGAGAATCAAGCTTAAAATTGTGCACTGGATTCCAGTGAGAACTCCAAGATCTTGGGCTAAATTTTATGCTGCCCCAGTGAGTCGGTTGGTGGTATGGGGGGCGGCATAAAATTGAACGGGAGGCTCCGGGAGACCTACCTGCCCTGCTCCTTCCTCTGGTCAACTTTACAACAGTCAGGCGAGGAAGGAGGTGGTGGTGGGGGAAATGGGCCGCCCACCCAAGGCCCATCAAGGCCCTTAAGTGGCCACTTAACGGCCACTTAAGGGCCCTCGCCCACCTCCATGGGTATTTTACCCATGGCAAGCGGGCGTGCTGGGGATGTGAAAGGCCACCCAGTGATAGCTGCTGGCCTTTCCGCATGCCGGGGGGCGCCCGATTGAAGGCTGCCCCCATCTTCTAACCCACCCCCGGGACCCAAGACTGATCTCCTTGGTGAGGCAAGCCCAACTTACCTCGTCTCCTGGCTCCAGCTGGTCGGCTGGGCTGCAGTCCCAGCAGTGGCCACCACTCCCGGTGGCACTGCTGGGACTAAGAGCTGCCGGCCCGCTGATTGGCCAGCAGCTCACTGAGGCGGGACTTCCTCTCTGACGTGGGTGGAAGTCCTGCCTCGGGACAATTAAAGCACAGGGACCCGTAAAATGCAGGACGGATCCTGGGCTGGGCGGAAGCGGGTTCGCCACCGACTTTTACGCCTATGACAAATTCCAGTCCACCTAAGGTAAAATCCAACCCCTTAACTTCAATCAAGGACATTGCATCAATGACAAAAGACAGTAACTGAATTTCATTTATTGCCAACTCTACTTCAACTCCACCCCTTCCGCCCAATTCTTTCTTTCCCTCTGTATCTATTTGTGTGTGTGTTTCCCTTCTGTGCATGTGAGCGAGGTTGTGTCACGTATTTTCGTAATTTTAACCGGGTTAGAGTGGTGAGGCAAATAAACCTACATCTTTCTTGTTTAAACCTAAGAAAACCTGTCTGATTGGTTCATTTGCAATTACAATTAGGCAGCAGTGAGCAAAGACTCACTGAATTGGTAAGCTAAAAATCGCTGTGTTTTAAAAGATAAACCCTGTTATGGCCAAACCAGGAAAGGGGCAGGAGGGGAGCCTGAGAAGCCCTTCCTCACCTGGTCATAACAATAGTTATATCTCTTTGACTCTGTTCACCACCTACATGAATGACTCTTTTATTGTCACTTTCAAAATCACCGCAATCTTACTTCTGTCAGACAGAGAATGTTCAGGCTGTATCTTCCCATTTCCCTCTTGATATTTTCCAGCTTCTCCTTTCTCATCATTCTCTTCACATTCCTCCTTCCCACTCTCAACAATTTTCCATTCGGATTTTGCATGATGACCTGTGGGGCCTTCCCTCCCCTGCCGGACATGACGCCAAGCATTTTGTTGGGCCCGTTTGCATTGTTAATCTTACACCTTTGAGTTGTGTCAGCCATGAGCAACAAAACCAGGGCAAAGAATATATGAGGTGGTTTCTCATTGCCTTCCTCACATCTGCTTAAAGGAACCACAAGTCCTCTTCCCGAAGGATCCTCTGCCTGTAAGCAGCCATTGTCCCTCGAGGTTCCAGTTCTTCCACCACCACCGAAAGCTCGCTGGTTCCACCGTTGCCCATGGCTCATAACCCTGAGCATGGGACTAGGGCGACTCGCAAAAGGGCAGGGATGACCACCCCTTACAATGTTGCAGCGTGGCAAAAATGAACTGATTTGGAGTTTAGACCATCATCTTTCAAGATGGGCAGGTGCCATATATAAATCAGCGACAGCAAAAGAACAGCAATACATGTCTAAGTCAGGAAGACGTGGGATTTAAGAGGGGAACCATCCGGATCTGCTGCAGGCCCAGCTCCTTCCTCTGGGAGCGCTCTGGCAATCTGGGAAGAGCCTGACGTTATCCCGGGTCAGGATGCAGTACCTCATCTTCCAACGCTGGAGTGCATTATCGCTTCTCTTCTCCAGGACACCCTCTTTGATCACTCAGGTGCCACCTGTGACCTCCTTCATTCTGAGGAACTTCTATTTCCAGTCTTGGTTGTGAAGAGAAAGAGCCAACATGAGGCAGTGACCCAGCTTAACTCTGCTGAAGCTGCTGTTGCTCAGCTGCTGCACTTGCACTGAAAAAGCACTGACTCTGCCCTGTTGTTTGTTTGATAGAGCAATCGCAATAGACTCACTCCTCCACTCTATCCCCATAGCTTTGCAAATTATTTCCACCGCAAGTATTTATCCGATTCCCTTTTGAAAGTTACTATTGAATCTGCTTCCACCGCCCTTTCAGGCAGCGCATTCCAGATCACAACAACTCGCTGCATGAAAAAAATTCTCCTCAGATCCCCTCCGCTTCTTTTGCCAATTACTTGAAATCTGTGTCCCTTGGTTACCATCCCTTTTACTGTAGTTTTCTTTGTAATTTTTGCTCTGCACTCAGGCACTTCTCAATGGGTGATCCGAACATATGGGTAATAATATGCTTTATTAATTGTTTGAGTGACTAGTTTATTACCATAATAATTAGTTGGAAATTCCCCTCCAGTGGAGATTTAAATTACACTGCCCATTCGAAAGGTGTTGTCAATCTGTGTTTCAGCAGTTAAACAGTGGGACAGCCAAATAACAGATGACACACAGCCCGACATAGAAAAGATGAAGTTAATGGGGATTATACAAAACAGGCACACTCCCAGCAGAGGGATATTATTTTAATCCTCTGGCCTCTACACTTTGTGTTTGCTAATTTGTTTTCATTATAATCCTTGCAAGGCTCAAAACAATGAAATGCGATAATCCCTCAATAATGAGATATGATAGCTTGCTACAGTTTATGTTTCAAAATCTTCCAAAGCCACTTGGAAGTTTCCTGAGCCTGTGTAGTGACAGTGAAGTGCATTTTATATAATCACTTTTTTTTTTAAATGGCTGAAGTTGTTCTTTCTTTTACTGGATTGAACCATAAAGATTCAGATAGCTCCATGAGCGGGAATGCAGACTGAGTCTACCAGCTGATGCCAGTTGAGTGTGGGACTGCCAGATTTCTAAGCATAAGGTCAATGGGAATCCTCCTTTATTCATGGGATATGAGCATCACTGGCCAGGCCAACATTTATTGCCCTTCCCTAATTGCCCTTGAGAAGGTGATGGTGAGCTGCCTTCTTGAACCACTGCAATCCTTGGGGTGTAGGTACACCCACAGTGCTGTTTTGAAGGGAGTTCCAGGATTTTGACCCAGCGACAGTGAAGGAACGGCGATTTAGTTCCAAGTCAGGATGGTGTGTGACTTGGAGGGGAACTTGCAGATGGTGGTGTTCCCATGCTGTTATTCTTGTAGGGTTTTTGATACAATTGAATGGCTTGCTAGGCAATTTCAGAGGATAGTTAAGAGTCAACCACATTGCTGTGTGTCTGGAGTCACATATCGGACATTAGTGAACCAGGTGGGTTTTTTACGACAATCCGGTAGGTTCATGGTCAGCCTTACAGAGACTAGCTTTTTATTCCAGACTTATTAATTAACTGAAGCTCAACTATCCAGCTGCTGTGATGGGATTTGAACTCATATTTCCTCATTATTAGTACAGTAACATAACCACAATACTACCATACCCAGTGCCAACCGTGTAGTCAGAGAGCCAGCCCTTCAGTATTCCCTGCTCGCTACTGAATCTGAATTGCAAACGGGCAAGTGGATGTCCAACAACTGCAACAAGAAGCCTTCAGGTGACCTCAACAAGTAATAGTTCTGGCAAATGTAAGTAAGGTTCTGTGCTGCCAGGAAAAGGTAGAGTGGACCCTAAAGGTTATTAAATATGGAAATATTTTAATGGGTTGCATATATTACAGGAATCCATATAAATACTACTCCACTGTCTAAACTCATTTTCTCTACCAGATTGGTTAGCTGAGAACATAAGAACTAGGAGCAGGAATAGGCCATTCAGCCCATCGAGCCTGCTCTGCCATTTGTTAAGTTCATGGCTGATCTGATTGTGACCTTAACTCCACTTTCCTGCCTGCCCCCCCCCCCACCCCCCATAACCCTTGACTCCTTTGTTGATCAAAAATCTGCCTAACTCAACCTTGAATATATTCAATGACCCAGCCTCCACACCTCACTGGGGAAGAGAATTCCAAAGATTAATGACCCTTTGAGGGAAGAAATTCCTCTTCATCTCTGTCTTAAAAAGGAAACAGCCCCCCAGTTCTAGATTCTCCCATTAGGGGATACATCCTCTCAGCATCTACCAGTTAAGCCCCCTCAGAATCTTATATGTTTCAATTATCTTGCCTAATTATTGTACTGCATATTAACCATTCTGAGCCTTTAATTTGCTTTTTAGCTTTCAAAACCACTTATTTTTTAAAACAATACTTGCAGATTTTGTCAAAAGCTTAATTTACTTAGGTTTCACAGACTGGTGCTGAGTGTCAGAGAAATCTTGCAGTTGGTTCTTCCTTTCCATTTTGCTGGATGCCTCTCTTTCATTCAGCTTTCAGTATTTCAGCATTAGTTTACTTTCTTTTGAGACTCACCATCACTCTCACCATCGGAAAGTACCAGTCTTCAATCTGAAATGATCCCAGTATACGAACATGCGAATTAGGAGCAGGAGTAGGCCACTCGGCCCCTCAAGCCTGCTCCACCATTCAATAAGCTCATGGCTAAACTGATTACTCCACAGTTCCACCTACCCCCGATAACCTTCCACGCCCTTGCTTAGCAAGAATCTATCTACCTCTGCCTTAAAAATATTCAAAGACTCTGCTTCCATCGCCTTTTGAGGAAGAGAATTCCAAAGACTCACGACCCTCAGAGAGAAAATATTTCTCTTCATCTCTGTCTTAACTGGGTGACCCCTTATTTTTAAACAGTGACCCCTAGTTCTAGATTCTCCCACAAGAGGAAACATTCTTTCCACATCCACCCTGTCAAGACCATTCAGGACCTTATATGTTTCAATCAAGTCGCCTCTTACTCTTCTAAACTCCAGCGGATACAAGCCTAGCCTGTCCAACCTTTCCTCACAGGACAACCTGCTCATTCCAGGTATTAGTCTAGTAAACCTTCTCTGTACTGCCTCCTCAGCTAATTCAGCCAAGCTACTGACATTATTCTGCCTCTGGTGGATTCAATCCCTGTTTGTTGTAACATTCCCAGCTCTGGGAACAATGATGATATGTCTACATATTATTATTGAGCTAAAAAAAGTCTGTCCTCATGTACTACTCAGAGAGAGCTCTCACTGTGACCATTTGCAAATCAGTCACAAGCAAGAACTTTCCAGGGCAAGTGCAGCTTTCCGAGAAGGTAGTATAGAAAGACCAGCCGCAGTCTATCCCATTTACTCCAAAGATTTCATATAATGGATTGTGAGACATAGAACAAAAGGTGAGATGCCCAAATCCTCCAAAGCTTCCTGATTAGTAGCAAACTTCAAAGTTAGTTGCTAACGTCTCGAGAAAAAATTCTGACAGAGAAAGCAAGAGTGGCCAATTTTGAAAGAGACCATTGGTAATGATGTGATATCAAATCCAGTCACTGGTTACTCTGCAATAAGCTTCAAATCATCTAGCACGTAGAGAAATGTCTGATAAAATATATATGTATATGTATATGAATAAAATAAAAGCAATGAAAATAAATCATATTTTTATATGACAGCAAAACCTGCTAAGAAATAAATAAACAAAAGGACCACATTCTGGGAATGAAACACAACAGGGAACGCTCAGTCTAGGAGAGCAAGTACTGTTCATGATAGTAGCTAATGAATGCTTGAAGGATTTATGTGTTTTTTCTCTGCATGCCATCTTAATGTAGCTGCTAACCTATTTGTTTTAAATGGGTTAACCTGTGTATTAAAATAGCAGAGTGAAGAATTTCGTACAAAGGTTTTAAGCATGGATTCATTGCCACTGACAGCTTTTTGTTTTATGCCCTAATTTCCCAGAAGGTTATTGCGTAAAACATTTATAGATTATATTAAAATACATCGCTTTGTCAGTGTGATAAAGAAATGTGATAGCAAACTTTGCCACTGGCTGAAATACATTTTATTTGGGTAGTTTATAATGAGGAACAAAGAACTGCAAATGCAAATGGTGAGAGATGAGAATTTTCTGTTTTTATTTCATTCAGATAAAATATTTTAGCAATATGTTTTTGAATGTGCTCCTGAAAGGGCGGTGGAAGCAGATTCAATTGTAACTTTCAAAAGGAAATTGGATAAATACCTGAAAAAAGAAAAGATTTGCGGGGCTGTGGGGAAAGAGACGAATGAAACTCTGTCAGAGAGCTGGCACAGGCTCGATGGGTTGAATGGCCTACTTCTGTACAGTATCGTTCTATGAAACCATGTGTTTCAGAATCCAAGAGCTAGATAGGACCATGAAAAGCTCATAATGGATTTGATCCAAGACACCATTTGCAGGACTGAGGATTCATATAAACCCCACAAACTGTTGTGAGATTTCTGTCCTTCAATGCTGAGACTTGACCTGACCACAGGGAGGAATGAGAGAAAGTCTTGGCTTGATGCCAATGCTTCATAGGAACATCGGAAAGGAGGCGGCCATTCAACCCTTTGAGCCTATTCTGCCATTCAGTAAAATCATGGCTGATATGTATCTTAATTTCAACTACCTGTCTTGGTTAAGTATCACTTAATACCCTAGACTAACAAAAATCTATCAAGCTCAGTTTTGAAATTTTCCAATTGATCTCCAACCTCAACAACAACTTAAGGGAGAGAGTTCCAGATTTCCACTAAGTTTTGTGTGAAGAAGTGCTTCCTGACATCATCCCTGAATAGTCCTGGCTCTAGTTTTAAGATTATTCCCCTTGTTCTGGACTTCACTCCAACAGAAGAAATAGTTTCTCTCCACCTCCTTATCAAATCCTTCAATCATCTTAAACTTTTTGAAGTTTAGTCACTGTTGTAATGTAGGAACCACAGCAGCCAATTTGCACACAGCAAGATCCCACAAACAGCAATGTGATAATGACCAGATAATCTGTTTTTGTGATGTTGATTGAGGGATAGACATTGACCAGGACACTGGGAAGAGCTCCCCTGCTCCTCTTCAAAATAGTGCCACGGGATCATTTGCATCCACCTGAGAGGGCAGACATTGCCTCAGTTTAACATCTTTATCCAAAAGACAGCATCTTCGACAGTGCAGCGCTCCGTCCGTACTGCACTGGAGTGTCAGCCTAGATTTGGTGCCTAAGTCTCTGGAGTGGGACTTGAATCTTATCCTTGTGATTCAGAGGTGAGAGTGCTACCCAATGAGTCACAGCCAGCAGTCAGGTACAAAAAAGCAATCAAAAAGACGAATGGACCATTGGCCTTCCTCTTAGGAGGACTGAAGGGCATGAAGTTATGCTTCAATTGTATGGACCCCACAATATGTGTTCAATGCCAGGCACTGCACCACAGGAAGGATGTATTGGCCTTGGAGGATGTGGTATGCAGATTCACCAGGTTTTTATATTATATAGTGTATAGATTTGGCCCAGCTGATTCAGGTGCTGGCGAGTTTTATTAATTACAGTTGTCTTATCCTCCACGCAGCTCCATTTCTCATCCTTTTCATGATGCAGTGGATCTCACTTATACCTAGTTTCAGGGTCTAACATCCTACGGCAGGGAACTGATTAATGCATTTGTATAAATTACTTTGTTTGCTATTTGAACACTATTATTCATTGATCTTCTTGGGAAGTCTGGCTCCATGTTCTGTCTACAGCCACTGTACTTCAGAAATCATTCACTGAGTGAAGCCACACGCAAATGTTTTGATGATGTAACCAGGGACTGTATAAATGCAAATATTATTTTTTCCTTTTGCATTAACTGGCATAGTAAGATTGAATAAAATTGTAGAGTGATACAGCATGAAAGGACTGTCTATATTGAATAAAACTGTAGAGTGATACAGCATGGAAGGACTGTCTATATTGAATAAAACTGTAGAGTGATACAGCATGAAAGGACTGTCTATATTGAATAATATTGTAGAGTGATACAGCATGAAAGGACTGTCTATATTGAATAAAATTGTAGAGTGATACAGCATGAAAGGACTGTCTATATTGAATAAAATTGTAGAGTGATACAGCATGGAAGGACTGTCGATATAGAATAAAATTGTAGAGTGATACAGCATGAAAGGACTGTCTATATTGAATAAAATTGTAGAGTGATACAGCATGAAAGGACTGTCTATATTGAATAAAACTGTAGAGCGATACAGCATGAAAGGACTGTCTATATTGAATAAAATTGTAGAGTGATACAGCATGGAAGGACTGTCTATATTGAATAAAACTGTAGAGTGATACAGCATGAAAGGACTGTCTATAATGAATAAAATTGTAGCGTGATACAGCATGGAAGGACTGTCTATATTGAATAAAACTGTAGAGTGATACAGCATGAAAGGACTATCTATAATGAATAAAATTGTAGAGTGATACAGCATGAAAGGATGGTCTATAATGAATAAAATTGTAGAGTGATACAGCATGAAAAACCTGCCGATATTGAATAAAATTGTAGAGTGATACAGCATGGAAGGACTGTCGATATTGAATAAAACTGTAGAGTGATACAGCATGGTAGGACTATCTATAATGAATAAAATTGTAACGTGATACAGCATGAAAGGACTGTCGATATTGAATAAAACTGTAGAGTGATACAGCATGAAAAGACTGTCGATATTGAATAAAACTGTAGAGTGATACAGCATGAAAGGACTGTCTATAATGAATAAAATTGTAGAGTGATACAGCATGAAAGGACTGTCTATATTGAATAAAACTGTAGAGTGATACAGCATGGAAGGAATGCCGATATTGAATAAAACTGTAGAGTGATACAGCATGAAAGGACTGTCTATAATGAATAAAATTGTAGAGTGATACAGCATGAAAGGACTGTCTATATTGAATAAAACTGTAGAGTGATACAGCATGGAAGGACTGCCGATATTGAATAAAACTGTAGAGTGATACAGCATGAAAGGACTGTCTATATTGAATAAAACTGTAGAGCGATACAGCATGAAAGGACTGTCTATATTGAATAAAATTGTAGAGTGATACAGCATGGAAGGACTGTCTATATTGAATAAAACTGTAGAGTGATACAGCATGAAAGGACTATCTATAATGAATAAAATTGTAGCGTGATACAGCATGGAAGGACTGTCTATATTGAATAAAACTGTAGAGTGATACAGCATGAAAGGACTATCTATAATGAATAAAATTGTAGAGTGATACAGCATGAAAGGATGGTCTATAATGAATAAAATTGTAGAGTGATACAGCGTGAAAAACCTGCCGATATTGAATAAAATTGTAGAGTGATACAGCATGGAAGGACTGTCGATATTGAATAAAACTGTAGAGTGATACAGCATGGTAGGACTATCTATAATGAATAAAATTGTAGCGTGATACAGCATGAAAGGACTGTCGATATTGAATAAAACTGTAGAGTGATACAGCATGAAAAGACTGTCGATATTGAATAAAACTGTAGAGTGATACAGCATGAAAGGACTGTCTATAATGAATAAAATTGTAGAGTGATACAGCATGAAAGGACTGTCTATATTGAATAAAACTGTAGAGTGATACAGCATGGAAGGAATGCCGATATTGAATAAAACTGTAGAGTGATACAGCATGAAAGGACTGTCTATAATGAATAAAATTGTAGAGTGATACAGCATGAAAGGACTGTCTATATTGAATAAAACTGTAGAGTGATACAGCATGGAAGGACTGCCGATATTGAATAAAACTGTAGAGTGATACAGCATGAAAGGACTGTCTATATTGAATAAAACTGTAGAGTGATACAGCATGAAAGGACTGTCTATAATGAATAAAATTGTAGAGTGATACAGCATGAAAGGACTGTCTATATTGAATAAAACTGTAGAGTGATACAGCATGGATGGACTGCCGATATTGAATAAAACTGTAGAGTGATACAGCATGAAAGGACTGTCTATAATGAATAAAATTGTAGCGTGATACAGCATGAAAGGACTGTCTATATTGAATAAAATTGTAGAGTGATACAGCATGGAAGGACTGTCTATATTGAATAAAATTGTAGAGTGATACAGCATGAAAGGACTGTCTATATTGAATAAAATTGTAGAGTGATACAGCATGAAAGGACTGTCTATATTGAATAAAATTGTAGAGTGATACAGCATGAAAGGACTGTCTATATTGAATAAAATTGTAGAGTGATACAGCATGAAAGGACTGTCTATATTGAATAAAATTGTAGAGTGATACAGCATGAAAGGACTGTCTATATTGAATAAAATTGTAGAGTGATACAGCATGGAAGGACTGTCTATATTGAATAAAATTGTAGAGTGATACAGCCTGAAAGGACTGTCTATATTGAATAAAATTGTCGAGTGATACAGCATGAAAGGACTGTCTATATTGAATAAAATTGTCGAGTGATACAGCATGGAAGGACTGTCGATATAGAATAAAATTGTAGAGTGATACAGCATGAAAGGACTGTCTATATTGAATAAAATTGTAGAGTGATACAGCATGAAAGGACTGTCTATATTGAATAAAACTGTAGAGTGATACAGCATGAAAGGACTGTCTATATTGAATAAAATTGTAGAGTGATACAGCATGAAAGGACTGCCGATATTGAATAAAACTGTAGAGTGATACAGCATGAAAGGACTGTCTATATTGAATAAAATTGTAGAGTGATACAGCATGAAAGGACTGTCTATATTGAATAAAATTGTAGAGTGATACAGCATGGAAGGATGGTCTATAATGAATAAAATTGTAGAGTGATACAGCATGGAAGGACTGTCTGTATTGAATAAAATTGTAGAGTGATACAGCATGAAAGGATGGTCTATAATGAATAAAATTGTAGAGTGATACAGCATGGAAGGACTGTCTATATTGAATAAAACTGTAGTGATACAGCATGAAAGGACTGTCTATATTGAATAAAACTGTAGTGATACAGCATGACAGGACTGTCTATATTGAATAAAATTGTAGAGTGATACAGCATGAAAGGACTGTCTATATTGAATAAAATTGTAGAGTGATACAGCATGAAAGGACTGTCTATATTGAATAAAACTGTAGTGATACAGCATGAAAGGACTGTCTATATTGAATAAAACTGTAGTGATACAGCATGAAAGGACTGTCTATATTGAATAAAATTGTAGAGTGATACAGCATGAAAGGACTGTCTATAATGAATAAAATTGTAGAGTGATACAGCATGAAAGGACTGTCTATATTGAATAAAACTGTAGTGATACAGCATGAAAGGACTGTCTATATTGAATAAAATTGTAGAGTGATACAGCATGAAAGGACTGTCTATATTGAATAAAATTGTAGAGTGATACAGCATGAAAGGACTGTCTATATTGAATAAAACTGTAGTGATACAGCATGAAAGGACTGTCTATATTGAATAAAATTGTAGAGTGATACAGCATGAAAGGACTGTCTATATTGAATAAAACTGTAGTGATACAGCATGAAAGGACTGTCTATATTGAATAAAATTGTAGAGTGATACAGCATGAAAGGACTGTCTATATTGAATAAAATTGTAGAGTGATACAGCATGGTAGGATGGTCTATAATGAATAAAACTGTAGAGTGATACAGCATGAAAGGATGGTCTATAATGAATAAAATTGTAGAGTGATACAGCATGAAAGGACTGTCTATACTGAATAAAATTGTAGAGTGATACAGCATGAAAGCACTGTCTATATTGAATAAAATTGTAGAGTGATACAGCATGAAAGGACTGTCTATATTGAATAAAACTGTAGAGTGATACAGCATGGAAGGACTGTCTATATTGAATAAAATTGCAGAGTGATACAGCATGAAAGGACTGTCTATATTGAATAAAACTGTAGAGTGATACAGCATGGAAGGACTGTCTATATTGAATAAAATTGCAGAGTGATACAGCATGAAAGGACTGTCTATATTGAATAAAATTGTAGAGTGATACAGCATGAAAGGACTGTCTATATTGAATAAAATTGTAGAGTGATACAGCATGAAAGGACTGTCTATATTGAATAAAACTGTAGAGTGATACAGCATGGAAGGACTGCCGATATTGAATAAAATTGTAGAGTGATACAGCATGAAAGGACTGTCTATATTGAATAAAATTGTAGAGTGATACAGCATGAAAGGACAGTCTATATTGAATAAAATTGTAGAGTGATACAGCATGAAAGGACTGTCTATATTGAATAAAATTGTAGAGTGATACAGCATGGAAGGACTGTCTATAATGAATAAAATTGTAGAGTGATACAGCATGAAAGGACTGTCTATAATGAATAAAATTGTAGAGTGATACAGCATGAAAGGACTGTCTATAATGAATAAAATTGTAGAGTGATACAGCATGGAAGGACTGTCTATAATGAATAAAATTGTAGAGTGATACAGCATGAAAGGACTGTCTATATTGAATAAAATTGTAGAGTGGTACAGCATGAAAGGACAGTCTATATTGAATAAAATTGTCGAGTGATACAGCATGAAAGGACAGTCTATATTGAATAAAATTGTAGAGTGATACAGCATGGAAGGACTGTCTATATTGAATAAAATTGTCGAGTGATACAGCATGAAAGGATGGTCTATATTGAATAAAATTGTCGAGTGATACAGCATGAAAGGACTGTCTATATTGAATAAAATTGTCGAGTGATACAGCATGAAAGGACTGTCTATATTGAATAAAACTGTAGAGTGATACAGCATGAAAGGACTGTCTATATTGAATAAAATTGTAGAGTGATACAGCATGAAAGGACAGTCTATATTGAATAAAATTGTAGAGTGATACAGCATGAAAGGACTGTCTATATTGAATAAAATTGTAGAGTGATACAGCATGGAAGGACTGTCTATAATGAATAAAATTGTAGAGTGATACAGCATGAAAGGACTGTCTATAATGAATAAAATTGTAGAGTGATACAGCATGAAAGGACTGTCTATAATGAATAAAATTGTAGAGTGATACAGCATGGAAGGACTGTCTATAATGAATAAAATTGTAGAGTGATACAGCATGAAAGGACTGTCTATATTGAATAAAATTGTAGAGTGGTACAGCATGAAAGGACAGTCTATATTGAATAAAATTGTCGAGTGATACAGCATGAAAGGACAGTCTATATTGAATAAAATTGTAGAGTGATACAGCATGGAAGGACTGTCTATATTGAATAAAATTGTCGAGTGATACAGCATGAAAGGATGGTCTATATTGAATAAAATTGTCGAGTGATACAGCATGAAAGGACTGTCTATATTGAATAAAATTGTCGAGTGATACAGCATGAAAGGACTGTCTGTATTGAATAAAACTGTAGAGTGATACAGCATGAAAGGACTGTCTATATTGAATAAAATTGTAGAGTGGTACAGCATGAAAGGACTGTCTATATTGAATAAAACTGTAGAGTGATACAGCATGGAAGGACTGTCTATATTGAATAAAATTGTCGAGTGATACAGCATGAAAGGATGGTCTATATTGAATAAAATTGTCGAGTGATACAGCATGAAAGGACTGTCTATATTGAATAAAATTGTCGAGTGATACAGCATGAAAGGACTGTCTATATTGAATAAAACTGTAGAGTGATACAGCATGAAAGGACTGTCTATATTGAATAAAATTGTAGAGTGGTACAGCATGAAAGGACTGTCTATATTGAATAAAACTGTAGAGTGATACAGCATGGAAGGACTGTCTATATTGAATAAAATTGTAGAGTGATACAGCATGAAAGGATGGTCTACATTGAATAAAATTGTAGAGTGATACAGCATGAAAGGACTGTCTATATTGAATAAAACTGTAGAGTGATACAGCATGAAAGGATGGTCTACATTGAATAAAATTGTAGAGTGATACAGCATGGAAGGACTGTCTATAATGAATACAATTGTAGGGTGATACAACATAAAAGGATGGTCTATATTGAATAAAATTGTCGAGTGACACAGCAAGGAAAGACTCTCTATATTGAATAAAATTGTAGAGTGATACAGCATGGACGGACGGTCTATATTGTATAGAATTGTAGAGTGATACAGCATGAAAGGACTGTCTATATTGATTAGAATTGTAGAGTGGTGCAGCATGGAAGGATGGTCTATATTTAATTGAATTGTAGAGTGATACTGCATGAAAGGACTGTCTATATTGATTAGAATGGTAGAGTGATGCAGCATGGAAGGATGGTCTATATTTAATTGAATTGTAGAGTGATACTGCATGGAAGGACTGTCTATATTGTATTTCAATAATTGAATTTGGCAACTCCTACAGATAAACGCACTTACATACAAACATACGAATTAGGAACAGGATTCGGCCACTTGGTCCTTCGAGCCTGCTTCGCCATTCAATAGGTTCATGGATGAACTGATTACTCCACATTTCCACCTAAGCCTGAAAACCTTCCATCCCCTTGCTTATCAAGAATCTATCTAACATTGCTTTAAAAATATTCAAAGACTCTGCTTCCACTGCCTTTTGAGGAAGAGAATTGCAAACACTCGGTAATTGCTGACCACATATTCATTCTTTTTTCCCAACATACTATTGTTGCCTGGGCCCTGAGCACTGGAATTCCATCCCTAAATCTCTCTGCCTCTCTTTTCTCTTTGAAACTTTTGACCAAGCTTTGGGCCACTTGTCCTGATACCTCCTGTGGCTCAGATTTTGTCAGATAACAATCCTATGAAGCACTTTGGGATGTTTTATTACATTAAAGGTGCTATGTAAATGCAAGTAATTGTTGTCTATCTGTGGTTGTTACATTTCCCAGCTGATTGCTGGGATCCACAGAGCTCAGTAATGGTTCTGACAGCTACATTATTTTTTTCTTTCATGGAATATGGGCATCACTGGCAGGTCAGCACGTGTTGCCCATCCCTAATTGCCCTTGAAGTGACTGGCCATTGCACAGCCAACCACATTGCTGTGTGTCTGGAGTCACTTGTAGGATGGGCAGATTTCCTCCCGTGAAGGGCATTGGTGAACAGACGGGTTTTTAACAACGATTAATGATTGTTTCATGGCAACATTACAGGGACTTGCTTTCAATTCCAGGTTTTTATTAATTAATTGAATTTAAATTCCACCAGCAGCCGTGGTGGGATGTGAACCCATGTCCCCGGGGTTTTAATAAAAGCAAAATACAGCAGATGCTGGATCTCTGAAATAAAAACAGAAAGTGCTGGAAGTACTCAGCAGGTCAGTCAGCATCTGTGGAGAGAGAAGCAGAGTTAACGTTTCAGGTCAGTGACCTTTCATCAGAACTGGCAAAGGTAAGAAAAGAATTAGGTTTTAAGCAAGTTGGGGGTGGGGGGGGGAACGTGTTGTTGGTGGTGGGGCAGAGAACAAAAGGGAAGGTGTGTGATAGGGCAGAGGGCAGGAGAGATTAAATAACAAAATATGTCATGGGACAAAGGCGTGGGTTAATGCTTGTGGTGAAAGACAAAACATTAGTCCAGAGAGAGTGTTAACGGCAGAATAATGAGCAGCTCTGTCCAAACGCATACCATGAAAAACAGGCACATGGTTAAAAAATTTAAATTAAATAAAATAATTAAAAAAGAAATTTAAAAAAAGATAAAAGGCCAATCATGCTCTGAAATTGTTGAACTCAATGTTGAGTCCGCAAAGCTGTAGAGTGCCTAATTGAAAGATTAGACATCAATGCAAGCTTGAGGAGCAGCACCACATCTTTTGATTCAACCCATCGTGCCTATGCTGCCCCTTTGAAAGAGCTATCCAATTAGCACCACTCTGCTTGCTCTGTCCCCATAGCCCTGCAAATTTTCCCCTTCAAGTACTTCTCCAATTCCCCTTTGAAAGTTATTATTGAAGCTGTTTTCACCGTCCTTTCAGACAGTGCATTCCACATCGCAACAACTCACCATGTAAAGAAATTCCACTCACCTCCTCGCTCTGGTCTTCTGGCAATTACCTTCTTACATAATGCTGAGTTTACCCCTGAGCAGGTGATGTAAGGGGTTTGCTGTGCGCAAATTGGCTGCCCTGTTTCTGCATTACAACAGTGACTACACTTCAAAAGTACTTCATTGGCTGCAAAGTGCTTTGGGATGTCCAGAGGTTGTGAAAGGCGCTATATAAATGCAATTTCTTTCTTTCACGTAGGGAGCAGCTGGTTAACAATCAGGAGAGGGAATGCTGTCCTATTTTGCCTTTCCTAACACAGCGACTCTGAAGCCAATTGTGCTGCTTCTGGCTGGGATTAACTAACTCAACTCCAATTGGAAATAAGGGACATTATATGATTTAAATCCGCACCAAGTGGTGAATTACTAAATAAGCCATCGAGGGAGCTGTTATTTTAATGTCTTATTTTTCTGATTGTTTCTAGTTACGAGGGATCATTCATTAAATTGTGCTTTTACCTTTGTTAAAAACAGATGCTGGTGAAAATATGCTTTTAAACAAAATAATGCATGAAAATATTGCCACTTGAGATTATAACTTTATGCCCTATATAGAATAAGAAACATTAAGTAGGTAGTAAAATGGTTTCTATACCATCAGGTAGTACAGTGATTTACAAGGTACAGATGTAAATGGTTTCCATAATGGTCTCTAAGTGCATGGATCTTTTTGACATCCTTTATTTTTGTGGAGGTCTATTATGTTGAGTGTATAATAATGTGGAGCAGTCACTATTGTAAGTGTTTTTCTCAGTTTTGCGATTCATAAATATGGTTTGCAGTTCATCAGCAGATCAATGGTCCATTTCTTACCTTTTGAAATCCAATTTTTTTTTGGAAATCTAGATGGACTAATCCAACACTTTAGCAAAAGCCCAACTGCACAGGACCTAATTACCTCTTTCTCAGTACAAAAATATAAACAAAGTTGCAGTACTGAGAGAGTGCTGCACTGTTGGAGATGCCATTTTACAGATGAGACGTTAAAGCAAGGTCCCCTCTTCCCTCTCAGGTGGATGTAAAAGATCCCATGGATCTATTTTGAAGAAGAGCAGGGGAGCTCTACCTTGCCAATATTTTTCTCTCAACCACCATCAATGAAAACAGATTATCTGGTCAGTATCTCATTGCTGTTTGCAGGATCTTGCTGTGCACTAATTGGCAGCCATATTTCCTACACTACAGCAGTCACCACACTTCAAAAGTACGCACTTTGGGACGTCCTGTGGTCGTGAAAGGTGCTATATAAATGCAAGTCTTTCAACACTTTCTTTAAAGGCCATCAACTTGAAATCTCAATGGCGATCGGGCAGGAATGGTGAATTGATGTAGAAGTTCGGCCATTACCTTATTGAATGGCGGAGCAGACTCAAGGGACTGCATGACCTATTCCAGCTTCTATTTATTATATTCTTATGTTAACTCTGTTTTTCCCTCTAGAGATGCTGCCTGACCTGCTTAGTGCTTTCCAGCGCTTCCTGTTCTTAATCCAGATTTCCAGCATCTGCAGTATTTTGCTTGTACTTTTAAAATAAAATCTGAAAATTAAAAACTGGTATGAGTAAAAAAAAAAGTGACCATGAATTGGATTTACATAACAACCCAACTGGTTCATTCATGTCCTTTAGTGAAGGAAATGTACCGTCATTGCCGAGGTCTACAGGTGAATTCAGTCCCAAACAATGTGGTTGACTCTTAACTGCCCAGCAAGCCACTCAGTTCTATCAAACCGCAACAAAGAACAAGATTTGCTGACAGCACTGTGGGATTACACTCCACACAGCAGTCCAAGAAGAAGGCTCACCATCACCTTCTCAAGGGCAGCTAGGGTGGGAAATAAATGTCAGCCTTGTCAGTGACACTCATATCCGCAGAATGAATAAGAGAGGGAGCCACCTATCTGCTTTTACGCTAAACTGTACTGTCCTAAGCTGTGCTAAGGTGGCACGTTTGTTGTCTGGCCTATACTGAGCTAGTTGACCTCAGTTAGAGGATTAGTTTAAGGGCACCCCTATTGGCATTCAGATGAGCAAAGCCAGGTTTCTTGATTCAACTTGCTACCTAGTATCTCCTACCTAAAATAGTAGGCTGGATTTTAAGTGCCCGCCTCTGGAAGCGGTGGTGGGAGAAAAAAATCGTCGCAGATCCACAAACGATCTACCCACACGGCAGCTCATTTAAATACCTAGGTCAGCCCGACCCGCCCAATTATGTGAAGGGTGCAGGCTGTCCGATGCCAACTGGCATCAGCTGTCTGCGCGCAAGCGTTGGCACATTTTTAAAGGGCAGCCTGCCCTGTCAGTAAATTTACATTTTTAAAGAAATACCCCACCAAAATGTATGGAATAAAGTTCTAACGCCCCTTTCCCACTCCCCAATAACAAGTAAAGTAAGTATCTGCCCTTTCCACCCCTCAAAGCACTTACCTTGCAATATGACCTTCCCCCTGTCAAACTGTACAAAGTTGGCAGTTCACCCCTTCCCACCATCTCTACACTGATGATGATTATTTGATCTGTCCCACAACACCTCCGCACTAAAAACCATAACATCCCACCCCCCCACCACCAGTGTCACGCCTGCTTTTCCCTGATGGGGAATTGAAGGTGCGGGAGTGCCAGCAGCTGCACTGAAGATTGTGGCAGGCCTGTAAGATCCCAGGTAAGTGCATGTTAATTTATTGATTTTATTAATTTGCATATGGTAACGAGGGTCCTGTCGCCCAGCGACGGGGGCAGTGGGGGGCGGGGGGGGCTGCCACGGAGCCTTGCTGCCACCGGGAAGATCAGACCCCACCCTCCTGGCATTGGACACCGTGGTGGGCCTCTGCTGGAACGATCCTCTGCCACCACCCCCCCCCCCCCCCCGCACTCCGCCATTGTGCCCGGTGTCAGGGGCTCAGTGTCAGGGGCTCGGTAAAATCCAGCCCAGTGTGTGTGGGTCCTGGTTGAGGACATGATGAGGCTTAGCTGTGATATCCGGCATGGACCATCCACCACCTTCCTCACTGGCAGCACTGTGGGTGTACCTTCACCACACAGACTGCAGTGGTTCAAGAAGGCGGCTCACCACCACCTTCTCAAAGGCAATTAGTGACGGGCAGCAAATGTTGCCCTTGCCAGCGACGCTCACATCTCACAAATGCATAAAAAAATCATTCAAAAAAAACAAAATGAGGGTTTCATGAGGGGAGAAACTTGACAAAAAATAGTTGCATAGTATTTGCTGCACAGAAACAAGCCATTCTGCACCACTGTGTAGCACACACGGAGTGCTCTGCGCAGTACCGGTCTCAATGCAACAAGACTGTTGAGGAACTGGAAAAAATGCAGAAGAAGTTTGCAAGTATAATGCCAGAACTGAGGGGATGCAACTTATTAGGAAGGATTGAGCAGGCTGGGGTTAATTTCACTGGAAAAGTACAGACCTTTTGAGGTCTGGAGACCAGAACTGCGCAGAATACTCCAACTGTGGTCTAACCAAGGTTCCATATATGTTCAACATTACCTCCCTTTTATATAAAAGCAAACACTTTATTTCAGTTGGTTTATTTACTGTTAGCAGAGTTTCAAGTTTCTTGGAGCAGGAATTAATCTTCTTTACTCTGCTGGTCTCCTATCAACTCCCATTTGTGTTGCTGCCTACATTGTTTTTGCTTGTCACAAGAAGGGTGAAGTGAAGCAAAGATTGCATTATGTCCAAATGGACCCTTACAACTGCTGGACAGTGAATTAGTCACTCAATTTCACCATATAAAAAGCATTCATTTCGACAATCATGTGATTTTGACCAGCGGTTTTAGGTATATTCTCTGTGCCCTTTTTCCAGTACAAACATACAAACAATGATGGATACTAAAAGGCCATCTTGTCCATTCAGGCGGTCAACACAATTCATAGAATCAGAGAATTATTGAATTATACAGCACAGGAGGCAGCCACTTCATCCATTGTGTATACATCGGTACTTTGGTAGAGCTACCCAATTAATCCCACTCCTCTGCTCTTTCCCCATAGACCTGTAATTTTTTTTTCCCTTCAAGTATTTATCCAATTCCCTTTTGAAAGTTATTATTGAATCTGCTTCCATTGCTCTTTCAGGCAGTGCACTCCAGATCTCAACAACTCGCTGTGTAAAAAAAAAGTTTCCTCATGTCACCTCTGGTTCCTTTGCCAGTCACCTTAAATCGGTGTCCCCTGGTTACTGAGCCTTCTGCCACTGGAGACAATTTCTCCTTATTGACTCTACAAAAACCATTCATGCTTTTGAACACGTCTATCAAATCTAAAAGCTGTTGAGAAAGCTGGCAATGTGACACCATGTGCTTCATGATGAATACACCCATCACGCCACCATAAAACCATGTGATCTTCTGGACAGGCGAGAAAAAAATACCAAAATAGGCCAATTTGGGTAAAACATCTTGAAAACTCCTATTTGACCCATCTAGGTGATTGAAACTAGTCCTAGCTCAGGGGATCACTCTGGCTCTGAGTTCCGTGCAGTACCAAATTTTTTTAATTCATTCACAGGATGTGGACATTGCTGACCATTTAGGCCCCATCCCTAATTATCAATGAGAAGAATTATTACAACACAGAAGGAGGCCATTCGGCTCGTCATGTTCGTGCTGGCTCTCTGAAGGAGAAATTTATCTAGTGCCACTCCCCTGCCTTCTCCCCATAGCTCTTCACATTCTTCGATTTCAGATAACAATCCAATTCCCTCTTGAATGCTTCGATTGAACCTCCCTCCACCACACTCTCAGGCAGTGCATTTCACATCCTAACCACTCACTACGTGAGAAAGTTTTTCTTCATGCCACCATTGCTTCTTTTGCCAATTACCTTAAATCTGTGCCCTCTTGTTCTCAATTTCTGCACCAACGGGAAGAGTTTTTCCCTATCTACTCTGTCCAAACCCTCATGGTTTTGAATACCTCTATCAAATCTCCTCTCAAGCTTTGCTTCTCCAAGGAAAACAGTCCCTACTTCTCCAAACTATCTTCATAACTGAAGTTTCTCATTCCTGAACTGTTCTTGTGAATCCTTTTCTGCATTGTCTCCAATGCCTTCACATCTTTCCTAAAGTGTGGCACCCAGAACTGGACACAATACTCCAGTTGAGGCTGAACCAGTGTTACAGAATCCTATACAAGTCTAATATAACTTCCTTGCTTTTGGACTCTATGCCTCTATTAATGTAGCCTAGGATGCTGTATGCCTTATTAACCACTGTCTCAACCTGTCCCATCACCGTCAATGATTTCTGCACAGATACACCCATGTCCCTCTGCTCCTGCACCACCTTTAGAATTGTACTCTTTATTTCATATTGTTTGTCCACATTCTTCCTACCAAAATGAATCATTTCACACTTCTCTGTATTAAATTTTATCTGCCACTTGTCTGCCCATTCCACCAGCCTATCTATGTCCTTTTGAAGTTTTACACTATCCTCCTCAGTTCGCGATGCTTCCAAGTTTCGCATCATCCACAAATTTTGAAATTGTGCCCTGTACACCAAGGTTTAGGTCACTAAAGTGTATCAGGAAAAAACAAGGGTCCTAACACTGTGGAACTCTGCTACAAACCTTCCTCCAGTCCGAAAAACATCCATTAACCTCTACTCTCTGTTACTCAGCCAATTTCGTATCCATGTTGCTACTGTCCCATTTATTCCATGAGCAATAACTTTGCTCACAAGTCTGTTGTGTTGCACTTTATCAAATGCTTTTTGGAAGCCCATGTAAATCACATCAACAACATTGCCCTCATCAGCCCTCTCTGTTACATAGAGAGATATAGCACTGAAACAGGCCCTTCAGCCCACCGTGCTGACCAACAACCACCCATTTATACCAATCTTACATTGAATCCCATATTCCCTACCACATCCCCACCTTCCCTCAATTCTCCTACCACCTACCTACACTAGGGACAATTTACAATGGCCAATTTACCTATCAACCTGCAAGTCTTTGGCTGTGGGAGGGAACCAGAGCATCTGGCAGAAACCCACACGGTTACAGAGAGAACTTGCAAACTCCGTACAGGCAGTATCTGGAACTGAAGCTGGGTCGCTGGAGCTGTGAGGCTGCGGTGCTAACCGCTGCACCACTGTGCCGCCCCTTACATCTTCAAAAAACTTTAGCAAGTTAGTTAATCACAATTTGCCCTTAACAAATCAATGCCAGCTTTCTTTAATTAACCCGTATTCACCCAGGTGACTATGAATTTTGACCTGAATTATCATTTCTAGAAACTTCCCCACCACTGAGATTAAAGATGGTGGTGAACATCTGCCTTCTTCAATACGACTGAACGGTTTGCGAGGCCATTTCAGAGGGGAGTTAAGCTTCAACCTTCAAAAGAACCCAAAGAGTGGTGAGAATGTGGAACTTGCTACCAAAGGGAGTGGTCGAAGGGAATAGTATAGATGTATTTAAGGGGAAGCTGGACAAGCTAGAGGGAGAAGGGAATAGAGGATTATGATGATAGAATTAGATGAAGAAAGGTCGGAGGAGGTTTGTGTGGAGCCTAAATGCCAGCATGGACTGGTTGGGCTGAATGGTCTGTTTCAGTGCCGTATATCCGATGAAATCAGCCACATTGCTATGGAGTCACATATAGACCAGAACAGTTAGGGGGCAGATTTCATTCCCTAAAGGACATGAGTAAACCAGATGAGCTTGTCACAACAATCTGGCAGTTTTCATCATTACAGACACTAGTCTTTTAATTCTGGATTTAGTGATTAAACTTAATTTCCACAGCTAACATGGTAGGATTTAAACTCATGTCTCTGGATTATTAGTCTAGACCTCTGGAATACTAGTTCAGTAACACAACTGTTATACCACAGCATTCCCTAAGAATAGTCGAGACCTACTTTCCTGTAAACTCGGATTTAAGGAAGCCCTAGCAGCAGTTAAATTGGGCAACCCACCCTCCAAGCAATGACAACCCCATCCCCACAATATCACAAGGTCATTTATTGCTGGCTAAAATTTAAGCTTTCTGTCTGGAAATGTATTGTGATGATTGGATTTATCCAGGTTAATGAGCTAGAATGACAGATGTGACCCATATAAGATACCATGCCATGGCAATCACAGTGAAACACCATTGCAGTTGAATCAAAGCCATCTCTCATTGAGGCAGAAAAAATGGCCAGCTTTTTTTATTAACATTCTTTGATATAGTAACTTTGCCAAAGAAATGGAAAAGGGGAATTAGGAACACATGGAAATGAATGCTAATTGGTAACTGACTAAATGGACTGATGCCAGAGAACTACAGGGATGCAAGGCAGTCACATACAGGGCCCGCCGGAATAAAATAAGAAAAAGCAACGTTGAACAGCTGGGGAGCAATATTAAACAATGGAACTGAGGAATACTAGACTGTCAGATAATAAAACAGTTCCTTAAAACAAGAGGAAGTCGAGTTCGATCACAAGTGAGAAAATGGGCTGGCTGTAAGGAAGTTAAGCTAACAATATTCAAGCCATCGAGGATGCAAAGAGTGAAAGAACTTGCATTTATATAGCGCCTTTCATGACCTCAGGGCATGCCAAAACACTTCACAGCCAAAGAGGTACCTTTTGAAGTGTAGTCACTGCTGTAATACAAGAAACACAGCAGCCAATTTGCGTACAGCAAGATCCCACAAACAGTAATGTGATAATGACCAGATAATCCAGGCTTGTTTGGTGATGTTTGTCAAGGACTAAATATTGAGCCAGCACACATCCCCTACTCTTTTTCATAATGTAGAGGGAAACTGTTAATATATGTGTAATTTAGGGAATGATTAGTACAATCTGTGATGCAGGAGGATGTTGGCAAAATCATCCCTGGAATTAGCAAGTTAAAAAGTAGTCTGTTTCAAGAACCGTCCAAAATCGACAATAATTTAGGAGAACCAGTAACTCTCAGAAAAACCACAGAGTGTGAGGTCTCAGAGGATGATTGCTCAGCTTTTTCTCCTGCCAGTGGCTGAACATCCTGAACTGCTCGATCATCCTGCAGAGATCTAAAGAATGGATTGTGAGTTTTGAGCCCTCCACCACTGAAGGCTGTGGCCAAGAACAATTTGCCAGTTTCCTCTATTGTGAAAGGTTTCCCGACCTCTGTGTCTCAAATAATCCAACAAGGTGTTGTAATCTGCCAGGCCCCCTGAAAGAAGCTGGTAATGGTCCATCCCATGAAGAGAAGGGCCTGCTGGTGAGGGAACTTACAGTCACTCAGTCATGTTGATGATACCTGACACTCTATGACTTTTGTAAGGACGTACCTTTAAGATAAATTATTGAGTAGAAGGATCTGGCACTGCCCCTCTGTATCTCTCTAATGTCCTCTAGCCCAACAACCACCGGAGGTCTCTGTGCTCCTCCAACTTTGTCCCCTTGCGCATTCCCGATTTTCATCGCTCCACCACTGGTGGCTGTGCCTTTAGCTGCCGAGGCCCTAAGCTCTGGAATTCCATCCCTAAACCTTTCTGCCTCACCACCTCTCTCTCCTCCTTGAAGTCATTCTTTAAAACCTACCTCTTAGATCAAGCTTTTGTTCACTTGTCCTAATATCTCCTTGTGTAGCTCGTTGTCAAATTTTGTTTGATAACTTTCCTGTGAAGCACCTTGGGACACCTTACTACATTAAAGGTGGTATAAAAATGCAAGTTGTTATTGTTGTAAAGTGTAGGCTGGTTACTTTTGCCGATTAGATTTGAGAGTAAAGACTGTAGATGAGGGAACCGTACTCTTGACATCGTATGACAATTCGTCGGACAGCTTACCCATTATAATTGGATGGCAATTGGCAGATCTCTCTTCTGACCTCTGTGTTTCTCTCCTCCTCTCTCTCCAGTTAGTTGTAGGGTCTGGTAATATTTCTGCTGTAATCATTTACACTTCTTCTGGATCCATTTTATGTTTCTTTACTTGTTCCATTACCACCCTAATTTTGTCAAGTACCATCTTCCCTTTGATTATTTAATCACTCGCCTCCACTCACCCTCCCTTTTGCTCTTTCCTCCCTCACACCCCGCCCCTTCCCTGCCTCTGCACTTGCTTAAACACAGTTAAATTCCTAACTTCTTCCAGTTCTGACGAAAAGTCACCTGAAATGTTAACTCTGTTTCTGTCTCTCCACAGATGCTGTCTGACCTTCTGATTGTTTTGCCAGCACTGCCTGTTTTTATTTCAGATTTTCAGCATCTGCAGTAGTTTTGCTTTTGCTGTTGTTGTAGAATCTAATTTTTTGGGGCCTGGAAATATAGGCCTGAACTTGTGCAGTGCAATTAATGATGTGCAACTCTCATAACAATTGACATATCTGCAGAGTAAGTTGAAACATCACTGGGAAGGGAATAGAAACAATTATTTCAAAAGCAAAATACTGCAGATGCTGAAAATCTGAAATAAAAAAAAGATGCTGGAAATACTCAGCAGGTCCGGCAGCATCTGTGGAGAGAGAAACAAAGTTAATGTTTCATGTCTGTGACCTTTCTTTAGAAGCAATTATTTGATTGGGGTTATTGGTGCTTGCTGGAGGCAGGTCTTATGATCTACATCCTCAAGTTTGATTCCAGCCTTAAATGTAAGGCATTGGGGTTGGCGAGTCAATGTAGGTCAATGAGCACAGCGATTGATAAATCACAGGTTAGACTCAAGATGCACAATAACAACTTGAATTTATATTAAAAAAGAGAGTTTAATGTTCACATATAGTTACATTTATCTGCGGAAAAGCTGTGGAACTGATTTGTATCCATCCTATTCTTGATAAAATGCACTCTTATCGTTGCTTTGAGATCTTAATTCTTTAAAGAAGTGTTTGCAGCCCATTTGGAAGGGAGATTTAGTAAAGCAAGAACTTGCACTTATCTAGTGTCTTTCACAGCTCCAGGATGTTTCAGAGTGCTTCAACAACAACAGCAACGCGCATTTATGCAGTGCCTGTAACATAGTAAAACGTCCCAAGAGTCTTTACAGGAGTGTTATCAAACTAAATTTGACACTGAGCCACATAAGGAGATATTAGGGCAGGTGACCAAAATCTTGGTCAAAGAGGTAGCTTTTAAGAAGCACCTTAAAAGAGGAAAGAGAGATATAGAGGTGGAGAGTGTTAACTTTAAGTTAATTGTTTTATTAGAGTTAGGTGATGGATATTAACTGGGGATTCACTTGTGCTCCTATATATAGGAGCAGACTGAAACTGTGCTTGTTGGGTTTGGAGGTGCATGCTTAGTTTAGTTTAGTTTAGTTTAGAGATACAGCACTTAAACAGGCCCTTCGGCCCACCGAGTCTGTGCCGACCATCAACCACCCATTTATACTAATCCTACACGGATCCCATGTTCCAATAACATCCCCACCGGTCGCTATATATTTCCCTACCACCGACCTATACTAGGGGCAATTTATAATGGCCAATTAACCTATCAACCTGCAAGTCTTTGGCATGTGGGAGGAAACCGGAGCACCCGGAGGAAACCCACGCAGACACAGGGAGAACTTGCAAACTCCGCACAGGCAGTAACCAGAATCGAACCCGGGTCCCTGGAGCTGTAAGGCTGCAGTGCTAACCACTGCGCCACTGTGCCGCCCATTGTGTCTCTGTAAATAAAAAAATATGCTTGTAAAGATTAGGGTCCAGTTCCACCCTTCACTGCTTGGGGATCTAGAGTAGAGCAGAGAGGTTTAGAGAGGGAATTCCAGAGCTTAAGGTCTTGACAGCTGAAGGCACAGCGACCAATGATGAAACGATTACAATTATGACAACTTGGATGAGGTCCTACACACACATACACACACACAACACGCACACAACCATATCACACACACAAAACCACACTCTAAGCAACAGCCAAACCTTCAGAAGATGAAGGAAGAAAACCTGGGAGTTGGGATGGGATTGCAAATTGAGACATAACCCAGATTGTAAAACTACAACTGAGTGTCCTGCCATCAAATAATAGAATAAATATATATATACTATGTGTTGTGGATAATGAGCTTCACATTTTTCCCTTTGCAATAAAAAAGAAGTCGATTAATACACACAAATTTTTACCAAGAATTCTTTTCAAAAAATAAATCATTCTATAGACTTCTTCAAACACTGTCAATGAAAATATTTTTGGCAAAACAGCGATTGAAATAGAATACAGCACTGACTGGCTGTCTGACCTGCCTGTCATTGATGGACCCACACAAAGGTGTGTAGTGTTGGTCTGTGCACAGCACTCAGTCTCTTCCACACAACCACATACTTTAATGGAATAATAGAACAATCTGATCTCTGGCCAGCTGCTCTCTTCAGATTGGTACCTAACACAGTAACATCCAGCTCTTAATTGTCATTTTCCAGTGACTGTCTTTGTATCCTTCCTGAAGTGTCCAATCGGGAATTGGAACGGGGGAGTGGAATGAATGGTTGGATGAATCTACGTTCCCTCCCGAGCTCCAGGATGCACGGAGATAGAACATACTGTGCCATTCTTCTACCAGGTGCATATACAGATGGTGCAAATTAGCCTCATATAATGAACAATTGCTAGTGACTCATTTCTTTTTTTGTGGAAAAATCAGTCATTAATTTCCTGTGGTTTGGTTTAGCTCTGCCTCTTCACTGGTAGTTGCTGTAGGGTTATTAGTGCTTTCATCCAACAGATGACTGAGAATGTTCCACCCACCAGTCATATACAATAGGAGAGACTGAGCCAGAGGAAGCAAACAGTGTGTTTGATGTTTTTATATATTTATTTGTGGGTTACCCGTGATCAGAAATTTAACTGGAGCAGCCATATAAATGCTGTAGCTACAAGAACAGGTCAGAGGCTGGTAATTCTGTGGCGAGTAACTCACCTAACTCACCTCACTCTCCCCAAAGCCATCATCTACAAGGCACAAGTCAGGAGTGTGATGGAATTGTGACGGAAACCACACCTGCCAAAATGATACATATTAATTTCATCATATGGAACGTTATTTTTGAACTGTTACTCAACTTGAAATAACTTGTTTAAAAAGACTACAACAGTGGCTGAAAACATGTCTGCAATTTTGCATTCTAAGAGACAGTTGCATGAAGAAGACAATGGAAATTCTCCCTGATTCAATTAGCCAGATAGATTTTATCCATAGTGATGACCAAAAGACATTGGGAGATATTGAGCCAGCATCCCACCGCCACCTCCACAACCCACCCCCACCCACCTCCCACCCCCCCCCCACCCCCCCACCCCCCCCCCCCACCCCCCCCACTGAGAGTGTCTGGTGAGCTTGAAGGAATCCACAAATCTTGCAGGAGAGGCTGCTCTAAACACATGACTAACCTGCTAGACAACCTGCCAGCCTGGCTCAGAACAGTTTTAGGAAGAGACTGAACTTCAAGAAGAGAGCATCTCTCTCTCTCTCTCACACAAAGTTCCAGGGACCCACAACAGAAGCCTCAAGACAGAAGACCAGAAAAACAAGTTCTAAAGTGTACACTGGGCCCCAACGAGAACTGCAAGACTTAATTCAATCAAAGACTTTGCATCCAATCCAAAACCAGTAACTGAACTTCAGCAATCACTTCAAACCTTTCCCCTTCTTTCTCCTCCTCTGTCTCTATACGCATGTGTGTTTATTATGTATGCATGCTAACGTGGTCAAGTTGCGTATTTTTAGTAGTTTTAACTGAATTAGAGTTTTAAGGTTAATAAACTTACATCTTTCTTGTTTAAACCTGAGAAAACCTGTCTGGTTGATTTCTTTGCAATCACAATAAGAGAGCAGTGAGCAAGGATTCACTGAGGGGAAGCTAAAAACACAGTGTTTTAAAAATTAAACCCTGTTACGGCCAAACCAGGAAGGCTGAGAGGGGAGCCCTAGACACCCTTCTCACCTGGTCGTAACAGAAATTTGGGGGTTAGCGTCCCGGATTGGACCCACAGACAAATGAGAATTTGGAAGTGGGAAATCAAATTGATCCAACCAAAGAGAGAAAAGATTTCAATACAGGTTTTCTTGTAGTTGTGTGTGCTAGAACACCAACATATCCGTGACTGAAGCCAGTACACTCCCAGGTCAGGGTGAAGTAACTTGGGATAAGTTAAAGGCCCACTGTCTATGGAAGAGTTGAGGAATATGGCTGAGCAGAGTGGGCTCACTTTCCGTGCCAAAGCTAGGATATCGTAACTCCCAAGACCAGTGGCCAACTATTTTTCCCTCAAATTTGAAGAATCAGAGACAGAGTTAGAAATAGACTCTGACAGGGTATTGCTAGAAAGGTTACAATTGGAATAAAGGCAACTTGAAATAGAAGACAAGGAAAGGGAGAGCGGAAGGGAGAGACAGGAGAAAGAAAAAGAGATAGAGGAGAGAGAAGGAGAAAGAACCTTCCAGAAGGAACGTGAGGGAAGAGAGCTGAGGCGACTTGAGTTAGCTAGGGGGCGACAGAGTAACCACAGTGAAAGCATGGAAGATACATGTGGTGCACCTTTACCTGGGGTCACTAGGTGGTGATCAGGAGCAGAACCCTGGATAATTTCCCTCCACACACTTTCCTAACTCAGGCACTGAGGCAAACTATAAAAATTCATCTGCTTCCCTGGCTGAGACCAGCTCACTCAATACAATCCAGAGATTGAATCAATCATTTGAACTTTACTAAAATGCCTGTAACTTGGTCTTGCTGTGTTAATTGATTGTTTAATTTGAGTGCAAAGTTAACCAGCCTAAGTCCCGACAAGCCTAAGTCCACTAATCTTACCAAAAAATGTGGCTTGAGTAAAATGTATTATGGAATGTCAGGAGAAAGTGCGAGAGGACCATCTGTGCTTATTGCTGCTCTGTAGATTTCCCAACCCCTCAAAGAAAAAGGCTAATTTAACTGGTTAGGACCTTCCTTCTCAGCAATGGCTCAGTGGGTAATGCCCTTGGCCCGAGTCAGAACGTCCTGGGTTTAAGTCCCACTCCAGAGACTCGAGTGTGAAAGATCCCAAGGTGCTGTTTCAAAGAGGAGCCGGAGAGTTCCATCCGGTGTCCTGACCAATGTTTATCCCTCAACTAACCTCACTAAAAAAACAGAGTAATCTGTTCACTCATCTCATTGTTGTTAGTGGGATCTTGCTGTGTGCCAAGTGGCTGCCGTATTGCTTACATTACAGTGACTACACTTCGAAAGTACTGCATTGCCTGTAAAGCATTTTTGGGACATCTTTAGGTTGTGAAATGTGCTATAGAAATGCAGACTATTTCTTCTAATGATGAACTCATAAAGTCACAGTGAAAAGTGAATACCTTACTTGAGCAACAGCAGAGTTAGTTGAGGAAGGGAAGAAGGAGGTTCTGAAGTATCATTGGAGCAAGTGAGGGGAGTGCATAGTGCAGAGGAGTTTGCTGCTTGAAAACATTGGCTGTGTATCACAGGAGAAGAGAGAAGAGTAGCTCAGGAGTGCAGAGGGGATCATTCTGAGCCTGCTTGTGCTATGTCACTTTTTCCCATTCACTGCCTGGCCCAGTCCACATCCTAGAAGCCCCCTGCTCCCCATATTTCATACCTTGCAATATGTGGCCCACCTCTTCCTCCTCTCCTGCCCTCACCTCCCTCCATTTCCACGGCCGGAAATTCAACCAAGAATGCATCACATGAGCTGTCTGGCATCTGGACATTCTCCTGGAAAATATTGCAGTAACAGTAGGAACAATATTAAAAATAATTGTTTGAATGTATTGTACTTGCGTAATTATATTAAACTCTCCCAGTACGTTCTCCTCTCAGTTTCTCTCACAAGGCATGGGAACAATCATTTAGTGCATGGTACAGACTCAGCCAAGTGTCTGGCAGCTCAATGATAAAAGTCTTGGCTGCTGTTCCGTGTTATCTCTGAGGCCAGATATTGGACTTGTGCAATCAAATATGTGGTATTAACGGCACCATACAAAAATTAATTATTATACAGGCAATTTAGGAAATGGTTTTAAAATGTGGAATCTGCAGAAGTTATTAATACATTAATAAAAAACCTCTGGAGTTTGCTGGGCATATGGAATATCATTAATAAAGAAATGTATCCTTATGTCATTGGGTTTGTTGGATTTCACATTTAACCTCAATCAGCATAATTAAACTGAATATTACTCATATAACTACGTTTGTGATTATGATGGAAAATTAAAAGTTAATGTATTCAATGTGTTCAACCACACTTTAAGTACTGTGCACTGTCATAGTCTCCATATTATAGAAAGAATATAGAGGCACTGGAGAAACTGAGAGGTCATAACTATCAGGAAAGCTTGAACAGGCTGGGACTGTCCCAATCTAGAAAAGAGAAGGCTAAGGGGGTGCCCTAATAATGGTCTTTAAAATTATGAAGGGGTTTGCTAGGGTAGACATAAGAACATAATAACGTAAGATAAAGGAGCTAGAGTAGACCATTCAGCCCTTCCAGCCTGCTCCACCATTCAATAAGATTATGGCTGATCTTCTACCTTAACTCACCTTCCCGTGCTATCTTCATATCTTTTAATTCCCTTCGTACCCAAAAAATCTATTGACCTTTGTCTTGAGCTTCCACAGCCCGCTGAGTAGAGAATTCCAAACATTCACAACCCTCGAAGTGAGAAAGGTTCTCCTCATCTCAGTCCAAAATGGCTGACCCTTTATTCTGAAACTGATCCCGTGTTCTAGATTCGCCAGCCAGGGGAAACATCTTCTCAGCATCTACCCTGTCAAGCCCCTTAAGAACTCTGTATGCTTCAATGAGGTCACCTCTCATTCTTCTAAACTCTAGGGAATAGAGATACAGAGTAGCTGTTTCCACTTGCAGGCAAGACAAAAACTAAGGGCCATAAATATCAGATAGCCAATAATAAATCCAATAGGGAACTCAAGAGAAAGCTCTTTACCCAACGAGTGATAAGAACGTAGAACTCGGTGCCACAATGAGCAGGTGAGATGAATAGCATTTAAGGAGAAGCTGGACAAACACATGAGGGAGAAAGGAATGGAAGGATATGAAGTAGGGGTGGAGGAGGCTTGTGCGGAGCATAGACTTGTGTTATTGAGTTCTCAACACAAATGTCCCACTCTGAGGATGAATGAAGGGTTCTTTATTACAGAATAACAAAATTATAGGAGAGTTCTAAGATACACGGCACAGTGGCGCAGTGGTTAGCACCGCAGCCTCACAGCTCCAGCGACCCGGGTTCAATTCTGGGTACTGCCTGTGTGGAGTTTGCAAGTTCTCCCTGTGTCTGCGTGGGTTTCCTCCGGGTGCTCCGGTTTCCTCCCACATGCCAAAGACTTGCAGGTTGGTAGGTAAATTGGCCATTATAAATTGCCCCTAGTATAGGTAGGTGGTCGGGGAATATAAGGACAGGTGGGGATGTGGTAGGAATATGGAATTAGTGTAGGATTAGTATAAATGGGTGGTTGATGGTCAGCACAGACTCGGTGGGCCGAAGGGTCTGTTTCAGTGCTGTATCTCTAAACTAAACTAAACTACACAGACTGACTCTTGACTAACACTGCTCCAACTACTATATCACATATAGGCTTGCATCACTTTCTGTCATAGAGTTAGACAGCAGAGAAACAGACCCTTCGGCCCATCGCGTCTGTGTCGGCATCAAGCACCTATCTATTCTAAACCCATTTTCCAGCACTTGGCTCGTAGCCCTGTATGCTATTGCATTTCAAGTGCTCATCTAAATACTTCTTAAAGGTTCTGAGGGTTCCTGCCTCTACCACCTCTTCAGGCAGTGTGTTCCAGATTCCAACCAACCTCTGGGTGAAAAAGTTTTTCCTCAAATCCCCTCTAAACCTCCTGCCACTTACCTTAAATCTATGCCCCCTGGTTATTGATCCTTCCACTAAGGGAAAAAGTTTCTTCCTATCCACCCTATCTATGTCCATCATAATTTTGTATACCACAATCAGGTCCCCCCCCAGCCTTCTCTGCTTTAAGGAAAACAGCCCTAGGCTATCCAGTCTCTCTTCATAGCTGAAATGCTCCAGCCCAGGCAACATCCTGGTGAATCTCCTCTGCACCATCTCCAGTGCAATCACATCCTTCCTATAATGTGGTGACCAGAACTGTACACAGTGCTCCAGCTGTGGCCTAACTAGTGTTATATACAGCTCCATCATAACCTCCCTGCTCTTATATTCTATGCCTCGGCTAATAAAGGCAAGTATCCAATATGCCTTCCTAACCACCTTATCTACCTGTGCTGCTGCCTTCAGTGATCTATGGACAAGTACACCAAGGTCCTTCTGACCCTCTGTACTTCCTAGGGTCCTACCATCCATTGTATATTCCCTTGACTTGTTAATCCTCCCAAAATGCATCACCTCACACTTCTCAGGATTAAATTCCATTTGCCACTGCTCTGCCCATCTTACCAGCCCATCGATATCGTCCTGTAATCTAAGGCTTTCCTCCTCACTATTTACGACACCACCAATATTTGTGTCATCTGCGAATTTATTTATCATACCTCCTATATTCATGTCTAAATCATTAAAGTACACTACAAACAGCAAGGGTCGCAGCACCAATCCCTGTGGTACACCACTGGTCACATGCTTCCATTCGCAAAAACAACCCTCGACCATTACCCTCTGCCTCCTGCCACTAAGCCAATTTTGAATCCAATTTGCCAAATTACCCTGGATCCCATGGGCTCTTACCTTCTTAGCCAATCTCCCATGTAGGACCTTATCAAAAGCCATACTGAAGTCCATGCAGACTACATCAACCGCCTTACCCTCATCTACACATCTAGTCACCTTCTCGAAAAATTCAATCAAGTTAGCTAGACATGATCTCCCCCTGACAAAGCCATGCTGACTATCCCTGATTAATCCCTGCCTCTCCAAGTGGAGATTAATCCTGTCCCTCAGAATTTTTTCCAATAGTTTCCCTACTACTGATGTTAGACTCACCGGCCTGTAATTACCTGGTTTATCCCTGCTATCCTTCTTGAATAATGGTACCACATTTGCTGTCCTCCAGTCCTCTGGTACCTCTCCAGTGGCCAGAGAGGATTTGAAAATTTGTGTCAGAGCCCCTACTATCTCCTCCCTTGCCTCCCATAACAGCCTGGGATACATCTCATCCGGGCCTGAGGATGTATCCACTTTTAAGCCCACTAAAACAGCTAATACTTCCTCACTTTCAATGCTAATTTGTTCAAGTATATCACAATCCCCCTCCCTGATCTCTACACCTACATCGTCCTTTTCCGTAGTGAACACCGATGCAAAGTAATCATTTAAAACCTCACCTGCGTCCTCCGGCTCCACAAACAGATTGCCACTTTGGTCCCTAAAGGGCCCCACTCTTTCCCTGGTTATCCTCTTGCCATTAATATACTTATAAAATGCCTTTGGATTTTCCTTTATCTTGCCCGCCAGTGTTTTTTCATGTCCCATCCTCGCTCTCCTAATTACTTTTTTAAGTAACCCCCCTACACTTTCTATTCTCCTCTAGGGCCTCTGCTGTTTTCAGCACTTTGAATCTGACATAAGCCTCCTTTTCTTTCCTTTTCCAATCCTCTAAATCCTTTGACATCCAGGGTTTCCTGGACTTGTTAGTCCTACCCTTCACCTTTACGGGAACATGTTGGCCCTGAACTCTCACTATTTCCTTTTTGAATGACTCCCACTGATGTGATGTAAACTTTCCTACAAGTAGCTGCTCCCAGTCCACTTTGGCCAGATCCTGTTTTATCATATTGAAATCGGCCTTCCCCCAATTCAGTACTTTTATTTCCGGCCCATCTTTGTCCTTTTCCATAACTATCTTAAATCTTACAGAGTTATGGTCACTATCCCTGAAATGCTCCCCCATTGACACTTCTACCACTTGTCCAGCTTCATTCCCCAGGATTAGGTCCAGTACTGCCCCTTCTCTTGTAGGACTTTCTACATGCTGGCTCAAAAAGCTCTCCTCTATGCACTTTAAGGATTCCACCCCCTTTAAGCCTTTTGCACTAAGACTATCCCAGTTGATATTGGGGAAGTTGAAATCCCCTACTATTATTACCCTATCATTTTTACACCTCTCTGAGCTACCTAGCTCCCTAAATTCTTGTTGGAGGACCTTATCCCTCTTTCTACCTATGTCATTGGTATCAATGTGTATCACGACCTCTGATTGCTCACCCTCCCCCTTCAGAATGTCCTACATATCTGCTCCTCTATTTCTCCTTGACTGTTTGGAGGCTTGTAGTACACTCCCAGCCAAGTGAATGTCCCCTTTTTGTTTTTAAGTTCTACCCATATAGCCTCATTTGAGGAACCTTCTAAGATATTATCCCTCCTTACTGCAGTAATTGACTCCTTGATCAACAGTGCAATGCCACATCCTCTTTTACACCCTCGCCTGTCAAGCTTGAAGATTTTATACCCTGGAATATTGAGCTGCCAGTCCTGCCCCTCCCTCAACCATGTCTCTGTGATAGCAATAATATCATATTCCCATGTGTTAATCAATGCCCTCAATTCATCTGCCTCACTAGTAAGACTCCTTGCATTAAAATAGATGCAATCCAGCCATGCATTATTCGCTTGTGCCTTAACAGGTCTATATTTGCTCTGCCTTCCAGACTGAATCAGCTTCTCTTCTATATTTGACTGTGCATCACCTTCTACTGTACCTCCACTCTGTACCCCATCTCCCTGCCAAATTAGTTTAAACCACCCCTCCAACAGCACTAGCAAACCTCCCAGCAAGGATGTTGGTTCCGTTCCGGTTCAGGTGCAACCCGTCCAACTTGTACAGGTCTCACCTTCACCAGAAACAGACCCAGTGATCCAGGAAACTAAAGCCCTCCCTCCTGCACCATCTCCTCAGCCACGCATTCATCTACTCTATTCTCTTATTCCTATACTCACTAGCATGTGGCACCGGGAGTAATCCAGAGATTACAACCTTTGAGGTCCTGCTTTTTAATCTGCTACCTAGCTCCCTAAATTCTTGTTGGAGGACCTTAACCCTCTTTCTACCTATGTCGTTGGTATCAATGTGTATCACGACCTCTGATTGTTCACCCTCCCCCTTCAGAATGTCCTGCAGCCGCTCCGTGACATCCTTGACCCTAGCACCAGGGAGACAACATACCATCTCGGAGTCACATTTGTGCCACAGAAACGCCTATCTGTATCCCTTACAATAGAATCCCCTATCACCATAGCTCTCCCACTCTTCATCCTGTGATGATGTAAACTAAACTATTTACATATTCAGCAGAATGTTAACTAGTACTGTAGCAGTTAAAGCAATATCACAACATTCCCCTTTACTTAAATGGAAATTTAATAAATTATAAGCTATGCACATAATGAAGTAGGATAATTGTGAACAATAATTCCACAGGAGTGCATTCATTAATCAGGTGTCTCTGAAACTTACAGGCAGTGTGCTGACTCGACCTGATCTGATAACTGTGAAACTTTGCTGAGATCTGGAATTGTCAATTCTTTTCTCTTGACTTGTAGGTTTGGACTGATAATTATCTTGTACTAGAGTGTTGTACATGTCATTTTTCTTAACTTCATTCTCAGAACTTAAATGTGACTGTGTCCTTGTTGCTACAGGAGTCTCAGGCATGGTACTGTTGGATAACTCTCTCAGCTGACATCTATTCTTCCTCATGTGACTGTGGCTCATTACAGACCTTAGACACTTCCACAAGGAACCGTGACTTCTCTTGCAGATGGGTCACTCTGACCCGACCTGTAACTCCACGCCCGCGCGCTTGTCATGTGTGCTTTTCATTTTGTCTTGCCAATAATTTGTCTTAGACTGATGATGATCTAGTAAAATGGTGACTCAGAAGAGTTGGCCTGACTTGCCTTCCGAACATGATCTCTGCTAGGGATGGTAATCCTCTATCTATGGGTTTTGCTCATAGGTACAACATTTCTATGTGGATATTCTGATTTGCATCTCTACATTTCAGGATTAATGGCTTTACCGTCTGCACCATCCTTTCTGCCAGACCATTTGACTTTGGATAATGTGGAAATGACGTAACATGACTTATCGCCCACTTTGAGCATGTCTTGAAATAGCTTACCGGCATACTGGGAACCGTTATCGGACACTATCTCCTCCAGGGAACGAGAAAGACTGAAAGTTGCGCTCATTGTGTTTGCCACCAATGCACTTGATCTGCCCCTCAATTGGCGAATGATAGGAAATTTGGAGAAGTAGTCAGTGATATGTTGTCGCCTTTGATGGAATTAAGTCATTGGCTATTCTTGACCATGGATGTGATGGAACATTATGAGGATGAAGTGGATCTCTGTGTTGGCTCGGGTGATACTCTTGACATGCATTGCACATCCTCACTGCTTGATCTATGTCGTTGTTAAACCCTGGCCAGTAAACTGTCTGACTTTTCAATCTCCATGTGATCTTGATATAATTGGGTAAGGATATCCTGATGAAGTGTTTCAGGTATCAGCACTTATCTACCTTTAAAATAACACCACTAGTGTGTACTAATTGGGCACAATATGGCCAAAAGGTTTTGAGGTCTGTGGGAACCTCTTGCACTGTATCTGACCATCCGCTGATGATAAACTGCCATAATGCCCTGAGGACAGGATCTCTGGAAGCCTCTTCGTGGAGCTCTTCACATTTCTTCTGTCCAAACTGCACCAGATCAATATTGTACACACTGTCCAGCTCTACATCAGTCTCATCTCCTTGCACTTCCAGCAGCATATCTTGTCGTTTCTTGGAATTTGGTAAACTCCTCAATGTGTCAGATGTAACCATGAGGTTTCCAGGTTTATATCGAACCTCACAGTCGTACCCATGTATCTTAATTAATAGCCTTTGTAGTCGAGGTGCTGCACTGGTGAGTGGTTTTTGCCAAATCATTGCCAAATGGCTTGTGATCGCTCTTGACAACAGGGCATTTGTTGAATAGGTATGGATGAAATCTGGTGATGCCAAACAATAATGCTAATGTTTCTCATTCTGTGTTCAAATAGTGCGCCGGAGTGGTGACAAACTTTTGGAACCAAACGCAATTGGCTTACCTTCCTGTAACAGACAAGCTGTGAAATATCTACTTCGAGTGTAGTTTCTTTCCTTGAGTTGTAATATTGCAAACATGCTTCAGCAGAAAGTGACTTGTAAAAAATCGAATGCTTGCGTGTGATCTTCAGGCGACAAAAATGTATCTTTCTTGAGAAGTTCACACAATGATAATGCTTTCTCTGAGAAATTTGAGATAGATGGTGCTAAAAAAGTTAAGCAGACCTAAACATCTCTGTAAATCCTCCTTGTCTTGAGGAGTAGGCATTGATTGTACGTCCTCAATTTAACTGGGATCTGGTCACATGATTGGAATTAGAATTAATTATGTATCACCAAAATTATTGTCAACATAAAGTTAGTTAGCAAGGATCTCCCTGTAGCTTAGTGATGAGATACACTCCACGGAACAGTAGCGAGCTGCATAAAAAGGAGCTTGTGTTGATATGGCTCCTTTTAAGACTTAAGGACATCTCAAAGTGCTTCACAGCCAATGAAGTACTTTGGAAGTGTAGTCGCTGTTTGATATAAACCAGAAAGGTTCGGAGGGGCGACTGTCACTCATCTGAGTGTCAGAAATGATGGAAGGTGTTCCTGATTTGCAACTCAGTGATTTGTACTGAGGTGGGGTGAGCAGGGATCAGGCTTGGCTGTGTTGCCTTTGCAGTGGAGCAGCCAGTTGATGCTCCATGCCTGGGCTTGCACGTTTGTGCCACACAGCTGTCAATGCCTCTGGGATACAAAACCCAGTCACCAGCTTCGAGGCAAGGTGGGGGGTGGGTGCAGTTAGAAATGAGAAATCAGGTTGATCAGGTCTTCAACTTCATGTTTAATTGTTTGGAAGGACAACTTCTACTCATTTATTGAGCAGATGTGGTGCAGTTAACTTTTAAAAAAACACCATTGACATTATGCAAATGGTGCCATTGTGAATTGGAGATCTGGAGGATTTATAAAACCTACATGACAGCACCGTGAGTGAAAAAGACAAAAGATCCCATGGGCCTTTATTGAGTTGCTGCCGCTGCAAGTTAGATTAATAATTCAAAATAATGTGAGAACAGTTTAACTTTTAACTGTAGAAGGGGATTAAATTGTTGTGCAGACATTTTTGTAATCATTCATGGGATGTGGGTGTCACTGGCCAGGCCAGCATTTATTGCCCATCCCTAATTGCCCTTGAGAAGGTGATGGTGAGCTGCCTTCTTGAACTGCTGCAGTCCTTGGGGTGTGGGTACACCTACAGTCCTGTTAGGAAGGGAGTTCCAGGATTTTGACCCAGTAACAGTGAAGGAACGGTGATATAGTTCCAAGTCAGGATGGTGTGTGACTTGGATGGGAACTTGCAGGTGGTGGTGTTCCCTTTCATCTGCTGCTCTTGTCCTTCGAGATGGTAGAGGTCCGTTGCTGCAGTGAATCTTATAGATGGTACACACTGCTGTCACTGTGCGTCGGTGGAGGGAGTGAATGTTTGTGCATGGTGTACCAATCAAGCGGGCTGCTTTGTTCTGGATGGTGTTGAGCTTCTTGAGTGTTGTTGGAGCTGCACCCATCCAGGCAAGTGGAGAGTATTCCATCACACTCCTGACTTGTGCCTTGTAGATGGTGGACAGGCATTGGGGAGTCAGGAGGTGACTTACTCACAACAGGATTCCTAGCCTCTGACCTGCTCTTGTAGCCACGGTATTTATAAGGCTACTCCAGTTCAGTTTCTGGTCAATGGTAACCCCTAGGATGTTGATAGTGGGGGATTCAGCGAGGGTAATGCCATTGAATGTCAAGGGGAGATGGTTAGATTCTCTCTTGTTGGAGGTGGTCATTGCCTGGCACTTGTGTGGCGCAAATGTTACTTGCCGCTTATCAGCCCAAGCCTGGATATTGTCCAAGCCTTGCTGCATTTCTACACAGACTGCTTCAGTATTTGAGGTGTCGCGAATGGTGCTGAACACTGTGCAATCATCAACGAGCATCCCCACTTCTGACTTATGATTGAAGGAAGGTCATTGATGAAGCAGCTGAAGATGGTTGGGCCTAGGACACTACCCTAAGGATCTCCTGCAGTGATGTCCTGGAGCTCAGATGATTGACCTCCAACAACCACAACCATCTTCCTTTGCGTTAGGTATGACTCCAGCCAGCAGAGAGTTTTCCCCCGATTCCCATTGACTCCCGTTTTACTAGGGCTCCTTGATGCCATACTCGGTCAAATGCTGCCTTGATGTCAAGGGCAGTCTCTCTCACCTCACCTCTTGAGTTCTGCTCTTTTGTCCATGTTTGAACCAAGGCTGTAATGAGGTCAGGAGCTGAGTGGCCCTGGCAGAACCCAAACTGAGTGTCAGTGAGCAGGTTATTGCTAAGCAAGTGCTGTTTGATGGCACTGTTAATGACACCTTCCATCACTTTACTGATGATTGAGAGTAGACTGATGGGGTGGTAATTGGCCGGGTTGGACTTGTCCTGCTTTTTGTGTACAGGATAAACCTGGGCAATTTTCCACATTGCCGGGCAGATGCCAGTGTTGTAGCTATACTGGAACAGCTTGGCTAGGGGTGTGGCAAGTTCTGGAGCACAGGTCTTCAATACTATTGCCGGAATATTGTCAGGGCCCATAGCCTTTGCAGTATCCAGTGCCTTCAGTCGTTTCTTGATAACACGCGGTGTGAATCGAATTGGCTGAAGACTGGCATCTGTAATGCTGGGGGGCTTCAGGAGGGGTCAAGATGGATCATCAACTCGGCATGTCTGGCTGAAGATTGTTGCAAATGCTTCTGCCTTATCTTTCGCACTGATGTGCTGGGCTCCCCCATCATTGAGGATGGGGATATTTGTGGAGCCACCTCCTCCAGTTCGTGTTTAATTGTCCACCACCATTCACGGCTGGATGTGGCAGGACTGCAGAGCTTAGATGATCCATTGGTTATGGGATCGCATAGCTCTGTCTATTGCATGCTGCTTATGCAGTTTGGCATGCAAGTAGTCCTGGGTTGTGGCTTCACCAGCTTGACACCTCATTTTGAGGTATGCCTGGTGCTGCTCCTGGCATGCCCTCCTGCACTCCTCATTGAACAAGGGTTGGTCTCCTGGCTTGATGGTAATGGCAGAGTGGGGGATATGCCGGGCCATGAGGTCACAGATTGTAGTTGAGTACAATTCTGCTGCTGCTGATGGCCCACAGCGCCTCATGGATGCTCAGTTTTGCATTGCTAGATCTGTTCGAAATCTATCCCATTTAGTACGGTGATAGTGCCACACAACACGATGGACGGTATCCTCCACGTGAAGGGAGGACTTCGTCTCCACAAGGACTGTATAGTGGTCACTCCTACCAATACAGTCATGGACAGAAGCATCTGTGGCAGGCAGATTGGTGCGGACGAGGTCAAGTATGTTTCTCCCTCGTGTTGGTTCCCCCAACACCTGCCGCAGACCCAGTCTAGCAGCTATGTCCTTTAGTACCCAGCCAGCTCAGTCAGTAGTGGTGCCACCGAGCCACTCTTGGTGATGGACATTGAAGTCCCCCACCCAGAATACATTTTGTGCGCTTGCCATCGTCAGTGCTTGCTCCAAGTGGTGTTCAACATGGAGGAGTACTGACTCATCAGCTGAGGGAGGGCGGTAGGTGGTAATCAGTAGGAGGTTACCTTGCCCATGTTTGACCTGATGCCATGAGACTTCATGGGGTCCGGAGTCGATGTTGAGGATTCCCAGGGCAACTCCCTCCCTACTGTAGACCACTGTCCCGCCACCTCTGTTGGGTCTGTCCTGCCGGCGGGACAGGACATACCCATAGTAATTGCAGTGTCTGGGACATTGTCTGTAAGGTATGATTCCGTGAGTACGACTATATCAGGCTGTTGCTTGACTAGTCTGTGGGACAGCTCTTCCAACTTTGGCACAAGCCCCCAGATGTTAGGAAGGAGAACTTTGCAGGGTCGACAGGGCTGGTTTGCCATTGTCGTTTCCGGTGCCGAGGACGATTCCGGGTGGTCCGTCCGGATTCATTTCTTTTTATTGGCTTTGTAGCAGTTAGATACAACTGAGTGGCTTGCTAGACCATTTCAGAGGGCATGTAAGAGTTAACCACATTGCTGTGGGTCTGGAGTCACATGTAGACCAGACCAGGTAAGGACAGCAGATTTCCTTCCCTAAAGGGCATTAGTGAACCAGATGGGTTTTTATAATAATCGACAATGGTTGCATGGCCATCGTTAGACTAGCTTTTAATTCCAGATTTATTAATTAAATTCAAATTCCGCCTTCAGCTGTCTCCAGATCAATACCCTGGGTCACTAGTCCAGTGATAATACCACTACACCACCGCCTCCCCCATTGGTTGTTTAGCTATCACTGTGCAACTTTGTTTACAAGTGTGGTGTAAATGTGTGTGTCACAACCACATGATCACAAATTCATTCAAATCCATATCAGTCAGATAAAGTACAAATAACAACATGCGAGTACGTTCTGTTACACTTGGATAATGTGCAGTCCAACACTGAGTCAAATATGAAAACTGAAAATCCTGGAAATACTCAGGAGAAGTTAGGGTATTCTCCTTCGAGGAAAGAGGTTGGGTGGAGACTTGATCGAGGTATTCAAAACCATGAGGGGCCTGGACAGAGTAGACAGAGAGAAACTGGTCCCATTGGTGGAGGAGTCAAGAACCAGAGGACACTGATTTAAGGTGATTGACAAGAGAACCAAAGGCGACATGAGGAAAATCTTTTTACGCAGCGAGTGGTTTGGGATCTGGAATGCATAGCCTGAGAGCATGGTGGAGGCAGAGTCAGTCGAGGCTTTCAAAGGGGAATTGGATAAACACCTGAAGGGAAAACATTTGTAGGGCTATGGGGAAAGGGAAAGAGAGTGGCACTAGCTAAATTGTTCTTGCAGAGAGCCAGTATTGACTAGATGGGCCAAAGTGCCTCCATCTGTGCTGTAACCATTCTATGATTCTATTTTATAGACCAGGCAGTACCTATGGAGAAAGAAAAACAGAGCTAACATTTCAGGTCGATGACCTCTCATCAGAACCGATAAAAGTTAGAGATTTAATCATTTTTAAGTGAATAGCCTGTGAAAATGGAGCCGGGGGTTATGGGGGTGAGGAGGAAAGAACAAAGGGAAGGAGGTCAGTGATAGGATGGAGGACAGGAGTGATTAGTAACGACAGGATCATGGTGTAAAGCAAAAGGGCCTGTTTCTCTCTCCACATTAACTATTTTTTTATTTCAGATTTCCAGCATCTGCAGTATTTTGCTGTTGCCCGAGTAAAATATCTCATCTTATTTTGGTTTCGCGGACAAAGTCCAACTGCAGCAGCCTTTGGGTCAGCCATGACTCAGTGGGTAGCCCTCTCACCTCTGCCAGGAGGTTGTGGGTTTGAGTTCCACTCAAAGCACAACATCTAGGATGACATTCCCAGTGGAGTGCTGCATTGTCAGAGGTGCCCTCTTTCAGATGAGACATTAAACCAGGCTTTCTTTGCCCCCTCACATAGATGCAAAAGACCCCATGACACTATTTCATAGCACACAGGAGATCTTCCTGGCCAATATTAACCAACTAACAAAACTAAAATAGATGCATCTGGTCATTATCGCATGGCTATTTGTGGGGAGCTTGCTGTGTGCAAATTGGTTGCTGTACTTCCTACACTACAACGGTGACTACACGTCAAAAAAAAACTTTATTGGTTGTAAAGTGCTTTGGAACATACTGCGAGATGCTATATAAATGCAATTTTTTTTTGAAACATCAAATAGATAAAAGAAAGTGACCCATCTGAGAATCCTTTCTCTGATATGATCTTTCTGTCGTCTTGCTGTTTGGGTATAAAATGAAAAGAGGGTCTCCCCAGTAGCTCAATGGAGAACGCACTGTTCCTGGGGTGCCTAGACACTGCTCCAGGAGGTACTGAGGGAGACAGACCAGGATTGATGCCAAGTCTTTGCTCAACTAGCTAATCACAGCATAGCTGGTTGTGGTGGGAGTGCTACAATTGACCTCCACAGTTCTGAGATAGGGAGCGGAGATACTCATCGAGTGACTCAAGCCCGTGTATATTTAGTGAGGATAGGGTGTGAGACTCTACAGTCAAATAGCCAGCTGGGCTGAGACACGACCAAAGAAGGTCTGCAATAATTCAGAGATACTTCCATACGAGTCAACTGCCCTCTCCTACTCTGGGAAGGAACCAGAGGGCAGTTCATGCCTTTTTTTAAACATTTATTCTTGTGATATGAGCATTGATGGCAAGGCTGGTATTTATTGCTCATCTCTATTTGCCCTTTAGCTTGAATGCTGGGCCATTTCAGATCATAAGTAAGAGTAAACCCCATTGTTGTGGGACCGGAGTCACATATAAGCCAGACAGGGTAAGGATGGCAGCTTTCTTTTCCTAAAGGACATTAGTTGGATTTTTACAACAATCTGATATAGTCATTAATACCAACTTTTTAAACACTAAATTGAAATTTTCACACTGCCATGGTACGACATAAACTTACATATTCTGGGTCACAGCCCCAGTAACATAACCTCGACACAACCACACCATAACCTTAAGGAGCGTCTTTGGGTGAGATGGAGAGTATTGGTGGGCAGGGTGAGTTTTTGGGTGAGCAGTTATGTTGTGAATTGCTCAGCAACAAAAAGAAAATGTACATTTTTTTTTGATGGTGAGTTTTTTGACAGCTCCCCCAGCAGCCTGTGTTTTCTCGCCGGGATTGAATGCTGTTGTTAATGCATCACTGGCCGTGCAACAAAATCACCAATTAAAGCAATTACCAGGGGGCGCATCTCATAATTTCAGGGGAAGAGTGGAACATTCCACCGTACTACATTAAAACCATTTGCTGTCACTCTCATTTGAACAAGGACTTAATATGTCTGATTGTACCAGTCTAAAATTTAAACAGATATATTGCCAATTCTTTAGGCTACACAAGATTCATTGACAGATATTAGAGGTACAAACTTGCAGTGCGATTCATTAAAAATTGACCATAACTGACTTGATGGAAGTTTGGCAGTAAAGCTCAATATGTAAGTGTGTCCTTAAAGAGATGGTGCATTCTTAAAAGGGGAGAAATAAATATGACAATATTAACTGTGTAAGGACCACAATGGGGATTGTATCAGACAATCAGACAACTTGCATACTGTCCCAGCGGCATAGCATAGAATTCTGTGCCAGCTGTGGTTCAGTGTGGCTTTTTCTCAATCGTAAGTTTGTGGGTTCAAATCCCATTCCAGAAAATCTAGGCTGAGACTCCAGCGCAGTACTGAGGGCGTGCTGCACTGTTGGAGGTACTGTCTGCCCTCTCAGGTGAATGTAAAGGATCCCATGGCAGCATTTTGAAGACGAGCAGTGGAGTTATCCCTGGTGTCCTGGCCAATATTTATCCTTCAATCAACACCACAAATGCCAGGCGAAATGGTCATTAACATATTGCTGTTTCTGGGAGCTTGCTGTGTGCAAATTGGCTGCCACATTTCTGACAGTACAATGGTAACAGCACTTCATTGGCTGTAAAGCACTTCAGGACGTTGTGAAAGAAACAAAATAAGTCCAAGTTTTTCTTTTCTTCTTTCTCGTCAAAGTGCAGCATGCATCATTTCGAAGGGTTTGAGCTGCAGCTGTGTAATTCATTCCGGGTGGGAATACCAGTGATAAACAACACAAGGCAGGCTCAGGGAAGAGAGGAAAGTTGGTCTGATCCCAGTCGGAGGTAGGATTATCACCACCCTCCCCTCACCACCACCCCTGTACTGAGAGCTTTTAAACATTGAATAACTCTTAAATACTTCACTAAAATGTCTCTTGTAGTTGAAGTCAGTGATGGTTCGTTCGTAGAATTACTGGGAAAGGAAACCTTTGGCGCTTATTGCTTAACCTCTTTCACCCTGGCCCGGTAATGAGTTTACTGAGCATGAGACTGAGCTTGATATTCGGGTTATACCCCGGGCTGAACTTCGAACCTGACCTCTCAATGGCTCCTGACAGGTACCTGCATGCATTCGTGTTCCTCGGGATGAGTTTATATTTATGAGGTTGCTGGGTAACAGTGGCATTACCTTGGGCAGCCAGCATGAAAGGAAAAGCATCAAGTCTTGACAGTAAGTGGAACAAAATGTTAAACTGCAACATATGTTTGTGCTTTTTTAAAATGAGTCTTATTACTGAATAAAATGTTGAAATGGCAATCTTGTTATATTGTAACTTGATGCAGAAGATATGTCACCAGTCAATTTTAAGATTGAAATGTTTAGTGCCAGATTTATCCTTAGCTATCAACACTTACACTGCCACATGGACAATCCCTCAGCTTAATCCCATTTTATTCTCCATGTTTTTATCTCTCATACACTGGCTACAATTCTCCCACTTTAAAAAATATATGTTCCACTAGAAAAGGGTCTCAGTGAGTCAATTGCAAGGAACATTCTCTCCGTCTCGTTTTGATAGAGCAAGAAGAAAGATAGGGAATGATACTGAATCCCATTTCAGACAACATTCCTGAGCCAGTCAGGAAAAAGGAAAGAAATAGGTTTGCATTTATATAGTGCCTTTCACAACCCCAGGAGCTCCCAAAGTGCTTCACACTTTTGACGTGTTGTTACTGTAAATCTAAATCTTTGGCCTCCTTATCTCGAGAGACAATGGGTAAGCGCCTGGAGGTGGTCAGTGGTAATACTGTGTAATGCAGGAAACTGCAAGCTCTCACAAACATGAGAAAAATGACCAGATCATGATTTTTTTAGTGATACTGGTTGAGGGACTAATTCCAGGGATGAAGGACTTATCTTATGAAGAAAGGTTGAACTGATTGGGCCTATACCCATTGGAGTTTTGAGGAATGAGAGGTGATCTTATTGAAACACATAAGATCCTGAGGGGACTTGACAGAGTGGATCCTGGGAGGATGTTTCCTCTTGTGGGGGAAACTAGAACTCAGGGACACAGTTTAAGAATAAGCAGTCTCGCTTTTAAGACGGAGAAGAGAATTTTTTTTTCTCAAGGGGTCATTAGTCTGTGGAATTCTCTTCCCCAGAGAACAGTGGAGGCTGGGTCCTTGAATTTATTGAAGGCAGAGTTAAATGGATTTTTGATAGACCGGAGAGTCAAGGGTTATGGGGGGGAGGGGGGGGAGACAGGAAAGTGGAGATGAGACCACAACCAGGTCAGCCACGATCTTATTGAATGGTAGAGCAGGCTCGAGGGGAGGAATGACCTACTCCTGCTCCTAAGTCCTATGGCCAGGATGCCAGGGAGAATTCCCCCACTCTTCTTCAAAATAGCACCATGAGATCTTTTATGTCCACCTGAGAGGGCCAACAGGGCCTTAGTGGAACATCTCACCTTAAAGAGAGAACCTCCAACAGTGCAGCACTCCACTGGGAGTCAGCCTAGATTGTGCACTCAAGTCACTGGAGGAGAATTTGAACCCATAACCTTGAATATACAATGGATGGTAGGACCCTAGGGAGTACAGAGGGTCAGAGGGACCTTGGTGTACTTGTCCATAGATCACTGAAGGCAGCAGCGCAGGTAGATAAGGTGGTTAAGAAGGCATATGGGATACTTGCCTTTATTAGCCGAGGCATGGAATATAAGGGCAGGGAGGTTATGATGGAGCTGTATAAAACGCTAGTTAGGCCACAGCTGGAGTACTGTGTACAGTTCTGGTCACCACACTATAGGAAGGATGTGATTGCACTGGAGAGGGTGCACAGGAGATTCACCAGGATGTTGCCTGGGCTGGAGCATTTCAGCTATAAAGAGAGACTGGATGGTCTGGGGTTGTTTTCCTTCGAACAGAGAAGGCTGAGGGGGGACCTGATTGAGGTATACAAAATTATGAGGGACATAGATAGAGCAGATAGGAAGAAACGTTTTCCCTTAGCGGAGGTGTCAATAACCGGGGGCATAGATTTAAGGTAAGGGGCAGGAGGTTTAGAGGGGATTTGAGGAAAAACATTTTCACCCAGAGGGTGGTTGGAATATGGAAGAATCTGCCTGAAGGAGTGGTAGAGGCAGGAACCCTCATAACATTTATGAAGTATTTAGATGAGCACTTGAAACGCCATAGCATACAAGTCTACTGGCCAAGTCCTGGAAAATGGGATTAGAATAGATAGATGCTTGATGGCTGGCACAGACACGATGGGCCGAAGGGTCTGTTTCTCTGTTGTACAACTCTATGACTCTATGACTCCAACCTTGTAGGCTCAGAGGTGAGAGTGCTATCAATTGAGCTACAACTGACAATTTAACATATAGAAGCATTTCCCAACTTCACTCCTGAAAGGTCTCTCTACTACAACATCACACTCCCATCCTCAGTAATGTACAATAGCCATGATTTCCGTGTCGGTGTGAAGACTGTTTCTGAAAGAAGGTCTTGGTGAACGTTTAGGTGGAAAACGGCTATAAATCGCTGTTGGTATTTTTCACTTCTTTACCAGTGTTAGATAAAGCTGCAAACACTGGTGCCACCCCCGTGACTTATCCTCCCAATCACTGGCCCGAAACTGTCAGAAACTGATTTATGGAATAACATTCCATTCGATGCGTACTAACTGCTAGCAGATTTGTATGCTCCTGGAACAAAGCTATTTGTTTCCACTGAGCAACTTTGAAGTGGGCAAGTTCAGCTATCAGACCGATCAGGAGAATTTGCATCAAGAAGCAATCTCCCCACAGCTGGTGGTGATATTCTTGGTCAAATTGACCTTATGAAACTGGTGCCGTTAAGGCCTTTTGAAGGAAAGAGTTCCAGATTTCCACCACAATTTGTGTGAAAAAGTGCATTCGGATTTCTTTTAAGATTTTAAGATTTCTGTTCCCTTGTTCTGGACTCCCTGCAGCATATTCCTCAACATTTTGCAAAGGTATAAAGGGTTGCAGAAGCAAGGCAGGTGTGTGGATCAGCCATGATCTAACTGAATGGTGGAACAGGCTTGAGGGGCTGAATGGCCTACTCCTGTTCCTATGTTCCTAGAGGAAACAGTTGCTCTGTATCCGCCCTATTGAATTATTTTATCATTTTAAAGACTTTGATTGGATCAGCCTTCTAAACTCAAGGGAACAGAAGACAGATTTATGTAATAAAAGCAAAATACTGCAGATGCTGGAAATCTGAAATAAAAACAAGAAATGCTGGAAATACTCAGCAAGTCTGGCAGCATCTGTGGAGAGAGAAGCAGAGTTAACGTTTCAGGCCAGTGACCCTTGATCAGAACTGCTGTCCTGCAGTTCTGCGGTTCTGATGAAGGGTCACTGGCCTGAAACGTTAACTCTGCTTCTCTCTCCACAGATGCTGCCAGACCTGCTGAGTATTTCCAGCACTTTCTGTTTTCATTACAGATTTATGTCACCTGTCCATCTCAGGCTAATATATCCTTCCTGAGGTTTGGTGGTTTGGTGTCCAATACTGAACACAGTAATCCAGATGGGGTCTCCTTCCCCTTTGTATTCCAGCTGAACTGAGCCCTACGAAGCAATGACGTCCTAAGTTTGAAATGCTGAGCTAGCTGATGGCAGCTGAGTCGATAATGGGGGTTATTGGCCTCAGTAAGATATTCATTGCCCGCTGGCTGGCAAGTGGGCACAATAGGCCATTGTCAGATGAAGATAGAATGGAGCAGAATGGCTCATTGGGTGAGATACTAAGAAGGTCGTTGGCACCTGTGGAACCCACCCCAATTCAGGGAAGAAGGAGAGAAAACCACAAAGTTGGAACACAACAAGACTATTTCCCTTGATGTACAAAGGCAGTTTCCTCTTGGTAAAGAAGAAATGTTTCCCAGCATCATCCTTGATGAGGTTTTGAAAGGGCGGGGGATTTTAGGTCAGCGCAGTTTGGATGCCAATACCACTGACCTTGAGGCTGACCAATCACAGGACCAGAGCCCAGAGGTCGACGGTCAGAGGTCAAGAGCAAGAGTGCGTGACACCTATTATTACCTGCCGTGTTTCTCTACGTCCCGAAATGCTACACTTCAAAAGTACTTCATTGACCGTGCAGTATTTTGGGATGTGCTGAAGTCAGGAAAGGTTTGACATAGGTGCAAATGTTTTCTTCTTTGTTACTTTAAAAATAATGGGGATAAATATTTGAAAAAGATAAATTTGAAAGGGCATGGGTAAAGAGCAGGGGAATGAGATTAAGTGGAAAATTCTCTCAGAAACCTGACTTGGACATGATGGATTAAATGATGCAGTGCTTTAAACTGTGGCTGTTCTGAGATCCTGAGAATTTTTTCAAACCTTAATCCTTGCAGAGAACAAGAGCAGTTTTTGAAAGATGAGTGGGGTCTGGGTAATGGGTTAAGCTGAGAAAATGAAACGATCAGTTACAGGACTTTGGGGGGGATCCTACAAACCAGCCAGGTTCTGCTTAATGGCTTTTGTATCCACAGACTGTCCCCTCGGTGAATATGTGTGATGCAGTGGAAAGATTTGCAGGTGATTAACAGTCTAACATGTCACAACATGCGTTCTCCTTCCATGACCAATGGTCCTTTTAAAATATAAGTCATTGCGTGAGGCCAATTTTTCAGCGAGCAGACCCTTTAAATGTTTTGTGCTCCCAATCGCTCATGATACTTATCTTGGAACAAGACCTGCACAGTACGGTCCAGGCACTCCCGTGGGAACATTATCCATGACTGTAACTAGGGGATGGGGAGTTAGTCCTATATTGCAGGAGGGTTTTATGGGCTCCCAAATACCCACATGATCAGGTGAAGTTGGGAGAGGGGCACCCACACCCACTGAACGTCAATCTGTAATTCAAAAAGAAGAAAGACTTGCATTTATTTAGCATCTTTTCCGACCACTGGATGTCTCAAAACACTTTGCAGCCAATTAAATATTTTTTGAAGTGCAGTCATTAAATTTAGAAAACATACAAATTAGGAGTAGGAGTAGGCCACTCAGCCCCTCGAGTCTTCTCCACCATTCAACAAGATAGTGACTGATCTGACTGTAACCTCAACTCCACATTCCCGCCCACCCCCAATAACATTTCACCCCCCCCGCTTATCAAGAATCTATCGACCTCTGCCTTAAAAATATTCAAAGACTCTGCTTCCACTGCCTTTTGAGTAAGAGAATTCCAAAGACTCACAACCTTTTAAAAGAAAACATTTCTCCTCGTCTCTGTCTTAAATGGGCGACCCCTTATTTTTAAACAGTGACCCCTAGTTCTAGATTCTCCCACAAGAGGAAACATCCTTTCCACATCCACCCTGTCAAAACCCCTCAGGATCTTATATGTTTCAATCAAGTTGCCTCGTACTGTTCTAAACACCAGCAGATACGAACCTAGCCTGTCCAACCTTTCCTCATAAGACAACCTGCCCATTCCAGGTATTAGTCTAGTAAACCTCTGAACTGCTTCCAACACATTTACATCCTTCCTTAAATAAGGAGACCAATACTGTATATAATACTCCAAATGTGGTTTCACCAATGCCCTGTATAACAGAAACATAACTTCCCTACGTTTGTATTCAATTCCCCTCGCAATAAACAATAACATTCTATTAGCTTTCCTAATTACGTGCTGTACCTGCATACTAACGTTTTGCGATTCATGCACTAGGACACCCAGATCCCTCTGCATCTCAGAGCTCCGCAATCTCTCACCATTTAGATAATATGCTTCTTTTTTATTCTTCCTGCCAAAATGGACAATTTCACATTTTCCCACATTATACTCCATTTGACAGATCTTTGCCCACTCATTCGTGGCAGTCATGCCTTGTGCACAGCAAGCTCCCACAAACAGCAAGATAAGCTATTTTTTGTGATGTTAATTGAGGGATAAATATTAGGTAGGATAGCGGGGACAACTCCCCTGCTCTTCTGATTAGTGCCATGGGATCTTTTACGCTCACCTAAAAGGGCAGGTGGGGCCTTGGTTTAACGTCTCATCTGAAAGATGGCACCTCCAACAGTGCAGCACTCTCTCAGTACTGCACTGGAGTGTCAGCCTAGATTTTTGTGCTCAAGTGATGCTCAATTCCGTGCTGGGTCTCCAGCCACCACTCCTCAGGACTGTCTGGGGCAGGATTTGAACCCCGTGGCCTTGTGACTCAGAAAGCTGACCACCTGACCAAAGGTTTGCTCCTTATTTAATGGCAATCCTTCCATTATCTCAACCCCCTGTGGCACAGAGAGTCAAAGCTAAGAACGAGTTTTACCTTGTATGGCTTATCACCTCAAAGTGGGGGCATAGAGGAAGTGGGGAAAAAAAGAAAGGAGGCCCAAAGGTTTTCTAATCCTTTCCAGTCAGTGTGTACTTTGAACACAATTCTGCCGTGCAGGAGCGCTCTCCTTGGATTCCACTTTCATTACAGTTGCGGCTAATGGTTCTGTTACACATTATTAGCTATAACTATCCTACAAATGATATATAACAAGGGGGCCGTGTATAGTGTTCTGAGGATAAATGGCAGTGTATATGTGCAGCACAGGAGATAATAAGTAAAACTGCCATTAATTCAAGAGTTTGATTCGTATGGAAAAATGTTTATATAAATTTCTTCAACCATTCAAATCTTTATTCTTGATCATTCTGCCAAGGATTTAGGCAGCTGGTGTGAGTTCCTTTCAGGATTATGTTGTTGCAAATAGCAAATCCCATAAACATTTTGGCAAGAAGGTACTAGAAAGCTGTAGGGAGATGTACAGTAGGAAAACAACTGGGTAAAAAAAAAAACTTTGTTTCCAACTTAATTTTGTTCTGTTTGAAATGTTTCAAGTATCGAGCATGTTTGACTATGTGGTGCAGCTCCCGTAGAATGTTCTAGATACTTCCTTCTAAAAGATACTTGCAATCCCTGGGAAAAAGTGCCCCAGTTGCTGAGCACATGGGAAGTTACCCTGCTGTATTCAGTAGGGTCAGCTCACTTTAATCATTTATTTTTTTTCTATTCATTGGAGGTGGGTGTCGCTGGCTAGGCCAGCATTTATTGCCCATCCCTAAGAGGGCATTTAAGAGTCAACCACATTGCTGTGGGTCCGGAGTCACATGTAGGCCAGACCAGGTAAGGACAGCAGATTTCCTTCTCTAAAGGACATTAGTGAAACAGATGGGTTTTTAAAACAATTGACAATGGTTTCATGGACATCATTAGACTAGCTTTTAATTCCAGATTTATTAATTAAATTCAAATTCCACATTCTGCTGTGGTAGGATTCGAACCCATATCCCCAACACAATACCCTGGTTGCTAGATTACTGGCCCAGTGACTACACCACTACCTCCCCTATATGAAGGGATGAATCCTTAAATAACAACTTGCATTTATATAGTGCCTCTAAAGTAGTAAAAAGTTCCAAGGTGCTTCACAAGAGAGTTATCAGATATGAATGTGGCACATAACTAGATAATAGAACAGGCCTTGTTCATAGAGGTAGGTTTTAAGGAGTCTAAAAAGAAGAAAGGAGGGAGTGATGGAGAGGCGGAGAGGTTTAGGGAGGGAATTCTAGAGCTTAGGCCCAGGCATGGCTGCCAATGGTGGAGAGATGAAAATCGACCAGCAGTTGGAACTGGAGGAGCGTAGAAATCTCAGAAGGAACATAGGAATATAGGAAGATAGGAATATAGGAACATAGGAAGATAGGAACAGGAGTAGGCCATTCAGCCTCTCGGGCCTGTCCCGCCATTCAATGAGATCATGGCTGATCCGCGGCCTAACTCCATATACCTACCTTTGGCCCATATCCCTTAATATCTTTGCTTAACAAAAATCTGTCTCAGATCTAAAATTAACAACTGTTCTAGCTTCAACTGCTGTTTGTGGGAGAGAGTTCCAAACCTCCACCACCCTTTGCGTGAAGAAGAGCTTCCTAACATCTCTCCTGAACGGTCTGGTCCTAATTTTTAGACTCTGCCCCCTAGTTTTAGAATCTCCAACCAGTGGAAATAGTTTATCTTTATCTAGCCTGTCTTTTCCTGTTAATATCTTGAAGACTTCGATCAGATCACCCCTTAACCTTCTAAATTCTAGCGAAAACAGGCCTAATTTGTGTAATCTCTCCTCATAACTTAACCCCTCTCGTCCAGGTATCATTCTTGTAAACCTACATTGCACTTCCTCCAAGGCCAATATATCCTTCCTAAGGTGTAGTGCCCAGAACTGCTCACAGTACTCCAAGTGGGGTCTAACCAGGGTTTTGTACAGCTGCAGCATAACCTCTGTGTCTTTATACTCCAATCCTCTAGATATAAAGGCTAGCATTCCATTAGCCTTTTTGATTATTTTCTGCACTTGCTCATGGCATTTTAAAGATCTATGCACCTGAACCCCCAAGTCTCTTTGGTCATCCACTGTACTTAATCCACTGTACTTAACCTCTTCCCATTTAGAAAGTACCCTGCTCTATCCTTTTCTTTGGTCCAAAATGGATAATTTCACACTTGCCCACATTGAAATCCATCTGCCACAGTTTTGCCCACTCACCTCGTCTGTCAATATCTCTTTGCAATTTTATGCTATCATCTAGACTGTCTACAATGCCGCCTAACTTTGTATCATCAGAAAATTAGGGTTGTGGGGTTAGGGAAGATTACAGAGATAGGGAGGGGCGAGGGCTATGGAGGGATTTAAAAAAAAACAAGGATGAGAATTTTAAATTGGAGGCATTGCCAGACTGGGAGCCAATATTGGTCAGCGAGCACAGGGGTGATGGGTGATTGGAACTTGCTGCAAGTTAGGGAAATGGTCAGCAGATGAGCTCAAGTTTATGGAGGATGCAAGGTGGCAAGCCGGCCAGGAGCATGTTGGAATAGTTCAGTCTGTAACAAACGTATGGACGAGGGTTTCAGCAGCAGATGAGCTGAGGTAGGGACGGAGACGGGCGATGGTCTGGTGGTGGTAAGAGGCAGTTTTTGGGATGAAGCAGATCTGGGGCCTGAAGCTCAGCACGGAGGCTGCAAAAGGTCTGGTTCAGACTCGGACATTGGCTAGGGAGAGGGTTGGAATCCGTGGCTAGGTAATGGAGTTTGTGGTGGGGTGGGGGGGCGGGGAGCGAGGGGGGGTGGCCCAAAGACAGTGGCTCCAATCTTCCCAACATTTGACTGCAGGAAATTTCTGCTCAGTTAATACTGGATATCGGACATGCTGGGCTGGATTTTACCAAGCCCGTGACACAGGCTCCGTGGCGGGGGGGCCCAGAAGATGGTTGTGGCAGAGGCTCGCCATGGAGGTTGATGCTGGGAGGACCCGGCCACATCCTCCAGCAGCAGTGAGGCTCCATGGCGGCCCACCCCACTGCTGGGCGACGGGACCTCAATTTCAATATTTAAATTGATGACATGAATAAATTTAAATTAACGTACCCGCAATCATCCAGGCAGGCCCGCTGCAATCCTCAGTGCGGTGGCCGGCACTCCCTGTTAGGGAAAAGCTGGCGTGACGCTGGTGGGAAGAGGGGAGGAGTTAAAACTTCCAGGGTGTGCGGGGGTGGGGGGGGGGTGGAAACGGGGTCAAATAAATGTAATGAGTGTAAGGGATGGTGGGAAGGGGTGAACTTTAAACTTTGTGCAGCCTGGGGCTGGCGGGGTGTGGGGTGATGGTCAGATTTAAAAGTTAAGTGTTTTGTGGGGGGAAGGGCAAATACTTAATGTCATTTTTACTGGGGGATTGGAAAGGAATGTTACAATTTTATTTTGTAAATTTTGTTGGGGGGGGGGGGGGGGTTCACTTTAAAAATTCAAATTTTCCGGCAGGGCTGGCTGCCCTTTAAAAATGGCGCCAGTGCCTGCGCACAGACAGCTGATGCCATTGCCGGCGATGGGTAGCCCACCTCCACCTCGTGACTGGAGAGAGGGGTGGGGGGAAGGGTCAGCTATTTAAATGAGCTGCTGTGCGGGAGAGCATGGCGGCTCCACATGCAGGCTGCCAGTTTATGAGCCCGCCCACCAAAAGCGAGGGTGGGCTCTTAAAATCCAGCCCACTAAGTGACAAAGCCAGTGGAGCATCATATTGCCTATCATTCTGTTCTATGTTTGCAACTCACCCATACCAAGGCCTCACATGACAGCACAGGTGTTTCAATGTACCTCACACACACCCAACAAGGCAAACAGGTCAAAACGTAACCTGTAACTTGTTGTGAGCACAGTGAATGGTGGAAAACATACAGACAGAAGCAGGCCATTCAGTCCCTCGAGCCTGTTCTGCCATTCAGTACAATCACACTTGAACTGTATCTTAACTCCATTCACTTGCCTGGATGGGTGCAGCTCCAACAACACTCAAGAAGCTTGACACCATCCAGGGCAACCTATCCGTCATTTTAAACATTCACTCCTTCACCACTGCCGCACTGTGGCAGCAGTGTGTACTATATAGAAGATGCGCTGCAGCAACTCATCATGCCTCCTTCAACAGCACTTTCCAAACCTGCGACCTCCACCACCTAGGCGGACAAGGGCTGCACACACCACCTGCAAGTTCCCCTCCAAGTCACTCAACATCCTGACTTGGAACTATATCGCTGTTCCTTCAGTGTTGCTGCATCAAAATCCTGGAACTCCCTTTCCAACAGGTTTAAAAACATTTTTTTATTCGTTTCATGGGATGTCAATGGCCAGGCCCACATTTATTTCCCTTGATCAGAGTGGCTTGCTATTTCATTTCAGAGGGTATTTAAGAGCCAACCACATTGCTGCAAGCCTGGAGTCACATGTAGACCAGACCAGGTCAGGACAGCAGATTTCCTTCCCGAAACAACATTAGTGAATCAGATGAATTTTTAACAACAATTGACAATAGTTTCATGGTCATTGTTAGAATATCCTTTCATTCAATGGAATTCAAATTTCACCATGTGCTATCGTGGGATTTGAGCCCATACCCCCAGCTCATTAGACCGGACCTCTGGATTACTAGTTTCGTGACATTACCACTAAAATGCCACCTCCCTAGAGATAGTGGACTACAGCAGTTCAAGAAGGCATCTCACTACCACCTTCTCAAGGGCAATTAGGGATGGGCAACAAATGTTGGCCTAGCCAGTGATGCTCACATCCCATAAAAGAATGAAAAAAAAATCTCCAAATTCCTTAATATCCTTCTCAATCTCAATTTTAAAATCATTAAGCTAGCAACCATTGCATTTTATGTGAGAGAGTTCCACACTGGTGCCACCCTTTGTGTGAAGAAGTGGTTCCCAACTTCTCTCCTGAATGGTTTTGATTTTAAGGTTAAGTCTCCTTGTTCTGGAATTCTGATCAGCAGGAAATGCTCCTCCCTATTTATCCTGCCAAATCCTAAAGACCACAATCAACTTCACCCCTTAACCTATTTTATTCCATGGATTACAAGCTTAGTTTCTGTAAATTCTCCTCATAACCCCTCAAAGTTGGAGCCCTGGTGACTTTCTGGTGTATCTTTACTCCCCTCCTTTCAAGGCCATAAGGACGGGAACCTCGTCCACCTGAAGCAAATATCATCAGGTGTGTTGCCTACAGTTTCCCACCCATTCAGTTTACCATGAACTCAGGGAATCGGCCCTTTCGCTCTTAACTCTTTCATTATCACTTCGCACTTATTTCTTCAAGCTCCGAGTTCTTTGTGATCCATCTTTGGACTTTCTTGTCCTTGTAAAGCCTCGTTATGTTTTAATCGCAACTTCAAGCCAGTGAAGTAAATGCCTGTTTAAATGGACAATTCATCAAGACTCTATAAAACACGCTAAAATGCAGCAATTGTCGTCAGGAAAATTATTTTCACAATCATTAATGGCACAGTTTTGCAGCCAGCAGCATTTCTCCCAAATACATTGCAAAAACATGCTGTTATGTTATATTTATTTGTCCTTGGCTTATGATCTATCAAAATGAATGTGACACCAGGAATCTCACGCGTCTGTCATTGTGGTTCAATTTTTAAAAATTTGTTCATGAAATGTGGGTGCCACTGGCCAGGCCAGCATTTATTGCCCATCTCTAATTGCCCTTGAGAAGATGGTGGTGAGCTGCCTTCTTGAACTGCTGCAGTCCATGTGGGGTAGTACTGTTAGGGAGTTCCAGGATTTTGACCCAGCGACAGTGAAGGAAGGACGATATAGTTCCATGTCAGGATGGTGTGTGGCTTGGAGGGGAACTTGCAGATGGTGGTGTTCCCATTCATCTGCTGCCCTTGTCCTTCTAGGTAGTAGAGGTCATGGGTTTGGTAGGTGCTGTCAAAGGAGGCATGATGAGTTGCTGCAGTGCATCTTACTACCACGGTGTATTGGCCGTGGAAGGAATGAATGCTTCCGGTGGTGGATTGGGTGCCAATCAAGCGGGCTGCTTTGTCCTGGATGGTGTCAAGCTTCTTGAGTGTTCTAGGAGTTGCACCCATCCAGGCAAGTGGAGAGTATTCCATCACACTCCTGACTTGTGCCTTGTAGATGGTGGACAGGCTTCAGGGAGTCAGGAGGTGGGTTACTCTCTGCAGAATTCCCAGCCTCTGTCCTGCTCTTGTAGCCACAGTATTTAAGTGGCTGTTCCAGGTCAGTTTCTGGTCAATGGTAGCCCCGAGGATGTTGATAGTGGGGAATTCAGTGTCGTATGTCAAGGGGAGATGGTTAGATTCTCTCTTGTTTGAGATAGTCATTGCCTGGCATTTGTGTGGTGCGAATGTTACTTGCCACTTATCAGCCCAAGCCTGAATGTTTTCCAGGTCTTGCTGCATATGGACACAGACTGCTTCAGTATCTGAGGAGTTGCAAATGGTACAGAACATTGCACAATCAGCGAACATCCCCACTTCTGACTTTATGATGGAGAGGTCATTGATGAAGCAGGTGAAGATGGTTGGGCCTAGGACACTACCCTGAGGAACTCCTGCAGTGATGTCCTGGGACTGAGATGATTGGCCTCCAACGACCACAACCATCTTCCTTTGCGCTAGGTGTGACTCCAACCAGCGGAGAGTTTTCCCCCCGATTCCTATTGACTTCAGTTTTGCTAGGGCTCCTTGATGCCATACTCAGTCAAATGCTGCCTTGATATCCAGGGCAATCACTCTCACCTCAATTGGTATCACTGCTCTTTTGTACTACCTGCCACTAATGGAATAATAAAGTTCTGACCTGAATATAGATTGATGCAATGCCTTCATGAAGGGGACAAATTTTACCCGCATGTCCTGTTAACCAAACATAAAGGGGTACAAATTGGTTTTGTGGGGTGGTGCCAGTGCAGAATGTGTCGCATCTAGTGTTGCCAACTCTGCTTCAATGTATTCCTGAAGGTTTTGTCACATGACTTCCTTCTGCCAATCACCCCAACCCCAAGCTCTTGACATTGGTCACCCAAAAACACCCATCCCCATGGCACCCTGCTTTCCTACACCAATTGGAAAGTGAATAGGCTCTTTATTACCCAATTGGATGCTTCTTTGACCCTCAGTCAAACATATTTTTCTTTCCTATCTCCAACATTTATATAACTGATAAACAAAAGGTGTTGAAAGGCGATTGTTTTTTAAATGCTCTCATCGCATGTCCCAGAGATTAGTTTTCAATTCCTGGGGAATCCAGGGCAATCCTGGACGGTTGCCCGACCCAAGAGGTAGTGAATCGACATTCCAATGGACTGTAGTGGGAAAGTAAATCCTGCAGGGTGTAATGGGACCCTTCCATTTGCCCCGGACGAAGAGGGATTTATACCCCGAAACCCTATTGTAGCTTCACCCTGGGTTAACAATAAGTTGATCACTACAAAAGACATCTTGGTGAAATGTATGTCAGAAACACTGCTTTGTTAAACTAGTTTATCAACGGGTTTCTCTAATGGGTCATCAAGTAGTTTGATTGAGTAGCGGAATTGTCTGGAAGGGGATTTATGATACAATTTTTCGATCATGTGCGTGCCATGTATAATGTTAAAGGAAGCACATACTGACTCAAAGGGCAGAACGCTACCAGCCCCTGGGTGCCAGGAACAGAGGTAGAGGCGGGTTGTGGGGGCGTGGAGGAGCTGCTGGTAAAATAGAAGGGAGCCGCATTGGGACAGCTCCCCGCCGCAATCCCACTGCCGGGGAGGTTTCCCAGCAGCAGCTGCAAGGCGGATTGGCTGCCTGCTCCATGGGGGTGGGCAGCTGATTTGCATAAATAAAGACCCTTTTACAGAGCCATTTTACATGGATGCCAGCATTTTGCTGGAGGGAGGGCAGTCCCCCGCCGCGTGGGGAGGCCATCAGCTTCATGGAGGAGACCTCCCTGCAGCAGCCCAGGGGTTATCAGAGCCAAAGGCTCCATGGCCCAAAGTTGGGGGGGTGGGCCTTGGGCAGGAAAGGCAGACCTGCTGCCCCACAACCCCCTCCACAGGGGTTTCCCCTCCAACCCTCACCCCCCCCCCCGAATATTTGATTTTTAATTTACTCACTTGGAGGTGCCCTGAAGTCTCCTGCCTGCCTCATCAGTGCCCATCTATCCCGGTGGCATTGCTGAGGCTCCAGTGCCAGCCTCTGATTGGGCCGGCAGCACCAGGAGTCCACCTGCCACCCTTAATTGGACGGCGGGCCTGCAGGTGGCCGGACCGGGCCTGCTGCCAGCAAGTTGGGCTCAAGACCTGTTTCTCACCTCAATGTCTGGGTCCCGAAGTCCGCGGTAAAATGCAGCGTAAGGTGTCACTACCATTTCATCAGAACAGTTCAATTCAGCCATTTTTACTGCCAGTTTGCTCCTTTATTCATCCCACGTTTGAGCTGCTAAATGCTGGTGTTAATACAGTGTAGAGTTCCTATTGTTCTGGAAACAACCAGATTGTGGAAACACCGAGCAAGTACCAGGCCAGGTCCTTCAATTTGATTTACATTGTACAGCGCAATGCAGGTCCTTTTGCTTTTCATGTCTAATTAACTTATATGTTCCACTAAGAGCAGGAGGACGCCATTCAGCCCCTCCTGCTTGTTCCACCATTCATACAGCTGACCTGCATCTTAACTTCACCCACCCGCCTTGGTTCTGTATCCCTTACCAACAAAAATCTATCAGTCTCAGTTTTGACATTTTCAATTGATTGCCAGCTCAGAGCTTTATCAGGGAGAGTGTTCGGGACTTCCACTGCCCTTTGAAGTGTTTCCTGACAGCACCCCCGAATGAGGCTCAAATTTTGAGGTTATACCCCCCTGATTTGGAGTCTCCCACCAGAGGAAAATGTTTCTCTCTATTCCCCACTCAAAGCTTTATCTTGTTTGCCATTGTTATCTTATAAGAGACATTAATACCCTACCTTGTGTGAGGTTATTGCAAAACGGGAGGTTTTGAGGTCTCTTATTCACGTTCCACTTTGCACTGAAGTGGAGTAACTGGTGCACAAGATAAAATGGCTGCTTTGTTTTTTCCTCTGCTGTGTCCAAAATGGCCGACAGCTATTGGCAGTACCCGAACACGCACACCGGAGAGAGACAAGCATCCCTTTGTTCTTTCAGAAGGTACATTGTTTTGTTAATTGGCCTGGTATTTGCTGGAAGAGATATGTGCTCAGTGAGGAAATGCAATATCCTCTGAGAATTTGTAGTATCAGGCTGGCCCCAAGCAGATGTGGTCACAATACTCATCTCCTGTGGCACCTTTTAGATGACATCCATCAAAACCAGTCAGTCAGCTTGCAGTGCCCAGGGATTTTCATTTCCCCCAAGTCATTGCTCTTTTTGGCAGGCAGGCATCAACATCTTCTCAGAGAATCAAAGAGGCATTCTGTGGCATGGCTAACTTTCTCAGTGTCTTGTGTTCCATTGATGGAAATGCACACATGTCGGAGCATCTCATGGGACTGTCAACATCGAATATAAAGGAGAAGGCATTCATCTCTGGTTTTGTGCCGATAGCATGAGGTGCCAGGAAGGGCTGTAGAGATGTGTAGGCCATGTAACTTCACCCTGCCACTCTGCCCAGCTAGACTACTGCACTATCAATAGTATTACCAACTAAACTGCAAGAATAAGAGGGAAAATGTTGTGGTAGCTCCTGTCTATTTAAATAGCACTGGGAACGTACAAACAATGGGATTCATTCTTCACCACAGATTTAGTAAGACCCAATACCAATTAGGCCAAACTGTATTTTAAAAACCCTTTTTCTAATGATGACTATCCCATGCCGATTCAACAAACAGTAATATGTTGGAAAACGAAAGCTGGGAGATAACCGACTTATCAGTTGGCATTACATCTGATGGCTACCTCTCTGTCACCATGGCACAGTGGGTAGCACTCTCAACTCTGAGTCAGAAGGTTGTTCAGGTCAAGTTCCTGTCCAGAGACACGAGCACAAAATCTATGCTGATACTCCCAGCACAGCATTGAGGGAGTGCTGCACTGCCAGAGGTGCTGCTATTCAGATGAGATGCTAAACCTGACTGCCCTCTCAGGTGGATGTAAACGATCCCATGGCACTCTTGCAAAGAAGAGCAGAAAGGTTGTCCCTGATGTCCAAGCTAGTTTTTATCACTTAGCCAACACCTAAAAACAGATTATCTGGTTATTATCACATCGCTGTTTATGGGAGCTTGTTGTGCACAGATTGGTTGCTGGATTTCTGACATTACAGCAGTGACTACACTTCAGAAGCACTTCACTGGCTGTGAAGCACAATGTAACATCTTGAGGACATGAAAGGCGCTATATAAATGCAAGTCTTCCTGTCTTATCAAATGAAAATGAAACGAATAGTTGGTTTTAGTTACAGTTTGATATAGCTTCTGGAGTATTCCGCACACAATGTGTATCCTGATGATGTACCTTTTGCACGGTAACCATGGTTGGGTTTTCAAATTGAAGTGTGACATATCAGCAAAGGGATTCAATGTGCATTGACGAATTCCCAGGCTGTGGTGTCATCATGCCAATGTAATTATGAAAAGTCTGGAAGCACTGTTCATGAAATCTGTAACTGGGCATTACCTCATTGGTGCCTACACCACAATTGGAAGAATCATTCTCTGTGACTGGGGTCCTTCAGTTCAACCAGTTTGCCAAATTAAATTGGCAAAGGTAGTCTGGAAGATGAGTTTGTAGAATGCTTTTGTGACAGTTTCTTGGAACAATATGTTGTGGAACCAACTAGGGATAAAGCTATTTTAGATCTAGCATTGTGCAAGGAGGCAGGTTTAATGAGTAATCTCCTAATAAAAGATCCTCTGGGAAAAAGTGATCATAATACAATTGAATTCCATATTAAGTTTGAAAGTGACCTATTCCAGTCCCAAACAAGAATTTTGAACTTAAACAAAGCCATTTACATAGGTATGAGGGGTGAGCTGGCTACAGCTGATTAGATAAATAGACTAAAAGGTATGGCGATAAATAAATAGTGGGAAAAATTTAAAGAAACAATTCAAAATGTTCAACAAAAAGATATTCCATTAAAACCAAAACTCAGCAAGAAAGATGCATCCATGGCTTTCAAGGGAAATTAAGGACATTATTTTAGATTAAAATAAGAGGTGTATAATGTTGTAGAGGACAGTAGTAAGGCTGAGGATTGGGAGTGTTCTAGAAATCAGCAAAGGGCTCCCAAAAATGTTAATAAAGTGGAAAAAATATAATAAACTAGCCAGGAATATAAAAAAAAGATTGTAAAAGCTTTTAAAAGTATATAAAAAGGAGGAGAGTAGCTAAAATGAATGTTGGTCCCTTCGAGGCAGAGAGCAAAGAAATTATCATGGGGAACAAGGAAATGGCAGAGATTTTGAAAAATATTTGGTGTCTGTCTTCACAGGAGAAGACACAAATTGCATACCAGAAATAGAGGGTTAGCAAGGGCCTAATAAGAGCGAGGAACTTAATGTAATTAATATCAGCAGAGAAAAATTATTGGAGAAACTTAGGGACTATAAGCTGACAAACCCTCAGGAACTAATGGCCTACATGCTAGATTTCTAAAAGAGGTACCTGCAGAGATAGTGGATACATAGGTTTTAATTTTGCAAAATTCCCAGCAAATTGGAAGTTACCAAATGTAACACCGCTATTCAAGAAAGGAAGGATAGAGAAAACAGGGAACTACAGGTCAGTTAACCTGATATCAGTCATTAGGAAAATACTGGAACTTATTTTAGGGAAGTCTTAACAATGCACTTAGAAAATCATAGTATGATCAGACAAAGTGAACAGGGGTTAACGAAAGGGGAATCATGTGTGACAAATATATTAGAGTTTTTTGAGGATGTAACTAGTAGGGTAGATAAAGGGGAACCAGTAGATGTAGTATACTTGGATTTCCAAAAGGCATTCAATAAGGTGCCACAAAAAAAGGTTAATAGGCAAGATGAGGGCTCATGGAGTTGAGTGTAATATATTAGATGGATAGAGGATTGGTTAACGGACAGGAAGCAGAAAGTAGGGATAAACAGGGCATTTTAAGTTGGCAGGCTGTAAATAGTGGAGTGTCACAAATATCAGTGCTGGGGCCTCAGCTATTTACAATCTATATTAATGACTTGGATGAACAGACTGAGAGTCATGGCCGAGATTTTACTGAGCTCCCAACGCGGGCTCCATGGCGGGGCAGGGAGGGCCGGAAGAACGTTCCGGCAGCGGCCCACCGCGCAGCCTGATGCCAGCAGTGCTGGGCCCGATCTTTCTGGTGGCAACGAGGCTCTGTGGTGGACCCTCGCCACTGGGCAACGGGAATTGGATTAACATATTAAAATTAATGAAATGAATACATTTAATTAAAATCAACAGCGATCTTGCCTTCGGGCCGCGATCTCCCGAGCAGCAGCCGTCACTCACGTGCCTTCACCTTTCTGTCCAGGGAAAGCAGGCACCACAGTGGTGGAGAAGGGGGGATCATGATTTTTAGTGCAGTTGGGGTGGGGGGGGGGGGGGATGGGGGAAAGACAGGCTCAAAAAAAGTATTAGTGTAGGGGAGGGTGGGAAGGGGTGACCTTTGCACTTTGATCAATTTGGGGATGGGGGTGGGGAGAGGTCAAGTGTTGAAGGTAAGTGTTTAGTGCGGGGGGGTGGGGGGGGAAAGAGGGCATTAGATATTTCAGCGGTACCTTGTGGGGGGATTATTACTTTAAAAATTTAAGTGAACCGGCAAGGCCAGCTGCCCTTTATAAATGATGCCAGCGCCAGGGCACAGGCAACTGACGCCATCGTTGGTGCTGGACAGCCCATTTACTCCACGCAATGGGTGGAAACACCTTTTCTACCTCTACACTATCAAACCCCTTCTATAATTTTAAAAGATCTCTGTCAGGTCAATCCCCACCTCCCCAGCCTTCTTTTTTTCTCGAGAAAAGATGCCCAGCTGTTTAATCTTTCCTGATAGGGATAACTTCTCAGTTCTGCTTAATTCTTTTTGCACCTTCACTATGTCCTAATATGTTCAGTGGAGTTTCATTTGTTGCCTGGATAGCATTACCACTCAGGCCAAGATCCCATTCTGCCCTCACCCCCACCCCACTCCACTTTCTGGCCAATTTTGGACTTTTTGGACCCTTTGGGTGCTAAGTATAGGAAGAGATCATTTTCAAGTGATCTGGTTGCAGCAGGGTGAATAGCTGTATGTGAAGGTGGTGAGCCATTAAATTGTTCATTAAATAAATGAGCCAAGTATTTATGTTCTATGGGTTTTTTTCCAGTAAATCATTTTTACTATTCATTTTAATGCTTCCTAATATCTTACCCATTGACAAAACATGGTTTCGCAGGTTTATTGAGGAGAAATCAAATTTGGATGTGGAGATTCATTCAACAAATCTTATCAATTATCCTCACTGACCACCAATAAATCCCCCCACTCTTGTAGCACATCAAGAAAGAAAATAACTTGCACTTCTACAGCGCCTTTCCCGACCGCAGGGCGTCCCAAAGTGCTTCACAGCAAATTAAGCACTCTTGAAGTGTAGCCACTCTTGAAGTGTAGGCAAACATGGCAGCCAATTTGCACAGAGCAAGATCCCACAGTTTCAGACGGGAGACCCTGTGTCATATATAAATGGGGGCCCTATGATGTACGTGACCCCATAGTTGCAGTTGTGAGGTAAAATTGTGAGCAGAGGTGGCGCCACTGAAGCTCCGCCCATTTGTACCGGCATTGAGTCGACTGAGCGACTGTTCTTAAAGGGGTATCTCTGCCTCCTGGGGTTTGATTGTCAGTTGGCTCTCTGTAGGAGCCAATTTCCCGTCTTCCCCAACCAGCAAGCTGTCTCGACCACAGTGCTGGCAAATGAAGTTCCTTAGGCTATGCAGAAATGAGCTCCCAAACATCAAAATGGCTCGGGCTGTTGTGAACAAATTAATGTGGCACACTACTGGACTACAACAACAATTTGCATTTATATAGTATCTCTTTAAAGGAAGTAAAATGTCCCAGGGAACGTCACTGGGGCTATTATCAGTGTAAATTTGACACCAAGCTACATGAAGAGATATTAGCACAGGTGACCAAATGCTTGGCCAAGGGGTAGGTTCTAAGAAGTGGCTTAAAGGAGGAAAGAAAGAGTGGAGAGGATTACGGAGGGAATTCATGAGCATTGGGATACTGGCTTGGAAGAATAGAGTAAAGGAAAGGGACCTTTCTCTCAATTCCGCTGCGCTGTACACCTGAAGTATTTGATGCTGAGACGGAGAAGAGACTTCCTTGGTGCTCAGTGTTAGCAACACGCTAAGTTTAATTGCAAAAATGTGCAGCGGAAACATCCCTCAAGGTATTCGAATTGGTTTCATTCCTGAGAAACACTGTCTTGGATATGAAGCCGAAAATATTCATATGCCCAGCACCAAGTTTGGGCAATCGAGGATTCGAAAGTATCACGGGAACACAAAAACATTGAACTCCTGCATTAGGTGTTCCTTATTGATCTGAGCTAAAAGGGTGAAATAATGAGGACGGACTGCACAGGTCAAGCTCGTATTCTCTAGAGTACAGGAGGGGTAATCTACTAGAGGTGCTTAAGATGATTAAAGGATTTAATTGGAGAGAAACTATTTCCTCTGGTGAAGGGAGCATAATCCTAAAATTAGAGTTAGGGACATTCAGGGGTGATGTCAGGAAGCACCTCTTCACACAGAGGGTAATGGAAATCTGGAATTCTCTGCGCCAAAAAGCTTTTGAGGCTGGAGGACCAATTGGAAATTTCAAAACTGAGATTGATAGATTCTCGGTTGGCAAGGGTATTAATGGTTACGGCAACCAAGGTGGGAAAATAGAGATAAGATACAGATCAGCCCTGATATATTTGAATGGCGGAACAGACAAAGGGTTGAATGGCCTGCTCATGTTGCTATCTGTTATATACAATGTTGCGTTGATCAGCTGTCCTTTGGGAGAAACAGTTTGAAAAAAAGTTTTTTTAAAAATTGAGACTGAATAATGCATAAATAATTATTAGATTAGAGATACAGCACTGAAACAGGCCCTTCGGCCCACCGAGTCTGTGCCGACCATCAACCACCCATTTATACTAATCCTACACTAATCCCATATTCCTACCAAACATCCCCACCTGTCCCTATATTTCCCTACCACCTACCTATACTAGTGACAATTTATAATGGCCAATTTACCTACCAACCTGCAAGTCTTTTGGCTTGTGGGAGGAAACCGGAGCACCCAGAGAAAACCCACGCAGACACAGGGAGAACTTGCAAACTCCACACAGACAGTACCCAGAATCGAACCCGGGTCCCTGCAGCTATGAGGCTGCGGTGCTAACCACTGCGCCACTGTGATAGTTACATGTAGTAAAATATTCCAAGGTGCTTCATTGGAGTCTAATCAGGTAATGTTTGGCACTGAGCCACAGGAGGAGATAATAGGACTAGTAACCTAAAGCTTGATCAAAGAGGCAGGCTTTAAGGAGCATTTTAAAGAAGGAAAGTGAGGTGGAGAGGCGGAGAGGGTCTGGGAGGGAATTCCAGAGCTTAGGACCCAGGCAGCTGACAGCTACTCCGCTAGTTGGAGGGTATTGAAAATCAGGGATGTGCAAGAGGCCAGAATTGGAGGAGTGCAAAGATCTCAGAGGGTTGTGGGGCTGAAGGAGGTAACAGAGATGGGGGTGGGGGGCGCACGAGACCATGGAGGGATTTGAACACAAGGATGAGAATTTTAGGCACTGCACAGTCTGAACCAGGTCAAACTGCAAATAAAGCTGGAATTAATCAAGTTGGGATTCTCAATACGGTTTCACCCTCAGCTTCTTGTCAATGACCGAGGCGAGAAAGTACAAAACATCAGGGCGATGGAATTAAATAACGCCTTAAGTGTCAACATAATCAAGCACAATTTCACTCTGATACAAAAGGACTTCATTAAGGAAATGTGAGTAACCACAGATGAGGCTACATTCAGTTTTGTGGATGCTTGAAGTGAATGCTAGTATCCACATGATTTATTCGGTCAGCCTCTGCCAAATCTCAGTTGACAACATTCAATAAGTAAAAGAGCCATGTAATACAGTATGGCTTTGCAAGTATCCAGTGTCAGCAGGTGACTAAACACTGCTTATAGGATTAGGCTTGATTTCCTATTAAATTCCACATTAATGAAATTTCGAAATGTCCACATTTGTTGAAATTGTCTTTAATCTCATTTTGTGTTTTGGATGAATTGTATTACAGGTGGTTGAACTGATCTATGTTTATCAAAACAGATTAGTTTGATTTTTGTCCAGTGCCAACTGTGTCAATGTGACTTTGGGACTACTTTTTCAATACTTAGAAATATAGTATTAGCCTCTCGCAGCTTTAATCCCTCCGTCTCTGGGGGTGTCAATGTCAGGTTTTGACCCATGCCAGGTTAGAATAGACTGGAATTCCGGTCTATAAACTCACAAATACAAACAGTGGGTACTAATCCAAGCCACTTTAAAGCCTTATAAATTGCAGCATGGTAACTTGATTCTTAATGTTAGAGTAAAGAAATTTTGCAGATCATAAGAAGATGTTCAAATGGCATTCCTGTCATTATTATTTATGACTGAAGATGTTTGTGGTGTATCTGTACCTTACTGACAGGAAGAAAATAGTTTGGCTGTAAAATAATCCATTGTACTTCGGGCAAGTCATTAGCCTGAGTGCATTCTATACATTGCGTGGCACTCTGTGCATTCAGATTATAGTTACTCTGAATGTTATAGCACACTTCTAGCTCAGCCACTACCCAGTCTAATGTTGAACCATTGCACGTCAAGAGGTTCCCAAGGTCGATTCATGGTTTGCACTCGGTTAACTAGTCTCAGCTAGGGTGGCTGTTACAATTAGACTCAGTGCCATTGCAGGAGGTGAGGGGAAAGTCACTCAGTTGTGATGACGCTAAATTAGGGTGGGGTAGGGGAATAAAGATAGGAGATGTACCTCTCAATTTGCAGAAAGGTTTACATTAGCTATGAAATTTGAGAAAATTAAAGTTAATGTTGTTAATGTGAAGTATTGTAAATAGAGTGAAAAATGGAGTTAAACTAGCATAAGGAGACTTGGAAAAAAAACAAAAAATAAAGAGATTTGTGATAATGAAACACTCATCAATTTCAATGTTCCAACAATGTGATGTGGCAAGTTATAAGAATTTAAGAAATAGAAGCAAAAATAGGCCAGATCACCGTTCGAGCACGCTCGGCCATTTAAAGAGATCATTGCTGATCTACTTCAAGGTGGTGGTTCACCACCTTCGAGGGCAATTAGGGATGGGCAACAAATGCTGACTTTGCCAGCGATGCCCACATCCCATGACAGAATTTTTTTTTAAAACCACTTTGGAAGCAGATTCAGTAGCAACTTTCAAAAAGGAATTGAATAAATATTTGAAAAGGAAAAACTTGCAGAGCTATGGGGAAAGAGTAGAGGGCAGTGGGATTAATTCTATAGCCCCTGCAAAGAGCTGGCACAGTCTCGATGGGCTGAATGGCCTCCTTCTGTGCTGCAAGATTCTATGAAAGTCTACAGAAGCTATGCTGAGGTTTTACAGTACACTGCTAGGACTACATTTAGTGTAATCTATTCAGCTCTGATCAGCACACACAGGAAAAATACAGAGCAATTGGACAATCGAGAGAACAACAATGAGGCTCATTTGTAACTTAAAGTGGATTAGTCACAGGAGAAGATTAAAGAAACTCAATCTCTACAATCTCCAGATAGCTAAAGATAGAGGGGGCAGGAACCTCACTGTAAAATATTAAAGGGAAAATGTACTTCCAGATAGACCAAACCTCCAGAGAGCAGAGAGGTCAAGGGTCATAAATGATAAATTAGACGGCAGGAGTATTTCTTTACAGAGAAGGTGGGCAACAGATAGGATAAGTTAGCTAGGAAGCTGGTTAAGGCTGGGACAGTGGACTAATTTCAGAAATAGATAAATACTGTAATGGACATAAAGATCAAGTGAGCTAAGGAATGAAAAGTTAATTTGAAACATCAGCTAATCATATCTGTGCCGTATCTTTGATCTCTGTACTCAAAAGTAGAGACTAAAATATTGGACAAGTTGATAATACAGTTGGCTGTTTGGACGGAAGAGGAGGGAGGATGCTGGTCAGATGGGCTTCAATGGGTTGAACAGCCTTTTGTCATTCTTGACTTTTATTATGTTCTTGAACCTTCATCAACTGCCCACACTAACACATACATGAACATAAGAAATAAGAGCTAGAGTAGGCCATCTGGGCCATTGAGCCTGCTCCACCATTCAACAAGACTATGGCTAATCTTCTACCTCAAATCCACCTTCCCCCACTATCGCCATATCCTTTAATTCCCTTAGTAGTCAAAAATCTGTCGACCGCTGTCTTGAATATGCTCAATGACTGAACATCCCCAGCTCTCTCTGGGGTAAAGAATTTCAAAGATTCACAACCTTATCTCAGTCCTAAATGGGTGACTCCTTATTCTGTGACCCTGTGTTCTACATTCCCCAGCCAGGAAGCACTTTCTCAGCATCTACCCTGTCAAACCCCTTAAGAAATTTATATGTATCAATGAGATCACCTCTTATTTTTCTCAACACCAGGCAAAATAGGCCTGGTCTACACAATGTCTCCTCATAGGACAATCCCTTCATCCCAGGTACCTTCTAGTGAACCTTAGTTGTACTCCCTCTAGTGCAAGTATGCCCTTCCTTAGGTAAAAGACTAAAACTGCATACAGTGCGCCAGGTGTGGCCTCACCAATGCCCTGTACAATTGTAGCAAGACTTCTTTACTCTTATGCTCCAAACCCTTTGTAACAAAAGCTAACATACCACTTGCTTGGACAATAGCTCATATTTCTATCCTGTATGTTAGTTATGGTGAAATGAAGATCGTGACAAGGTGACATGGTGTCTGCTGTGAAAGTACACTAGGGTCTTTAGGAGCAGTCACATTAACAGGCACAATAGTGCACCTTGTTCTTTCTTAGGCTCATTAAAGCATGAAATAACTGACTTATTTTTGCTTTGTCTTGACTGAAAGAAATACTACACAAGATGGCAATTCATTCGCAGAAGGTCAGAGAATATAAGCCAAGGACAGCATTGTCTCACAGTGCTGTCAGACGCTTGCACAACAACACATTTCTTCCATCATTGTTCCACTAGACCACATGCAATCTGCACTACACCTCTGGAAGGATATATTGGTCTTGGGGGGGGTGAGGGGTGGGTCCAACACAGAATGACAGCAGGGCTGAAGGGGTTAAGTATTGAGAATAGGTTGCATCAACTTGGCTTTTATTCCCTTGAGCGTAGGAGATTGAGGGGTGATCTGATTGGAGGTGTTTAAAATGTTAGACGGACTTGAAAGGGTAGCTGTGGAGAAAGTATTTCCTCTGGCTGGGGAATCCAGGACAAGGGTATATTCAGGAGTAGAATCAGGAAACATTTTTTCACACAAATGGAAGTGGAAATCTGGGACTCTTTCTTCCAAAAGGCTATGGATGCTGCAGGCCAATTGAAGCTCAATGGATACTTGGTAGGTGAGGGTATCAAGGGATATGGAGCAAAGGCTGATAGATGGAGTTGAAGTGCAGATCAGCCATGATTTAATTGAATGGTGGAATCGGATCGAGGGGCAGAATGGCCTCTTCTTGTTCGTACATGGACAGCCTGCCAACTGCTAGAATCTCTAGGGGATAAAAGATCACAGTTCAGGCTGTCAAGAAGATAAAACTCTGAGATTCTGCTCTGACCCTGAAGTAAATGAGAAGGAATCTCCGGGATCTCAGTATAATATTACTGTCTATATTATTCAACAGTGGCTGGTCACATTTCACAGTGACAGTGCCCCCAATCTATTGGAGTCTCTGTGCTTGGCACACCACTTGATGTACACCTGTAATTATCCCTCTAACGTGCCTTTCCATTTCAGCTAGAACCACTTCTTTTAAAAGGAAGTTGATTGTCATGGCATTAAATGCATCAATTAGCAATCTATTCCACACATCAACAACAGCGTGGGAGAGAAAGAAAAAAAATCCAACCTCCAGACTCACCAGGAGCTTGCTCATCCTACAAAGCGTACAGCACAAAAACAGGCCATTCGTTCCAACTGCTATATGCCAGTGTTTAAGCTCCACAAGAGCCTCCTCCCACAACTCTTCATTTCACCCTATCAGCATATCGTTCTATTGCTTTCTCCCTCATGTGCTTATCCAGCTTCCCCTTGCTATTGTATTTGCTTCAACCACTCCCTGTGGTAGCGAGCTCCACATTCTCCCTGGGTAAAGATGTTTCTTCTGAATTCCCTATTGGATTTATTAGCGACTGTCTTATATGTATGGTCCCTAATCTAGTAATGGGCCCCTGCTGCACCCCCCCACCCCCGTCTCCCCATTGCAGCAGTGTGGTTACAGGTCCACGCCATAGATGATAATCTGACATCTGGGAACATCACACCATCCAATGCAAAATGGACAGATGTGTCGCAGAGTAAAGTGCAGCCGTGTATAAATTTTCATTGGCCATCACTCCGTGAATTTAGCTCAGTCAGCTGCCCATTTTGATTGATTAAGTGAAGGTGTTTACTGATGCAGTCACTGCCTGTTACCTTATGTTGTGTCTTTTGGGCTATTTTAATGTCACAAACTGTTTTGTTGAATCATGACAAGCACTTATTTTGTCATTGGAAGAGTCTGGCCTTGTATTGAACTAGTTGTTAACAAGTTGTGTCAGAGTAACAGGGTGTGGGTTCCCTGTACTACAAGGTCTCCATTCACAGCTCAGCTGTCAAGAGACAGCCTAATATTTTACCACAGGGTGCATGAGAAAACTAGATGGTGAGTCAAACGGAACTTTTCAACCCCCAGTTTATAGCTCAAAACCAACAGTATCAGGGGACTGGGAGTAGATTAAAGCTCCATGTCCTCTCCATCATCAAGATCACCTCCTCCACCTCCGTAAAATTATGTGTCTCTGCCTCAGCCTCAGCTCCTCTGCTGCTGAAAGCCTCATCCATGCCTTTGTTAGTTCGAGACTTGATTATCCCAATCTTCTCCCGGGTCAGCCTCCCATGCACCACCCTCTGTAAATTTGAAGTCATCCAAAATTCTACTGCCTGTATCCCAACTTGCACCAGATTCGCCCATTACACCCGTGGTCACTGACCGACATTGGCTCTTGGCCAGGAAATGCCTCCATTTTAAAATTCCCATCCTTATGTTTAAATCCCTTCATAGCCTCACCTCTCCTTCAATCTGTAATTCCCTCCAACGCCACAACCCTCCAAGAACACTGCATTCCTCCAATTCCGCTTCCTTGAGCATCCCCATCTTCCATTGCTCTGCCATTGGCGGACATACCTTCAGCTGTCTGGTCCCTAAGCTCTGGAATTCTCTCCCTGAACTTCTCTCTCTTCCTTTAGTGCACTCCTTAAAACCTATTTCTTTCACTAAGTTTTTGGTCATCTGTCCTAATATGTGGTTCGGTATCAAATCTTTTCTGATAACGCTCCTGTGAAGCACCTTGGGATGGTCTACTATGATAGAAACACTATATCAACACAAGTGATTGTAGACAGTTGAGTCCATGATCAGCTGTTGCGAGTATGGAAGACAGAGCCTGATGTTCCATTGCTTTAAATTAATGGAAAGAAAGTCAAGTCCTCAAAGGCCATGGCTTCTCACTCTCTGCTGGAACCACCTGGCTGTGGAATCAACCCTTCATTACATGTCCTATCCCATCCTTTCTCCTCGTGAGTGCATGGCAACACAGATCCTAATAATGAGTGGGGAAGAACACCCCACCCCTCCCAAGAAGTAAATGATAAATAACATTTCCAAAGCATCGCACTTTCATAAAGAAACCCAGTCACCAACTGCTCAGAACCTGAGTGAGGAAATGGCAGCTGTTGTTCTTTCAAAAGTGGGGAAACAGTAGCATCAAAAAAGGACAGCACAATCCAATAGTGACAGAATGGGCCTTTACTAAGTAGGTCTCAGAGTTCACCCTGCAGTTATTGTAGGCAAATTAAGTTGTCTTTGGCTGACTTACCTGTATCCATTTTCTACTCCTAACACACTTACAGCGGAGATCACCCACCATTGAGACACCAGCCATCGCCAAACATTATTGCCAAACATTATCGCCGAACACTATCATCTCACATAAACATCCCCGGGGCTGGACTTTATTTGAATTGCTGTCAGTGACCTCATCCACGTGGGTTAAGGTTGCCCTGGTGGTTTGATTGCGTGATTGTCTGCCTCTGATTGTCACGCCCCTACACTTCCACCATTGGCTGTCTGACGTGTCCATTCACGTAGCGCCCTGCCTTCCCCCAGCCAACCGGAAAACAAACGGACTCTTCATTATCCGATTGGATGATTCTTGACTGTCAGTGAAACAGCATTTCTTACCCTTTGTTAAATAACTTTTTTTTGGAAAAAGGTAGATTTTATTGCCCAATGATTTTTCTTCCCGGTGTTGCCCTCCACAGCATCCTGGTGATCAATCATTAAGTTCTGGGGTCTCCAGGGCAATCATGGAGGGTTGACAACTCTAGTGTGGACTGTTAAAAAAAAATAATCTTTTCAAAAAAGAGACTGAAATAAAAGAGTTTTTGTTTCGCTTGAGCAAATAAGCAAGCCGTGTTAGGGTGAATGACTCAGATATAAAAGTTTGCCTTTTTCTGCCCTGCAGCTGGCCGATGAATAGTAAAGTTTCTCATCTTTTAAACTTTGCTTGTACTTTCACAATTCACATGCCTCTGTGCTCGATTACGAAGCCCTCGTCTGCAATTAATGTCACGGTCGCACATCTGCCGCACTTTATGCCAATTGTTTATTGCATCACCAGTTTGATAGCCATGGAGTGCAGCTGCTGAATTCTCTATTGCTGGATTGCAGACTGGCCCTGACTGTGAATCACTTTGCCTAACTGGAGGGGCCTCTAGCTAGCTGCTCGTACACAGAGCGGAGCTCCTTTCCCCGGCTGCTGAGCTGTTAATAGATCGCGGGCAAGGGGAAGAACATCTACGCTCTCTTAAATTTAAAAGGATCTCACATCTGAGCACTTCAGAAAGCTGGCTTCATACCCCAGCACAGTCTTGCCCTGAAGTGGTCACTCAGTGCTGGGTTTTAGCCAAAGCTCAATGGGTAGAACTCTGACCTCTGAGTTATGAAGGTTATAGCTTCAAGGCCCACTTGAGCACATAGTCTAGGCGTACGCTCCCAGTGCTGTACTGTTAGAGGGGCCTCTTTTCAGGTGAGAAGTTAAATCAAAACCCCATCTGCCGGATGATGTAAAATATCCCACAGCATTATTCATAGTCATGGAATCACTTATGGCACTGAAGGAGGCCATTCGGCCCATCAAGTCCATGCTGGCTCTCCACGGAGCAATGCAGTCGGTCCCCATAGCCCCGTAAGTCTGTTTCTCTCAAGTGACCATCCAACCTCCTCTTGAAGTCATTGATTGTCTCCACTTCCACCATCCTTGTGGGCAGTGAATTCCAGGTCATTACCACCCGCTGTGTAAAAACGTTCTTCCTCATATTCCACCTGCATCTTTTGCCCAAAACCTTCAATCAGTGTCCCCCAGTCTTTGTACTATTTGTTAATGGGAGTAACTTTTCCTTGGCTAATTTATCTAAGCCTGTCATAATCTTGTACACTTCTATTAAATCTCCCCTCAATCTCCTTTGTTCCTAGGAGAACAAACCCAGCTTCTCCAACCTAACCTTGTAACTAAAATCCCCCATCCCTGGAACCTTTCTGGTAAATCTCCTCTGCACCCTCTGAAGGACCTTCACATCCTCCCTGAAGTGTGGTGAACAGAACCCCATGCAATACTCCAGTTGGAGCCTAACCAGAGCTTTATAAAGGTTCAGCATAACTTCCCTGCTTTTGTACTCTATGCCTCTATTTATGAAGCCCAAGATCCCATATGCTTTACTATCAATATGTCCTGCCACCTTCAAAGATCAATGCACATGCACCCCCAGAATCCTCGGTTCCTGCACACTCTTTAGAACTGTGCCATTAAGTCTATATTGCCTCTCCCTATTCCTTCTTCCAAAATGCATCACCACACACTTGTCAATATTAAATTCCATCTGCCACCTGTCTGCCCATGCTGCTAGCCTATCTATGTCTTGTTGTAGGTAGTTCATTTCATCCTCAATGTTTGCCACACCTCCAAGTTTGGTGTCATCAGCAAATTTTGAGATTCTACTCTGTATTTCAAGATCCAAGTCATTTATATATAGCAATAAAAGCAGTGGTCCCAGCACTGACGCTTGGGGAATATCACTGTCTACCATCCCCTAGTCTGAAAAATAACCATTTAACTGACTCGCTGTTTTCTGTCCTTCAGCCAATTTTTTATTCAATTGGACACTGACCCTCCTATTTCATGAGCCTTAATTTTGTTAACCAGCCTTTTAATTGGTACCTTATCAAATGCTTTCTTAAAAGCCATATAAACAACATCCACCACATTCCCTTCATCGAGCTACTCTGTTACTTCTTCAGAAAATTCAATTAGATTAGTCAAGCATCATCTGCCTTTTACAAATCCATACTGGCTATCCTTAATTAGCGCAAACCTCTCTAAGTGTCTGTTGATTTTTTTTCCTCATTATTGTTTCTGAAATCGTATGCATCACTGATGTTAAACTAACTGGCCTGTATTTGCTAGGACTTGTCCTTACATCTTTTCTTGAATAAAGGTGTCACATTTTCCACTCTCTAATCATCTGGCACCTCCACTGTATACAGGGAAGATTGAAAGATTATGGAAGCCGTTCCTCTATGTCCATCCCCACTTCCTTTCGCAACCTGGGATGCAAGCCATCTGGACCAGGTGACTTATCTACCCTAAGCATAGCCAGCCATTTTAGTACCTCCCCCTCTCAATTTTTATCCTATCCATTGCCTCTACTCTCTCTGCTTCTACCAATATTTTATCAGATTCCATTTCATTAGTGAACTTGGATACAAAGTACCAATTAACTATATTAACTTTGCCCTGCACCTCTAAGCATATATTACCCTCTCTGTCCCTAATAGACCCCACTCCACCTCTTACTAGTTACATGCTGGTAGAAGATTTTTGGGGTTTCTTTTCTGTTGACTGCCATTCTATTCTCATTTTTGCTCTTTGCCCTTATTTTCCTCTTCACCTCCCCTCTCAAACTATTGTATTTGATCTGGTTCTCATGAGTTCACCTGACATGCATCATACACCCTCTTTTTTTTGTTTCATTCAACAAAGAGGAGGAGAGTTCTCCCAGTACCCTGGCCAAAGTTTATCTTTCAACAAATGCTATTTTTAATTGGATTATCCATTATCATCTCCTTTTACCTTGCAGTGCCATCCCTTCTGTCATTTAATCTCTCCTGCCTTCCACCCTATCACAGACCTTCCCAAATGTTCTTTCCTCCCCTCCCCCATTCCCTGCCTCTGCACTTGCTTAAAACCAGTTACATCTGAAACTTTTTCCAGTTCTGAATAGTCACTGACCTGAAACGCTGTCCAGAATTTTACACCCTCCACCTACCCCCCTTGCCCCCCCACCCCCCGGGAGCAGGCTGTAAGTGAGGGGGTGGGGGGGGTTGTAAAATCGAGTGGGAGGCAGGGGATGCTATTCTTGTTGCCCACCCACCCTGGCTGCCACTTTCCCAGTGGCGAGGGAGGTGGAAAACGACCTGCCCACCCCAGACCAATTGAGGCCCTTAAGTGGTCAATTAATTGCCACTTAAGGGCCTCTTCCCGCCACTGCTGGTATTTTACCAGTGGTGACCGGGAACTTCGTCAGCTGTGGACGCCGCCCGGTAATACCAGTTGGCCTTATTGTGGGCCCAGGAGGGTGGGGAACCTCTTGATTGGGCACCCTGTGCCCCACAGATGGCACCACCAGCAACACAAGCCCACCTGATGGAGTACCACCACCCCCCCCCGCCCCTCCTGAATGACCCCAGCTCTCCTTGCCGGGGCCCAGCCGATTGTCCCTGGTGAGGCCCAAATCTCCACTCACCTTTATGGAGGCTGATGTCATGGTCTTCTTCTGGCTGGGTGCAGTCCCAGCAGTGGCCACAGCTCCCAGTGGCGCTGCTGGGACTGAGTTGCTGCTGGCCCACTGATTGGAGCAGAAGTCCTGCTCAAAATCGCCATGTGGCTTCCAGGCCAGGTGGAGGCAGACCCGCCCCCGACTTGTAAGCCAGTGGGCGGGGCCTCCTCCATGCAAAATTCTGTCCATTAATTCCGTTTCTCTCTCCACTGATGCTGCCTGACATGCTGAGTATTTTCAGCGTTTTCTGGTTTTTATTTCAGATTTCCAGCATCCACAGTATTTTGCTTTTGTACCACTTTTAATTGGTCATTGAGCTTGTGGCTTGTTTGTGGGATCTTGCCGTATGCAAATTGGCTGCTGCATTTCCTACATTACAACAGTGACTACACTTCAAAAATAATTCATTGGCTGTAAAACACTTTGGGACGTCCCGAGATGGTAAAAGTCATTAAATAAATCAAAGTTTTTTCTTTCTTTGTCTTTTTCGGTGCTTTCTGAAATATGATCAGGACCTTACTCTGGAGTTATGCACCCACTTTTATGTCAGTGCACACCCAAGATTGGCAAGATAACTGCAATCTTCATCATATTTAGTGCATGACTGGCCTCGAGCTCTTCCACCTCAGCAAGAATCCAGTCAAAGTGGATGCCGCAACATAAAGTCACGGTCTAATCATTCAGCTCCATACTACGTGCCTTTCTGACAAGTGATCAAATGAAGGAAACCAAGAGTAGGCAAGTTCAGAGGAAAGTTTTGCTTGGATCTTAATCTAAATACTTCTCCCCCCAATTCTACAGCCCTCCGAAGGTTTTCAAAAAGAGGCTGGAGGCTTCATTCAATCCCCTGCTTTCATTTTTTTAAATGTTCAAACAAGAAAATTCATTATTCCATCTCGAGTTTTGCATTTTGTTAAAAAAAGTTAATGGCTCTATGTGATTAATGGTTTGCTGCCACAGTTTTATTAATGTTCAGGTGTTGTTTACAATGGACAGAACAGATTTTTTGAATTCATGCTCCCTTTGTGTGTATATCAGCAATTTGAGACAGGTTCTGCTGGATTTAAAGACAGAAAATCCTGCTGGACAAGGCAGAATTCCGTGCCTGAACTCCGAGGGGGTAAAGAAAGTCATTTAACAACAACTTGCAGTTGACGGAATCGATGTAACGCTAGTTTTACACTGGCCCAGATTTCACTCTCTGTTGAAGTCACTAGAGAGTGGACAGGATTTTTTTTTGCACCCTGGGATTCCTGCCCAGTGAGTTGTTAAAATTAGGTCCTTTTAAAGTGTCACTGAAGTATCCAGGTGTGTGCAGTTTAAACCTAAATTTCTGTTGTTTGACTGTGAATCTCATTCGACAAGAGCTAGCTGAAAAGTCGGAGAACTTTATTCAACAAAACTTGCATTTATATATGATCTTTAATGTAATAAAATGTCCCAAGGTGCTTCACAGGAGCGTTATTAAACAAAATTAGACAGGAGGCACATAAAGGGATATTAGGACTGGTGACCAAAAAGTTTGGTCAAAGAGGTAGGTTGTAAGGAGTGTCTTAAAGAAGGAGAGAGAGGTAGAGAGACGGAGAGGGAGGGAATTCCAGAGCTCAGGGCCCAGGCAGCTGAAGGCATGGTCTTAGTTGATCTTATTTTTACATTAGATACAATCTGAAAAGGAAAAATATCGGAGTAAAAAGTGACATTTGAAAAATAATTGGAAGGGAAAGTGGGGTTGATTTTCCTCACCGCGGCTGCTGGTGCAGTGGTCAGATCTGTGACATGCCATGTGACTATTCACATCCACCTGAGAGAGCAGATGGGGCTTCAGTTTGATGTCTCATGGCTCTATTTCAAAGGAGAGCAGGAGGTTCATCCCTGTCTCCTGACCAGGATCACTGAAAACAGACTGTCTGATCATTATCACATTGTTGTTTGCAGAAGCTTACTGTGCACAAATTGGCTGCTGTGTTTCTTACACCACAACAGTGACTACAATGCAGAAGTATTTTATTGGTTGTAAAGTACTTTGGGACGTCCTGTGGTCATGAAAGGCGCTATATAAATGCGAGTCACTTCTTTTTTAAATCAGTGAAACATCATGATCTAGGATCTAACTACTTTTGATTACAAAAAACAAGCAATATGCAAAGTTACAGGAATTTCAAAGAGCAGCAGTGTGAGAATTATTTTCAATAAGGGGCACATGAGGAGAAATTGCACCATTTCCAGCACACAAACATGATGGGCCAAATGGCTTACTTCTGTGCTGTCATTTTCAACGTATATTTCTACAAATTAGGGATTGTTGCTGCATGCATATACATCATCATTTATACCCATAGTTTAAACAGTACTTCGGAAGTGTACTAAAAATTGACGAATTGTAAAGAGTTTCACCTTAAGACATTAAGTAATGGTTTTTCCTACAAAATTGCTCCATCTTCCCACGCATACAGTTAATTAATGAGGCAATCGAAGAGACCCCAAGGATTTGACTTATTCTCCTAGCTCATTTATTTTAAACCCTGTTTTAAAAATACACATATAGTTACATTCATCAGCGGAAGATGAAGGGAATTGATTTGTATCCGTCCTATTCTTGATTAAATGCACTCTTATTGTTGCTTTGAGATCTTTATCTTTTAAAGAAGTGTTTGTATCCCATTTCGAAGGGAGACTTAGTAAAGAAAGAACTTGCACTTATCTGGAGTCTTTCGCAGCTCCAGGATGTTTCAAGTGCTTTACCAACAACTTGCATTTATATAGCACCTTTAACATCATAAATAGGCCCCTACCAAATTCACGGCTGTGAACAATGCGTCACGGACCTTGAAATCTCGGGTCCTCCGGGAAAATGGTCAGTTTGCGAATTTTGTGCATTTTATTCGTTGACACAAGACTCACCTTGCTAATAGCTGGGTATGTTGCGAACATCGCGCATTCTAGTGATTGACACAAAGCGCACCTCACTGATTGGTAGATGAGGAAAGGCTTCCAGTGCAGTTTTGAGAGAAGCAGTCTCAAGTATTAGTAGACAAGTGAGAATGCCAGAATAAGCAAATCGAAAACAGCCACAACCATTACTGCAGCACATCGAGTGAAAGAATTTGGAAGCCAAATTCTGCACGCCGATGGTGGAATACTGTTTTGTACAAGCTGAAATGTTTCATTGGATCACATATGGTTGGCAATGGCTCAGTGCCACTTAAAGTCCGAAAGCCATCACAGCAGAAAGAGAGCATCCAACACTGCAGCACTGGAAAACAAACACGCAAAAAAAAAGCAATGATTAAGAAGTCGACAGAGAGCTCAGAAAATTGTCAGTTGGTTACAACAGAACTTGTAGATGCTTTTGCAAGTGCCATCATCGCAATCCCAGAACAGCACTGCGGGAGTTCCTCAGGGTAGTGTCTTAGGCCGAACCATCTTCAGCTGCTTCATCAAAGACCTTCCCTCCATCATAAAGTCAGAAGTGGGGATGTTCACTGATAGTTGCACAATGTTCAGCACCATTCGCGACTCCTCAGATACTGAAGCAGCCCATGTCCAGATGCAGCAAGACAGGGACAACATTCAGGCTTGGGCTGATAAGTGGCAAGTAAAATCCGTGCCACACAAGTGCCATGCAATGACCATCTCAAACAAGATCTCAAACAAGATTTTTCAAAGTGCTCAGCAAAAGTATATTCCAGTGAAAAGGAAGGACTGGAAGAAAAGGGGTAATCTGCCATGGGTGTCTAAGGAAATAAGGGAGGCTATCAAATTGAAAGAGAAGGCATACAAAGTGGCCAAAAGCAGCATGAAACTAGAAGATTGGGAAAACTTTAAAGGTCAACAGAAAGCTACAAAAAGAGCTATAAAGAAAAGTAAGATAGAACCTGAGAAAAAACTAGCACAGAATATAAAGACTGATAGCAAAAGTTTCTATAAATATATAAAACGAAAAAGAGTGGCTAAAGTAAACGTTGGTCCTTTAGAGGATGAGAAGGGGAATTTAGTTATGGGATATGATGAAATGGCCGAGGCATTGAACAGGTATTTTGTATCGGTCTTCACAGTGGAGGACAATAATAACATGCCAGTAATTGACAAAGAGACGAACGTAGGTGAGGACCTGGAAACAATCATTATTACAGAAGAGGTAGTGTTGGGCAAGCTAATGGAGCTAAGGATTGATAAGTGTCCTGGCCCTGATGGAATGCATCCCAGGGTACTAAAAGAGATGGCGGGAGAAATAGCAGGTGCACTGACGGTAATTTTCCAAAATTCGCTGGACTCTGGGGTAGGCCCAGCTGATTGGAAAACAGCAGATGTGACGCCACTGTTTAAAAAGGGAGGTAGACAAAAGATGGGGAATTATAGACCGGTTAGCTTAACCTCTGTAGTGGGGAAGATGCTTGAGTCTATTATCAAGGAAGAAATAGCAGGGCATCTCGATAGAAATTGTCCCGTTGGGCAGACGCAGCATGGGTTCATGAAGGGTAGGTCATGCTTGACAAATCTTTTGGAATTCTATGATGACATTACGAGCAAGGTGGACAATGGGGACCCAGTGGATGTGGTGTACCTAGATTTCCAAAAGGCCTTCGACAAGGTGCCGCACAAGAGGCTGCTGCATAAGATAAGGATGCATGGCGTTAGGGGTAAAGTATTAGCATGGATAGAGGATTGGTTGACTAACAGGAAGCAGAGAGTGGGGATAAATGAGTGCTATTCTGGGTGGCAATCAGTCACTAGTGGTGTGCCTCAGGGATCGGTGTTGGGACCGTAATTATTTACAATTTATATAGATGATTTGGAGTTGGGGACCACGTGTAGGGTGTCAAAGTTTGCAGATGACACTAAGATGAGTGGCAGAGCAAAGTGTGCAGATGACTGTGAAACTTTGCAGAGGAACATAGATACATTGAGTGAGTGGGCAAAGGTCTGGCAGATGGAATACAATGTTAATAAATGTGAAGTCATTCATTTCGGTAGGAGTAACAGTAAAAAGGATTATTACTTGAATGGTAAAAAGTTGCAGCATGCTGCTATGCAGAGGGACCTAGGTGTCCTTGTGCATGAATCGCAGAAGGTTGGTCTGCAGGTACAGCAAGTAATTAGGAAGGCAAATGGAATTTTGTCCTTCATTGTTAAAGGGATTGAGTTTAAAAGCAGAGAGGTTATGTTGCAGCTGGATAAGGTACTGGTGAGGCTGCACCTGGAGTACTGTGTGCAGTTTTGGTCTCCTTACTTGAGAAAGGATATACTGGCACTGGAGAGGGTGCAGAGGAGGTTCACTAGGTTGATTCCGGAGTTGAGGGGGTTGGTTTATGAGGAGAGACTGAGTAGATTGGGATTATATTCATTGGAGTTCAGAAGAATGAGGGGGGATCTTATAGAAACATATAAAATCATGAAGGGAATAGATAAGATACAAGTAGAGAGGATGTTTCCACTGGCAGGTGAAGCTAGGACAAGAGGGCATAGCCTCAAGATTAGAGGGAGCAGATTTAGGACTGAATTAAGAAGGAACTTCTTCACCCAGAGGGTTGTTAATCTATGGAATTCCTTGCCCAGTGAAGTAGTTGACCCTTCTTCAGTAAACGTCTTTAAAGCTAAGATAGATATCTTTTTGAACAATAAAGGAATTAAGGAATACGGTGGGAGCGCGGGTAAGTGGATCTGAGTCCACAAAAAGATCAGCCATGATCTTATTGAATGGCGGAGCAGGCTCGAGGGGCCGGACGGCCTACTCCTGCTCCTAGTTCTTATGATCTTATGAAGATAGAATCTAATCATCTCACCTTGATGTTCAATGGCATTACCATCGTTGAATCTCCCACCATCAACATCCTGGGGGTCACCATTGACCAGAAACTGACCTGGACCAGTCACATAAATACAGCAGGTCAGAGATTGGGAATTCTGCTGCGAGTAACTCACCTCCTGACTCCCCAAAGCCTGTCCACCATCTACAAGGCACAAGTCAGGAGTGTGATGGAATACTCTCCGCTTGCCTGGATGGGTGCAGCTCCAACAACACTCAAGAACTCTACACCATCCAGGACAAAGCAGCCCGCTTGATTGGCACCACCTTCAACATTCATTCCCTCCACCACTGACCCATAGTGGCAGCAGTGTGTACCATCTACAAGATGCATGCAGCAACTCACCAAGGTTTCTTTGACAGCACCTTCCAAACCCACGACCTCTACCACCTAGAAGGACAAAGGCAGCAGATGTATGGGAACAACACCACCTGCAAGTTCCCCTCCAAGCCACACACCATCCTGACTTGGAACGATATCACCGTTCCTTCACTGACGTTGGGTCAAAATCCTGGAACTCCCTTCCTAACAGCACTGTGGGTGTATCCACACCCCAAGGACTACAGCGGTTCAAGAAGGCAGCTCACCACCAGCTTCTCAAGGGCAAGCAGGGATGGGCAATAAATGCTGCCCTAGCCAGTGACACCCACATTCCCTGAACGAATAAAAGAAAACGTACCATTGGCAAAACTTGATCATCCAAAGCTATGGTTATTCGTTCAACGTAATGTGAAAAATGGTGGTTGTTTGCCAAGTGCAAATAAACAATGACAGGACTACCTACTGAAGGTTTTTGCTACACATTGTGAGAAGATGAAGTTTCAGATTAATGCATTTCAGTCTTTTGCAATTATTTGTGATGCATGTTTTGTTTGATTTTATGTCGCTAAGTTCAAAGATGTATAGTCAGGAAAGCTAACAACAGTGCTCGCAGACTGTGCTCATTTAGAAGCTATTAATTACACCACAATTTCCCAAGTGATAATCAAAACCATTTCAAAATACGGTGCAGATTTCAACAAAGTGTCTGCTTTCATTAGTGACAATGCAACTTACATGATAAAATTTTTCAAATCTGTGCTTCAAGGTGTACTGTCAAATGCTGTCCGTATTACATGTAATGCACATATAATTTCTCTTGTCAGTGAGCTGTGGAAAAGCGAGTTTGGCAAAGTTGATAAACTGGTCAGCTACATTAAAAAGATCTTCAAACACTGCGCTAGCTGCAAGCTTTGATACAGGCAACATATTGCAAATGTGGCTGAAATTGGGGATCAAAACATTGCCTTTCCTCCAGGGCTAGTAATTACACATTGGAATTCTTGGTTTCGTGCAGTACAGTTTCATACAACTCAGACTTTGTCTCAGAAGAGCTCACACTGACACTGTAAACACAGATTATAACAGACATTGTAACCCTTCTAAATGATACTCAGCTTAATGAAGAAGTTCAGTTTGTTGCCAAGAATGTGACATGACTGATGGATTTAATCACTTACTTTGAATCGCGACACGTCACAATCCACAGAGTTTACAATAAAGTAATGGATGTACTGTCCAGTCAAACGAACAACACTCTGATGACACTGAATTAAATGCCTGTGCTCAACAGGTGTTTTCTTGCATGGCAAAGAAACTCCAACAATATTACTGCTACGAAGAAGAGTCAAGCGGTGAAGAAAAAGTGGGTCAGAGGTTTCAACAACCTTCTGTGGCATTTCTGAAAGCTGTGCATATCTTTGACCCTGTACAACTGCACCTGTTGATGGTGGATTTAAACTCATTTGATGCGATTCCTGACTTTGACATGAACTATAGACTAGAGATTCCTGTTTATAAAAGCATTGCAAAAGAAGCAGGTTGTACTTTGCCTGTACTTTTGGAACTCTGTGGAATGCAGGACCCCCACCTTGCAAGGATGGCACAGCATTGTTTTACAATTCCAACAAACTCTGTGGACATGGAGAGAGTTGTGTCTAAATATGGACAGGTGTTCACAGCGCAGAGACAGGGAATAAAGAAAGAGACAGTTGCAGGTTGCTCCATACTCACATACAACCACTGACTTCAGTGAGTAAGGAATGTGACCTGTTTATAGTCAGCTTTTTACAATAGTTTTTGAGTGTACAATAAATGTCATTTGAAACCAGAAACCTCCCTTGTCTTTTTTTTGTTTTAAATAGATTATTTCCATGATTTGTTGCGACACCATGAAATTTACAATTTAAATATGCGAAATAGTGAAATTCAGGATTCTTAAAATGCTGTGACCGTGAAATTTGTTAAATTTGACCATGAATTTGGTAGGGCCCTAATCAGAGGACATCCCAAGGAGCTTCACAGGAGCATTATCAAATAAAATTTGAAACTGAGTCACATATGGAGATATTAGGACAGGTGACCAAAAACCTGGTGAAGGAGGTAGGTTTTAAGGAGCAGCAGAACTTCTGCATGTGGCAGTTTTCTCAGCCCCTTTAGACAGCTCTTAAGAGCAACGGTGAGACTGGGCAGACCATTTTCCAGGCCACTAACACTGAAACATGCAAGTTAAATGATTACTTTGTGTCTGTCTTCACTGAGGAAGATACAAAAAATCTCCCAGAATTAGAGATCCAAGGGACTAGGGAGAATGAGGAATTGCAGAAAATAAGTATTAGTAAGAAGGTTGTTTTGGAGAAATTAATAGGGCTAAATGTTGATAAATCCCTAGGACCTGATATTCTACATCTCAGAGTGTTGAAAGAGGTAGTTCTGGAGATAGTGGATGCATTGGTGATCATCTTCCAAAATTCTATAGATTCTGGAACAGATTGGGAGGTAGAAAATGTCACCACGCTATTTAAGAAGGGAGGGAGAGAGAAAACAGGGAATTACAGACCTGTTAGCCTTACATCAGTCGTTGGGAAAATGCTAGAATCTATTCTAAAGGATGTGATAAATGGACACTTGGATAATAATGATCTGATTGGGTATAGTCAACATGGAAATAATGAATGGGAAATCATGTCTGACGAACCTGTTGGAGTTTTTTGACGATGTTACTAACAGAATTGATAAAGGGGAGTCAGTGAACGTGGTATACTTGGATTTTCAGAAGGCTTTTGATAAAGTCCTCCACAGGAGATTGGTTAGCAAAACTAAAGCACATGGGATAAGAGGTAATATATTGGCATGGATTAAGGATTGGTTAACAGGCAGAAAGCAGAGAATAGGAATAAATGGGTCATTCTCGCATTGGCAGGCTGTGACTAGTGGGGTACTGCAGGGATCAGTACTTTTGCCCCAGCTGTTCACAATATAGAACAATGGTTTGGATATCGGGACCAAATGTAATATTTCCAAGTTCACGGATGGCACAAAATTTGGTGGGAATGTGTGCTGTGAGGAAGATGCAAAGTGGCTTTCAGAGGATTTGGACAGAATTAGTGAGTGGGCAAGAACGTGGCAGATGGAATATAAAGTGGAAAAATGTGAGGTTACCACTTTGGTAGGAGGAATAGATGTGCAGAGTATTTCTTAAATGGTAAGAGATTAGAAAGTTTAGACGTACAAAGGGACCTGGGTGTCCTCATCAAGAAGTCACTGAAAGCGAACATTCAGGTGCAGCAAGCAATTAGGAAGGCTAATGGTATGTTAGCCTCAATCGCAAATGGATTTGAGTACAGGAATAGTGAAGTCTTGCTTCAATTGTATAGAATCTTGGTTAGACAGTACCTGGAGTACAGTGTGCAGTTTTGGTCCCCTTACCTCAGGAAGAATATTATTGCCATAGAGGGAGTGCACCGAAGGTTCACCAGACTTGTTACCGGGATGGCGGGACTGTCCTATGAAGAGAGATTGGGAAACTGGGCCTGTATTCTCTAGCGTTTCGAAGAATGAGAGGTGATCTCATTGAAATCTACAAAATACTTCCAGGGATAGACAGGGTAGATGCAGGTAAGATGTTTCCCCTGGATGGGGAGTCTAGAACCGGGAGACACAATTTCAAAATAAGGGGGAAGCCACTTGGACTGAAATGAGGAGAAATTTCTTTACTCAGAGGGTTGTGAATTTTTGGAATTCTCTACCCCAGAGGTCTGTGGTAGCTCAGTCATTGAGTATGTTTAAAGCAGAGATTGACAGATTTCTAAATACCAATGACATAAAGGGATTTGGGGATAGTGTGGGGATAAAGGCATTGAAGTGGATGATCAGCCATGATTATGGGCGGCACAGTGGCGCAGTGGTTAGCACCACAGCCTCACAGCTACAGCGACCCCGGTTCGATTCTGGGTACTGCCTGTGAGTAGTTTGCAAGTTCTCCCTGTGTCTGCATGGGTTTCCGCCGGGTGCTCCGGTTTCCTCCCACCTCCAAAGACTTGCAGGCTGATAGGTAAATTGGCCATTGTAAATTGTCCCTAGTGTAGGTAGGTGGTAGGAGAATGGTGGGGATGTGGTAGAGACTATGGGGTTAATGTAGGATTAGTATAAATGGGTAGTTGTTGGTTGACACAGACTCGGTGGGCTGAAGGGCCTGTTTCAGTGCTGTATCTCTAAATAAAATGATCATATTGAATGGCAGAGCAGACTCGATGGGCTGAATGGTCAACTCCTTTGTTCCTATGTTCCTTAGAGTTTGGTCCATGTACGAACGTAGCCACCAATACTGTGAGGGTACAATTGCCATGTTGAGACCAACGCACAAGAGGACCATGTCAAATTGGTCCATGAGAAGCCAACTGGGTGCTGGCAGCTCCAAGAGTCAGTGCATTAATTGTGGAGAAAAGTAATGCCAGTTGGCAGAGAGGCTGGTATTGGGTGAATCTGGGATGGATGGTTTGTGGCTGGGGGGTGGTGGTGGTAGTGGTTGTTGAGCAGGGGACGGGCGAGGTGTTCGATATTTTCTAGTGAGAATTTTCATCTTTCTCAGCAATCTTCTTGAGAACAGCTGAGAATCAATCCACTGCAATGTCCATTTTAAGGATCTTTCCACAGCCCACTCAAAGTTAAGAGTTGCTTCCTTTGGTATTCGAGATTACAGCTCCCTTGATGAATTTGAGACTGTCTTTGTTCACTCTGACTGAAATCAGATTTTCCTTGGATGACTCATTTCTGATTGCATCAATAATCAACACTTTTCTCCTTTGACCAGAGATCCCAGAGATCTTCGAAGATTTGGATGTATTTGATTAACACACTTGGCTTTACCTCTTCCCCTGTTGGTCTGTTATGCGCAATGTGGTAAGTAATGAGGTGAGTAAAAGTAAAATTTAGTTACTTATTTGATGGCAGCTTCCAATGGTCGAGTTAAGAATGATTGATTTGGCTGCTTTAGGCCAGAGATAACTGAACACAACTTGCATGCTCAGTCACAATCGAATTTCCCATAGGAGCTTGAAAGGGGCATTTAGGATTTAGGCTCTCCATTTGCACAGGCATCCAGCCTCAAGCTAGTTTCAAGCAGGCATGTGAGATAACTCCCTGTCATCTCTATTGACACTGCTGTGGCAGCCAATGAATTGGAGGGACTTACAGCAGGACTTGCAGAAAAACAGTCCACTTTACAGCAAATTGTATTCAGCAGAGTCTGTTTAAACAGCTCACGATAGCAAACAGTCTGCAGAGTCTATTTAAAAAGAATCTCTATGAACTGCAGCAAACGCAACTCATGGCTGAAACTATAGTACCATTCCCTAATAAAATCAGGCTAATTGCCCCATCAAAATGCAGTGAGTGGAAGATAGTTACATAATACAAATTATGTGCGTAGAATCAATCCAGCTCACTTTTAAAACATTTTTTTCATGGGATGTGAGCAGCACTGGCTAAGCCAGCACTTGTTGCCCATCCCTAATTGCACTTGAGAAGGTGGTGGTGAGCTGCCTTCTTGAACCGCTGCAGTCAGTGTGGTTTAGGTACACCAACAGTGCTGTTAGGAAGGGAGTTCCAGGATTTTGACCCAGCAACAGTGAAGGAATGGCAATATAGTTCCAAGTCAGGATGGTGTGAAGAAACTTCAATATATTCCCAATTCAGGGTAGTGTGTGACTTGGAGGGGAACTTGCAGGTGGTAGTATTCCCATGCATCTGCTGCCCTTGTCCTTCTAGTTGGTAGAGGTTGCAGGTTTGCGAGGTGCTGCAGTGCATTTTGTAGATGGTACACATTGCTGGCACTGTGAGCTGGTGGTGGAGGGATTGAATGTTGAAGGTTGTGGATGGGGTGCCAACAAAGCGGGCTGCTTTGTCCTGGATGGTGTCGAGCTTCTTGAGTGTTGTTGGAGCTGCACCCATCCAGGCAAGTGGAGAGTATTCCATCACACTCCTGACTTGTGCCTTGTAGACGGTGGACAGGCTTTGGGGAGCCAGGTGATGAGTTACTCACCGCAGAATTCCCAGCCTCTGTCCTAGTTCTGTAGTCACAGTATTTACTGCAGTGTGGTCTCCAGGCGTGGTTGGCAGGATATTTACCCAACTATCTCCCTTCTGGCCAGGAATAATGGTGTCACTTTATGCAGCCAACTCTGACGCGCCTTTACTAATTTGGCAGGTAGTGCTGTCCCTGCACAGACTGAACAACTGAGTGTGCACACCATGTTGGATTCCTCCATGTCCATTTCTTCTGAGAAAATCATCCGCTGAGCGATCCATCCTCTCGGCTACTGAGCCTTACCAACATTTAACCAACAATAATTTGTTGCTGATAGCAGATCACAGCCTAATGATAATGGTCACATAACAACAATCCAGATTCATCGGATACAACATAGGAGATCCTGAGGAGAGAATGTACTGTATAAATATAACCTGTTTCAACAACAACAATTTGCATTGATATAACACCTTTAACATAGTAAACTATACCAAGGTGCTCCACAGGAGCATTGTTAAAAGGAGCATTAGGACAGGTAGGTTTTATCATATATTATGAGTGCTTCCATTTTTTTGTTAAATTATCAAGATTTATGTTTCAAAACTGAAAAGATTCCATAGCTAGTGGAACTTTGTGTTTTTTTTTAAAAAGGGGTCACCAGGTTTTTGGACTGAGCTTGGAAACAAACAGTTACTGGAAGGTACCTGTCTTCAAATAGTTACCCAGCAGGGCTTGTTTTTGACTTGGGGAAAGATATTTACAAAGAAGTGACAGGTCAAGATTTATGGGGGTCAGGAAGCTTGACTCTTGTGATGTTGTTTTTGGTTTTACTTTGGACTGTGAGTTAGGATATAGACTGTGTTAAAAAGACAGTTGGAGAAAATCTGTCAAGGGAGCAAACCCCAGCTAGGTCTGTTCGAGCTCTTTGAAAAATCCTGCCAGTTTTCCATCTCTTGAGAAGCTGAGAAGCAAGTGTTAGAAACTGGCTGAAACCCCTGTTGCTGCAATTCTCCTGGAAAGCCTGCCCAAACTGATCTTCAATGTCGCCAGGCACGAACTGTTCTAGGAAGATCCCAGTGACAGCCATCGTCATGTATTTGGGAAGCCAAACCAAACAAAGGGCATCTGACATCTTTTCATATCTTTTTTCTTCAAGAATTAGCAAGTATTCAAACAACTTTTTTTTTTGTTTCTTTTTGTACTGGAGCTCTAAAGAGTAAATCTCTATTTTTTTGGTTAACCAGTGTACGTGTTTGTATGCATACGTGAGGGGCTAAGGTAAAAAGGGAACTTTAAGATTTCAATCTGTGTGTTTATGCTTTGCTTCATTATTGGTTAAGACTTGTTTTATAATAAACTGATAATTTTGTTGTTTATTAAAGAAACCTGATTGGTGTGTTTTATTCTGGGATAAAAATAGAGTCTATGATTGACCCTATCGGCAAGTGGGGCAAAAAATCTAAATATATGTTGTGACCTGTGCAGAAGTGGAACTAAAATAAACAGTGCACTCCTCCTGCCTCAGTCGTAACACATAGCATCTTACAAGAGGCAAGTAGAGAGGCAGAGAGGTTTAGGGAAGGAATTCCAGAGCTTAGGAGCTAGACAGAAGATACGGCCACCAGTGGTGGAGTGCTGTAAATTGGGGACGTGCAAGACACCAGATGTGGAGGAGCATGGAGGTCACGGAGGGTTGTAGGGGCTGGAGAGGGTTACAGAGATAGGGAGGGGCAAGGTGGTGGAGGAATTTGTAAACAAGAATGAGAATTTACTTTCAATATAACCTGAGTCCTTCATTTCTTTACTTTTTCTTATTTTGAATTTGAGATTTTTTTCAATCTTTTACAGTTTATTTATGACCCCACTCTATAAATATAATTTCATCTGTGTATTGATGTGATCACTCAAACAATATGTGGACTCAGCTGGACAGATGAGTCTACTCAATGCTTAAATGCTGCATCACACTGGAGAATCCTTTGTAACCAAACTCCTAATTACACTACTAACTTTTAAGAGTTTAAACAATAAGATCTTCATTCAGAAGGAATGAAACTGTAAACTGCTCTTTTTATTATTGAAAACAGAACAGTCGGAAAGTGCCAAGTGCCTGGGGTTCGTTTAATCAAGTTTACTTTAGGTATAAAGTCGCTGAAACATTTTCCTTTACGACAGGAAGCTATGCGTTGTTAATACTTTCACAAATTTGTTCTACTTTGCTTTTAAGCATGGGCCTATGTTTTGCTATTTATCTGGGGTTTGGGCCAACTCATGTTTCTCATGGTACTCTGAGACGAGAGAGCTTTTAGCCCAGTCTATGATCGGAGCAGCATGACTCAAGTCAATTTGCAGCTTCGCTGAAAGTTTGTCAAAGGTTTGAGGAGACCAGATGCCATTGGGTTCTGAGTCAAGCCAAATACTCAGTGGTCTGCACAGGCTATGTTACCCCTGCTTGGCCACAGTTCCTAAGAACTGGGTCAGCAGATAATCTGATCATATCTTTTTACAACCTATCCTTTTAAGCCCTTTCACCATTCATCCCTGCCTGATATGGTGCAGTGTTGCACACATCAGATAGAGGCTTACAATGGTTTAATTAAGATTTAGATGAAAGACCTTCTTTTAGAGATTACTTTCATACAACAAAACCAATAAAGATACAATACAAACAGAAAATGGGGCCCTTTTTTCAGCACCTTCTACCAAGATATCAAGATGAATACACATTTGGAATTTGTAAACACAAGACACGCTCCAGAACACAATATCATATAATCATAGAATTATATAGCACAAAAGGAGGCCATTCAGCCCATCATGGCTGTGGCAGCTCTTTGGAAGAGCAATCAAATTAATCCCCTGCCCCTGCTCCTTCCCTATAGCTCTGCAAATGTTTTTTCCTTTCATGTAGATGTCCAATTTCCTTTTGGAAGTTTCGCCTTATTTACTCAATCAAAACCCTTCACGATTTTGAACACCTCTGCCAAATCTCCCCTTAACCTCCACTGCTCTAAGGAGAACAACCCCAGCTTCTCCAACCTATCCACATAACTGAAGTCCCTCAGCCCTGGTATCATTCTAGTAAATCTGCTTTACACCCTCTCCAAGGACACGATACTCCAGCTGGGACCTAACCAGTGTTTTATAAAGGTTTACCATAACGCCCTTGCTTGCAACAACATGCAACAGTTTCATGGTTTGGCCAATAGTTACAAGACCATACATACATAAAAGGTCCCATGCTTGATCTCTGGTCTGTCCTGTTCACTGAGCTGAGCTGAGGCAGAGGTTGTGGTTGTGGGTGGGGTAAGAGAATTGCCCTCAATGTTCCTGAGCTATGAAGAGAGAAGAACGAGCCAGGGGCTCCTACTTTTGATAATTATCTAATGACTCTTGTTACAAACCTACATAGAAATACATCAAATTTACAGCACAGAAGCAGCCCATTCGATCAAATAGGTCCATGCTGATGTTTATGCTCCACATGAGGCTCCTTCCATCGTACATCATCTCACCCTGCCAACACACCCTCCAATTCCTTCTCCCTCATGTGTTTATTTAGCTGCCGTTAAGTGCAAAGTGGGCTTCTTAACTCCGAATACAATTAGTGTGGCCACTTCCATTGTAACCAACATCCTTGTTACCAAACTCACAACTATTGTTTGATTCTGAACTCCAGATGTACTTTAGTTTTGCTCTTAATGTTCCATGCTTCAGTTTTGTGCATTCAAGCTGGTTGCAATGAAATGCAGGGTAGAACACAAATGTGCAGAAACATACCTGGAATAAGTGTCTCAGGGATTTCTCCAGTGTATTCCTGAGGTGGGATATTGGCCGGTGGAATCTCTTGTCCTTCAAACTAACTTCATACTGAAACTAGCTGAAGTTTAAAGTGACAGATGCAATTGTCAAGCAATCTTAGGGGTGCACAGAATTCACTCTTGGGATCTGAGTATCACTTATTGGCCAACACAACAAAAAAACAAAACAGATGATCTGGACATTTATCACATCGCTGTTTGTGGGAGCTTGCTGTGTGCAAATTGGCTGCTGCATTTCCCACATTAACAGCAGTGACCACACTTCTAAAGTACTTTAATGACTGTTAAGCACTTTGAGATATCCTGAGGTTGTGAACGGTGCTATAAAAATGCACATCTTTCTTTTCTTACATAAATAAAAGCAAAATACTGCCGATGCTGGAAATCCGAAATAAAAACAAGAAATGCTGGAAATACTCAGCAGGTCTGGCAGCATCTGTGGAGAGAGATGCAGAGTTAACGTTTCAGGTGAGTGACCCTTCATCAGAACTGGCAAAAGTTAAAATGTTATAGGTTTTAAGCAAATAAAGTTGGGGTGGGGCAAGAGATAACAAAAGGGAATGTGTTGATAGGACAGGGTCACAGAGAATAACTGACCAGAAGGTCATGGAGCAAAGGCAAACAGTATGTTAATGGTGTGTTGAAAGACAAAGCGTTAGTGCAGAGAGGGTGTTAATGGACAGAAAAATGAACAGCCCTGGCCCAAAGCACAAACATGAAAAAACAGTGAGTAGGCACATGGCAAGAAAAATGAATGATGAAACAAACTAAAATAAAATAAAATAAAAATAAAAAAGGTTTCTAACCTTTGCCAGTTCTGATGAAAGGTCACTAACCTGAAACGTTAACTCTGCTTCTCTCTCCACAGATGCTGCCAGACCTGCTGAGTATTTCCAGCATTTCTTGCTTTTATTTCTTTTTTCACAGTTGACCTGAGGAGCTGGTGGTGGGCCTTCTTCTTGAACCGCTGCAGTCTGTTTTGACACAACTGAGCATCACGAGTCACATGTAAGCCAGACTGGGTAAGGACGGCAGATTTCCTTCCCTAAAGGATATTAGTGAAGCAGATGGGATCTTACGACAATCTGACAGCTTCACAGTCGCTTTTACCGATCCCAGCTTTTTTATTCTCAGATTATTTTTTTAAACTGTATTCAAATCCTTGTGGGATTTGAACTCATATCTCCTGATAATTAATCCAAACCTTGGGATCGCTGGCCCAGGGACAGAGGGAAGTTCTCTTCAGTGCCAAGAAAAAAGTCACATTCACCAGCTCCAGCCCTAAATGCCTCCGTCCCTGCACCTTTTGGTGAGGGTTCACTTCCCACTTGTGTTGGTTTTAAGAGCGGCCAGCTCTCATTCCCGATACTTATCAACTCAATCTCCCAGCCCTGAGCGTGGAATGGGAGAGTGACAGTTGCAAAAAAGGCACAGTGCCCCGCTGTCAACTGAGTAATACAAGGGACCACTGCTCCTGATTTATATGCAGATTGCTCTCGCGCTGTCTTTCCACCACTGATGATCTGATTTGCTTGAGAGGAATAAATCAACCGAGAGGTAGGAGAGAGGTCTTGTGACCTTTGAAGGATGGAACTGCACATGGCAATAATTCCATTAACTTACGTGATCTCAGTATTGTAAGGCTTGGCTATTTGGAATGTGAATATGATGTGACAGGGTCGGCATTTGCTTTCCATATGGAGCATGTTGAAGTTGCAAGTATTACACGAAGGCTCCATTGCAATTCTACAGCCTTTTAAAAGCTACGGAACAATGATCTAATGAATATGTTAAAAGTGTGTTGCAATCGCTGCATGCAAATATTAAAATTGCAGATTAAAGATTGTGAATTCTTGTTACAGACTGGGGATTAAAGCAGTTTATTTTTATTTTTATGCAGAAGAGATAAGAAGGACTAGAGAGTGAGAGCACAGTGAGACTGGCGGGGAGGATAGGGGAGGCTGTGGAGAGTGAGAGCACAGTGAGACTGGAGGGGAATATAGGGGAGGCTCTGGAGAGTGAGAGTACAGTGAGACTGGCAGGGAGGATAGGGGAGGCTGTGGAGAGTGAGAGTACAGTGAGACTGGTGGGGAGGAAAGGGGAGGCTGTGGAGAGTGAGAGTACAGTGAGACTGGCGGGGAGGATAGGGGAGGCTGTGGAGAGTGCGAGGACAGTGAGACTGGCAGGTAATACAGGGGAGGCTGTGGAGAGTGAGAGTACAGTGAGACTGGCGGGGAGGATAGGGGAGGCTGTGGAGAGTAAGAGCACAGTGAGACTGGTGGGGAGGATAGGTGAGGCTGTGGAGAGTGAGAGTACAGTGAGACTGGCGGGGAGGATAGGGGAGGCTGTGGAGAGTGCGAGTACAGTGAGACTGGCAGGGAATATAGGGGAGGCTCTGGAGAGTGAGAGTACAGTGAGACTGGCGGGGAGGATGGGGAGGCTGTGGAGAGTGAGAACACAGTGAGACTGGCGGGGAGGATAGGGGAGGCTGTGGAGAGTGAGAGCACAGTGAGACTGGCAGGGAATATATGGGAGGCTCTGGCGAGTGTGAGTACAGTGAGATTGGCGGGGAGGATAGGGGAGGCTGTGGAGAGTGAGAGCACAATGAGACTGGCGGGGAGGATAGGGGAGGCTGTGGAGAGTGAGAGCACAGTGAGACTGGTGGGGAACATAGGGGAGGCTGTGGAGAGTGAGAGCACAGTGAGACTGGCGGGGAGGATAGGGGAGGCTGTGGAGAGTGAGAGCACAGTGAGACTGGCAGGGAATATCTGAGGCTCTGGAGAGTGTGAGTATAGTGAGACTGGTGGGGAGGGTAAGGGAGGCTGTGGAGAGTGAGAGCACAGTGAGACTGGCCGGGAATATAGGGGAGGCTGTGGAGAGTGAGAGCACAGTGAGACTGGTGGGGAGGGTAAGGGAGGCTGTGGAGAGTGAGAGCACAGTGAGACTGGCAGGGAATATAGGGGAGGCTGTGGAGAGTGAGAGCACAGTGAGACTGGCGGGGAGGATAGGGGAGGCTGTGGAGAGTGAGAGCACAGTGAGACTGGCAGGGAATATCTGAGGCTCTGGAGAGTGTGAGTACAGTGAGACTGGCTGAGAATATAGGGGAGGCTGTGGAGAGTGAGAGCATAGTGAGACTGGCAGGGAATATAGGGGAGGCTGTGGAGAGTGAGAGCACAGTGAGACTGGTGGGGAGGGTAGGGGAGGCTGTGGAGGGTGAGAGCACAGTGAGACTGTTGGGGAATATAGGGGAGGCTGTGGAGAGTGAGAGCACAGTGAGACTGGCGGGGAGGATAGGGGAGGCTGTGGAGAGTGAGAGCACAGTGAGACTGGTGGGGAATATCTGAGGCTCTGGAGAGTGTGAGTACACTGAGACTGGCGGAGAGGATAGGGGAGGCTGTGGAGAGTGAGAGCATAGTGAGACTGGCAGGGAATATAGGGGAGGCTGTGGAGAGTGAGAGCACAGTGAGACTGGTGGGGAGGGTAGGGGAGGCTGTGGAGGGTGAGAGCACAGTGAGACTGGTGGGGAGGATAGGGGAGGCTGTGGAGAGTGAGTGCACAGTGAGACTGGCGGGGAATATAGGGGAGGTTGTGGAGAGTGAGAGCACAGTGAGACTGGCGGGGAGGATAGGGAAGGCTGTGGAGAGTGAGAGCACAGTGAGACTGGTGGGGAGGATAGGGGAGGCTGTGGAAAGTCAGAGCACAGTGAGACTGGCGAGGAGGATAAGGGAGGCTGCGGAGAGTAGAGCACAGTGAGACTGGTGGGGAATATAGGGGAGGTTGTGGAGAGTGAGAGCACAGTGAGACTGGCGGGGAGGATAGGGGAGGCTGTGGAGAGTGAGAGCACAGTGAGACTGGTGGGGAATATCTGAGGCTCTGGAGAGTGTGAGTACACTGAGACTGGCGGAGAGGATAGGGGAGGCTGTGGAGAGTGAGAGCATAGTGAGACTGGCAGGGAATATAGGGGAGGCTGTGGAGAGTGAGAGCACAGTGAGACTGGTGGGGAGGGTAGGGGAGGCTGTGGAGGGTGAGAGCACAGTGAGACTGGTGGGGAGGATAGGGGAGGCTGTGGAGAGTGAGAGCACAGTGAGACTGGCGGGGAATATAGGGGAGGTTGTGGAGAGTGAGAGCACAGTGAGACTGGCGGGGAGGATAGGGGAGACTGTGGAGAGTGAGAGCACAGTGAGACTGGTGGGGAGGGTAAGGGAGGCTGTGGAGAGTGAGAGCACAGTGAGACTGGTGGGGAGGATAGGGGAGGCTGTGGAGAGTGAGAGCACAGTGAGACTGGTGGGGAGGATAGGGGAGGCTGTGGAAAGTCAGAGCACAGTGAGACTGGTGGGGAGGATAGGGGAGGCTGTGGAGAGTGAGAGCACAGTGAGACTGGTGGGGAGGATAGGGGAGGCTGTGGAGAGTGAGAGCACAGTGAGACTGATGGGGAGGATAGGGGAGGCTGTGGAAAGTCAGAGCACAGTGAGACTGGCGAGGAGGATAAGGGAGGCTGCGGAGAGTAGAGCACAGTGAGACTGGCGAGGTTGATAGGGGAGGCTGTGGAGAGTGAGAGCACAGTGAGACTGGAGGGGAGGATAGGGGAGGCTGTGGAGAGTGAGAGCACAGTGAGACTGGAGGGGAGGATCGGGGAGGCTGTGGAAAGGATTCAGTGCAGACCCACCGCGTTCAAAGAAAAAATAATCAGAGTGACGTCACAGGAAAGCAGGTCAGTGATTTGTTGCTGAGTATTTCTCTTTTTCTCCCTGTAAATTAGGTCATTCTTTCAAATTAGGAGCTGGGAAATTAATATCCTCAATCAGGGTGAGTGTAACAGTGAATGATATAATAAGAGTAGTAGCACAGAGCAAGTCTAGAGGCATTAATTAAAATTCATATTTTAAACAAGGTACCACCTAGATGCCACAAGAGGGAATAAAGTTTTTTATTAAGTTCATGGGTGGGCAGCTGAGATCTGTTGTCTGAAATTCCTGCGCCATGTGTTAACTTCAGGACACTTCATTTCATAGAGTCATCCAGCACTGAAACAGGCCCTTTGGCCCATTGAGTCTGTGCTGACCAACAACCACCCATTTAGACTAATCCTGCATTAATCCCATATTCCCTACCACATCTCCACCATTCTCCGACCACCTACCTACACTAGGGGCAATTTACAATGGCCAATTTACCTATCAACCTGCAAGTCTTTGGTTGTGGGAGGAAACTGGAGCACCCGGCAGAAACCCACACGGTCACAGGGAGAACTTGCAAACTCCGCACAGGCAGTACCCAGAACTGAACCCAGGTCGCTGGAGCTGTGGTGCTAACCACTGTGCCACTGTGCCGCCCACTGAGTCTTGGGCAACCGCTTGTGTAGGAAGTGTCACCAGCTGTTTGAGCTTGAGTTCAGGATTTCTGAGATTGAGGGGCAGCTGGAGTCACTGTGGAGCATCTGGGAGCAGGAGAGTTTCCTGGATCATACTTTCCAGGAGGTGGTCATCCCACAGGCAGTAAGAATTCAGGATAGTAGGTGGGTGGCCATCTGGAAAACTAGGAAGAGGCAGGAGGTGCAGGAGACTTCGGGGTGTGTGCCACTCTCAAACAGGGACTCTATGTTGGAGACTGCTGTGAGTGATGACACCTTGAAGGAGTGCAGTCCAGAGCATGGCACCAATGGGCAAGGGATGGTACAGGAGGGAGCAGCAAAGTGTAGAAATGCTGTTGTTCCAGGAGATTCCATAACAGGGGAACAGACAGACATTTTTGTAACTGCCATCATGAGTCCCGCATTGTGTGTAGTCTCGTTGGTGCCAGAGTAAAGGATATCACAGAGAAGGTGCAGAATATTCTGCAGGGAGAGTGAGCCAGAAGCTGTGATACATGTTGGTACCAATTGAGGTCCTACGTTCAGATTTTCCAGAGCTAGGGAGGAAGTTAAAGAGTAGGACCTCGAAGGTAGTAATCTCTGGATTAGTCCCAGTGCCACATGCTAGTGAGAGTAGAAATAAAAAGATCCCTATCTTGGCTGGAAGCACGGTGCAGGAAGGAGGGCTTCAGATTACTGGGACATTGGGACCAGTTCTGGGGCAGCTGGTACCTATTCAAAAGGGATAAGTTCCACCTCAACAGGACTGGGACCAATGTGATCACGGCAAGGTTCACTACTGTGGTTGGGGAGAATTCAAGCTAAAATGGCATGGGGATGGGCACCAGCATATAGAAGTAGAAAAGAGGAATAAGAATAATGTGAGAGTGTTGGACAGTACAATAGAAGAGTGTACCTACATATTAGATAGGAGCAGACTGAGAAGGGCTATAAGGAATGCAAAGACAGGTTTACAATGCAGGTATGCAAATGCACAAAGTGTGGTGAATAAGGTTGGTGAGCTACAAGCACAAATAGCCATGTGGGAATATGATGTAGTGTCAACAACGTAAACGTGGCTTAAAAATGGTGAGGACTGGACACTTAATATACAAGGATATAAAGTGTTCAGAAAAGATAGAGAAGGGAAAAGGGAGGTGGGGTAGCAGCACTGATTAGGGAAGACATTGTGGTGTTGGAAAGAGGCGATGTCCTTGAGGGAGCAAGGACAGAATCCATTTGGTTCAAGTTGAGAAGCAAAAATGGTATGATCATGCCACTAGTGGTATTCTATAGGCCTCCAAATAATGAGAGAGTTATAGAGGAGCAAATTTGCATGGAAATAACAGAGGTGTGCATGAACAATAGAGTTGTGCTACTGGGGGACTTTAATTACCCAAATATCGATTGGATTAATGTAAGAGTAAAGGGAAAGGAGGGGGAGGAATTTCAGGATTGTGTTCAGGAGAATTTCCTTGATCAGTATGTTCTCGGCCCATCTAGAAAGGAGGCATTGCTGAATCTGGTGCTGGGGAATGAGGTGAGCCAAGTGGACCAATTGTCTGTGGGAGAGCACTTGGGTAAGACTGATCATCATATCATAAGGTTTAGATTAGTAATGGAGAAGAGCAAGGAACAATATAAGGTAGAACTTCTAAATTGGAAGAGGGCTAACTTCAATGGGATGAGAGGGGATCTCGCCAGGATAAAATGGAACCAAAGACTGACAGGAAAAACTGTAATGGAACAATGGATTATCTTTACAAGATTGCAAGAACACAAGAATTAGAAGCAGGAGTAGGCCATTTGGTCCCTCAAGCCTGCTCCACAATTTGATAAGATCATGGCCGACCTGATTGTGGCCTCAACTCCACTTTCCTGCCTGCCCCCCCATAATCCTTGACTCCCTTGTTGACCAAAAATCTATCTAACTCAGCCTTGAATATATTCAATGACCCAGCATCCACTGCTCACGGGGGAAGAGAATTCCAAACACTAACGACCTTCTGAGAGAAGAATTTCGCCTTATCCCAGTTTTAAATGGGACACCCCTAATTTTTAAATTGTGTCCCCTAGTTCTAGACTCCCCCACAAGGAGAAACATCCTCTCAGCATCCACCCTGTCAAGTCCCCTCAGGATCTTACATGTTTCAATAAAATCACCTCTCATTCTTCTAAAGTCCAATGGGTAAAGGCCCAGCCTGTCCAAACTTTCCTCATAAGATAACCCCTTCATCTCAGGAATCAGTCATGTGGACCTTCTCTGAACTGCTTCCAATGCAATTATATCCTTTCTTAAGTAAGGAGACCAAAAATGTACACAGTACTCCAAATGTGGTCCAACTAAAACCCTGTACAGCTGTAGCAACACTTCCCTACTTTTATACTTGATTCCCCTTGCAATAAATGTCAACATTCCATTTGTTATTAACTTGTTGTACCTGCATACCAACCTTTTGTGATTCATGTACCAGACACCCAGTTCCGTCTGTACTGTAGAGTTCTGCAGTCTCTCTCCATTCAAATAACATACTGCATTTCTATTCTTCCTGCCAAAGTGGACAAGTTCACATTTTCCCACATTATACTCCATCTGCCAAATTTTTGCTCACTCACTTAACATATCTAAATCCCTTTGTAGACTCTTTATGTCCTCTTGGCAGCTTGTTTTCCTACCCTTCTTTGTGTCATCAACAAATTTAGCCATCATAGATTGAGGAAGAGATGCTTCAGGTACAGGATAGGTAAATTCCAAAATGAGCGAAAGGTAAGGGAACCAAAAACAGGGCTTCTTGGATGACGGAGATAGAGATTATGATGAAACAAAAAAAGAGGGTGTATGATACATGTCAGGTGGATTCTTCAAGTGAGAACCAGGCCAAATACAATAAGTTGAGAAGGGAGAGGAAGAGGAAAATAAGACTGGCAAAGAGAGAATATGAGAATAGAATGGCATTCAACATAAAAGGAACCCTTCTATCGGCATGTAAATAGTAAGGTCATAAGAGGTGAACTGGGGCCTGTTAGGGACAAAGAGGGTCATATAAGCTTAGAGGCACAGGGCAAGGCTAGAATACTTAATGAGTACTTTGTATCAGTGTTTACCAAGGAAGATGTATCTGACAAAGTATTGGCAGAAGCAGAAAGAGTAGAGGCAATGGATAGGGCAAAAATTGAGAGTGATGAGGTACTGGAAAGGCTGGCTATGCTCAGGGTAGATAAATCATCTGGTCTGGATAGCTTGCATCCCAGGTCGCTAAAGGAAGTATGGGTGGAGATAGTGGAAGGGCATGCCATAATCTTCCAATCTTGACTAGATATTGGGGAGGTGGCAGAGGATTGGAGAGTGGCAAATGTGACACCCTTATTCAAGAAAAGGCTGCAGGACATTTCTAGTAACTACAGGCCAGTTAGTTTAACATCAGTGATGGGTAAGGTATGAGAAACAATAATCAGGGAAAAAATCAACAGGCACTTGGAGAGGTTTGTGTTAATTAAGGATAACCAGCATGGATTTGTAAAAGGCATGCTTGACTAATCTAATTGAATTTTTTGATGAAGTAATAGAGAAGGTTGATGAAGGGAATGTGGTGGATGTTGTCTATATGGATTTTAAGAAAGCATTTGATAAATTACCAAATAAGAGGCTGGTTAACAAAACTGATGCTCATGGAATAGAAGGGTCAGTGTTTAATTAGATAAAAAATTGGCTGAAGGACAAATGACAGCGCGTCATGTTAAATGATTGTTTTTCAGACTGGAGGATGGTAGACAGTGGTGTTCCCCGTGAGTCAGTGCTAGGACCATGGCTTTTTTTTGCTACATATAAATGACTTAGAACTTGGAGTAAAATTTCAAAATTTGCCGATGACACCAAACTTGGAGGAGTGACAAATGGTGAGGATGATACGAATCACTTGTAACAGGACATAGATAGGCTCGCAGAATGAGCAGACAATTGGCAGATGGAATTTAACACAGACAAGTGTGAGGTGATGCATTTTGGCAGAAGGGATAGGAAGAGGCAATATAGACTTAATGGCACAGTTCTAAAGAGTGTACAGGAACAGAGGAACCCAGGAGTACCTGTGCCTTGATTTTTGAAGGTGGCTGGACATATTGAGAGAGTGGTTAGTAAAGCATATGGGATCTTGGGCTTCATAAATAGAGGCATTGAGTACAAAAGGAGGGAAGTTATGCTGAACCTTTATAAGGCTCTGGTTAGGCCCCAACCGGAGTATTGTGTCCAGTTCTGGTCACCACACTTTAGGAAGGATGTGAGGGTCCTTGAGAGGGTGCAGAGGAGATTAACCAGAAAGATTCCAGGGATGTGGGATTTGAGTGACGAGGTTAGGTTGGAAAAGCTGGGGTTGTTCTCCCTGGAGCAAAGGAGATTGAGGGGAGATCTGATAGAGGTGTACAAGATTATGACAGGGTTAGTTAAGTTAGACAAGGAAGATCTGTTCCCATTAGCTGATGGTACCAGGAGTAGGGGACACAGATTGAAGGTTTTGGACAAGAGATACAGGGGGAATGTGAGAGAGAACATTTTTACGCAGCGAGTGGTAATGACCTGGAACTCACTGCCTACGAGGTGGTGGAAGCGGAGACAATCAATGACTTTAAAAGGAAATTGGATGGGCACTTGCAGGGCTACGAGGATCGAGTGGGGGAGTGTGACTGACTGGATTGCTCCGCAGAGAGCCAGCATGGACTCGATGGGCTGAATGGCCTCTTTCTATGCCATAAATAAATGGGTCTAAGCTAAGACCTATGGTGAAGAGCATCCCCAAGACTGCAAAATGCAGAAGAGAAGGCAAGTGAAGTAATGTACTGATTGATGACTCCAAGCTCAGGTTTCAAAGTTTTAAAGAGAATATTTTACAAATTTGTACTAGGAGGCTTTGTGCTTTGCACAATGGGAATGTACAGCAGGGATCCAGGCGTGGAAAGCAAGAACATGCATTTCTATAGCAACGTTCACAGCCTCAAGTTGTCCCAAAGTGCTTTACAGCCAATGAACTTCCTTTGAAGTGTAGTCGCCTTCTCTCCCTCCACCAACTTCAAATGGAATTTCTAATGGACGGAGACAGGAGTGCAGACCCAGAACAACTAGCTCGTTCCCCCTCACCAGCCCAGATAAGGTGTTTATGGGTCCTCAGGCTCCTGAAACTTCAAGCCAGCAGGGAAATGGACCTGGATCAGAGCACAGGACATCCACTGTGGTGCAGGCTGAGGAGGTTGGAGACACACAACCAAGACACTACAGCACCATAAGTTGTTAACAAGGTCTGTTATAATTATGGAACTACAACAACTAAAACTTGCATTTATAAGCACCTGTAATGTGTAAAACATTCCAAGGTGCCTCACAGCAGCATTATCAGATAAGATTTGATATCGAGCCACATAAGGAGATAGGTTACGTGACCAAAAGCTTGGACAAAGAGGTAGTTTTTGAGCAGTGTCTTAAAGAAGGAAAACAAGGTGGAGCGGTTTAGGAAGGGAATTCCAGAGCTTAGGGTCAAAGAACAAAGAACAAAGAACAAAGATAATTACAGCACAGGAACAGGCCCTTTGGCCCTCCAAGCCTGCGCCGATCCAGATCCTCTCTCTAAACATGTCGTCTATTTTCTAAGGTTCTGTATCTCTTTTCTTCCTGCCCATTCATGTATCTGTCTAGATACATCTTAAAAGACTCCATCGTGCCCGCGTCTACCACCTCCGCTGGCAACGCGTTCCAGGTGCCCACCACCCTCTGCGTAAAGAACTTTCCACGCATATCCCCCCTAAACATTTCCCCTTTCACTTTGAACTCGTGTCCTCTAGTAATTGAAACCCCCACTCTGCGAAAAAGCCTCTTGCTGTCCACCCTGTCTATACCTCTCATGATTTTGTACACCTCAATCAGGACCCCCCTCAACCTCCGTCTTTCTAATGAAAATAATCCTAATCTACTCAACCTCTCTTCATAGCTAGCGCCCTCCATACCAGGCAACATCCTGGTGAACCTCCTCTGCACCCTCTCCAAAGCATCCACATCCTTTTGATAATGTGGCGACCAGAACTGTACGCAGTATTCCAAATGTGGCCGAACCAAAGTCCTATGCAACTGTAACATGACCTGCCAACTCTTGTACTCAATGCCCCGTCCGATGAAGGAAAGCATGCCGTATGCCTTCTTGACCACTCTATTTACCTGCGTTGCCACCTTCAGGGAACAGTGGATCTGAACACCCAAATCTCTCTGTACATCAATTTTCCCCAGGACTTTTCCATTTACTGTATAGTTCACTCTTGAATTGGATCTTCCAAAATGCATCACCTCGCATTTGCCCTGATTGAACTCCATCTGCCATTTCTCTGCCCAACTCTCTAATCTATCTATATTCTGCTGTATTCTCTGACAGTCCCCTTCACTATCTGCTACTCCACCAATCTTAGTGTCGTCTGCAAACTTGCTAATCAGTCCACCTATACTTTCCTCCAAATCATTAATGTATATCACAAACAACAGTGGTCCCAGCACGGATCCCTGTGGAACACCACTGGTCACACGTCTCCATTTTGAGAAACTCCCCTCTACTGCTACTCTCTGTCTCCTGTTGCCCAGCCAGTTCTTTATCCATCTAGCTAGTACACCTTGGACCCCAAGCGCCTTCACTTTCTCCATCAGCCTGCCATGGGGAACCTTATCAAACGCCTTACTGAAGTCCATGTATATGACATCGACAGCCCTTCCCTCATCAATCAACTTTGTCACTTCCTCAAAGAATTCTATGAAGTTGGTAAGACATGACCTTCCCTGCACAAAACCATGTTGCCTATCACTGATGAGCCCATTTTCTTCCAAATGGGAATAGATCCTATCCCTCAGTATCTTCTCCAGCAGCTTCCCTACCACTGACGTCAGGCTCACCGGTCTATAATTACCTGGATTATCCCTGCTACCCTTCTTAAACAAGGGGACAACATTAGCAATTCTCCAGTCCTCCGGGACCTCACCCGTGTTTAAGGATGCTGCAAAGATATCTGTTAAGGCCCCAGCTATTTCCTCTCTCGCTTCCCTCAGTAACCTGGGATAGATCCCATCCGGACCTGGGGACTTGTCCACCTTAATGCCTTTTAGAATACCCAACACTTCCTCCCTCCTTATGCCGACTTGACCTAGAGTAATCAAACATCTGTTCCTAACCTCAACATCCGTCATGTCCCTCTCCTCAGTGAATACCGATGCAAAGTACTCGTTTAGAATCTCACCCATTTTCTCTGAGTCCAAGCACAACATTCCTCCTTTGTCCTTTAGTGGGCCAATCCTTTCTCTAGTTACCCTCTTTCTCCTCATATATGAATAAAAGGCTTTGGGATTTTCCTTAACCCTGTTTGCTAAAGATATTTCATGACCCCTTTTAGCCCTCTTAATTCCTCGTTTCAGATTGGTCCTACATTCCCGATATTCTTTCAAAGCTTCGTCTTTCATTAGCCGCCTACACCTTATGTATGCTTCCTTTTTCCTCTTCGCTAGTCTCACAATTTCACCTGTCATCCATGGTTCCCTAATCTTGCCATTTCTATCCCTCATTTTCACAGGAACATGTCTCTCCTGAACGCTAATCAACCTCTCTTTAAAAGCCTCCCACATATCACATGTGGATTTACCTTCAAACAGCTGCTCCCAATCTACATTTCCCAGCTCCTGCCGAATTTTGGTATAGTTGGCCTTCCCCCAATTTAGCACTCTTCCTTTAGGACCACTCTCGTCTTTGTCCATGAGTATTTTAAAGCTTACGGAATTGTGATCACTATTCCCAAAGTAGTCCCCTACTGAAACTTCAACAACCTGGCCGGGCTCATTCCCCAACACCAGGTCCAGTATGGCCCCTTCCCGAGTTGGACTATTTACATACTGCTCTAGAAAACCTTCCTGGATGCTCCTTACAAATTCTGCTCCATCTGGACCTCTAACACTAAGCGAATCCCAGTCAATGTTGGGAAAATTAAAATATCCTATCACCACCACCCTGTTGCTCCTACATCTTTCCATAATCTGTTTACATATTTGTACCTCTATCTCACGCTCGCTGTTGGGAGGCCTGTAGTACAGCCCCAACATTGTTACCGCACCCTTCCTATTTCTGAGTTCTGTCCATATTGCCTCACTGCTCGAGTCCTCCATAGTGCCCTCCTTCAGCACAGCTGTGATATCCTCTTTGACCAGTAATGCAACTCCTCCACCCCTTTTACCTCCCTCTCTATCCCGCCTGAAGCATCGATATCCTGGGATATTTAGTTGCCAATCATGCCCTTCCCTCAACCAAGTCTCAGTGATAGCAATAACATCATACTCCCAGGTACTAATCCAAGCCCTAAGTTCATCTGCCTTACCTACTACACTTCTTGCATTAAAACAAATGCACCTCAGACCACCAGTCCCTTTATATTCATCATCTGCTCCCTGCCTGTTCTTCCCCTTAGTCACACTGACTTCATTATCTAGTTCCTTACAGGCTTTTGTTACTACCTCCTTACTGTCAACTGACCTCAATTGGTTCCCATCCCCCTGCCACATTAGTTTAAACCCTCCCCAACAGCGTTAGCAAAAGCACCTCCAAGGACATTGGTTCCAGTCCGGCCCACGTGTAGACCGTCCAATTTGTAATCGTCCCACCTCCCCCAGAACCGGTCCCAATGTCCCAAAAATCTGAACCCCTCCTTCCTGCACCATCTCTCAAGCCACACATTCATCCTGACTATTCTTTCATTTTTACTCTGACTATCACGTGGCACTGGTAGTAATCCTGAGATTACTACCTCTGAGGTCCTACTTTTTAACTTGGCTCCTAACTCCCTAAACTCTGCTTGTAGGACCTCATCCCGTTTTTTACCTATATCATTAGTGCCTATGTGCACAATGACAACTGGCTGTTCACCCTCCCCCTTTAGAATGTTCTGCAGCCGATCTGAGATATCCCTGACCCGTGCACCTGGGAGGCAACATACCATTCGGGAGCCTCGTTTTCGACCACAGAACCGCCTATCTACTCCCCTTACAATCGAATCCCCTACGACTATAGCCCTTCCACTCTTTTTCCCGCCCTTCTGAACAGCAGAGCCAGCCACGGTGCCATGGACCTGGCTACTGCTGCCTTCCCCTGGTGAGCCATCTCCCCCAACGGTATCCAAAACGGTATACTTGTTTTGGAGGGAGATGACCGCAGGGGACTCCTGTGCTGCCTTCCTGCTCTTTCTCTGCCTTTTGGTCACCCATTCCCTTTCTCCCTCAGCAATCCTAATCTGTGGTGTGACCAATTCACTAAACGTGCTATCCACGACCTCCTCAGCATCGCGCATGCTCCAAAGTGAGTCCATCCGCAGCTCGAGAGCCGTCATGCGGTCTAACAAGAGCTGCAGTTGGACACACTTCCTGCATGTGAAGGAGTCAGGGACATCAGCCAAGTCCCTGAGCTCCCACATTGAGCAAGAGGAGCATGACACGGGTCTGAGATCTCCTGCCATTTTTAATCTTAAGCTTAACTTAGTTAAATGAAAAAGGAACGAAACGTTTTTACCAATCACAATAAAACCAGAGAAATCGAAAAAGCCTTACCTTATAAACACCCCACCGAGTCCTTTTTTTTTTGGTTAGAGGAGGAGGGCGGGTGGGAGACACGACAAGTGTGGTGTCTCGGGTTCAGAAACCGCCCAAATATATAGTGTTTTACTTACCCAGCAGCCCCCTGGCCTCCGCCGAAAAACAAAAGGAAATTAAATTTACTTTCAAACTGACCTTCCCAGCTGCTCACTCGCTCACTCTCTGCTCCCGAAAAAGCTGCTGCAATGAAAGGAAAGTTATTTTAAACCGCCCAAATATATAGTGTTTTACTTACCCAGCAGCCCCCTGGCCTCCGCTGAAAAACAAAAGGAAGTTAAATTTACTTTCAAACTGACCTTCCCAGCTGCTCACTCGCTCACTCTCTGCTCCCGAAAAAGCTGCTGCAATGAAAGGAAAGTTATTTTAAACCACCCAAATATATAGTGTTTTACTTACCCAGCAGCCCCCTGGCCTCCGCCGAAAAACAAAAGGAAATTAAATTTACTTTCAAACTGACCTTCCCAGCTGCTCACTCACTCACTCTCTGCTCCCGAAAAAGCTGCTGCAATCCTGGCATTTGAATTAATTACAGCCAACGGTGAAGCAATTAAAATCAGGGATACACAAGAGGCCAGAATTGGAGGAGCACAGAGATTTCAGAGAGTTCTGGGGCTGAAGGAGATCACAGAGATGGGAAGGGCGAGGATTTGAAAATAAGAATGCAAATTTTAAACTTGAGGGAGACCGGGAGCCAATGTAGGTCAACGGGTTCAGGGTGATGGGTGAATGGGACTTGGTACGAGTTAGGATATGGCTACAGAGTTTGATGCGCTGAAGTTTACAGAATAGAATGTTGGAGACCAGCCAAGAGTGCATTGGAATAGTCAAGTTTAGAGGTAACAAAGAGATGAGGGTTCCAACAGAGGATGAGCTGAGGCAGGAATGGAGTCGGGCAATGTTATGGAAATGTTACAGAACAACACGAAGTTATATTTATATCTCACCTTTAATGTAATAAAACATCCCAAGGTGCTTCACAGGAGCATTATAAAACCAAATATGACATCAAGCCACATAAGGAGATATTAAGGCAGGTGACCAAACGCATGGTCAAAGAAGTAGGTTTTAAGAAGTGTTTTATAGGAGGAAAGAGAGGTAGAGAGATGGAGGGAGGGAATTTCACAGCTTAGGGCTTCGGCAGCTGGAGGCATGGCTGCCAATGGTGGAGCAATTAAAATTGGGGAAGCTCAAGAGGCCTGAATTAGAGGAACACAGATATCTCGGAGGGTTGTCGGGCTGGAGGAGGTTACAGAGGTAGGAAGGGGCAACACCATGGAGGTATTTGAGAACAAGGAGGACAGTTTTAAAATCAAGGCATTGTTTAACTGGGATCCAATGTAGGCCAGTGAGCATTAGTGTGATGAATGAACGGCATTTGGTGCGAATTCGGACACTGGCAGCAGAGTTTGGACGACCTCAAGTTTACAGAGGATAGAATGGGGGAGACCATCCAGAAATGCGTTAGAATAGAGAAGTCCGGAGGTAAGAAGGCAGAGACGAGGAATGATGAAGTAGGCAGTCTTGGTGACAGAGTGTTTTAATCTTCCTATTGAGTGTGACAGAGCAAGTTTGTTACGAGAGGCTGCTCTTAGTAGACTTGTCTTACGGTGATGTCGGCAGATGCCTAATGAGGAGTAGATGTATTTTAGCTCATGCCATTTTAACGACACATTGACGACAAAGGCAATGCTACAGGAACGTTCCCAGCAGTGTAACTGCATTGTTCCTCTCCCTGATCAACAACACATTCACATCCCATGGTGACTCCTTGCAATAAATTACCTCTAATTATTTAGCTCAGGAAACCAGTTTTGTCGCGAAAAAGAAAGAAGAAAGGATGCCAGCTATTTTGTTTATACCTTTCGCTGCATCCACTTAAAATTCTGACAAGGTTTTCAGCATTCACAGATAAAAAAAGAGCTCTGGTCTTTTAGCCAAGGCTTAACTTACCTACATAACAGTGGGCCCGATAATTACAGCCGTGCAGTTAATTAAGTCAAACTACAGCACTTGATTACTCATAATTAACCAATACATGCTCCATATCTATACTATGAGGATTCAAAAGTGTTTGAAATCCAGGAGAGCATTTCCAGCAATTTGACAGCATAATTGATGTGCTGGGGTCTGGATTTGTGATGTGTGTTAGCATCTTGACTGTGAGAAGTTTATCCTTTCTTGTGACTGCTGTGTATTTATCTGAAAGGCCTGTTTTATCTAACATAACATAATAACAAACTTTTACAGGTCTTATTAGGTAAAGAGTGGCTGCAGTTGCACTGTGCGATCTTAGTAAGATAGATATTAATGGGCTCATCTGGGTCACATACCCATGAGTTTAGCACAGATGTTAACATGTTATTTACAGACTTCACTATCCCATTGCTCTCCTGGCCGTCCTCCCACCTTGCACCCCCCGTAAACTTCAGCTCATCCAAAACTCTGCTGCCCGCATCCTAACCCACACCAAGTCCCGTTCACTCATCGCACCCTGAGCTTGCTGACCTACATTGCCTCCTGGTGTTGCAACACCCCGATCTTAAAATTCTGATCCTAATTTGCCAATCCCTCCATGGCCTTGCTCACCCCCACCAGCTCTGTTATGTCTGGGTCACTCTTTCAAAGAGCCGCCACAGCTATGATGGACCCAGTGGCCTGTTTATGTGCTGTGTGATTCTATGATCTAGGCCCCAAATCCACACACACCTCAAACCAAAAACTGGCCCCATTAGATGCACAATGCAAGCTCATCATTGTGTCAAAAATTAACACTGTTCAACAGTTGTGATGCTCTTTATTTTCTGGGAATTTTTCTCAGCTGTGCCTCAATGAGTAGCACTCTCACTTCTGAGTCAGAGGCTGTGAGTTCAAGTCCCATTCCAGGACTGGAGCACAAAAAATCAAAAGCCGACACTCCAGTGCAGGACTGAGAGAGTGCTACACTGTCAGAGGTGCCGTCTTTTGGATGAGGCCATGTTTGACTGAGGCCATGTTTGACCTCTCAGGTGGATGCAAAAGATTCCATGGCGCTATTTTGAAGAAGCGCAGGGAAGTTATCCCCAGTGTCCGAGTCAATGCTTATCCCCCATTCAACATCACACAAACAGATGATCTGGTCATTATCACACTGCTGTTTGTGGGATCTTGCTGTGCACAAATTGGCTGCCATGTTTCCTACATTACAACAGTGACTGCACTTCAAATGTTCATTGGCTGTAAAGTGTTTTGGGACATCCTGAGATGGTGAAAGGTGCTATATAAATGCAAGTCTTTCTTTCTTTCTTTCATCGCCTCTCCATATCAAATCATCTTGAGATAAGTACTACTTTATACCAGAAACGCACACAATAAATCATAAGCCGAACACAATATCATAAGCTTTGTGTTCAAGTCATTGTCAATGTGCATTTGCTGGGTTGAATTTAAAGCTATGTGCTACTCATACTCATTCTTGTCAATCAAAGCATTATTTTAAGTGTGAACTTTTTTTTTGTTGAACTTCTCAGTCTTTTTTCTCATAATTTTTTAATTCATCACAATAGCAGATGTTGGCACAAGGCAATGGAATATTTCCCTTTTTCAGCATCCAGAATTAGCATCAAGCATTTCCATGTCAGGTACAAACCATGGAAGTGCCAAGTACAGGAAGACAGAACCTCTTTCCAAACTTTTAGTTGTTTATGATATGTTGTAGGGCTAATGGCTATGATGAAGACACTTGAGCGTTCATTTATTTTAAACAACAGCTTGCATTTATATAGCACCTTTAAATAATAAATCATTCTAAGACAGTACACAGCAGCATTATTGAACAATATTTGACACTAAGCCACATAAAGAGATATTAAAAGTGTCCAAAAGCGTGGCGAAAGAGGTATATTTTAAGGAGGGAAGAGAGGTGGAGAAGTTTAGGCAGGAATTACAGAGCTTAGTGCCCAAGCAACTGAAGAAATGGCCACCAATCGTGCAGCGATGGAAATTGGAGATGGGCAAGAGGCCAGAATTGGAGCACAGAGATTTCAGAGGTTTGTAGGGCTGGAGGAGGTTAGCGAGATATGAGGGGTGAAGCCAAGGAGAGATTTGAACTCAAGGGTGAGAATTTTAAAATCGAGACATTGCTAGACCGAGAGTCAATGTAGGTCAGCGAGCACAGGGAACAGCACCTACCACTGGTCTGTAATATGTGGTTGACTATGGAGAGTAATGCAAATTAATGATTCACTATCATCCAAGATTGCCTTAACAACCTGAGTTGTCAGGGCGTCGTTCCACCCATTACTGTTTGAATAATGAATATCAGGGTCATGTGATCTCAGTGTCCCTACACCATCCCCACACTGTCACACTGCTCCAAAATCTACAAGGTTACAACAATGGTCCTGCCTGAACTGATTAGATTCTGTGAAAACATTTCCCATATGCCAAGCCAAAGCATCAGAGCAATTAAAGCTGCTTAAGTGAGGAATCCAACAACTGATGCTAATTATGTGTTTCAATAATTAGTCTTTACCTGATAAACACTCCAAATACGCGAGGAGAAATCTTGGGCTTTATCACCTGGGTAAACAGGGAAACATACTCCTGCCACCTGTGTAGATCAGGAGGTGACAGGGATATATCTAGTCTTCATAAGGATAAAACTGCAGTGATACATGGCTACTGATAATCTGGTAATGTCTCTTATTATCTTTGACTCAATGAAGCCACAGGCACTCCTTTGCTGTACTTATTACCGACTCATTATTTTGACACACCTGCGACTGTAGTATTTATCCTTCTCAGCCCCTCCTGACTGTGTGCCTCTTCCACAACAGACCTACTGTACTCAAGATAAAGTGCCACATCATTGGCTTGCCAGCAAACTTGAAGCCCATGGAATAAAAAAGGGACAGTGGCAGCATGGATTCGAAGTTGGCTGAGTGACAGGAAACAGAGTGGTGGCGAATGGTTCTTTTTCGGGCTGGGGTATGGTATATATGTGGGGTTCCCCAGGGGTCGGTATGAGGACCCCTGCATTTCTTGATCTACATCAATGACCGAGACTTGGGTGTACAGGGCACAATTTCAAAATTTGCAATAGTATTGCAAATAGTGTGAACTAATGCAGAGAAGTGTGAAGTGATGCATTGTGCTTGGAAGAATGAGGAGAGGTAATATAAAATAAAGGATACAATTCTTAAAGGGCTCCAGGAGCAAAAGGACCTGGGTGTATATGTGCACAAATTATTGAAGGTGGCAGGGCAGGTTGGGAAAGCAGTTAATAAAGGATACAGGATCCTGGGCTTTATAAATAGAAGCATAGAGTACAAAATCAAAGAGGTTATAATGAACTTCTATATAAGACTGGTTTGGCCTCAGCTGGAGTATTGTCTCCAATTCTAGGCACCAGACTTTAGGAAGGATGTGAAGGCTTTAGAGAGGGTGTAAAAAAGATTTACAAGAATGGTTCCAAGGATGACGGATGTTGGTTACATGGATAAATTGGAGAAACATGGGCTATTCTCCTTAGAGAAGGGAAGGTTCAGAGGAGACTTGATGGAGTTTCAAAATAATGAGGGGTCTGGACAGAGTAGATAGAGAGAAACGGTTTCCATTGGTTAAACAGTTGAGAACTCAAGGTCCCTGATAAAAGGTGAGTGGTTCGGATCTGGAATGCACTGCCTGAGAGTGTGGTGGAGGCAGATTCAATTGTGACTTTCAGAAGGGAATTGGATAATTATCTGAAGAGGAACAAATTGCTGGGCTATGGGGAAAAGGTGGGGGAGTGGGATTAGCTGAGTTATTCTTGCAGAGAGCCAGCATGGACACGATAGGCTGAATGGCCTCCTTCTGTGCTGTAACCATTTTATGATCCTATGATTCTACAATCCGACCAAAGTCAAATTGGTTTCAGCTATTTTCCTCTGATAGAGAAAAAAAGGAAATTACCCCTTTGACTACCAGGGAAGATGCACCAGGCTGGGGCACTTTTCTCCAGCAAAGAAAAAGTTGAGGGATGAGGCTGATAGAGGAAAGAGGATTCAATAGAGGAGACATAGACAAGATATTTTCATTTGCGGGGGTGTCCAAAGCTAGAGGCCATAAATATAAGATAGTAATTGGGAATTCAGGAGAAATTTCTTTACCCAGAGAATGATGAGAACTCACTGCCACAAGGCAAATTGCACAGATGCATTTATAAGGAGAAGCTAGATAAACCCATGAGGGGGAAAGGAATAAAAGGATATGACGAATAGGTGACAAGGAGTGGGAGGAGGCTCATGCGAGTAAGATAACAGCATGGAGCAGCTCACTGCCACCTTCTCAAGGGCAATTAGGGATGGGCAATAAATGCTGGCCTGGCCCACATCCCATGAACAAATAAAAAACGTGGGGCTGTATAGCCTGTTTCTCTGCTATACATTCTATGCAATAGTTTGTCAGTACTGCATTTTTAGAAGCAGGAAGATTCTCCAAGACTGGAGCAAGAGTATGCAAAGAAGGTGATGGGTTCAGGACCCACTCCAAAGTCTTGAGCGCTAAATCAAGGCTGACTCCAGTGAAGTACTGCGGTAGTGCTGCTCTGTGGAGCTGCCATCTTTCAAATGAATATAAGGACATACGAAATAAAAGCAGCAGAAAGTCACACAGCCCCTCGAGCCATCCACTAAGATCATGGAAGATCTTCTACCTCAACCGCACTTTCCTATCATATCCCTTGATTTCTTCTGTGTCTAAAAAAAACCTTTGGATGAGATGTTAACCCAAGTCTGAATTAAAACAAGACTTGCATTTCTGTAACTCCTTTCACGACCTCAGGCATCCCAAAGTGCTTCACAGCCAATGAAGTACTTTATTGAAGTGTAGTCACTGTTGGAATGTAGGAAACAAGGCAGCCAATCTTTGCACAGCAAGCTCCCACAAACAGCAATGTAATAATGACCAGATCATCTGCTTTAGTGATGTCGATTGAGATAAATATTGGCCAGGTCACTGGGGAGAACTCCTCTGCTCTTCTTCGAAATAGCGCCATTTGGATATTTACACCCACCCGCGAGGGCAGATGGGGCCTCAGTTTAACTGCTCGTCCAAAACACAGCACCCTGACAGTGCAGCATCCTTTCAGTACTGCACTGGAGGGTCAGTCTAAGTTTCTGTGCTCAAGTCTCTAGAGTGGGACTTGAACCCACAATGCTGAAAAATCAGTGGCAAGAGTGCTACCCACTGAGACACCTCTATATGCTTGATAGAGCAGAGGTACAGATCAGCCATTACTGGATTGAGTGGCAATAGAGGCTTGAGGGGCTGAATGGCCCACTCTTGTTCCTATGTTATTACTGTCCAATCTTGGATTTAGCTGTGCACAGCAGTGGTGATACACATTGGTAAACTTGAAATTGTGCACTCTTACTAGCAGATCTCCCATGGAATTGCTCAAAGTGAGTTGGAGGGTACTTCATATTACAAAAATAGGGTTGTTGTCAACAATATGTGACAAAGTGTTACAGAAAGGCCAAACTACATCTAAAACTGTTATGTGTTTTTTTAATTCGTTCATGGGATGTGGATGTTGCTGTCTAGGCCAGCATTTATTTCCCATCCCTTATTGTCCTTAAAGAGGTGGTGGTGAGCTGCCTTCTTGAACCGCTGCAGTCTATGTGAGGTAGGTACACCCACAGTGCTGTTAGGAAGGGAGTTCCAGGATTTTGACCCAGCGACAGTGAAGGAACGGCGATATAGTTCCAAGTCAGGATGTTGTGTGACTTGGAGGGGAACTTGCAGGTGGTGGTGTTCCCATGTATTTGCTGCCCTTGTCCTTCTAGGTGGTAGTGGTTGCGTGTTCGGAAGATGCTGTCAAAGGAGCCTTGGTGAGTTATTACAAGTGCTAATGGATCTCCCACAATATTGATCATGGTAACTACAATATGTGCTCTAAAGAAAGAAAGACCTTGCATTTATATAGCACCTTTCACAACCTCAGGACATCCCAAAATACATTATGAAAGAAGGAATTGTATTTATATAGCGCCTTTCATGACCTCAGGATTTCAACCAATGAAGTACTTTTGAAGTGTAGTCACTGTTGTAATGTAGGAAGTACAGCAGCCAATTTGTGCACAGCAAGCTCCCACAAACAGCAATGTGATAATGACCAGATAATCTTTTTTGTTGGTGATGTTGATTGAGGGATAATTATTGGCCAGGATATTGGTGGGATTGGGGGGGGGGGGGAATGTTGGGGTGGGAGGCGGGCCCGGTGAGGGGGGTGTCTACTTCCCTGATCTTCTTCGAAATAATGCCAAGTCCTCTTTTACATCCACCTGAGAGGGCAGTCGGGGCCTCAGTTTAACGTCTCATCTGAAAGACGGCACCTTCAAGGGTGCTGCTCTCCAGCATCTTCCTATCAACTAGCGTCAAGATAATTCAATTATCGATCTACAGATGCATTACTCTCTTGTTTAATTACATCAATTGTCAACGTGGCAATCAGCTCAAATGGCAAAACAAAACCGATCACCTCCCCTTGACTTAGATGAATGCTCCTTCATACATCCTCGCAGTCTCATAAAGATAATGCTTGATTTGATTCAGTGCTGACCAAATAACCTCAAAACACAAGTTGGCCAAGCATCAATGTGACCTTAAATTTAAACAGAGTTCTGATGAAAGGTCATCGCCTGAAATGTTAACCAGACCTTCCTCTCACAACAACAACAGCAACTTTCAATCATATAGCACCCTTACCATCGTGAAATGTCGCAAGGCACTTTGCAGGAACATAACCAAATAAAATTTGACACCGAGCCACATAAGGAGACATTGGGAAGGTGACCAAATGCTTGGTCAAAGACGTCGGTTTTAAGGAGGATCTTAAAGGAGGTAGAGAGCGATGTTCCCTCTAATTTCCCTTTGCTGAGCATGGTCCGTTTGTTACACCGCATGGTCCCTTTAGGGTTGCTGTGCGGCCATGCACACTCACATCTTAAAGGCACTACTTCTCGTGTGCAGCCTGTCTGTCCCCTGCGTGGTCAGTTCTGGACTGCTGTACATCCAGGATGCACTTGCGCAGCTTACAGGGAACATTGGTAGCGAGATGGAGAGGTTTATGGAGGGAATTCCAGAGCTTAGGGCCCAGGCAGCTGAAGGCACAGCTGCCACTGGTAGAGCGATTAAAACTGAGGAGGTGCAAAAGGCCAGAATTAGGGGTCTACACAAATGTTGCATGGCCCATTGTATTTCTAGCATTTTCTGTTTTACTTTCAGATTTCCAGCATCTGAAGTATTTTGTGTATTTAGCCTTCTGGTTAATATCTCGAAAGGATTGTTAACTCCACTGTAAGATTCTACCATTTGGAGGAGTGTCAAGTATGAAGCTTTTACCTCAACTATTCATCAACAAAATCCAGAGTTCGTCTGGATTTTGACCATGGAGATTATATGAATCTCTGCAGAGTATCAAGTCTGAGCAATTAGACATTTGCCGAGGTTCACTGGCCTGACGTAATGAAAGATATGCTACATCACCGGCCAAACATTTCACTCGATATAAAAGATCGGGTAACCAGAAAGACAGGAAAGTCCCTTTCTGTACCAAGTTACAATATGAAAAGGGTTTGCTTTAATCCTGCTGGAGCTGTAATTCTCAAATCAGCTCCAAATTGCACCATTCTCACACTTGCTGGTGGAAGTCAAATTTCTTTCCAAGGTTCAGCCCAACTTCTCTTGAAAAGGTTAGTCACAGGTCATATCTCTGTTAGAGATACTGAGCAACATATCCAAGGGAGGGTACCAATCCAATAGGAAAACAAATCTAACAGATGTATGCAAGTGAAAGTTTATTTTCTTTATTCTCTGGGATGTGGGTGTCACTGGCAAGGTTGTTCTTTGGCTTCCTCTTCTTAAGGCTTAGAACAAGAGTCTAAACATTCATTGCTGTGGGTCTGCCCAGTGACGTCACTAAGCACTGGAGAGTCACATAGCATTTTTATTCAGTCTTGGGATGCGGGCATCACTGGCAAGGCTGGCATTTATTGCCCATCCCTATTGATGCAAGCGCTAGACCCCTTCTGAGGGCAGTTAAGAGTCAACCACATTGACGGGGGACCGGCGTCACTTATATGCCCAGACCAGATAAGGATGGCAGGTTTCCTTCCTTAAAGGACATTAGTCAACTGGTTGAGGTTTTCTTTACCATTACAGCATAGTTGCCTCCAGTTGTACTGAGGGCTGCCATTATTTCCTCTGGGTTTACAGATTTCTTTGGGGTCTCTCTAAAGCTTCCATTGCCTCTTTTATTTACCCTCAACAGATTTAAAGACTAAGTGGGCCACGAATGCAAGGATGAGAAACAGTTACTGTTTGTAAGCTTTAAATGAACTACAACATGTCCTTTCACTAATTAATATCTAGGGATCCTTCAGAGCTCTTTGTCCTGAAATCATTGCATATGAGAATGCTTTAATTAGCAAGAAACAGAGTCAATTTTCCACTTGGTTTAATACACCACTGCAAGGTCCTCTGTGTCATGAGCAGGCAGTCACAATGCAATAACTACTGGGAAAAGATCCACATAGAATTCCTCCTAATCTGCCACTAATTGTCAGTAAATTAGTAATCTCAGTCCACGAGGTGACAGGACATCTGGTGTTGAGAGTGGGCACAGGAACAAGGGGAGAAGGCATTCTTCTGAGGCTGATGTTGAGCCACAATATTGAGGCACAATGCACAATGTGTGCTATGTCTATCCCACTGGGGTGTAATGGTGACAGACTAACAACACGGGGATCCAGAGGTCAGATCTCACTACAGCCAGTCATACAACTGAACTTAATAAATCTGGTCATTTGTGCGCCAGCACCAGAGGAAAATGGGCCTAGAGAGTTGTCAAATGCTCATGAAAACCTATCTGGTTCACTCCTGCCCTTCAGGGAAGGAAACCAGCTAACCCTCCCCACTCTAGCCTCCATGGAAGTTCTAGTCCTGCAACTTGTCTTTGACCTTTCAATGTCCTCAAGGCAAACTAGAAGTGGACATGTCAGCCATCCCAAGAACAAATGGTAAAAATAGAAGATTTTGGAAATGCACAGCATTTGTCAGGAGAAAAGGTCAGTATATATTTCAACCGTTGCTGAAGGAACTAAACCCAAAATAGCAACCTACCTTTTCTCTAGACAGGCCTGCATTAGTGAGACCGCACCTGGAGTATTGTGTACAGTTTTGATCCCCTTACTTGAGGAGGGATGTAGTTGCATTGGAGGCAGTTCAGAGGAGGTTCACTAGATTGATTCCAGAGATGGGGGGTTTGTCTTATGAAGAGAGATTGAGCAGTTTAGGCCTTTACTGTCTAGAGTTTAGAAGAATGAGAGATCTAATTGAGGTATATAAGATGGTTAAGGGGATTGACAAAGTAGATGTAGAGAGGATGTTTACTCTGGTGAGGCAATCTAGAACAAGAGGTCACAGTTTTAGGATAAGGGGTAGCAGATTTAAAACAGAGATGAGGAGAAATTACTTCTCTCAAAGGGTCACGAGTCTGTGGAATTTACTACCCCAGAGTGTGGTGGATGCCGGGACATTGAGTAAATTTGAGGAAATAGACAGATTTTTAATTAATAATGGGTTGAAGGGTTATGGAGAACGGGCAGGAAAGTAGAGTTGAGGCCAAGATGAGAGCAGCCATGATTGTATTGAATGGCGGAGCAGGCTCAAGGGGCTGAATTGCCTACTCCTGCTCCTAGTTCTTATGTTCTTATATTCTATAATTCTGGCACTTTCTGTTTTGATTTTGTGAGGCAAATGTCACAGTTAAGCAGGCCCAGAGTATAACAGTGCACTGTGGAAATGCACATCAGGCATTTGGGCACAGGGTTCGGGAAAAGTGTTCCATCCCATTGATTAATGGACATTCAGGTGAAGTCATTGGAGGGCACTTGACTGGCCCCTGCCCATCCCCATGGAACTGCCAAGCAACACAAGACAGCAGAGAAAGGGAGAACATTGTAAATAGGAAGAGGGGGAGCATCCAAGAGCCAAATTAAAGCATCAACAACCTTACAGGCTTTTACAACAGGTTAATTATAACTGTCTTTCCTAAGGTTTGGCTGAATTTGACAAGTCCTTGTCTTAGGTACAGTGAGCGATCAAGAAAATTACGCCATAGAGTTTTCCACAATCCTAGGAACATATGTGATGCTCAGTCACTGTTACACTCTCATTTTGGATGATGTGTCTCCTTCATTTGCATTGGATTATGACACATCTGCCAACTTATGGGCTGATATTAACAACTATAGACAGCACCTTCCAAACCCGCGACCTCTACCAACTAGAAGGACAAGGGCAGCAAATACATGGGAACACCACCACCTGCAAATTCCCATCTAAGTCACACACCATCCTGACTTGGAACTATATCGCCATTCCTTCACTGTCGCTGGGTCAAAATCCTGGAACTCCCTTCCTAACAGCACTGTAGGTGTACCTACCCCAAATGGACGGCAGCGGTTCAAGAAGGCAGCTCACCACCACCTTCTCAAGGGCAATTAGGGATGGGCAATAAATGCTGGCCTGGCCAGCGAAGCCCACATCCCATGAATGAATAATAAAAAGAAAATATCAGGAAAGACTGAACAGGCTGGGGCTCTTTTCTCTAGAGAAAGGAAGGCTCAGTGGTGACCTGATAGAGGTCTTTAAGATTAAGATTAAGGTCTTTCTGATGAAAGGTCACTGACCTGAAATGTTAACTCTGCTTCTCTCTCCACGGATGCTGCCAGACCTGCTGAGTATTTCCAGCACTTTCTGTTGTTATTTCAGATTTCCAGCATCCACAGTATTTTGCTTTTATTTTAGATGCTGTTTTGCCTGGCTGGAGAGTATAGAACTAGGGGTTGTAGCTTCAGGAAAAGGGGTCAGTCCTATAGGATGGAGATGAGGGGAAATTCCTTCACCCAGAGGGTAGTGAATTGTTGGAATTCTCTACCCCAGAGAGCTGTGAATGCTCAGGTCATCCTTGAGTATATTCACAGTTGTTGATTACATTCAAGACTGAGATTGGTAGAGTTTTGGGCACTAAGAAAATCAAGGGATATGGAGATAGGGTGGGAAAGTGGAGTTGATGTAGATGATCAGTCACGATCTTACTGAATGGCAGAGCAGGCTTGAGAGGCCAGATGGCCTACTCCTGCTCCTGTTTCTTATGGTCTTGTGTTACTTGCTAGACATAACCATGGTCATTTTAAATTCATTCCCGACTTGGTATTCACATCTGGGCCTGAATATGATCAAGCCCTTTCTGAAGAGGACCCTGGGAGGTTATTTTTATTTGTTCATGGGATGTGGGCGTCGCTGGCTAGTCCAGCGTTTATTGCCCATCCCTAATTGCCCTTGAGAAGGTGGTGGTGAGCTGCCTTCTTGAACCACTGCAGTCCTTGTGGTGTAGGTACACCCACAGTGCTGTTAGGAAGGGAGTTCCAGGATTTTGACCCAGCGACAGTGAAGGAACGGCGATATAGTTCCAAGTCGGGATGGTGTGTGGCTTGGAGGGGAACTTGCAGGTGGTGGTGTTCCAATGCATTTGCCGCCCTTGTCCTTCTAGGTGGTAGAGGTTGCAGGTTTGGAAGGTGCTGTCGAAGGAGGCTTGGTGCGATGCTGCTGTGCAGCTTGTAGATGGTACACACTGTTGCCACTGTGCGTCAGTGTTGGAGGGAGTGAGTGTTGAAGGTGGTGAACGGGGTACCTATCAAGTGGGCTGCTTTGTCCTGGATGGTGTCGAACCTCTTGAGTGTTGTTGGAGCTGCACCCATCCAGCCAAGTGGAGAGTATTCCATCACACTCCTACCTTGTCCCTTGTAGATAGTGGACAGGCATTGGGGAGTCAGGAGGTGAGTTACTCGCTGCAGAATTCCCAGCCTCTGACCTGTGGATCTGATGTGTCACTGTGTCACTGATGAAATGAAGCCCACCTTTAGAAAGTAAATAAAAACAAGAAATGCTGGAACCACTCAGCAGGTCTGGCAGCATCTGTGGAAAGAGAAGCAGAGTTAACGTTTCGGGTCAGTGACCCTTCATCGGAACTGCCAGATGCTGCCAGACCTGTTGAGTGGTTCCAGCATTTCTTGTTTTTATTTCAGATTTCCAGCATCCGCAGTATTTTGCTTTTATTTTAGAAAGTAAATGCTGTTTGGAGATTACAGAATTCCCCGCATCCTCACTAATGGACATTTCTGTTAGACGCAATATTCAGAAAATTGACAGTCTAATCAGGAACCAAATCCATCAAAATCAGTCGCTGCAGGTTTAGAATCATAGAAAGTTTAAGGCACAGAAAGAGACCACTTGGCCTATCGTGTCTGTGTCGGCTGAAAAACGATCCACCTATTCTAATCCCACCTTCCAGCATTTTGTCCGTAGCCCTGCAGATTACAGCACTTGAGGTGTATATCCAGACTCCTTTTGAATGAGTTGAAGGTTTCTGCCTCAACTACCCTTTTAGGCAGTGAGTTCCAGACCAGCACCACCCTCTGGGTGAAAAGGTTTTTCCTCATCTCCCCTCTAATCTTTCGACCAATCACTTTAAATCTATGCCCCCTCATCACTGACCTCTCTGCTAAGGTGAATAGACCCTTCACCTCCACTCTATCCAGGCTCCTCAAAATTTTGTACATTTCAATCAGATCTCCCCTCAGCCTTCTCTGTTCCAAGGAGAACAACCCCAGCCTATCCAATCTTTCCTCATTGCTGCATTTTTCCAGTCCTGGCAACATCCTCGTAAATCTCCTCTGTACCCTCTAGTGCAATTACATCCTTTCTATAATGAGGTGACCAGAACTGCATACAGTACTCAAGTTGTGGTTTGTTTGTTTTAACATTTACCAAATCACAGTAATTAGTAAAGAAATTTTGTATCAATCAGCAAAACTCCGGGATTAACCGATTGTTGAGATGCAAGGTGCCAATTTAGTCATTTTAAAGGGATCTATGTGGAAGTGCCTGGAAAGACCGATGGGTCTTTGTTCTGGGTAGGAGATCTTCCAGTGCCTATGAGTACAGTCGATGGTTCCGAGCTTTCTTACTGACTAATTCTGATGCACAAGTGAGTGACAATATAAATACTGAATAACATTACCGAGGACATTTTTAAAAATCCTGATAAATGAACATTGTGCGCCCTTGAACAAGCCCTTTAACCTTCATTACCAAACTCAGGGCAGGATTTTTGTACATTTAATAAAACAGAAATGTCAAAACAAAGAAGGTATAAAACTTGTTGACACAGAGAGTGCAAAAAATCCAATTAACATCAGTATTTTAATTCTGTTATATGCTGCAGTTCTTTTTTTTTTCAGGGAGTTGAGAATTAAAATGTAAATGGTTTCTCCAGAATTATTCACACCATCCAGCAGCTGATAACACACTTATTTTGGCAATTGCGGATAACAAGATAAGAATTGCAGCTGCATAGATGGTAATGTAGTGGGAGGCAAAAAGATTAGCAACTTATAATTAAAAGCATATCCCAGGATCGTTGGATTCCACTTTGCAGCTTGGAAAGCTCTCTTAACTTCAGCTGTACCGAGCAAAAAAACCACAACGCATTTTTCTGCACATTTCTCTTACCATTTCCCGTTTGGTTCGCTTACTACCTGTGCCTTCACTGTGGCAGGGAATGGGACTTGTTTTGTATCTGTAGCATGATTGCAACAATCATAGGATAATGCAGCAGAAAAGGAGGCCATTCAGCCCATCGAGTCTGCGCTGGGTCTTTTGAAGAGAAATCCAGTTAGTCCCACTCCCTTGCATCTTTCCCCTGAAATGTTTTTCTCCTTCAAGTATTTTATCCAATCCCCCTTTGAAGGTTACTATTGAATGTGTTTCCATCACCCTCTCAGGCAGTGCTTTCCAAATAACCACTTGTTGCAGAAAAATATTTTTCCTCATGTTGCATCTAGTTCTTTTACCAATCACCTTAAATCTGTGCCGTCTGGATACTGACCCTTCAGCCATTGAAAACAGTTTCTCTTTATTTACTCTACTTAAACCCCTCATGATTATAAACCCCACTTTCAAATCTGCTGTTAGCCTTTTCTGCTCCAAGGAGAACAACCCCAGCTTCTCCAGTCCATCCACATAACTTTAATCCCTCATCCCGGGAATTATTCTCCTAAATCTCTTCTTTATCCTCGCCAAAGCCTTTGTGTTCACCTTAAGTGTGGTGCCCAGAATTGGACACAATATTCCAGCTGGGGCCAAATTCGTGTTTTATAAATGTTCACCATAACTTCCTGGCTTGTGTACTCTATGGGCCGAATTTTCCCGGCCCTTTGGAGACAGGCGGGAGGGCTGCCAATAGGGCGGGGGAAGGCATTGGAAAGAGAGTGTGACATCTTCCCACCGCCATGACAGATTGGTAGTGGTGGGAACCGTAGCGGTGCCATATCACTGGTGACCTCCAGGCGGGCACCTTGGAGGGGGTGGGGGGGGGGGCGGCCTCCTTAAAGAGCACTCCATGGCCCATGGAGGGGTCCCTTGGTGGCAATGGCTGCCCACATGCCCAAGGCGCTCGCACTCCTGAGCACCCCCTTCCCGCTGATTGCTAGGGCCTGCCTGCATGACCCCAGCATCCCCAAAAAGACTCATCTCTCTTCAAGGGCGCCTCACCATTGAGGCATCCTCTTCCTCGAGCTGCAGCCTCAGCAGTGGCACTGTCGAGGCTGCTGAGCTGCCACCCCTCTGATGGACTTCAAGGTCCTGCAAAAGATTCAACCCTATGTCCCTATTTATAAAGCCCAGGATCACATATGCTTTATCAACTGCCTTGATAACTTGTCCTACACACCCCCAGGTGTTCCTGCCTCCACCCAAATTAAGTCTGGGGCAGGAAGGCCTGTGAATGGCCTTCTCAGCCCGCCACCAATTGGGACCCTTAAGTGGGCGATTAATGCCCAATTAAAGGCCTCTTCCTGCCACCACCACAATGAGCCATTGTCGCCATTTGGGGAGCACGCCAAGCAAACCCGTGCAGGTTGTGGGCGGGGGGTTACCTCGTTAAAAGACACAGTACCTGATCAAGGGACACAGCATCGGGAAGGGGGGGCGGCCGGGGCCCACTGAGAGACCCGCTGGTTGTCGAGACCCCCGTCGCTAGGGAAAAATCCCGGCCAACGTGTGTGGGGGTGAGGAGACAGAATGTCCCTTCCTAACAACGTGAACTTTAAAATTAGGTATCAAGCCCGAATCTGGAAAGGTTCATGAGTCAGGTGAACCCCCGGAGCCTTTAATGAAGTTAGGCTTTATTCTCAATTAGCATTGCCAACCCTCCAGGATTGCCCTGGAGTTTCCAGGAATTTAAGATTGATCTCTCGGACACTGCTGCGTGCAACACTCAGGAGAAAAAACATGGGGAGGGGGTGGGGAGGGACATTAAAAAGACAGTGTCTCTAAAAGAACACTTCTGTATATGAATACTGGAGATTGGAAAGTTGGCTGACTGGGGCGTGGAGCGGTTGCAGATGGAGATCATGTTCTGAAATCTACAGGAATGCGCCAACCAGAGTTGGCAAGCATATTCTCAATGATTTGAAGAAGCTGATGCTTTACTTGTGCCTTTCTCAGATTGACTGGCTGGAAGCAGCAGTTCAGTGTGTGTGCTCCTGGGCAGCGTTCTCTCTCTGCTTGGACGTATTCCTGGAGGCTCCTGCCTCAAACTGTCCCAACCCCATTCAAACAGCTTTTTCTCTCCCCCACCCCTCTCCTCAATATTTTTATAATTAGTAAATGTGTTCACTGAAAATGAAAAAAAAAACACCTTTTTTTTTTAGGGTGGCACAGTGGCGCAGTGGTTAGCACCGCAGCCTCACAGCTCCAGTGACCCGGGTTCAATTCTGGATACTGTCTGTGTGGAGTTTGCAAGTTCTCTCTGTGTCTGCGTGGGTTTTCTCCGGGTGTTTCAGTTTCCTCCCGCATGCCAAAGACTTGCAGGTTGATAGGTAAATTGGCCATTAGCAATTGCCCCTAGTATAGGTAGGTGGTCGGGAAATATAGGGACAGGTGGGGATGTGGTAGGAATATGGAATTAGTATAGAACTAGTATAAATGGGTGGTTGATGGTCGGCACAGACTTAGTGGGCCGAAGGGCCTGTTTCAGTGCTATATAACTAAAACTAAAACTTTAAGGCCCCAATGATTTTTTCTCCCAGGTTGTAGCTGGCAGCTAGAGATTGACGGTCAATTCCTGGAGGCTCCAGGACAAACCTGGTGGGTTGGCAAGCCCTAGTGTGGTCCCATCGGCCGCAGTCCAACAAGCCCCTGGATGAGAGCTACCCAGTCTTGGCCTGGCATGGCTGTACGACAAGAGCCTACACTCCCTCCCGTCACCTCCTCTGCAGAACAAAAGATGCCATAAACTCGGTCGACTATTTTTCCATCCATTCATGGAATGTGGGCATCGCTGGCTAAGCCAGCATTTGTTGCCCATCCCTAATTGCCCTGGTAATTGTGATGGTGAGCTGCCTTTATGAACAGCTGCAGCCCGTATGCTGTAGCTCCCTAACCTTTCCCCGGCAAACAAGTGGGAAGGAAAGAAAAATGGCAAGGGGTTGCAATGGAGATGATCTACAATGAGCCTTCCCCTGCATGCATCTATCAGACATGGAAAATGATTGACAGCTGTGAATGTATAAAGAAATTGTACATTAACTCCCTCCGCCCTCACCAATCCCATTCATCTGAATCAAAAAAGTGGAACTTCACCAATTTGCCTGCAGGAAAAGGCCTGTCACTTTACTTATTGCTAAACTCAATTGCAATCAATTTCTACTTGCTCTCATTTAAGTGACGCTTAATAGATTCTTTATACTTAAAAAGGCAATCCCTTGTATGTTAGCTGCTGCCACGTTCTCCACTGAAATAAGACATAGTAAGGTATAAATCAGAAGGAAAGGTGAAAAAAAAATCAGATAATAGGTCTGCTCTAGGGTCAGGGAAAGGTCAGATGAGGGTCATGTATAGATCAGGAAGCTAGGTAACGATCAGGTGATCCATTCATCCTGTCCCATAGCAAGAAGGTAACATGTGCCGGTCACACGCCCCCACCCTGAGCCCCAACTAAACAATCTCCTGGGAAAGACAAATACAAAAAGGTGAGAAAACCTTAGGAAAAAGTTCTGGAACATTCTCTCCGACCCCCACCCACCCACACCCCTCCGCCCGTAAGTGGGCAAACAGGTTCCAGGAGAGCATGGTGGCTTTGCGATAACACCTCCGCCCCCCCCATAGTGACTCACCCACCTACACAGGTAGATTAGCCACTGTCAGGAACTTGCCTACCCACCCACTCCCACCACCCCCTCCTCCCCCGCCTCCGCCACACCTCGACTCTCTTCACAGTGAACACCCATTCAAGGACGTACCTCTTAACATCTAACCTTAGTTCAGTGCTCTTGTATACACATATCCCCTGTTGTTCTCTATGTTCCAGAGATTACATAAACCAGGCTCCTGCCAGAAAGCCTCCCCATCCCCTCATCAACAGTGCACGTTGGCAGTTCCATACTGCGCAGTGATCTCCTGAATCTCTGTTATACGTTGTCCATAGATGAGGGTCTCACTGTCGGAAGTTGGAAAATTAATTCAGCCGTTGACATTTTTAAAAATATGTCATTCATTTTTAACGTCCGCCCATCGAGACACAGGGTTAAAGTTTCAGGTCGATGACCTTCCGTCACAGTTCTGATGAAGGGTCACTGACCTGAAACATTAAGTCTGTTTCTCTCTCCACAGATGCTGCCAGACCTGCTGAGTATTTCCAGCATTTTCTGTTTTATTTTAAGGAACACAGGAAGAGGAGGAGGCCGCTCAGCCCCTCAAGCCTGTTCCGCCCCCCCCCCCCCACCATCCAATAAGACCATGGCTGATATGTGATCTAACTCCATATACCCACCTATGCCCCTTAATACCTTTCAATAACAAAAATCAAACTCTGATTTAAAATCTATAATTGAAATAGTATCAATTGCTGATTGCAGAATCACAGAATAATACAGTGCAGAAGAGGCCCTTCAGCCCATCGAGTCTGCACCGATGCATTAAAGACACCTGACCTGTCTACCTAATCCCATTTGCCAGCACTTGGCCCATAGCCTTGAATGTTATGACGTGCCAAGTGCTCATCCAGGTACTTTTTAAAGGATGTGAGGCAACCCGCCTCACAAGAGAGAAGAGAGTTCTCAACTGCTACCACCCTCAATGTGTTTCCTAATTTCACTCCTGAAAGGTCTGGCTCGAATATTTCTAATTTTTAGACGACACCTCCTAGTCCCGGACTCCCCAACCAGCCGAAATAGGGTAGATTGGGAGAAACTATCAGTTCCCCTGAATATCTTGAAAACTTCGATCAAATCACCTCTTAACCTTCTAAATTCCTGGGAATATAACCCTGGTTTATGTAGTCTCTTCTCTTAGCTTAACACATGGAAAGTTAAAGGGGTACGATTTTGTGCAGGAAGTTGTCCTTCTCACTTTTCATTCCTCTTTGCTAATGAATGCAGTCTGTCTCCTTGCTTCATCGCTCTGGGGAAGGAGCGACTGACAATATCAGACTCCCCGCCTCCCCCCTCCCCATCCCAACCCCACCTCATCCCTGCCATCTGTGATCAGCAGAGATTGAGGTAAAAAAAAAAAATCTTGGAGCAAATGCAGTTTATGATAGGGATTAAAAGAGCCTTGGGATTGGCTGAAACTCAGAGTCAAATCCACAGCAGACGCTGAGTTCCATTCACCGGCAGAGATTCCCAGTGTTCCCGATCCCCAGTTTCTGTGATGACAGCAGCTCTTGCACAAAGTGGTAGGAGAGTAAGGCAATGGCCCACAGCACATGACCAAGACAAAAGAAAAACACTAAAAAGGGTCGTCACTTATTTCTATATTGCTGGCCATTTTAATGCAAGCATGGACTTGCATATAAACTTGGAAAAACACTCAGCAGGTCTGGCAGCACTTGTGAAACAGATCATCAAACACTCAGTGGCCACTTTCCTTAAAATGGTACACGCCACCATCTTCAACCGAGAATATCTCGGGGGATATAGCTTTTTCCTTTGTGTGTAAATGGTCTCTACAGTGCAAGCAGATTGGCATAAATTCAGACAATCCTTTTTGGATGTATCTAGTATGAATACTAAACCCCGTTAAAAGGAAAGAAAATAAAAGTGTGAGATTTTTACCAGACTGAGTTTTTAAAAAATTATTTCATGGGATGGGTTCTCGGGGCAAGGCCAATACTTGTTGCCCATCCCTAATTGCCCATAACAGCTGAGTGGCTGGCTAGGCCATTTCAGAGGGCAGTTAAGAGTCAACCACATTGTTGTGGGTCTGGAGTCACATGTAGGCCAGACCAGGTAAGGACGGCAGATTTCCTTCCCTAAAGGACATTAGTGAATCAGATGGATTTTCATGATAATCGATGATAGCTTCGTTGCACCAGGACTGAGACTAGCGTTCAATTCCAGATTCTTATTAATTAATTGAATGTAAATGCAACCAGCTGCCATGGTGGGATTTGAACCTGTGTCCCCAGGGGATTAGCATGGGCCAGTAGATTACTGGTTCAGTGACATTACCACTAGGCCACCAACTCCCCACCTTAAGGGTTATGGAATCGAGGCAAATACAGATCAGCCATGATCTCACGGAATGACAGAACAGGCTCGAACGGCCGAATGGCCTTCTCCTGTTGCTATCTTCCTGTGTACTACACCAGCAATGGAATAAATAAATTGTTCTCAGTGCAATTTGCCCACAATCAGCGTAACCCGTGTAAAAGATTGCGGACATTTAAGTGCAAATTGCGCTAAAGAGCAAATTGAGTTTCACTGATCTTTTGCTCTAGTTTAGAAAAATATTGCAATGGAAGCTGCCACCCCACACAGAACTGGCCCCGTCCCCAGACTGAATTAATCGCCAGTGGGAGTTTCCATTAATTGTGCTCACATCCCAGCCTTAGAGGAGGCACTAAAAAATTAAGCTTGATTGTTTGTTCCCGAGGACACAAATAAGCAATTTTAAAATCTTTTGAACGTAGGTTTTGTTCTAATTTACTAAGGAACTGACTACTGTGCCACAAGATAACTGGCAAGTTGTTCTGTTTATTTTCTAAAAGTCATTTAAATTTGGGTTACTCACAGGCAATGGATTGACACTGCGATTGGAAATGCTTATTTTTTGTGATAAACCGATTGTCAGCTGTATAAATCAAACTGCACCAAGTTACCACTCTTAAATGTAAAATATAGGGTGGCACGGTGGCGCAGTGGTTAGCACCGCAGCCTCACAGCTCCAGGGACCCGGGTTCGATTCCGGGTACTGCCTGTGTGGAGTTTGCAAGTTCTCCCTGTGTCTGCGTGGGTTTTCTCCGGGTGCTCTGGTTTCCTCCCACAAGCCAAAAGACTTGCAGGATGGTAGGTAAATTGGCCATTATAAATTGTCACTAGTATAGGTAGGTAGTAGGGAAATATAGGGACAGGTGGGGATGTTTGGTAGGAATATGGGATTAGTGTAGGATTAGTATAAATGGGTGGTTGATGGTCGGCACAGACTCGGTGGGCTGAAGGGCCTGTTTCAGTGCTGTATCTCTAATCTAAAATCTAATAACGAGGAATATCTTTTAAAGCAAAATTCTTCTTTTCAAATCATGTTTAAAACATTACATCATTGTGCTGGTTCAGAGCAGATTTTGTTTTTGCTGATATGCAAATGGGTCTGAGCTGAAAATCGAGAAAAAAATGTTTCTCAAAACTGGTGCAATTCGGGATATAATTTGCACTCAGAGAACCCAAAGCCGAAGCTCTGCCCCATTGTATTTCGTACCTGTCCCCCTGCAGAGAGACTTTACCGCAGAAAGTAATTGATACCTGCGGCCAATATTCTCTCTAAGCTGCAGTATGCACGGCCTCACAGTATTCAGGAATGCATCAAGCAGAGCAACACACAGTCCATGCACAACCAACATTCTTTTTAAGATGCGCAATTACGGGGGCTGTGTCTTAAAGAGACCACACATAGGCTGCACACAACAAAGAAAAATTAGAGGGGTCCTTGTGGCTACTGACTCCTGTGTTTCTAACATTCTGCTAGTTCAATATCTGTTGTGTTGCTCCAGCCTCAATGAAACCACTTCTGTAGTAAATAAACATTATTTTTAATTGCAGGCAATTGATTCCTGTAACTAGATTAATTGGGAGAGAGAAATGTTAGCATCTTTTCATTAGATCAAAGAAGGTCGAGGAGAACTCAGAGACATTCAAAATGATCAGACTTTGATAAAGCAAAGTGAGAAAAAAAAAACTTCCACTGATTGGTGAGTCAGTAGTTGAAGCGGATAAATTTAAGCTTGTCACATAAATAATAAAGGGAGAGGTAAAGAGAGGATTATTAGGATAGGAAACACTCTACCAGAAGTCACGATGGAAGCAGAATTTGCAACAGCTTTTCAAAAGGAGGTGGGCAAATACTGGTAAGAAAATTAAAGAACGGTGGGAGATGGCAAGAGAATGGGACCAAGTAGCGAGCTCTTTCAGATAGCCAGTATAGATCTGATGGGCCGAATGGTTTCCTCTCACTCTGTAAAAAATTTTTATTTAAAAATGCGAGGTAATGAAACAACTGCAGAAACATAACATCGAATTTCCATAGCGACTGGCCCAGTTTAAAAATAAAGTTATGAATCATGCTAACATCATTCTCAAATATATTACATATGGAGAGTTGTTAACTCAGTTTTGGCAGGCTGAGTGCTAGAGGAAGACATGTCTCCACATACACACACAGATACACAGATACACATACTGATACACACACACAAATACAGAGACACACATACTGATACACACACACACATACAGACACACATACTGATACACACACACACATACAGACACAGACACACACACACATACACAGATACACACACACACACAGACACACACACACATACACAAACACACATACTGATACACACACACATACAGAGACACACACACAGATACAGACACACATACTGATACACACACACAAATACAGAGACACACACACAGATACAGACACACATACTGATACACACACACACACACATACACACACACATGCACAGACAAAAACACACACACACACACACACACACACACAGATACACACACACACATACTGATACACACACACACATACAGAGACACAAACACACACACACAGATACACACACACATACTGATACACACACACAGACACACACAGACACAGATCTTTGGCCTCCTTATCTCGAGAGACAATGGGTAAGTGCCTGGAGGTGGTCAGTGGTGTGTGGAGCAGCACCTGGAGCGCACACACACACATACAGAGACCAAACACACATACACAGATACACATACTGATACACACACACACATACAGAAACACACACACACACACAAACATACAGACACACACACCCATACACAGACACAGACACACACGGACACACACAGATACAGACACACAGACATATATGCACAAACACAGCCAAACACTTGCACACAGACACACATACACAGAATAACACAGATACACATGCACAGGCACAGTCACACACTTTCCCTTTGCTTAATTAGCCATGCTACTCCCTCCTCCTGAGACACAGCAGGAAGTGAATTTTTTGAAAGAAATGCTTTGCTGAGTTCTGCATGGACAGGACAGCCTCTAAACCCTCGACTTGCTTCTAATTACTCGCTAGCAAGAGCCAAGCCAGGATCAGCTGGATGCGAGTCATGAGCCACTGAGAATGAATGTACAGCAAACAGACCCCAAAGAGAAGTATTGCCATTTTACAGTAAGTCGTCCTTGAAACTGAACAGCAGCTGACCCTGGAACCCTGACTTGGGGTAACGGACTGTTTGAGCATCACAGATGCACAGGTCAACCGCACGTAGGAGACCCTTAGTCCCAGTGAATATTATGCAGATCTGAAAGTCTGATGAACACATTTCCCTGCAACATGTTGACATCAGTAGAAGCCAGTGTAACAAATTAAAATAATGAAATCACTGAACTGTGTTTGAAGTAACCTACACTCCTGCGGTACAGTGAGATTGCTGAATGGCAATGCACTCCATAGAAATTACAGCATCTTCCTTGCATTCAGAGTGCTCAGAAGAGCACTTGTTTGGGGTGGAACAGGAGGAGGCCATTCAGCCCCTCGGGCCTGTTCCAGCATTCAATGGGACCATGGCTGATCTGTATTTCAACTCCATCGGTAACGCTTAATACCCTTACCTAACAAAAATCCATCAATTTCATTTTCAAAATTTTCGATTGACATCCCCCAGCCCCCACTCCCCATTCCTATCCAGCATCAACAGCTTTTTGGGGCAGAGAGTTCCAGATTTCCACTATCCTTTGCGTAAAGAAATGCTTCCGGACATCATGACAACTTATTTTTTGTTCGTTCATGGGATGTGGGCATCGCTGACAAGGCCAGCATTTATTGCCCATCCTTAATTGCCATTAAGAAGGTGGTGGTGAGCTGCCTTCTTGAACCGCTGCAGTCCATGTGGGGTAGGTACACCCACAGTGCTGTTAGGAAGGGAGTTCCAGGATTTTGACCCAGCGACAGTGAAGGAATGGCGATATAGTTCCAAGTCAGGATGGTGTGTGACTTGGAGGTGGTGGTGTTCCCATGCATCTGCTGTCCTTGTCCTTCTAGGTGGTAGAGGTCACGGGTTTGGAAGGGGTTTTCGAAGGGACCTTGGTGAGTTGCTGCAGTGCTTTTTGTAGATGGAAGACACTGATGCCACTGCGTGTCGGTGGTGGAGGGAGTGAATGTTTAAGGTGCAGATCAAGCAAGCTGCTTTGTTATAGATGGTGTCAAGCTATGTGTTGTTGGAGCTGCACTCATCCAGGCAAATGGAGAGCATTTCATCACACTCCTGACTTGTGCCTTGTAGGTGGCTTTGGGGAGTCAGGAGGTGAGTTACTTGCTGCAGAATTCCCAGCCTCTGACCTGCGCCTGCAGTGAGGGAGTTTCCTGAGGAGGAACACTAGGCCGCTCAGCCTGAGCACAGGCCTCCATCTCAAACAGGCCTGGTACTGGGCTGGAGCAATCGGAACCAGCATGCCGGGCTTCCCACCTCCACCTCTGTGAGGCCATATTGGCTCCGAAGGTGGCACTCCAGCTCCATCCTAGAAAACCAAGGGTCCCTACGCACCTGAGCAGGTAGTCGAGGTGAGCACTAGTGCAGCGCTGTGGGAGTGCTACATGGTCAGAGGTGCTGCCATGTTATCCTGACCCTCTGTCCACCAGCTCAGGTTAACAGAAAGTAAAAGATCCCATGGTATTACCGAAAGAGCAAGGAGTTTTTCCGATATCCTGGCTGTCATTCTTCCTTTAACCAGCGGCATCAAAAACGGCCTGTGTGATCATTCATTCATTTGCTGCTCCTGGAACCTTACTGCGTGTAAATTGGCTGCCATTTTTTAAAATTTATTATTGCCTTCTTGTGTGTTACTGAGTGGCTTGCTGGCCATTTACAGGGCAGTTAAGAGTCAATGACATTGCTGTGGGTCACGTGTCACATTTGAGCTACACTGGGCAAGGGCGGCAGTTTCCATTCTCTGAAGGGCATTAGTGAACCGGATGGATTTTTAATACAATCTGGTAGTTTCATTCCAAAGTTATTTAATTAAGTGAATTTAAATTTTCCCAGTTGCCGCAGTGGGACTTGAACTCAAATTTCAGAATTATTAGTTCAGGTCTCAGAATTACTAACCTAGTAACATAACCATTATGCTACTGTATACCCAAATTACATCAGTGGGCATGGTTCAGTGGGTAATAACCATTCCTTGCTCTCCTGTATTCAAGTGTCTGTCTTGTCGTCCAGCATTCCACAGTCAGGAAGGTGACTCTCTTGTGTTCCCCATTATTATGGTGTCAGCTGTGGCTCTGTTAGTAGCACTATTGTCTCTGAGTCTGAAAGTTGTGAGTTCAAGACACAACCCAGGCATCGAGCCAATAATCTAGGCTTACACGCCCAGTACAGTACTGAGGGAGTGCTGTGCTGTCAGAGGTTGCCTGGAAGAGATGTTGAACCTGAGGAACTGTTTGTCCCTTTGGGTGGCTGTGAATGATCCCATGGCAGTGCAATGAAGAAGTGCAAGGTGAGCTGTCTCTTGGTCAATATTTATCCCTCAATCAACATCACAGAAACAGATTGAAAAGGCCTCATCATTTGACTTGGTGGGTGGGAGGGTTTAGCACATTTGCAGCAATAATGTTCCCTGTACAGATGTTTGCACATCAGGAATCCAGATGTTTGTCCCAGTGCAGTGTTGCACATTAGAGGCTGCACATCAGGAATCCAGCTTCATTCACAGCCCAGGATTTTCCATGCATCCGCTCTGAGCCCAATCTGTCTGGATAATGGATATTGTAAAGGAATGTCCATCAAATTTGTACTTCTGTAACTCACAGCCCTGTAGCTGCAATGGTTGTGAATATTATGCCAGCATAGAGCAGGTGTAGTTTATTGGGACTGTATGCTCAATTGACATCATATCAGTTATAGTTCTATGATTTTACTACCGAGAAAAAACAGAATTATATTTGATTATATTTCAAGAAATAACAAGAATTCTCCAGTATGCAGAGCTACAGTTAGAGCGGAGGGAAAAAAGACAAAGATGTAGGCAGCTTCAAGATTCAAACTGTTCTTCCTGTAATCAGTTCTTTATGTTGTCCTGTGCAACATAAATGAGATGTGTGGAGTCCAGTTTGCTGAAGATCTCTAACAGGTTTATTAACAGCTAAACTAGTATACACAGTACAGAGCAAACTATTTACAGAACTTTCCTCTAGGTGTTACTGTTGCAGTGACCAGGGCTTGTAATGAAATGACTACATCCTGGTACTTAGCTCATTAGCAAACTGAGATCTTAAAGGGACATCACTCTTAAGGTGACACCTCCCTGCCCTAGTTTACAATAAAAAGATATCTGTTTCTGTTAAGTCATAAAAACCTGCAGTCAGTCAGTTTGGTTGTCAGTCTTAAAGCTGTGCATTTTACAAAACAGCAGTTCAAGCAAAAGCTTAGGTCATTTAACTTCTTTGAGCCCAGTCCCAAGAAACACCCTCACAAAACTATATCTTTACACAGGGATCAAGCTTGGAATCCCGCCTCCCCCCCACCCCAGGTGGAAACAAAGAAACATAGAAAATTTAGGGCACAGAAGGACGTCATTTGTCCCATTGTCTCTCGGCCGGTTGAAAAAGAGCCATCTTGCCTAATCCCACTTTCCAGCGTTTGGTCTGTAGCCTATGGTTATTGCACTTCAAGTGCGTATCCAAGTATTTATAAATGTTATGAGGGTTTCTGCCTCTACCACCCTTTCAGGCAGTGAATTCCAGACCCCCACCACCCACTGGGTAAAAAAAAATTCTCCTCAACTCCCCTCTAATCCTTCACCAATTATTTTAAATCTCTGCCCCCTGGTTATTGACCTCTTGGCTAATGGAAACAGGTCTTTCCTATCTACTCTATCCCGGACCCTCATAACTTTATACACCTCAATTAAATCTCCCCTCAGCCTCCTCCGTTCCAAAGAAAACAACCTCAGCCTATCCAGTCTTTCTTCACAACTAAAATTCTCCATTCTTGACAAAATCCTCATAAACCTCCTTGTTACCACAGTGGGATGTGTATAAACCCACTGAGACATCAGAGAACTATAGGGAGTGCAATTGGTCTTTGGTTGTAGCACAGAATGGTCGCTAGTGAATCAGCAGCTTGCTTTACATCCGTCCAATGTCCTTTCTGTTTCCTCCACTTCAATAGCAACTTTATTTCAGAAAGTATTTCATTGGCTGTAAGGTGTTTGGACATCCTGGGGTTGTGAAAGACGCTATAGAAATGCAAGTTTTTCTTTTAGTGCAAAAAAGAAATGAAAGGTTATCCAAATATTATTGATATTAATACTCCGTCCCCATAGTCCTACAAAATTTTCCTTTTTAAGTATTTATCCAATTCTCTTTTGCAAGTTACTATTGAATCTGCTTCCACTGCCCTTTCAGACAGTGAATTCCAAATCACAACAACATGCTGTGGAAAAGAAATTCTTCTCAACGCCCCTCTGATTCTTTAGCCTTAAATCTGTGTCCTCTTGTTATTGACCCTTATCCGAGGAGCAGAACATCAGCAACGCACCATTAACGCTGCAATAATCTATTTATTAGATGGGGAGGGGCCATTGATATTCTGGAATATGCTTTTTCATGATGCTGTTAGCTCAGAAAACATTGCAGAGTGAACCTGATTTATCACCAAAAGTCACAGTTCAAAGAAAAACCAGAAACAAACAAAAAATAGAAACAGAGAGCGAGATAGATAGATAGATAGATAGATAGACAGACAGATAGATAGATAGATAGATAGATAGATAGATAGATAGATAGATAGATAGATAGATAGACAGACAGATAGATAGATAGATAGATAGATAGACAGACAGATAGATAGATAGATAGATAGATAGATAGATAGATAGATAGATAGATAGATAGATAGACAGATAGATAGATAGATAGATAGAGTGAGTGAGTAAGTGGATGGACAGAGAGAGAAACAGATAGATAGATATAGATAAAGAGAGAGAGATAAGAGACAGCCCAATAGATAGATAGATAGACAGAGTGAGTGAGTGGATAGACAGAGAAACAGGTAGGTAGATAGAGATAGATAGAGAGAGAGATAAGGAGAGACAGACAGACAGATAGACAGATAGATAGATAGATAGATAGATAGATAGATAGATAGATAGATAGATAGATAGATAGATAGATAGAGCAAGAGAGATACAGACAAACAGACAGACTGACTGACTGACTGAAGGAAGTATGGATAGATTTGCCAGCCTGAAATCAATAGAGCTGAATTTTCCTTGCAATTGTGGCATCTGCAAGTCTTCCATTCTCAACAGTACATAATCATTCCCCTGCCCTAATATCTCTTATAACTGGTCCTGAGGGTATTGGTCATTCTCCAGTCCCTCACATGCTTGAGGTGTTAGGAGTGTTGGTGAGATCTTCGTCTGTCAGAAATCAAACTCAAGCCTAATGCTGTCCTAACCTAGAATACACAGGGGCATTGTGCCTATCGTACATCTCCACTGCCAACAGTGGAAGGGGGGAAGTGTGAGGAGAACATGGGTGTGGTGGGTGGGGGTGGTAATTCAGGGGCACATATCAAACCCAGGGTCAGGAGATCTGGGCTCAAACACATGGGGTGGAGAGGAAAGCAAATAAAAAAGGCCCATCAAGCATCCAAAACATCCATATCATTGAAGCAACAATTGTCTGAAGTCAATAACAATCATAGAATGATACAACACAGGAGGCCATTCAGCCCATCCTGACTGTGCCGGTTCTTTGAAAGAGCTATCCAATTAATCTCAACTTCCCCCCGCCTCCCCCCCACCCCATCCCCCCTAACTCTTTCCCCATAGCCCTGCAATTTTTATCCCTTCGAGAATTTATCCAATTCCCTTTTGAAAGTTAGTATTGAATATGCTTCCACCACCCTATCAGGCAGCACATTCCAGATCACAACAACGACTTGCATTTATATAGCACTTGTTGCATCCAGAACAGAGTTGGATGAAAGGGGACACTTTGAGTAGAGAGAAACTAAGTTTTGGTAAGTCCATTGGCCTTTTTTCATCCTTATCTTTATATACTGCGACCAGAGTACCGACTGCAGCAACGTAGAACCCCCCAGAAGAACAATACGGACAGTTTTAACCACTAGATGTACACAGGAACAGGAGGAGGCCATTCAGCCCCTTGAGCCTGCTCTGCCATTCAGTTAGATCATAGCTGATCTACATTTGATCTCTCTTTACCCATGTCAGTGCTCAATCCCTCGATACCCTTACCCAATAAATATCTACCAATCTCTGTCTTGAAAGCTCCAACTGAACTTCAGTATTCACAGCATTTTTGGGGGGCGGGGGGAAGAGAATTCTAAATTTCCAATTACTCTCAGTGTGAGAACAATCCCTCCCGATTTCACTCCTCAATGGCCTCACTCCAATTGTAAGGCTATGCCCCCTTGTTCTGGATTTGCGTACTAGAGGAAATAGTTTCTCAGTGTCTAGCCCAACGAAGCCAATTCTTATTCTAAACACCTCAACAATAACAACAACAACTTGTACTTATATAGAGCCTTTAGTGTAATTTAATGGTCCAAGGTGCTTCACCGCAGCGATATGAAGCAAAGTTTGACACTGAGCCACATAAAGAGATATTAGGACCAGAGGCCAAAATCTTGGTCAAAGACATAGGTTTTAAGGAACATCTTAAAGGAGGAGAGAGAGGTAGAGAGACGGAGAGTGTTAGGGAGGAAATTCCAGAGCTTGGGTCCCAGGCCACTGTAGGCACGGTCACACCACGTGTCGCTACGTGCTGAGGTTCTATCCGTGCCCGGAGTTGCGAAGGATGGGTCTGGCCACATTGCTGCAGAACGCTCCATTCAGTTGGACCGTGCCGTACCACGTATCCTTTGTGCAAAAGTTTGTGCAGATAAACACCTTTGACCTTCAATCCATCAGGCAGTGGTCTGAACGGAATGTCCTCAAGGCCCTACAGGGAAAAGAGATGGTGGATCCTGTCGGATGGTTCCCCGAGCAGACCGCCAAAGTCATTTGGCAGAATGCGTCATCGCCAGAACTTTCAAACAAGCACCAAGACGTAGCTTGGCTGGTGGTGAGAAGAGCCCTCCCCATCAGATCCTTCCTGCACGCCTGGAATCTCACTGCCTCCACACACTGCCCTCGAGGTGGCTGTGGTGGGTAAGAGACGGTCGCCCACCTCCTCCTGGAATGTGCCTTTGCAAAGCAAGTGTGGAAAGAGATGCAGTGGTTTTTGTCGAGGTTCATCCCGAGCAGCTCTGTAATACAGGTGTCTGTGCTCTACGGTCTGTTCCCAGGGATGCACACTGAGATAAACATCAAGTGCTGCTGGAGGACCATCAACTTGGTGAAAGATGCTCTTTGGTCTGCACAAAATTTGCTGGTCTTCCAGTGCAAAGAGTTGTCCATGACCGAGTGTTACAGACTGGCACATTCCAAGGTCCAGGACTACGTGCTGAGGGACACACTAAAGCTTGGGGCAGCTGCCGCAAAGGCTCAATGGGGAAAGACCACAGTGTAAGGTCCTCCCGCCACAGTGAACCGAGGGGCTGGAACCCGTGTAAATATGCAAATATACATTGAATACAAAATGGAATGGAAGGGTTGTGAGGCAATTCACTTTCTGCATTGAAGGTAACTGATTTCTTTTGCATTTTGTTCCAACCAGGTGAGAAGGGGTCTAGAGGTTCCCTCTCAGCTTTTGTCTGGTTTAACCGTAACAGGGTTTAATTTTTGAAACACCATGTTTTTAGCTCCCCCCTCAGTGAATCCTTGTTCACTGCTCCAATTGTAAGGCAAAGAAATCAGACAGGTTTCCTTAGATTTTAACAAGAAAGGTGGAAGTTTATTAATCGTAAACTCTAAACCGGTTAACGACTACGAATATGCGGCACCATGACACTAGCATGCATACGCGATAAACACACGCAGATACAGACAGAAAAAGTAGAAAAGAGTAATGGGGAAAAGTTTGAGGCAATATCAGGATTATAATTACAGTCCTTTTAGTTCAATGTGGAGTCCTTGGTTGCTTGTAAGTCCTGCTATTCGGTGGGGCCCAGTTCATGCTTCAACATATTTCGATATAGGAGTCTTTTCTCTCTTGAGGTTCATGAGTCTTCTGTGGGTCCGGTGGCTTGGGGAGAAAGCGAGAGAGAGAGACAGCCAGGCGAGAGAGTTCCTTGCTCCAGCTTCAGTTGCAAAACTGCCTTCTGAATTCAAACTGTCCTGTGGCTAGTTCAAAAAACCAGGACCAGCCAGTTAGTCATGTGACCAGCTGGTTTAACTAGTCCTGGCTCTGGGGATTGTATCATCTTCGCAGGACCTGGAATGCACTTCCTTACACCTTCAATGTCTGGTGATCAAAATCCATTTGGGGTTAATTGGAGCAGGGAATAGTCCTTTGACTCCACAAGCACTGTCTCTTAGTATGCAAATGTCCTTCCAGCCCAGTGTCTGGTGATCTTCAAACAAGTCATTGCTTCACTCCAGCAACAGTTTAAAATCAATGTTCATCTGGCAAAATTAATATGCCTCATTCTTGGCAGGTGGGGGTCTGCGTGACAACATTCTGGAATACAAAGAACAAAGAAAATTACAACACAGGAACAGGCCCTTCAGCCGTCCAAGTCTGCGCCGATCCAGATCCTCTATCTAAACATGTCGCCTATTTTCTGAGGGTCTGTATCTCTTTGCTTCCTGCCCATTCATGTATCTGTCTAGATACATCTTAAAAGACGCTATCGTGCCCGCGTCTACCACCTCCGCTGGCAACGCGTTCCAGGCACCCACCACCCTCTGCGTAAAGAACTTTCCACGCATATCCCCCCTAAACGTTTCCCCTCTCACTTTGAACTCGTGACCCCTAGTAATTGAATCCCCCACTCTGGGAAAAAGCTTCTTGCTATCCATCCTGTCTATACCTCTCATGATTTTGTACACCTCAATCAGGTCCCCCCTCAACCTCCGTCTTTCTAATAAAAATAATCCTAATCTACTCAACCTCTCTTCATAGCTAGCGCCCTCCATACCAGGCAACATCCTGGTGAACCTCCTCTGCATCTACATCCTTTTGGTAATGTGGTGACCAGAACTGCACGCAGTATTCCAAATGTGGCCGAACCAAAGTCTTATACAACTGTAACATGACCTGCCAACTCTTGTACTCAATACCCCGTCCGATGAAGGAAAGCATGCCGTATGCCTTCTTGACCACTCTATTGACCTGCGTTGCCACCTTCAGGGAACAATGGACCTGAACACCCAAATCTCTCTGTACATCGATTTTCCCCAGGACTTTTCCATTTATTGTATAGTTCACTCTTGAATTGGATCTTCCAAAATGCATCACCTCGCATTTGCCCTGATTAAACTCCATCTGCCATTTCTCTGCCCAACTCTCCAATCTATCTATATTCTGCTGTATTCTCTGACAGTCCCCTTCACTATCTGCTACTCCACCAATCTTAGTGTCGTCTGCAAACTTGCTAATCAGACCACCTATACTTTCCTCCAAATCATTTATGTATATCACAAACAACAGTGGTTCCAGCACGGATCCCTGTGGAACACCACTGGTCACACGTCTCCATTTTGAGAAACTCCCTTCCACTGCTACTCTCTGTCTCCTGTTGTCCAGCCAGTCAACTTGGAACTGCTTTGCAATGTATTTTTACAGATTTTTATGAATAAAGTATATTTTTGGGGGGAAAAAATCAAGTTGTGGAACGATTAAAATCAGTGATGTGAAGGAAGCCAGAATGAATGGAGCGCAGAGATCTCGGGGTGGGGGGTGGGGGGGGGGGGTGGTAGTGGGGCTGGAGAATGTTACTGAGATAGGGAGGGACAGGGCCATGGAGGGACTTGAAAACAAGAATGAGAATTTTGAAAGCGATTGGATCATCTCTCAACTTTCTAAACTCAAGGGAATACATGCCTGGTTTGTGCAACCAGTCTTCATCATTTAACCCGTTAATCCCATGCATCACTCCAGTAAATCTGCACTGTACCCCCGCTGAGGCCACTATATCCTCCCTGAGCTTCATAATGAGGGTGTAGGTCTTTGTTACACTGCGGAGGACTTAAAGCAACATCTAGTGATATCCAGTGGTGCTGAAAGGATACTTCATGCTTTTATCCCTACTTAACCGAAGACGTCAATTGATTTCAGGCTCAATATGATCTCCTTGACTAGTTTTGTTTGTCTAAAGGAGTTGGAGGGGGATTTTCAACATTTTATTCCCCAACTGACCCAGCTTTTACCTGGTGTTCCGCCTTTCGCAGGAAATGTCTTGGTTCTGGGTATGATGGGGTGTGTCTGAATCTTCATGCATAGACCGTCTTGACTAAACGGGACAGGCTGAACGGCCCAGCATTCTCTTTCTGCCCATATGTTCGCCTTGTTTTACAAACGGAGTGGGGGGGGGGGGGGGGTTAGTTGCCAATCTCTGTCTGTCGCTAGCAAGGCCTCATCAATCCAAACCTTCACAGCACTGGGAACACCAAGAGGTGTTTTGATCCTGAAGATCAGGAACACAGTTTCTGCTCATAATACCATAAATGTGCTTGTCAGTTTTGTGAAATAACCTTCACGATAATGCTGTGTATAGCAGAAGGAGAGCTGACGTTTCAATGCCCTTTACCTTTCTTCCAGTTTTCAGGTTGCATGAACCCATTGAACATTTGGGATAGATTTGCAAGTATTTTGTGCTTTCGATGGCGCTCGTGCGTCTCCCATTTGCTAAAAGGTATCCTTTATTCCAGCAACAGGCATGCACATGTCAAACTCACCCCCCACCTACCCCCTCTTCCATCTCCCTCCCTGGATAGTCCGAGATAGTATTCGATTTCCTCAGATAAGATACTTCGACACACAGGCAGGCTAATGACTAGTGAAATTGATTGTACGCCGAGCAAAGCAAATGGAAAACAAATCGCCGGCCAGGCATCAAACTGTGAAAAGCAGTCAGCAGGTGATTGCCCTGCTTCTGTCTGACCAAACTGCCTTAAAGACACAGCAGCCAAGGAACGCGCTGCTTCATCAAGCATCCGTGTTTTAGTCACGGATCAGTCAGCTGAAGTAGTTACTGAAGCAGCTGCATGTGCAGTATAGATCACAGTGTTCCTTCCCAAATTAAAAAAAACAACAAAATTGATTGGGAAGGTCAGCAAGAGAGACACTGAAGACAGATCTATTCCCCAAGGTCATGCTTAGAGTGTGCAGGGAGAGTAAAGAAAGACTTGCATTTATATAGCACTGCTCACAATCTCAGGACATCCCAAAGCGCTTTACAGCCAATGAAATACTTGTGAAGTGTAGTCACTGTTGTGATGTAGGAAAAGCAGCAGCTAAGTTGTGCACAGCAAGCTCCCACAAACAGCAACATGATAATGGCCAGATAATTTGTTCTTTAGTGACGTTGGTCGAGGAATAAATATTGGCTAGGACACCGGGGATAACTTCCCCTACTCTTCTGTGAAATATCTTTTACAGCCACCTGAGAGGGCAAACAGGGCCCCGTTTTAACGTCACATCGGAAAGTCAGCACCTCCGGCAATGCAGCATTTCCTCAGTACAGCCCTGGGAGAATTGACCTGGATATTGTGCTGCAGCCTCTGGAGTGGGATTTCAACCCACAAACTTTTGCCTCAGAGGTGAGCCATGACTGACAATAAGCTTGAGGACAGTCAGTGTAATGATTCAGTTACTTTTTTGCCAGCATTTATTGCCCACCCCTAATTGCTCTGGAGAAGGTGGTGGTGAGCTGCCTTCTTGAACCGCTGCAGTCCGTGTGAGGTAGGTACACCCACAGTGCTGTTAGGGAGGGAGTTCCAGGATTTTGACCCAGTGACAGTGAAGGAACGGCAATATAGTTCCAAGTCAGGATGGTGTGTGGCTTGCAGGGGAACTTGCAGGTGGTGGTGTTCCCACGCATTTGCTGTCCTTGTCCTTCTAGGTGGTAGACGTCGCGGGTTTGGAAGGTGCTGTAGAAGGAGCCTTGGTGAGTTGCTGCAGTGCATCTTGTAGATGGTACACACTGCTGCCACTGGGCGTCGTTGGTGGAGTGAATGTTGAAGGTGGTGAATGGTGTGCCAATCAAGCGGGCTGTTTTGTCCTGGATGGTGTTGAGTTTCTTGTGTTGTTGGAGCTGCACACATCCAGGCAAGTGGAGAGTATTCCATCACACTCCTGACTTGTGCCTTGTAGATGGTGGACAGGTTTTGGGGACACAGGAGGTGAGTTACTCGCTGCAGAATTCCCAGCCTCTGAACTGTTCTTATAGCCACAGTATTTATGTGGCTGGTCCAGTTCAGTTTCTGGTCGATGGTAACCCCTAGGATGTTGATCTCCTTGTGTCCAGTCCAACCCCCGACCACATACACACACACATACACATACACACCGCCGCTCGGTGATGGGAGCAAAATGTAAATAATTAAATTTATTGAAATAAAGGAATTAATTCCTTACCCGCTCTCGCCATCCGTCCCGGAATGATATTGCCGCCGGTGGCCGGCACTCCCATGCCTTCCGATGCCTGTCCAGGGATCCGATGCAGGACACTGGTCGGGAGGGGGGAGCAGGATCAAAGTAATCTGATTGGTTTAGGGGATGGTGAGAAGGGGCGAAGTTAAAAGTTTATGAACTTTGCGGTGGGGGGGGGGGGGGGGGGGGGAAGGTCAGGTGCACAAGGTAAGAATTTTTGGGGGGAGAGGGCAAGGAATGATTTTTATGGTGGGAGAGGGGCTAGAAACATTTACTTAATTTTTTTGCTTCAATTTTAATACACTATTTCTTTAAAAATTTGTATTAAGTGGAAGGGCTCGAAGTCCTTTAAAAATGGCGTCGGTGCCTGTGCAATGGGATCTGACACTATTGCCGGGGACAGACCTCCCACCCCCTCCATGTCATCGGGGGTTGATGTGGGGCACGATCCCCCTGGCCATTTAAATGAGCCACTGCATTCAATATCACAGCGGCTCCGTGACTTGCAGTCCGCATGGGCGAACCACCATTTTTGAAGCTGAATTCCAGCTCACACTCACACTCATACACATTCTCACACACACATGTGAACTCATACACACACACGTGCACTCATACAAACTCACACACACATGTGTACTCATACACACTCACATGTGCATTCATACAAACTCACACACACACGTGCACTCATACACACTCTCACACATCTCCGAATCAGCCCAGTTTAGGATGCACAGTGTTGGATTTGCCACAGAGCAACTTAGGGTTGCCACCCCTCCAGGATTCCCCTGGTGTCTCCAGGAATTAAAGATTAACCTCCAGGACACCGCTGTGTGGAACCCAGGAGAAAAATCATAAGGGCATAAAAAACAGTGATTTTTTTTTCATTTTCCTTGAACAGTTAACTTTTATTAGCTGCTAAAATATTCATGGGTGGGCTGAGGGGTGAAGGTTGATTGAATAGGAGGGGTGGGTGGAGGTTGAAGGTCATGTGATGAAACCTCCAGGACGACATGCAGCCAGAGTTGGCAGCCCTAGGGTTACAGTAGTTTCGTCCAAAAGTAATGAGCAAGAAGAGAATGGGAAGCAGCCCTGTGTTGTGAGTTCCAATTGGGAAAAGCTGGGCTGTCTCACCTTCTGACCCAAGAGGACAGGCTGTGGGGGTGAGTTCCAATAACCTCCAGTGCAATGTCACTCATGCTGATCCCATCAGGTAAATCAATAGGATAACGAATCAAAACAACACTACAGGACAGCTGGAGGATTGGAAAAAAAACCCAGAGCAATGATTGATCGAGACAATCCAGAGAAAACATGCAAAGAAATTGGGCCGCGCAGCGAGTGGGAGATAAACGCAAATCATCATTGTTGCCACTTACTAAATATTAATTTCACTCGACATTACGCTTTATAACCTGCACTGTGAGATAACAACATCACTCTCCGACTCTGGGAGAGAATCTAATTATAACTCAGGTCAAACACAATCACATTTCCTTTGACATTAAATGCAATGTTTTACTTATTTCTTTTTGGGGATAGATGGTCCTTATTACCCTACAAACAAGTTGTTGGCTGCAAATAAGACCCATCTTCCATTACACCTTGGATGACCAGCTTGTCTGACATATTGTATTCTTTCCTCAATGCCCATAACTCATGGCTTGAGCAGCTAATGGAGGAAGCAATCTTGATGGTTGAGGGCTTGAATATTCTATTGTTTGAGCTGATTAAATACATCACCTAAACCAACCCTCCATCCCACAAAGCTCTGAATTACCCCTCGCTACTACCTTCTAGTCAGTGTGATGAATATACGCAAACTCATTCTTTTCATAGGAGCCGGAGGAGGCTATTCAGCCCCTTTAGCCTGTTCCACCATTTAGTAGATCATGGCTGATCTGTATGTTAACTCCATTTACCCATTTTGGGTCCATATCCTTTAATACCCTAACAAAAATATACCAACCTCAATTTTTAAATTTTTAGTTGACCCCCTCCACCCACCCCAGGGAGAGAGTTCCAGATTTCTACTACCCTTTGTGTGAAGAAGTGCTTCCTGATATCACATATAAATGGCCGAGCTCTAATTTTAAGGTTATGCCCCCTTGTTTTGGACCCGCCCACCAGAGGAAACAGTTTCTCTCTTATCTACCATAGCAATTGTTTTAATCATCTTAAACATCTCATTCATTTCTATTTTGAATCCAAATCAGTTTGCCAGGAGATAACTGGAGACGAGTCTGTTTTGTGCTCAATCTGTTTAACCCAGGTTGAAATATGAAGTCGAGTTTTATCATTTCAGAGCAGCGACAGGGATTAAATTGGGGTTGCTGTTTAAAGAGAGGAAATAGAACAACACCATGGAAAACAGAGGGAAGAACTGCAATCGAGAACCACCTAAAATCTATCTGGGATTCTAAATTCATTACCCAAGTATCCACAATCTTGTTGCATTCAAACAAGAGACATTGGCAGAGCAGATTTCCACAGGGAGTAAGGGGGAGTTATACTATATAAGCAGGAGAAATTCATCCCATATTTCTCCTAATTTCCCACTTAATTCTCAGATACAACAGGGCAATGGACAAATGAACTCAAGAGATACCAGGAGGTGGAATCTTAATATATAAACATATTTTTCAGAGATGACACCAGGACCCAGGAGTGTTTACTGACCCTTCAGTCACTGTGTCCAAAGAACACGGGCAGCAGTTGGCAAAGCAAATAAGAACGTTGGGTTATATTGCCAAACCAGTCAGGTTCCACTCTTCAGAGGTCACACAGAGCTGGTCACTGTGACATAATGGATCATCCCATTCATGACATAGAGGCAGTGCTCAGGAGAGCAATGGAAATGATCCCCAGTGATCGAATGAGATGTTAAACCAAGGCCCCCGACTGCCCTCTCATCTGAACGTAAAAGATCCCAGGGCACTATTTTGAAGAAGAGCAGGGGAGTTTTCCTGGTCTCTGGGCCAATATTCATCCCTCAATCAACATCATAAAAATAAATAGACTATCCAGTCATTGCTGTTTGTGGGAGCTTCCTGTGTGCAAATTGGCTGCTGCATTTCCCACTTTACAACAATTACAACTCTTCAAAAGTACTTCATTGGCTTTCTTATCTAAGACTAGGGATCCATTTATGGAAATGGATGACAAGGCCGCTATATCAATGCAAAGTCTTTCCTCTTTTGTCTTCCCTCCCAATTATAAGCTCAGGTGTCCAGCATAGTTTCAATATCGCCTGTGCAATTCTCGTCAGTAACAAACATGCAGATGTCTTCCTCCCCCTCATAACACTGACAGGAGACTCCTAAGTCTCAGCTTAACGCTTTGCTATAAAACTTATGGCTTGAAAGAAATAATTTGCTCCAGAAACAAGGAGAAAGCAAGCCAAGCAAACAATAAGGGAGAACACTGCCAGTTGCCCTAGCAACAGGGATGAAACGCAAAGTCCTCAGTGATGGGTTCATTTCATTCTGGACTCTACTCCAGCAACAGTTTATCCACAGTTACTAACTAACCCATCTTAAGTAACCAGACGGGCTCAGTGCCAGATCAAGCAGATTGCAGAGATTAGTTTACAGTTAAGAGTATAATTTTGTGAGTGAAATGGAGCCTGTAATCTTGCATCAATAGGATAGCATTCCAATTTCAGCTCTGTGTTTTGAACTCTTTTCATTTAGGGATTAACCCTTTCCTGCCCTCATTTTTCTGACCATCCAAAGAAACACTCTTCAATAGTCGCAAGTCACAACAGTTACGTTTTCTTCCCTGTTGCCTTGGATTCCTTTTCCAACTCACAAAGCATGATTTCCTCAAATACTCAAGGCACATCAAACGTTGGTCAGCAGGTCATAGGGATATCACGAGCCACTTCAACATATATTGAAAAATTATGGATAGATAAATGCAAACTAACTACGTATCTATTATAATGACATTATAATATATTTAATATGAAGGAAAACCAATGTTAACTTTATTTCAGTGTGATACGTGACACTGCATGCTGTCCACCAGTCCTGTGAAACTCGGTTTGTAACAGGAGAGGGCAACCCTGATGGAGTCGTTCAGATGAAACTGGAAGAGAAGCTGATCTCAGCCATTTTTTCTAAACCAGTTAGCCAGGAAACATTTTTAAATAATTGAACACAAAGTGCTATGATAAAAGGGAAGTAAAATGAAAGCAACTTTGAGATTCAAATGCAAGATGTTCTACACTGATTGTCAGTCATAAAAGTTCAGTCCATTGTGGAAATTGTTTAAGCATTCAGCGGGTGGTGGAAAGCAATGATAGACTGGCTGACAAGCCAATCAGAGGATCACAGAATCACAGAATCGTTATAGTGCAGAAGGAGGCCATTCGGCCCATCGTGTCCACACTGGCTCCCTGAAACAGCAACTCCCTCAATTCCATTCCCCTGCCGTCTCCCAATAACCCTACCCATTATTCTTTTTCATATCACTGTCTAATTCCCTGTTGAATGCTTCAATTGAACCTGCCTCCACCACGTTCTCAGGCAGCGCATTCCAGACCTTAACCACTCGCTGCGTGAAAACGTTTTTCTTCATGTCGCTTTTGCTTCTCTTACCAAATACTTTAAATCTGTGCCCTCTTGTTCTCGATCCTTTCACGAGTTGGAACAGTTTCTCTCTCTCTACTCTGTCCAGACCCCTCATGATTTTGAATACCTCTATCAAATCACCTCTCAGCCTTCCCTTCTCCAAGGAAAACAGTCCTAACTTCTCCAATCTATCTTCATAACTGAAATTCCTCATCCCTGGAACCATTCTCGTGAATCTCTTCTGCACTCTCTCCAATGCCCTCACGTCTTTCCTCAAGTGCGGCGTCCAAAATTGGACACAATACTCCAGCTGAGGCCAAACTAGTGATTTATACAAGTTCAACATAACTTCCTTGACCTTGTGCTCTATGCCCCTATTAATAAAGCCCAGGATTCTGTATGCTTTATTAACCGCTCTCTCAACCGTTCCTGCCACCTTCAATGACATGCACATATACACCCAGGTCCCTCTGCTCCTGCATCCACTTTAGAATTGTACTCTTTATTTTGCACTGTCTCTCCATGTTCTTTGTACCAAAATGAATCACTTCACATTTCTCTGCATTGATCATCATCTGCCACCTGTTTGCCCATTCCACCAACTTGTCTATGTCCTTTTGAAGTTCTACACAATCCTCCTCACAGTTCACAATGCTACTCTGGGAAAGAATGTGCTTCCGTTGACACGATTGAGAGCATGGGAAGAGGGAGGTTGTGCTCATTGCAGGGCTCCTGAGGCACATTGGGTTTTGTAGTCCCCATGCTGCCTGGATCTCATTGTAAGTGGCAGGTGGACATCGAGAGGTGGGACTACAACTCCCAGTGTGCACAGTGAGCTGTAGTGGCTCTCTGACAAACAAAGGAGCTGCAACAGAAAGCAGCATTATCTAACAGACCCTGTCTTACTGAGACGGGTCAAAGAAAAGACATGCAACCAGGGACTTCCTTTACACTGTCTAGTTTATACCATTAGCTACTTGAGTTTTCTTTATAAGTGCAATTTTTCAAAGCTTTATGTGAGCTTCTCAACGACCGACAATGAGCTACCAATAGCTCGCGATCGACATGTTGGCAACCCCCTGCACTAGAGTCACTTATAGGCCAGACCAGGTAAAAGACAGCAGATTTCCTTCCCCAAAGGACATTAGTGAAGTGGTTGGGTTTTTATGACAATCCAAAAGTTTTGCGGTCACTTTTAGTGATAACATGTTTTTTATTTCCACATTGAATTTAAATTCTCAATAATAATGGCACTTGAATTCATTTTCGACTGGATTATTAGCCCAGAGCATAACCACTATACCACCCTATCCCTTTTATTCATTTTCTATCCCTCATTCTGCCCAATATGTACCACACCTGGCTGGGAGATACCAAACAAAAGCAATGGAGTATCCCAACAGGAAGTAAGTAGAGCAGTCCTGTTCTTTCTAATGCAAGGGAGGTCTTGGCAGAGATCCTGGGCACATCAATTGTCCTCTCCATTTGTAGAAGAGTCCTAGGACTGAAGGCTAGTAATTACCGAGCTTAAAAATAACCAATAGAAAAACTCTTGGTAAAGAGATCTATTTGTTGGAACTAATTTAGTTGAGTTAGGAGTATCGGAACAGGAGGAGGCCATTCTGCCCCTCAAGCCTGTTGCACTGCCATTTAATGAGATGATGGCTGATCTGTGACCTAACTCCATAGGCCCACCTTTGCCCCATATCCCTTAATGCCTTTGGTTAACAAAAATGTCCCAATCTCAGATTTGAAATTAACATTTGATCCACCTTCAATTGCTGTTTGTGGAAGAGAGTTCCAAACTTCTACCACCCTTTGTGTGCAGAAGTCATAAAGCAATACAGCACTGAAACAGGCCCTTCGGCCACGGAGTCTGTGCTGACCATCAACCACCCATTTATACTAATCCTACATTAATCCCATATTCCCTCCCTATACTAGGGGCAATATACAATGGCCAATTTACCTATCAACCTGCTAGTCTTCGGCTGTGGGAGGAAACCAGAGCACCCGGAGGAAACCCACGCACCACCCTAATTTCACTCCTGAAAGGTCTGGCTCTAATTTTTAGACCCAGTCCCCTAGTCCTAGACTCCCCAACGAGCAGAAATAGTTTCTCTCTATCTACCCTATCAGTTCCCCCTTAATATCTTGAAATCATTGATCAAATGACCCCTTAACATTCTAAATTCCAGGTAATACAACCTTAGTTTGTGTAATCTCTCCTCGTAATTTAACCCTTGTGCCCAGGTATTGTTCTGGTAATAAAAACAAGAAATGCTGGAACCACTCAGCCGGTCTGGCAGCATCTGTGGAAAGAGAAGCAGAGTTAACGTTTCGGGTCAGTGACCCTTCTTCGGAACTGACAAATATTAAAAATGTCACAGGTTACAAGCAAGTGAGGTGGGGGTGGGGTAAGAGATAACAAAGGAGAAGGTGTAGATTGGACAAGGCCACATAGCTGACCAAAAGGTCATGGAGCAAAGGCAAACAATATGTTAATGATGTGTTGAAAGACAAAGCATTAGTACAGAAAAGGTGTTAACGCTCTGAATATTGAACAGCAGCAAGTGCAAACATGAAAAAAAACAGTGGGTAAGCAAACTGAACAAACTAAGATGAAATAAATAAATGCAAAAAAAGGTTGTAAAAAATGTAAAAAAGAAAAAAAGAAAAAAGAAAAAACAACTAAAAATGAAAGTAAAATGGGGGGCTGTCATGCTCTGAAATGATTGAACTCAATGTTCAGTCCGGCAGGCTGTAGTGTGCCTAATCGGTAAATGAGATGCTGTTCCTCGAGCTTGCGTTGATGTTCACTGGAACACTGCAGCAATCCCAGGACAGTGATGTGAGCATGAGAGCAGGGGGGAGTGTTGAAATGGCAAGGAACCGGAAGCTCGGGGTCCTGCTTGCAGACTGAGCGGAGGTGTTCCGCAAAGCGGTCACCCAGTCTGCGCTTGGTCTCCCCAATGTAGAGGAGACCACACTGTGAGCAGCGAATACAGTATACTACATTGAAAGAAGTACAAGTAAATCGCTGCTTCACCTGAAAGGAGTGTTTGGGGCCTGGGATAGTGAGGAGAGAGGAGGTAAATGGGCAGGTATGACACCTCCTGCGATTGCAGGGGAAGGTGCCATGGGACGGGGACGAGGTGGTGGGGGTAATGGAGGAGTGGACCAGGGTGTCGCGGAGGGAACGATCCCTTCGGAATGCTGACAGACGAAGGGAGGGGAAGATGCATTTGGTAGTGGCATCACGCTGGAGGTGGCGGAAATGGCGGAGGATGATCCTTTGGATATGGAGGCTGATGGGGAACCTTGTCACAGTTCTGGGAGGGAGGGGAAGGGGTGAGGGTAGAGACAGGGTTTCCCTTGTTCTCACTTTCCACCCCATCAGCCTCCATATCCATAGGTTCATCCACCGCCATTTCCGCCACCTCCAGCGTGATGCCACTACCAAACGCACCTTCCCCTCCCTTCCCCTGTCAGCATTCCGAAGGGATCGTTCCCTCCGCGACACCCTGGTCCACTCCTCCATTACCCCCACCACCTCGTCCCTGTCCCATGGCACCTTCCCCTGCAATCGCAGGAGGTGTCATACCTGCCCATTTACCTCCTCTCTCCTCACTATCCCAGGCCCCAAACACTCCTTTCAGGTGAAGCAGCGATTTACTTGTACTTCTTTCAATGTAGTATACTGTATTCGTTGCTCACAATGTGGTCTCCTCTACTTTGGGGAGACCAAGCGCAGACTGGGTGACCGCTTTGCGGAACACCTCCGCTCAGTTCGCAAGCAGGACCCCGAGCTTCCGGTTCCTTGCCATTTCAACACTCCCCCCTGCTCTCATGCTCACATCTCTGTCCTGGGATTGCTGCAGCGTTCCAGTGAACATCAACGCAAGCTCGAGGAACAGCATCTCATTTACCGATTAGGCACACTACAGCCTGCCGGACTGAACATTGAGTTCAATAATTTCAGAGCATGACAGCCCCCCATTTTACTTTCATTTTTAGTTGTTTTTTCTTTTTTCTTTTTTTCTTTTTTACATTTTTTACAACCTTTTTTTGCATTTATTTCATTTCATCTTAGTTTGTTCAGTTTGCTTACCCACTGTTTTTTTCATGTTTGCACTTGCTGCTGTTCAATATTCAGTCCGTTAACACCTTTTCTGTACTAATGCTTTGTCTTTCAACACACCATTAACATATTGTTTGCCTTTGCTCCATGACCTTTTGGTCAGCTATGTGGCCTTGTCCAATCTACACCTTCTCCATTGTTATCTCTTGCCCCACCCCCACCTCACTTGCTTGTAACCTGTGACATTTTTAATATTGGTCAGTTCCGAAGAAGGGTCACTGACCTGAAACGTTAACTCTGCTTCTCTTTCCACAGATGCTGCCAGACCTGCTGAGTGGTTCCAGCATTTCTTGTTTTTATTTCAGATTTCCAGCATCCGCAGTATTTTGCTTTTATTGTTCTGGTAAATCTACTGTGCACTCTCTCCAAAGTCAATATATCCTTTCTAAGGTGTGGTGCCCAGAACTGCTCAGAGTACTCCTTTAAACCGTCTCTCTTTCTTTAAACCTTAAACAATCTCTCTTCACTCTGTCATGTGAAGGTATACAAGGGAGGAAGGTCATGTTGACATTGCTATCAGATTTCTTGAGAAGTGTCAACAACAAACAACAAATACTTGCATTTATATTGTAAACATGTCAAGGTGCTTCACAGGATCATAAAACAAAATCAGACACCAAGCCATATAAGGAGACATTAGGACAGGTGCCAAAAGTTTGGTCAAAGAGGTTGGTTTTAAGGAGTTTCTTAAAGGAGGAGAAAGAAGCAGAGAGGTTTAGGGAGGGAGTTCATAAGCTTAGGGTCCAGGGAGCTGAAGGCACAGCCATTAATGGTGGAGTGATTGAAATCAGGGATGTGCAAGACGGCAGAATTGGAGGAATGCAGAGATCTCGGAGAGTTGTAAGGCTGGAGAAGGTTACAGAGATCGTCTAACCTGACTGAAATGGCAGTACATTTAAGTCCATCTCAACATTGGAAATAAGAATTGTTTTGGCTAAGTTTCAAACTTTGATCTTGATATGAGATTTTCGCGTGCATGTGTTCTCACAATGCACTTGGATTCAAAGTCAGACGAAGCTTTTGAAGGTTTACCTTGACCAGTGAAGGCTTATTTATCAGACCTAGCATAGAGCAGGGTACATCTTGCTCCAATTTGAACATTCTCTCCAGCACTCGGAATTGAGGACAGCTGCTGTTGTGTGATTGTCACTTGAGAGAGCCAGGCACACAGGCTTTTCATGATTTCCATTACAAAAAAAAATCAAAAAGACAGCTCAAACCATCCTAGAGCCTTTGTGCCTTCATCTGAATATTTTAAATATCTATATATACTGGATACTGGACATGCTGGGAATTGGATAAGATGTTAAGTAAGAGTTATCATGCAGACAAGATGGGCTATAATATGATACATCAGATTGAGAGAAATTGGATGTTAACTGGTAGTGCATGGAAGTGTACTGAGAGATAACTCCCACACTACTGCGCCTTGATTAATTCTGCTGCAGTAGTGCTGGCAGTGCAGTACGCTTTATATTTGTAATACAGCTACCTTAAGCAGAATAAACACTGCTTATCATGACAGTGATAGCTATTGTTACAAGGCGACAGCTGGGTGGGATCAGTAAATCAATCAGATCCAGAGACTTGAGCACAAAATCTAGGCTGACCCTCCCATTACAGTACTGATGGAGTGCCACACTGTCAGAGGTGCCATCTTTCAGATGAGATGTTAAACTGAGAGCCTTGTCTGTCCTCGCAGGTGCATGTAAAGGATCCCAGGCACTATTTCAAAAAAGACCTGGAATGTTCCCCCCAGTGTGCTGGCCAATATTTATTCCTCAATCAACATTATTAAAAAATGATGATCTGCTCATTATCCTATTGCGGTTTGAAGGGCCTAACCAAAGGGCCAGCCCCAGTCTCAAGAGCTTGTGATCTCCAAGATTGTTCCAGAGCAGGACGATGTTTGGTCAGAGTCACTGGAAATTATATTTATTTTCCTCACAGTCTCTCTACACCACTGGCTATTAAGTTTGGCCAATGGCCCCATTTCAAAACACCAGCGCATTACGTGGGGTTTGAGCTGAATCTGCATTTGCATTAACCTGGTTCTGGCTCTGCATGTTATTTATTGCATTAGCATTAAAGCAGGCGGTTGATCGTATGAGTGACTTTAAAGAAACAGCAGGTGCCAGAGAAAGAAAGTGTGAGAGGAGAGGAAATGAGAAAGTGAGAGACAGAAGGAGAAGAGAAAGACAGAGAGGAGACAGAGAGGTGAGAAGAGAAAAAGAGAGAAAAGAGACGTTACAAGAAGAGAGACAACAGAAGAGAGAATGTAAGACAAGATGCGGCAAAGTGAAAGACAGTAAATGGACAGAGAAGTTTGTAGAACTGTGGGAAGATGCCTTCAGAGATTTGACCTCAGACAAGGGTCTATTCAATTGCCACAGACATAATGGAAATTGCCCTGAACTTTCACTCACCTATTTCCATTCTGAACAGTCTCAGCAGTCTATTCAAGCTGCCAGAGGGAGTCGGGCTTCTAGTAAAGTTGGCAGGTGAGTGATAGGTTGGAAAGGAATCATTTTTTGTGCCTTTGAGCACAGTACAATTCACTGGACCGTCACCAAATGATGAGAGGTTCTGTTCTTAGTCACAGTGCCACAGAGGTTTTTTTATATCAGTTTTTAAGCTGACGGTTGGAATTTTATAAAGCAGACGTTGTGACTATTGAAAGAAATCATGTTACGGCCAGGTGAGGAGGGGGGGGGTCACAGGTTCCACTCTTGCCCTTCCTCTTATTTGACCGCAACCCGGTTTATTCCTTTTTAAACAGTGGTTGTGTTTACCACCTCAGTGAGTGTTTTCCCTTTTACCTTTAATGTGATTGTGAAAGAACCAATCGGGCAGGTTTTCTTGAGTTTAAACAGGAAGGAGATGCGTTTATTATACTTAACAATCTAAACCTGATTTAAAACAAAATTTAAAAAGTACGCGACACCTTCACGCACACATTCACACGAGAATCACACACGCACAAATAGATTACAGAGTGAAAAGTAGATTTTGTGGTTGGATTAGAGTCCAGAATAAATAAAAATTAAATCCACAGTCTGTGAGGTTGGATGAACCTGTCCTCACTGTCCCTTTCGTCCCCTTCTGCCTGACTGTCTGACAGACCTGTGCTTGTCTGTCTCCTTCTTGCCTGTGATATTGTTTTAACATGTTAATGTGGCAGAGCCTTTGTTTATTCCCACAGTCTGGGGTGTCAACCAAATAATTTACCAGGCTAATCCTTTTTGTTACTCGGTATGGGCCACTGAACTGGGCTTTCAGGGGTTCACCCTGAATTGGGAGTAATATTAATACATGGTCTCCAGGTCGAAATGTTCTGGCCTTGGCATATTTGTCTGCTTGCCTTTTCATAGCTGCCTGGGAGGTCTTTAGGTGCTCCTGAGCCACAGCACAGGCTTTCGTGAGCCGCTCCCGGAACATGGAAATGTAGTCTAATATGGAAGACTCATCCCTGTGTCCCAAAAACTCTTCCTTGATTAGTTTTAGAGGACCTCTCACCTCATGTCCATAAATGAATTGAAAGGGACTAAAGCCAGTGAACTCATTGGGTGAGTCTCTAGTGGCAAACGGGAGAAATCCCAGCCCTTTGTCCCAGTCATGGAGATACTCATAGCAGTGTGCCCTGATCATTGTCTTTAGGGTCTGGTGGTACTGTTCTAAAGCCCCTAGTGGGTGGTAGGTTGAGGACTTTATTTGGATTATGCCCTGGTTACCCATGACTTTTTGAAAGATCCCAGACATGAAATTTGTGCCCTGATCTGTCTGGATCTCAGCAGGCAGCTCATATCAGGTAAAGCATTGGGTTAGCCCCTCCACCACTACCTTGGCACAGATAGTTCTGAGGGGAATGGCCTCTGGGAATTGGGTAGCCACATCCATAATAGTGAGAAGATACTGGTAGCCCTCTTTTGTTTCCAACAGGGGTCCCACACAAGCCACCAGCACTCTGCTGAAGGGTTCCCCAAAAGCCGGTATGCGAATTAGGGGCGCAGGTTTTATTGCAGGTTGGGGCTTCCCCACAACCCGGCACATGTGACAAGTTTTACAGAACTCCACCACATCTTTGTGGAGTTTTGTCCAGTCAAAATGCTGTCTTATGTGGGCTTGGGTCTTTCGTATACCAACATGTCCAGCCATTGGAAGTTCATGGGCTATTCTTAGTATTTCCTTATGGTATCTCGGCAGCACCACTATCTGGTGAAGCACTGTCCACTCTTCGTCTGCAGGTCTGTGAGGAGGTCTCCACTTCCTCATCAGCACCTCATTCTTTAAATAGTAGCACTCTGGGACTCCCTCTGCTTCAGTTTCGGTTTGGGCAGTCTGTGCTAGCTTTTTTAATCCTGGGTCAGATTGCTGAGCCTCAACCAAGGAAGCTCTGTTTACCCATTCTTTGGGTCCTCTAACTTCCTAAAGAAGGTTGCAGATAACCAGACTGTAGGGTCAACTGTCTGCAGTGCCAGTTCAGCCTCCTCTGAAGGAGCTTGTTTGGCCATGGAGCATGTCACCACACAGTCAGGGAAACTGCCAGGGACCTTTTCCTGCAACTGTTCTGTCTCCCAGACCTCTTTGGGTCTCTCTAAAACAGGGTTGTCCAACCTTTTTGGGCAGAGGGCTACATTATGCTATTTGCTCGGTCCGGTGGGGGTGGGGGGATGGGGGGCAGTGAGCAAATTATGAAATATAAAGGCACTAAAAATTTATCTTACTAATAAAAACAACAACAAGTGTGCATTTTTGTGAAGAAGCTTTAAATGAGACGACTAATTTATTGACTTACTTTCTCGTCACTATATTGAAAACTGATTTAGTGACATACTTGGCATTGTTTTTATTATAATAAGTAGTCAATCTCTGCCCGTACATTTGATGTAGCGATGCAGTGTATTCTGGATAGATGCCCACCCCTCTCCCCATGCTCTGTGTGTGTGGGGCTCATTCTCTCTTCCCCCCACCTCCCCTCTAAGACTAGGGGACACAGATTGAAGGTTTTGGGCAAAAGATGCAGGGGGAATATGAGGAAGCACTTTTTTACGTGGTAATGACCTGGAACCTGCTGTCCACAAGCGTGGTGGAAGTGGAGACAATCAATGATTTCAAGAGGAAGCTCCAACTGAGAGAAATAGACTTGCAGGGCTACAGGGATCGAGGAAGGGAGTGGGACTGACTGCATAGATCCGTGGAGAGCAGGCATGCGCTCGATGGACAGGATGGCCTCCTTCTGTGCTGTAAGTAAATGACTCTTTGACTCTCTCTCTCCTCTCTGTCTTTCTCTTTCTCTCCCCCTTTCTGTCTGCCTGTCTCTCTGTCTCCTTCTCCCCCCTCTATCTGTCCCCCTCCAACTCCCTCTCTGTAACTCTTCCCCCCTCCCTCTCCACCCCCGTGTCGCCAACGTTCTCCGGTCCCCACTCAGTATTCCATGCTCTCTCTGCCCCCCCTCCCTGTTTCTCTGTCCCCCCGTTTCTCTGTCCCCACTGTCGCTCTGTTTCCCCCTCTCTCTCTGTCTCTCCCCCTTTCTTTCTCTTTCTCTGCCTTTCTCTCTCTCTCTGCACCCCCCCCCTCTCTGTCTCCCCCCCTCTCTGTCCCTCGTCTCTCTCTCTCTCTGTCCCTTCTCTCTCTCTCTGTTCCTTTTTCTCTGTCTTTCTCTCCGTTCCCCCCTCTCTCTCTCTGTTCCCCCACCTCCCTCTCTCCCACTCTTTCTCACACAGTTACAGAGTGGAATGCTCAGCATATGGTTGGTCAGTCCCAAAACTGGCCACACTCCAGATGCACCTGGTATAAAGTAATGGGCATATACCGCCCTCTGATACTATTCACTAGCACTCTAGCATTCAATGCACTCTCTGGGGGAAAGCTCATGCATTTTCCCAGCAGAAGGGTGGCCCCTGTATCCCTGAGTATGACTAAGGGCTTACTTGCCTCACTCGAGGGGCATGGGGTCAATTTTTCCTTGGGACAAAAAGTCCTGGTAACTTTCAGGGATTTTGTTAAGTTTTCCCACACTCACAGTGGTAGTTTTACTGGGTCTTACTGCCACAGATAAAGCCACAACCTGCTCTGCTGTGCTTTCCATCAGGGCTGCTTCTCCTGTACTGGTCTGGTGTGATCTGATTAATCCTACAGGTTTTCCTCATAATTTCCCGAAGTCAGCTCGCAGGTGACCTGCCTTGTTACAGTGGAAATACACAGGTCTTCAGGTGGTCACCCCTGCTCTCAGCATCATCCTTTTTGGCTTGAGGAGGGCCCTCGGTGTGCCAAGCTTTCGGGCTTCTATCCACCTCCCACCTTTTATCCTTTTCGGGTTTGTGGGGACTAGGGAAGGATTTCCCTTTGGGGTAAGGGCTTGTCTACCAGGGTAAATTCATCTGCCAGAATTGCAGCCTGCCTGGTTCTTTGAACCTTTTGTTCCTCTGCATGCGTTTAGAAAGGGGAAGTGAGTTTTTAAACTCCTTGAGAAGGATCACCTCTCAGAGGTTTACATATGTGGGCTGTGCCATAAAGTACCCTTATCCACTTGTCAAAAGCAAGCTGCTTGACTCTTTCAAACTCGAGGTAAAGTTTGGTCAGGCTGCTTCCGGAGAGTCTGGAATTTCCAGCGGTACGCTTCCGGTACTAGTTTATATGCCCCCAGGATAGCATCTCATAATCTGATGAACTTTCATCTAGCAACAATGAATAAACCTTTTCCTGTTAGCTTGCTTTGTAACAACAGTGTCCAGCTCTTGGCCAACCATTTCAGCTATTTCGCAAGCCTTTCAAAGGTGACGAGAAATGCTTCCACATCTCCCTCATTGGAATAACTGGGAGAACCTTAAGAGCTCAGCACATGATCCTGAACTTGGGGTAGCTTCCTCAATAGCCATGCTTTTACTGGGTCTTCCCCTAGTTAATTCAAGCCGTCTTAATTCTCTTTCCACTTTCTTCTTCTGGAAAGTGACTGCCCTTGACAAGAAGGCAGCATCTAACCAAGTATGTCATCAAGGAGCCCGAGCAAAAGTGAAGTCAATGGGAATCAGGGGAAAAACTCTTCGCCGGTTGGAGTCATACCTAGTGCAAAGGAAGATGGTTGTGGTTGTTGGAGGTCAATCATCTGAGCTCCAGGACATCACTACAGGAGTTCCTCAGGGTAGTGTCCTAGGCCCAACCATCTTCAGCTGCTTCATCAATGACCTTCCTTCAATCTTAAGTTCAGAAGTGGGGATATTTGCTGATGGTTGGACAATGTTCAGCACCATTCGCGACTCCTCAGATACTGAAACAGTCCAGGTAGAAATGCAGCAAGACCTGGACAATATCCAGGCTTGGGCTGATAAGTGGCAAGTAACACATGCGCCACACAAGTGCCAGGCAATGACCATCTCCAACAAAACAGAATATAACCATCTGCCTTTGACATTCAATGACATTACCTTCGCTGAATCACCCTCTATCAACATCTTGGGTGGTTACTATTGACCAGAAACTGAACTGGAGTAGCCATATAAATACCGTGGCTACAAGAGTAGGTCAGAGGCTAGGAATCCTGCGGTGAGTAACTCACCTCCTGATTCCCCAAAGCCTGTCCACCATCTACAAGGCACAAGTCAGGAGTGTAATGGAATACTCTCCACTTGCCTGGATGGGAGCAGCTCCAACAACACTTAAGAAGCTCGACACCATCCAGGACAAAGCAGCCCTCTTGATTGGCACCCCATTCACAAACATTCACTCCCTCCATCAGTGACGCACAGTGGCAGCAGTGTGTACCATCTACAAGATGCACTGCAGCAACGCAGCAAGGCCCCTTAGACAGCACCTTCCAAACCTGCGACCTCTACCAACTAGAAGGACAAGGGCAGCAGATTCATGGGAACACCACCACCTGCAAGTTCCCCTCCAAGTCACACACCATCCTGACTTGGAACTATATGGTCATTCCTTCACTGTCACTGGGTCAAAATCCTGGTACTCCCTTCCTAACAGCACTGTGGGTGTACCTACCTCACATGGACTGCAGTGGTTCAAGAAGGCAGCTCACCACCACCTTCTCAAGGGCAATTAGGAATGGGCAATAAATGCTGGCTGGTCCAGCAACAATCACATCCCATAAGCAAATAAAAAAACACACACACAAACTGAATACAGAGTGAAAAGTAGATTTTGTGGTTGGATTAGAGTCCAGAATAAATAGTAATTAAATACACAATCTGTGAGGTGGGATGATTCGGTGATCTGCTGGCTGAAGTTGTATTCCTGAAGTCTTTGGCTGGTCAACGTACACTTTGTGGTTGGCCTGTTTGGCTCAGGGCTTTCTTGGAGGCAGACTTGTAGGTGTCTCTCTTCCCCTGGTCTCTGTCTGTAGCAATCTGTAGGCTTGGAGGGTCCACAGTCATAGACGGTTTTCAAACTTGTGGTGTTATCTGGAGAGAGAGCGAGAGAGAGGGAGGCATGCAGCCTTCCTGCTGCTGCACATTCTGAGTTACTGCTTGTCTCTTTTTGTTTAAGGAAACCCCCAACTTTCATACAAATGGACAGACAGGCACATGACTGCTTCAATGTATTCTCTGGAACCTTCGAATGAGATTCAAGGCACCAGGATGCCAATATTCACAATTGGTGACCATGGTGTCTCCCTATCTACTACCTCTTCATTCGCAGCACCAGAGTAGTGATGATGGGGATTCAAACTATACTCCCAGTGTAGTACTGAGGGAGTGCCGTACTGTCAGTGCTATCCTCCCAGTGCAGTACTGAGGGAGCGTTGTACTGTCAGTGCTATACTCCGAGTGTAGTACTGAGGGAGTGCAGTACTGTCAGTGCTATACTCCCAGTGCAGTACTGAGGGAGTGTTGTACTGTCAGTGCTATACTCCCAGTGTAGTACTGAGGGAGTGCTGTACAGTCAGTGCTATACTCCCAGTGTAGTACTGAGGGAGTGTTGTACTGTCAGTGCTATACTCCCAGTGTAGTACTGAGGGAGTGCTGTACTGTCAGTGCTATACTCCCAGTGCAGTACTGAGGGAGTGCCGTACTGTCAGTGCTATACTCCCAGTGCAGTACTGAGGGAGTGCCGTACTGTCAGTGCTATACTCCCAGTGTAGTACTGAGGGAGTGTTGTACTGTCAGTGCTATACTCCCAGTGCAGTACTGAGGGAGTGCCATACTGTCAGTGCTATACTCCCAGTGTAGTACTGAGGGAGTGTTGTACTGTCAGTGCTATACTCCCAGTGCAGTACTGAGGGAGTGCCATACTGTCAGTGCTATACTCCGTGTAGTACTGAGGGAGTGTTGTACTGTCAGTGCTATACTCCCAGTGCAGTACTGAGGGAGTGCTGTACTGTCAGTGCTATACTCCCAGTGTAGTACTGAGGGAGTGCCGTACTGTCAGTGCTATACTCCGAGTGTAGTACTGAGGGAGTGTTGTACTGTCAGTGCTATACTCCCAGTGTAGTACTGAGGGAGTGCTGTACTGTCAGTGCTATACTCCCAGTGTAGTACTGAGGGAGTGTTGTACTGTCAGTGCGATACTCCCAGTGTAGTACTGAGGGAGTGCTGTACTGTCAGTGCTATACTCCCAGTGTAGTACTGAGGGAGTGTTGTACTGTCAGTGCTATACTCCCAGTGTAGTACTGAGGGAGTGTTGTACTGTCAGTGCGATACTCCCAGTGTAGTACTGAGGGAGTGTTGTACTGTCAGTGCTATACTCCCAGTGTAGTACTGAGGGAGTGTTGTACTGTCAGTGCTTTACTCCCAGTGTAGTACTGAGGGAGTGTTGTACTGTCAGTGCTATACTCCCAGTGTAGTACTGAGGGAGTGTTGTACTGTCAGTGCTATACTCCCAGTGTAGTACTGAGGGAGTGTTGTACTGTCAGTGCTATACTCCGAGTGTAGTACTGAGGGAGTGTTGTACTGTCAGTGCTATACTCCCAGTGTAGTACTGAGGGAGTGTTGTACTGTCAGTGCTATACTCCCAGTGTAGTACTGAGGGAGTGCTGTACTGTCAGTGCTATACTCCCAGTGTAGTACTGAGGGAGTGTTGTACTGTCAGTGCTATACTCCCAGTGCAGTACTGAGGGAGTGCCATACTGTCAGTGCTATACTCCGAGTGCAGTACTGAGGGAGTGTTGTACTGTCAGTGCTATACTCCCAGTGCAGTACTGAGGGAGTGCCATACTGTCAGTGCTATACTCCAAGTGTAGTACTGAGGGAGTGTTGTACTGTCAGTGCTATACTCCCAGTGCAGAACTGAGGGAGTGCCGTACTGTCAGTGCTATACTCCCAGTGTAGTACTGAGGGAGTGTTGTACTGTCAGTGCTATACTCCCAGTGCAGTACTGAGGGAGTGCTGTACTGTCAGTGCTATACTCCCAGTGTAGTACTGAGGGAGTGCCGTACTGTCAGTGCTATACTCCGAGTGTAGTACTGAGGGAGTGTTGTACTGTCAGTGCTATACTCCCAGTGTAGTACTGAGGGAGTGTTGTACTGTCAGTGCTATACTCCCAGTGCAGTACTGAGGGAGTGCCGTACTGTCAGTGCTATACTCCGAGTGTAGTACTGAGGGAGTGCTGTACTGTCAGTGCTATACTCCGAGTGCAGTACTGAGGGAGTGTTGTACTGTCAGTGCTATACTCCCAGTGTAGTACTGAGGGAGTGTTGTACTGTCAGTGCTATACTCCCAGTGCAGTACTGAGGGAGTGCCGTACTGTCAGTGCTATACTCCGAGTGTAGTACTGAGGGAGTGTTGTACTGTCAGTGCTATACTCCCAGTGCAGTACTGAGGGAGTGCCGTACTGTCAGTGCTATACTCCGAGTGTAGTACTGAGGGAGTGTTGTACTGTCAGTGCTATACTCCGAGTGCAGTACTGAGGGAGTGCCGTACTGTCAGTGCTATACTCCCAGTGCAGAACTGAGGGAGTGCCGTACTGTCAGTGCTATACTCCCAGTGTAGTACTGAGGGAGTGTTGTACTGTCAGTGCTATACTCCCAGTGCAGTACTGAGGGAGTGCCGTACTGTCAGTGCTATACTCCGAGTGTAGTACTGAGGGAGTGCTGTACTGTCAGTGCTATACTCCCAGTGTAGTACTGAGGGAGTGCCGTACTGTCAGTGCTATACTCCCAGTGCAGTACTGAGGGAGTGCTGTACTGTCAGTGCTATACTCCCAGTGTAGTACTGAGGGAGTGCCGTACTGTCAGTGCTATACTCCCAGTGTAGTACTGAGGGAGTGCCGTACTGTCAGTGCTATACTCCGAGTGTAGTACTGAGGGAGTGTTGTACTGTCAGTACTATCCTCCCAGTGTAGTACTGAGGGAGTGCCGTACTGTCAGTGCTATACTCCCAGTGTAGTACTGAGGGAGTGCCGTACTGTCAGTGCTATACTCCCAGTGCAGTACTGAGGGAGTGCCGTACTGTCAGTGCTATACTCCCAGTGCAGTACTGAGGGAGTGTTGTACTGTTAGTACTATCCTCCCAGTGTAGTACTGAGGGAGTGCCGTACTGTCAGTGCTATACTCCCAGTGTAGTACTGAGGGAGTGCCGTACTGTCAGTGCTATACTCCCAGTGCAGTACTGAGGGAGTGTTGTACTGTCAGTGCTATACTCCCAGTGTAGTACTGAGGGAGTGTTGTACTGTCAGTGCTATACTCCCAGTGCAGTACTGAGGGAGTGCCGTACTGTCAGTGCTATACTCCGAGTGTAGTACTGAGGGAGTGCCGTACTGTCAGTGCTATACTCCGAGTGCAGTACTGAGGGAGTGTTGTACTGTCAGTGCTATACTCCGAGTGTAGTACTGAGGGAGTGTTGTACTGTCAGTGCTATACTCCCAGTGTAGTACTGAGGGAGTGTTGTACTGTCAGTGCTATACTCCCAGTGTAGTACTGAGGGAGTGTTGTTCTGTCAGTGCTATACTCCGAGTGTAGTACTGAGGGAGTGCCGTACTGTCAGTGCTATACTCCGAGTGCAGTACTGAGGGAGTGCCGTACTGTCAGTGCTATACTCCCAGTGTAGTACTGAGGGAGTGTTGTACTGTCAGTGCTATACTCCGAGTGTAGTACTGAGGGAGTGCCGTACTGTCAGTGCTATACTCCGAGTGCAGTCCTGAGGGAGTGCCGTACTGTCAGTGCTATACTCCCAGTGTAGTACTGAGGGAGTGCCGTACTGTCAGTGCTATACTCCCAGTGTAGTACTGAGGGAGTGTTGTACTGTCAGTGCTATACTCCCAGTGTAGTACTGAGGGAGTGCCGTACTGTCAGTGCTATACTCCCAGTGTAGTACTGAGGGAGTGCCGTACTGTCAGTGCTATACTCCCAGTGTAGTACTGAGGGAGTGTTGTACTGTCAGTGCGATACTCCCAGTGCAGTACTGAGGGAGTGCCGTACTGTCAGTGCTATACTCCGAGTGTAGTACTGAGGGAGTGTTGTACTGTCAGTGCTATACTCCCAGTGCAGAACTGAGGGAGTGCCGTACTGTCAGTGCTATACTCCCAGTGTAGTACTGAGGGAGTGTTGTACTGTCAGTGCTATACTCCCAGTGCAGTACTGAGGGAGTGCTGTACTGTCAGTGCTATACTCCCAGTGTAGTACTGAGGGAGTGCCGTACTGTCAGTGCTATACTCCGAGTGTAGTACTGAGGGAGTGTTGTACTGTCAGTGCTATACTCCGAGTGTAGTACTGAGGGAGTGTTGTACTGTCAGTGCTATACTCCGAGTGTAGTACTGAGGGAGTGCTGTACTGTCAGTGCTATACTCCGAGTGTAGTACTGAGGGAGTGCCGTACTGTTGTGCTATACTCCGAGAGTAGTACTGAGGGAGTGTTGTACTGTCAGTGCTATACTCCCAGTGCAGTACTGAGGGAGTGCCGTACTGTCAGTGCTATACTCCGAGTGTAGTACTGAGGGAGTGTTGTACTGTCAGTGCTATACTCCCAGTGCAGTACTGAGGGAGTGCCGTACTGTCAGTGCTATACTCCCAGTGTAGTACTGAGGGAGTGCTGTACTGTCAGTGCTATACTCCCAGTGTAGTACTGAGGGAGTGCTGTACTGTCAGTGCTATACTCCCAGTGTAGTACTGAGGGAGTGCCGTACTGTCAGTGCTATACTCCGAGTGTAGTACTGAGGGAGTGTTGTACTGTCAGTGCTATACTCCCAGTGTAGTACTGAGGGAGTGTTGTACTGTCAGTACTATACTCCCAGTGTAGTACTGAGGGAGTGTTGTACTGTCAGTACTATACTCCCAGTGTAGTACTGAGGGAGTGCCGTACTGTCAGTGCTATACTCCCAGTGTAGTACTGAGGGAGTGCCGTACTGTCAGTGCTATACTCCCAGTGTAGTACTGAGGGAGTGTTGTACTGTCAGTGCTATACTCCCAGTGTAGTACTGAGGGAGTGTTGTACTGTCAGTGCTATACTCCGAGTGTAGTACTGAGGGAGTGCCGTACTGTCAGTGCTATACTCCCAGTGTAGTACTGAGGGAGTGCCGTACTGTCAGTGCTATACTCCCAGTGTAGTACTGAGGGAGTGTTGTACTGTCAGTGCTATACTCCCAGTGTAGTACTGAGGGAGTGTTGTACTGTCAGTGCTATACTCCCAGTGTAGTACTGAGGGAGTGTTGTACTGTCAGTGCTATACTCCCAGTGTAGTACTGAGGGAGTGTTGTACTGTCAGTGCTATACTCCCAGTGTAGTACTGAGGGAGTGTTGTACTGTCAGTGCTATACTCCCAGTGTAGTACTGAGGGAGTGTTGTACTGTCAGTGCTATACTCCCAGTGTAGTACTGAGGGAGTGCCGTACTGTCAGTGCTATACTCCCAGTGCAGTACTGAGGGAGTGTTGTACTGTCAGTGCTATACTCCCAGTGTAGTACTGAGGGAGTGTTGTTCTGTCAGTGCTATACTCCGAGTGTAGTACTGAGGGAGTGTTGTACTGTCAGTGCTATACTCCCAGTGCAGTACTGAGGGAGTGTTGTACTGTCAGTGCTATACTCCCAGTGTAGTACTGAGGGAGTGTTGTACTGTCAGTGCTATACTCCCAGTGTAGTACTGAGGGAGTGTTGTTCTGTCAGTGCTATACTCCGAGTGTAGTACTGAGGGAGTGTTGTACTGTCAGTGCTATACTCCCAGTGTAGTACTGAGGGAGTGCCGTACTGTCAGTGCTATACTCCCAGTGCAGTACTGAGGGAGTGTTGTACTGTCAGTGCTATACTCCCAGTGTAGTACTGAGGGAGTGTTGTACTGTCAGTGCTATACTCCGAGTGTAGTACTGAGGGAGTGTTGTTCTGTCAGTGCTATACTCCCAGTGTAGTACTGAGGGAGTGTTGTACTGTCAGTGCTATACTCCGAGTGTAGTACTGAGGGAGTGTTGTACTGTCAGTGCTATACTCCGAGTGTAGTACTGAGGGAGTGCCGTACTGTCAGTGCTATACTCCCAGTGTAGTACTGAGGGAGTGTTGTACTGTCAGTGCTATACTCCCAGTGTAGTACTGAGGGAGTGTTGTACTGTCAGTGCTATACTCCGAGTGTAGTACTGAGGGAGTGCTGTACTGTCAGTGCTATACTCCGAGTGTAGTACTGAGGGAGTGTTGTACTGTCAGTGCTATACTCCCAGTGCAGTACTGAGGGAGTGCCGTACTGTCAGTGCTATACTCCCAGTGTAGTACTGAGGGAGTGTTGTACTGTCAGTGCTATACTCCCAGTGTAGTACTGAGGGAGTGTTGTACTGTCAGTGCTATACTCCCAGTGTAGTACTGAGGGAGTGTTGTACTGTCAGTGCTATACTCCGAGTGCAGATCTGAGGGAGTGCTGTACTGTCAGTGCTATACTCCGAGTGTAGTACTGAGGGAGTGTTGTACTGTCAGTGCTATACTCCCAGTGTAGTACTGAGGGAGTTTTGTACTGTCAGTGCTATACTCCCAGTGTAGTACTGAGGGAGTGTTGTACTGTCAGTGCTATACTCCGAGTGTCGTACTGAGGGAGTGCTGTACTGTCAGTGCTATACTCCGAGTGTAGTACTGAGGGAGTGCCGTACTGTCAGTGCTATACTCCGAGTGCAGTACTGAGGGAGTGTTGTACTGTCAGTGCTATACTCCGAGTGTAGTACTGAGGGAGTGTTGTACTGTCAGTGCTATACTCCCAGTGTAGTACTGAGGGAGTGTTGTACTGTCAGTGCTATACTCCCAGTGTAGTACTGAGGGAGTGTTGTTCTGTCAGTGCTATACTCCGAGTGTAGTACTGAGGGAGTGCCGTACTGTCAGTGCTATACTCCGAGTGCAGTACTGAGGGAGTGCCGTACTGTCAGTGCTATACTCCCAGTGTAGTACTGAGGGAGTGTTGTACTGTCAGTGCTATACTCCGAGTGTAGTACTGAGGGAGTGCCGTACTGTCAGTGCTATACTCCGAGTGCAGTCCTGAGGGAGTGCCGTACTGTCAGTGCTATACTCCCAGTGTAGTACTGAGGGAGTGCCGTACTGTCAGTGCTATACTCCCAGTGTAGTACTGAGGGAGTGTTGTACTGTCAGTGCTATACTCCCAGTGTAGTACTGAGGGAGTGCCGTACTGTCAGTGCTATACTCCCAGTGTAGTACTGAGGGAGTGTTGTACTGTCAGTGCTATACTCCCAGTGCAGTACTGAGGGAGTGCCGTACTGTCAGTGCTATACTCCCAGTGTAGTACTGAGGGAGTGTTGTACTGTCAGTGCGATACTCCCAGTGCAGTACTGAGGGAGTGCCGTACTGTCAGTGCTATACTCCGAGTGTAGTACTGAGGGAGTGTTGTACTGTCAGTGCTATACTCCCAGTGCAGAACTGAGGGAGTGCCGTACTGTCAGTGCTATACTCCCAGTGTAGTACTGAGGGAGTGTTGTACTGTCAGTGCTATACTCCCAGTGCAGTACTGAGGGAGTGCTGTACTGTCAGTGCTATACTCCCAGTGTAGTACTGAGGGAGTGCCGTACTGTCAGTGCTATACTCCGAGTGTAGTACTGAGGGAGTGTTGTACTGTCAGTGCTATACTCCGAGTGTAGTACTGAGGGAGTGTTGTACTGTCAGTGCTATACTCCGAGTGTAGTACTGAGGGAGTGCTGTACTGTCAGTGCTATACTCCGAGTGTAGTACTGAGGGAGTGCCGTACTGTTGTGCTATACTCCGAGAGTAGTACTGAGGGAGTGTTGTACTGTCAGTGCTATACTCCCAGTGCAGTACTGAGGGAGTGCCGTACTGTCAGTGCTATACTCCGAGTGTAGTACTGAGGGAGTGTTGTACTGTCAGTGCTATACTCCCAGTGCAGTACTGAGGGAGTGCCGTACTGTCAGTGCTATACTCCGAGTGTAGTACTGAGGGAGTGCTGTACTGTCAGTGCTATACTCCCAGTGTAGTACTGAGGGAGTGCTGTACTGTCAGTGCTATACTCCCAGTGTAGTACTGAGGGAGTGCCGTACTGTCAGTGCTATACTCCGAGTGTAGTACTGAGGGAGTGTTGTACTGTCAGTGCTATACTCCCAGTGTAGTACTGAGGGAGTGTTGTACTGTCAGTACTATACTCCCAGTGTAGTACTGAGGGAGTGTTGTACTGTCAGTACTATACTCCCAGTGTAGTACTGAGGGAGTGCCGTACTGTCAGTGCTATACTCCCAGTGTAGTACTGAGGGAGTGCCGTACTGTCAGTGCTATACTCCCAGTGTAGTACTGAGGGAGTGTTGTACTGTCAGTGCTATACTCCCAGTGTAGTACTGAGGGAGTGTTGTACTGTCAGTGCTATACTCCGAGTGTAGTACTGAGGGAGTGCCGTACTGTCAGTGCTATACTCCCAGTGTAGTACTGAGGGAGTGCCGTACTGTCAGTGCTATACTCCCAGTGTAGTACTGAGGGAGTGTTGTACTGTCAGTGCTATACTCCCAGTGTAGTACTGAGGGAGTGTTGTACTGTCAGTGCTATACTCCCAGTGTAGTACTGAGGGAGTGTTGTACTGTCAGTGCTATACTCCCAGTGTAGTACTGAGGGAGTGTTGTACTGTCAGTGCTATACTCCCAGTGTAGTACTGAGGGAGTGTTGTACTGTCAGTGCTATACTCCCAGTGTAGTACTGAGGGAGTGTTGTACTGTCAGTGCTATACTCCCAGTGTAGTACTGAGGGAGTGCCGTACTGTCAGTGCTATACTCCCAGTGCAGTACTGAGGGAGTGTTGTACTGTCAGTGCTATACTCCCAGTGTAGTACTGAGGGAGTGTTGTTCTGTCAGTGCTATACTCCGAGTGTAGTACTGAGGGAGTGTTGTACTGTCAGTGCTATACTCCCAGTGCAGTACTGAGGGAGTGTTGTACTGTCAGTGCTATACTCCCAGTGTAGTACTGAGGGAGTGTTGTACTGTCAGTGCTATACTCCCAGTGTAGTACTGAGGGAGTGTTGTTCTGTCAGTGCTATACTCCGAGTGTAGTACTGAGGGAGTGTTGTACTGTCAGTGCTATACTCCCAGTGTAGTACTGAGGGAGTGCCGTACTGTCAGTGCTATACTCCCAGTGCAGTACTGAGGGAGTGTTGTACTGTCAGTGCTATACTCCCAGTGTAGTACTGAGGGAGTGTTGTACTGTCAGTGCTATACTCCGAGTGTAGTACTGAGGGAGTGTTGTTCTGTCAGTGCTATACTCCCAGTGTAGTACTGAGGGAGTGTTGTACTGTCAGTGCTATACTCCGAGTGTAGTACTGAGGGAGTGTTGTACTGTCAGTGCTATACTCCGAGTGTAGTACTGAGGGAGTGCCGTACTGTCAGTGCTATACTCCCAGTGTAGTACTGAGGGAGTGTTGTACTGTCAGTGCTATACTCCCAGTGTAGTACTGAGGGAGTGTTGTACTGTCAGTGCTATACTCCGAGTGTAGTACTGAGGGAGTGCTGTACTGTCAGTGCTATACTCCGAGTGTAGTACTGAGGGAGTGTTGTACTGTCAGTGCTATACTCCCAGTGCAGTACTGAGGGAGTGCCGTACTGTCAGTGCTATACTCCGAGTGTAGTACTGAGGGAGTGTTGTACTGTCAGTGCTATACTCCCAGTGTAGTACTGAGGGAGTGTTGTACTGTCAGTGCTATACTCCCAGTGTAGTACTGAGGGAGTGTTGTACTGTCAGTGCTATACTCCGAGTGCAGTTCTGAGGGAGTGCTGTACTGTCAGTGCTATACTCCGAGTGTAGTACTGAGGGAGTGTTGTACTGTCAGTGCTATACTCCCAGTGTAGTACTGAGGGAGTTTTGTACTGTCAGTGCTATACTCCCAGTGTAGTACTGAGGGAGTGTTGTACTGTCAGTGCTATACTCCGAGTGTCGTACTGAGGGAGTGCTGTACTGTCAGTGCTATACTCCGAGTGTAGTACTGAGGGAGTGCTGTACTGTCAGTGCTATACTCCGAGTGTAGTACTGAGGGAGTGTTGTACTGTCAGTGCTATACTCCGAGTGTAGTACTGAGGGAGTGCCGTACTGTCAGTGCTATACTCCCAGTGTAGTACTGAGGGAGTGTTGTACTGTCAGTGCTATACTCCCAGTGTAGTACTGAGGGAGTGTTGTTCTGTCAGTGCTATACTCCCAGTGTAGTACTGAGGGAGTGCCATACTGTCAGTGCTATACTCCGAGTGTAGTACTGAGGGAGTGTTGTACTGTCAGTGCTATACTCCCAGTGCAGTACTGAGGGAGTGCTGTACTGTCAGTGCTATACTCCCAGTGTAGTACTGAGGGAGTGCCATACTGTCAGTGCTATACTCCCAGTGCAGTACTGAGGGAGTGCTGTACTGTCAGTGCTATACTCCCAGTGTAGTACTGAGGGAGTGCTGTACAGTCAGTGCTATACTCCCAGTGTAGTACTGAGGGAGTGTTGTACTGTCAGTACTATACTCCCAGTGTAGTACTGAGGGAGTGCTGTACAGTCAGTGCTATACTCCCAGTGTAGTACTGAGGGAGTGCTGTACTGTCAGTGCTATACTCCCACTGCAGTACTGAGGGAGTGCCGTACTGTCAGTACTATCCTCCCAGTGTAGTACTGAGGGAGTGCCGTACTGTCAGTGCTATACTCCCAGTGTAGTACTGAGGGAGTGTTGTACTGTCAGTGCTATACTCCCAGTGCAGTACTGAGGGAGTGCCGTACTGTCAGTGCTATACTCCGAGTGTAGTACTGAGGGAGTGTTGTACTGTCAGTGCTATACTCCCAGTGTAGTACTGAGGGAGTGTTGTACTGTCAGTGCTATACTCCCAGTGTAGTACTGAGGGAGTGTTGTACTGTCAGTGCTATACTCCGAGTGTAGTACTGAGGGAGTGCCGTACTGTCAGTGCTATACTCCCAGTGTAGTACTGAGGGAGTGTTGTACTGTCAGTGCTATACTCCCAGTGTAGTACTGAGGGAGTGCCGTACTGTCAGTGCTATACTCCCAGTGCAGTACTGAGGGAGTGTTGTACTGTCAATGCTATACTCCCAGTGTAGTACTGAGGGAGTGTTGTACTGTCAGTGCTATACTCCCAGTGCAGTACTGAGGGAGTGCCGTACTGTCAGTGCTATACTCCGAGTGCAGTACTGAGGGAGTGCCGTACTGTCAGTGCTATACTCCCAGTGTAGTACTGAGGGAGTGTTGTACTGTCAGTGCTATACTCCCAGTGCAGTACTGAGGGAGTGCCGTACTGTCAGTGCTATACTCCCAGTGTAGTACTGAGGGAGTGTTGTACTGTCAGTGCTATACTCCGAGTGTAGTACTGAGGGAGTGCCGTACTGTCAGTGCTATACTCCGAGTGCAGTACTGAGGGAGTGCCGTACTGTCAGTGCTATACTCCCAGTGTAGTACTGAGGGAGTGTTGTACTGTCAGTGCTATACTCCCAGTGCAGTACTGAGGGAGTGCCGTACTGTCAGTGCTATACTCCGAGTGTAGTACTGAGGGAGTGTTGTACTGTCAGTGCTATACTCCCAGTGCAGTACTGAGGGAGTGTTGTACTGTCAGTGCTATACTCCGAGTGTAGTACTGAGGGAGTGTTGTACTGTCAGTGCTATACTCCCAGTGTAGTACTGAGGGAGTGTTGTACTGTCAGTGCTATACTCCGAGTGTAGTACTGAGGGAGTGCTGTACTGTCAGTGCTATACTCCCAGTGCAGTACTGAGGGAGTGCCGTACTGTCAGTGCTATACTCCCAGTGCAGTACTGAGGGAGTGTTGTACTGTCAGTGCTATACTCCCAGTGTAGTACTGAGGGAGTGCCGTACTGTCAGTGCTATACTCCCAGTGTAGTACTGAGGGAGTGTTGTACTGTCAGTGCTATACTCCCAGTGCAGTACTGAGGGAGTGCCGTACTGTCAGTGCTATACTCCCAGTGTAGTACTGAGGGAGTGTTGTACTGTCAGTGCTATACTCCGAGTGTAGTACTGAGGGAGTGCCGTACTGTCAGTGCTTTACTCCGAGTGCAGTACTGAGGGAGTGCCGTACTGTCAGTGCTATACTCCCAGTGTAGTACTGAGGGAGTGTTGTACTGTCAGTGCTATACTCCCAGTGCAGTACTGAGGGAGTGCCGTACTGTCAGTGCTATACTCCCAGTGTAGTACTGAGGGAGTGTTGTACTGTCAGTGCTATACTCCCAGTGCAGTACTGAGGGAGTGCCGTACTGTCAGTGCTATACTCCCAGTGTAGTACTGAGGGAGTGTTGTACTGTCAGTGCTATACTCCCAGTGCAGTACTGAGGGAGTGCCGTACTGTCAGTGCTATACTCCCAGTGTAGTACTGAGGGAGTGTTGTACTGTCAGTGCTATACTCCCAGTGCAGTACTGAGGGAGTGCCGTACTGTCAGTGCTATACTCCCAGTGTAGTACTGAGGGAGTGTTGTACTGTCAGTGCTATACTCCCAGTGCAGTACTGAGGGAGTGCCGTACTGTCAGTGCTATACTCCGAGTGTAGTACTGAGGGAGTGTTGTACTGTCAGTGCTATACTCCCAGTGCAGAACTGAGGGAGTGCCGTACTGTCAGTGCTATACTCCCAGTGTAGTACTGAGGGAGTGTTGTACTGTCAGTGCTATACTCCCAGTGCAGTACTGAGGGAGTGCTGTACTGTCAGTGCTATACTCCCAGTGTAGTACTGAGGGAGTGCCGTACTGTCAGTGCTATACTCCGAGTGTAGTACAGAGGGAGTGTTGTACTGTCAGTGCTATACTCCGAGTGTAGTACTGAGGGAGTGTTGTACTGTCAGTGCTATACTCCCAGTGCAGTACTGAGGGAGTGCCGTACTGTCAGTGCTATACTCCGAGTGTAGTACTGAGGGAGTGTTGTACTGTCAGTGCTATACTCCGAGTGTAGTACTGAGGGAGTGTTGTACTGTCAGTGCTATACTCCGAGTGTAGTACTGAGGGAGTGCTGTACTGTCAGTGCTATACTCCGAGTGCAGTACTGAGGGAGTGCCATACTGTCAGTGCTATACTCCGAGTGTAGTACTGAGGGAGCGTTGTACTGTCAGTGCTATACTCCGAGTGTAGTACTGAGGGAGTGTTGTACTGTCAGTGCTATACTCCCAGTGCAGTACTGAGGGAGTGCCGTACTGTCAGTGCTATACTCCGAGTGTAGTACTGAGGGAGTGCTGTACTGTCAGTGCTATACTCCCAGTGTAGTACTGAGGGAGTGCTGTACTGTCAGTGCTATACTCCCAGTGTAGTACTGAGGGAGTGCCGTACTGTCAGTGCTATACTCCGAGTGTAGTACTGAGGGAGTGTTGTACTGTCAGTGCTATACTCCCAGTGCAGTACTGAGGGAGTGCTGTACTGTCAGTGCTATACTCCCAGTGTAGTACTGAGGGAGTGCCGTACTGTCAGTGCTATACTCCGAGTGTAGTACTGAGGGAGTGTTGTACTGTCAGTGCTATACTCCCAGTGTAGTACTGAGGGAGTGTTGTACTGTCAGTACTATACTCCCAGTGTAGTACTGAGGGAGTGTTGTACTCAGTACTATCCTCCCAGTGTAGTACTGAGGGAGTGCCGTACTGTCAGTGCTATACTCCCAGTGTAGTACTGAGGGAGTGTTGTACTGTCAGTGCTATACTCCCAGTGTAGTACTGAGGGAGTGCCGTACTGTCAGTGCTATACTCCCAGTGTAGTACTGAGGGAGTGTTGTACTGTCAGTGCTATACTCCCAGTGTAGTACTGAGGGAGTGTTGTACTGTCAGTGCTATACTCCCAGTGTAGTACTGAGGGAGTGCCGTACTGTCAGTGCTGTACTCCCAGTGTAGTACTGAGGGAGTGTTGTACTGTCAGTGCTATACTCCCAGTGTAGTACTGAGGGAGTGCCGTACTGTCAGTGCTATACTCCCAGTGTAGTACTGAGGGAGTGTTGTACTGTCAGTGCTATACTCCCAGTGTAGTACTGAGGGAGTGCCGTACTGTCAGTGCTATACTCCCAGTGTAGTCCTGAGGGCGTGTTGTACTGTCAGTGCTATACTCCCAGTGTAGTACTGAGGGAGTGCCGTACTGTCAGTGCTATACTCCCAGTGTAGTACTGAGGGAGTGTTGTACTGTCAGTGCTATACTCCCAGTGTAGTACTGAGGGAGTGCCGTGCTGTCAGTGCTATACTCCCAGTGTAGTACTGAGGGAGTGCCGTACTGTCAGTGCTATACTCCCAGTGTAGTACTGAGGGAGTGTTGTACTGTCAGTGCTATACTCCCAGTGTAGTACTGAGGGAGTGCCGTACTGTCAGTGCTATACTCCCAGTGTAGTACTGAGGGAGTGTTGTACTGTCAGTGCTATACTCCCAGTGTAGTACTGAGGGAGTGCCGTACTGTCAGTGCTATACTCCCAGTGTAGTACTGAGGGAGTGCCGTACTGTCAGTGCTATACTCCCAGTGTAGTACTGAGGGAGTGTTGTACTGTCAGTGCTATACTCCCAGTGTAGTACTGAGGGAGTGTTGTACTGTCAGTGCTATACTCCCAGTGTAGTACTGAGGGAGTGTTGTACTGTCAGTGCTATACTCCCAGTGTAGTACTGAGGGAGTGTTGTACTGTCAGTGCTATACTCCCAGTGTAGTACTGAGGGAGTGTTGTACTGTCAGTGCTATACTCCCAGTGTAGTACTGAGGGAGTGTTGTACTGTCAGTGCTATACTCCCAGTGCAGAACTGAGGGAGTGCCGTACTGTCAGTGCTATACTCCCAGTGCAGTACTGAGGGAGTGTTGTACTGTCAGTGCTATACTCACAGTGTAGTACTGAGGGAGTGTTGTACTGTCAGTGCTATACTCCGAGTGCAGTACTGAGGGAGTGCTGTACTGTCAGTGCTATACTCCGAGTGTAGTACTGAGGGAGTGTTGTACTGTCAGTGCTATACTCCGAGTGTAGTACTGAGGGAGTGTTGTACTGTCAGTGCTATACTCCCAGTGCAGTACTGAGGGAGTGTTGTACTGTCAGTGCTATACTCACAGTGTAGTACTGAGGGAGTGTTGTACTGTCAGTGCTATACTCCGAGTGCAGTACTGAGGGAGTGCTGTACTGTCAGTGCTATACTCCGAGTGTAGTACTGAGGGAGTGTTGTACTGTCAGTGCTATACTCCGAGTGTAGTACTGAGGGAGTTTTGTACTGTCAGTGCTATACTCCCAGTGTAGTACTGAGGGAGTGTTGTACTGTCAGTGCTATACTCCGAGTGTAGTACTGAGGTAGTGCTGTACTGTCAGTGCTATACTCCGAGTGTAGTACTGAGGGAGTGCTGTACTGTCAGTGCTATACTCCGAGTGTAGTACTGAGGGAGTGTTGTACTGTCAGTGCTATACTCCGAGTGTAGTACTGAGGGAGTGCTGTACTGTCAGTGCTATACTCCGAGTGTAGTACTGAGGGAGTGCTGTACTGTCAGTGCTATACTCCGAGTGTAGTACTGAGGGAGTGCTGTACTGTCAGTGCTATACTCCGAGTGTAGTACTGAGGGAGTGTTGTACTGTCAGTGCTATACTCCCAGTGTAGTACTGAGGGAGTGTTGTACTGTCAGTGCTATACTCCGAGTGTAGTACTGAGGGAGTGCTGTACTGTCAGTGCTATACTCCGAGTGTAGTACTGAGGGAGTGTTGTACTGTCAGTGCTATACTCCCAGTGTAGTACTGAGGGAGTGTTGTACTGTCAGTGCTATACTCCCAGTGTAGTACTGAGGGAGTGTTGTTCTGTCAGTGCTATACTCCCAGTGTAGTACTGAGGGAGTGCCATACTGTCAGTGCTATACTCCGAGTGTAGTACTGAGGGAGTGTTGTACTGTCAGTACTATACTCCCAGTGCAGTACTGAGGGAGTGCTGTACTGTCAGTGCTATACTCCCAGTGTAGTACTGAGGGAGTGTTGTACTGTCAGTACTATACTCCCAGTGCAGTACTGAGGGAGTGCTGTACTGTCAGTGCTATACTCCCAGTGTAGTACTGAGGGAGTGCTGTACTGTCAGTGCTATACTCCCAGTGCAGTACTGAGGGAGTACTGACTGTCAGTGCTATACTCCGAGTGTAGTACTGAGGGAGTGCTGTACTGTCAGTGCTATACTCCCAGTGCAGTACTGAGGGAGTGTTGTACTGTCAGTGCTATACTCCCAGTGCAGTACTGAGGGAGTGTTGTACTGTCGGACTTGCCATCCTGATGAGATATTAAACACCTTCTCTGGTGGACTTATAAAGACCCCATGGCACTATAATAAAGAAGAGTAGGGGAAATCTCCTGGCCAATATTTATCCCTCAGCCAACATCACTGAAAACAGATGATCTGGTTATTATCACATTGCTGTTTGTGAGAGCTTGCTGTGCACAAATTGGTCACCATACCTCCTACATTACAACAGAGCCTGCACTTCAGAAAGTATTTCATTGGCTGGAAAGCACTTTGGGACGTCATACCATAGAATCATAGAATGGTTACAACACAGGAGGCCACTCGGCCCATTGTGTCCATACCAGCTCTCTGCAAGAAAAACTCACCTCAACACACTCCCCTGATTTTTCCCCGTCGCCCTGCAAATTTTTTCTCTTCAGATAATTATCCAGTTCTCTTCTGAAGGCCTCAATTGAATCTGCCTCCACCCCACTCTCAGGCAGTACATTGCAGATCCGAAACACTCGCTGCGTGAAAAGGTTTTTCCTCATGTTGCCATTGCTTCTTTTGCCAATCACTTTAAATCGGTGTCCTTTGCTTCTGGATCCTTCTGCCAGTGGGAACAGTTTCTCCCTATCTACTCTGTCCAGACCCCATCATGATTTTGAACACCTCTAATCAAATCTCCTCTCAACCTTCTCTTCTCCAAGCAGAACAGCCCCAGCTTCTCCAATCTATCCACGTAACTGAAGTCCCTCAACCCTGGAACCATTCCCGTGAATCTTTTCTGCACCTTGATCTTGATGTCGTGAAAAGCTCTATATAAATGCAGGTCCTTTTATAACCCAGATAATAACAATTGAATAATTTAAGACAGGTACATATTCCTCAGGGCTGTGAAAGACTGTTTCTTGATGTCGCATGTTGAAAAACAAAATAAATGTTTGAGGCTACTCTGGATTCAATCTCGATGCTCGGTCCAAAGTTCGTGAGGACAGAATGATCATATCGTTAGATTTCAAATATTCATTGGGGTATGTGGAAGGTGTGAGAACACAAAAATATTAAATATTTCCAAACCGCAAACAGCGAGGTATTGTAAAACTATAGAGAATTAACTGGAACACATCTAGAAAATGAAACATGAAACAATCAAAGACATTGCAATTGAAATATCCAGTGAGGTACAACAAACAATGCAGGCTAATATAATAAAGCAGGTAACAAAATATAGTGTGAGGGTCAAGCAGACAAGACAAGGAAACTAGCAAGGGGGAACGTTAGAAAAATAAACTAGTTAAAATAAGGCTCAAAAGAACATAGGCCAAGTTTCAGAAGTCATGTCAAGAAACAATAAAAGTTTTTCAAATATAAAGCTTAAACACAGAGGGCAATTTTCATTGCATGCTTTAAGCTTTAAAAAGCCTCTGATGTGGCCAAGATGGGAGCTTAAGCTGGAATGCCAGTTTAGCCCATGGTTAGTGGAAGATGCCATCTTAGTAAAGGGGTTGAAGCCAGTGCTAGGAATGGCTGCCCCGAGGCTTGTTAAACAGATGATTGAACTTAGAATACCTGCTGGAATTCATTCAAGAGGCTGCAGGGCATTTTGGGAGCGAGTGCTTCAACTAAAGCCCTCTCCTAACAGCAACCGGCTGTTTGGGAGTAAACTGAGCATTGATGTCGATTTCAAATGCTAATATTCACCACTTAAAGGGATACTGAGCATTTCATTGTCATTGCTGCTGGAGCTAAGAAGAGGACCGTTGGGAGACTTTCTGGCACACTTAGTCAAAACTTCACCAACACTGGAGAGGCAGTAGCATAGCGGTAGTGTCATTGGACTAATAATCCAGAGTCCAGGCTAATGCTCTGAGGACATGGCAGATGGTGAAATTTGAATTTCAAAGCAAAAAAAGCTAGTCTAATGGTGACCATGAAACCATTGTCGATTGTTGTAAAAACCCATCTGGTTCACTCATGCCCTTGAGGGAAGGAATGCCCTCTGAAATATGCCAATCTGCTAGCACTGTTCAGCAGTCCAAGAAGGTGGCTCACCAGCTTCTCAAGGGCAATTAGGGATGGGCAACAAATGCTGGCCTAGCCAGCGATGCCCACGTCCCACAAACGAATAAAACAAAACCTTGAGCAATGTCTATTCCAAAAATCCTCTAAGAATTAAAAAGAGTTAGTGCTGTGTTACTCTGCCTTATTGCACACCTTATAGGAGTCACCAGGAGAAAAGGACTGCTTGGGCTTGGGCATCTTGTCAGAGGTGGCGTCCTTCCCCTCCTGTGGATACAGGACATCCCTCCGCTTCTGGACTTCCACCACCAGGAACTCCAGTGGCACATCTGCAGACCTGTGTGCCCTCTCCCCTGGCCCCTGAAGCATCCTGCAACATGCCACTGTCTGTCAGCCAGAGCACTGCACACCTTCAGTGGAGGTGGCTGTGTGGAGCTCACTTCTCCATGAAAATTGCATCTAATCAGCAGCTGAGTGCTAAACCTGCAGAGTCTGGTTTAGCAAGTTACGGTGATTGGTAATTAGAACCAAAATTGTGTGCTAAATCCAGACTTTCAAACTGGCGTGTCTTATCAGCACAACACCCATTTGGCATCTTGTTTTCATCTTTTGACCAAAGTAACCTCACAGAGTTAAAGGACACACTGGTCCCATTGAAGTACGAATGGACAACTGAAATCTGAATAAAAAGAAATGATAGGACTTTATTTTCCTTTGTTTATATGTTAAATAGCATTGGTGTGAGAATGGAATTGTTGAGTCTAAAGTTGACAGGAGTTTAAAATTGGTATGACTTCAATTTAAGTTGTCTTGTTGGCTACTACTAATGGAGAGGAGATAATAGATGCTGGAGTTGCTAAGCGGTTACTTTGTACCTATCCTGCCTGGAAGAAGGAGGTAGAAATTTATCCATCAGGAGCCAGTCTTCCAGGCATTGGTGAAAGACAGCGAGGCAGAGTTGATTACAATGGAAATGATTTGGGAAAGACTCAATGCTCTTCATATACTCAAAGCACCAGACCTTAACAACATATATCCAGCAGGAGAAGGGTATAGTAATTCCCAAAGTTTCAACTCACATATTTTAAACAGTTTATTCAGTCTAAAAGGATTCAGCTTAATGGGAAGCTACATAAACACATGAGGAAGGAAAGGAATAGAAGGATCGCTGAGAGAGTTATATCAAGAGGGGTGGGAGGAGGCTCATGTGGAGCATAGTGGACTAGTTGGGCTGAATGGCCTGTTCCTGTGCTGTAAGCTCAATGTAATTATTCAAAGGAAGAGACCCTGGTCACCCATTGAAACCTGCAGGCCTGTCATTGCATACCAGCTGTACGGAAAAAAAAACAATTGAGGTGATTGTGAGGAAACTCATAGCAGAACGAAGAAAATGGCACAACCTGATAAAGAACAGATGTTTGGCCACAAGATGAGGACTCAGGTTTAGTTCACTTGCTGGAGTTTTTAAGAAGATGTAACTGCCATCATGGACAACAGATCTACCATGCAAGATTGTATTGAAGAGACTTGAGCACATAATCTAACCTGACAATCCCAGAGCAGCACTCTCACAGGAGCCATCTTTTGGATGAGACTGTTACAACAGGGTGAGAAAGGGGTCTCAGGCTCCCCTCTTGTCCCTTTCCTGGTTTGGCCGTAACAAGGTTTATCTTTTAAAACACAGTGTTTTTAGTTTAACACCCCAGTGAGTCCTTGCTCACTGCACTCTAATTGTAATTGTAAATGAACCAACCAGACAGGTTTTCTCAGGTTTAAACAAGAAAGATGTAAGTTTATTAGCCTTATCACTCTAACTCGGTTAAAATTACTAAAATACGCAACGCGAACACGCTAGCATGCATACGAGATAAACACACACATAAATAGATAAAGATGAGGAGAAAGAATAAAGGGGGGAGCTTGGAGTAGTAAATGGAGTTCAGTTACTGTCTTTTGTTTTGCTGTAAAGTCTTTGGTTGAAATTGTGGTCTTGGAGTTCTTACTGGGGCCCAATGCACACTTTCAAACTTGCTTCTTTGGTACCAGAAGGCTGAAGAGGTCCTCTATCTTGAGGCTCAAGCTGCTGCCATGGGTCCCTGGGACTTTGCTGGAGAGAGATAGGGAGAGACCTTCCTTCTCTTTTGTCTTCAAATTACAGTCCATCCAAACCTTTCTATGAGGCACAATTCAGACAGTTCCCAGTCACGTGACCAGCTCTTTGTTTGAAACAGCATCGTTTGTGAGAGTTGTTGATTCTCAAAATTTTCCAGTCACACTCAGCAGTGTGTGGAGCTCTGGCTCTTACACAGACTAGGAAGGTTGATTATTATGATTGCCCAGACCAGTCTTGTTAATTGAATCAGTGAGCACTCCCATTGTCTCTCTATTCAACTGTCTCTCAGAATGCAAATGTGCAGCCATGTTTCAGCTCTCCAACTCTGTGGTCTTTTTTAAATAAGTTCTGTGCAATGTCCAGTAAAAAGGTTCAAGTAGTGTTCCATATGACAACATTAATATCTTTCCGATGAAGGGTCACTGACCCGAAACGTTAACTCTGCTTCTCTTTCCACAGATGCTGCCAGACCTGCTGAGTGGTTCCAGCATTTCTTGTTCTTATTTCAGATTTCCAGCATCTGCAATATTTTGCTTTTATATTAATATGTTTCCATTTGGCAGGTGTGGTTTCCATCACAAGATGTTAAACTGAGACCCATTTGCCCTCTCAAGTGCATGTAAAACATCCCAAAACGTCATTCAAAGAAGAGCAGTGGAGTTCTCCCAAGTGTCCTGACCAATTATTTATCCCTCAATCAACATCACTAAAATAAATTATCTGGTCATTTATTTTGTTAGTGTTTGTGGGATCTTACTGTGCATAAATTGGCAGCCAAATTTCCTGCATTGCAACAGTGACACTTCAAAAAAAAATCTCCTTTGGAACTCCCCAGCTTGAGAAAGACACAAGAGAAATGCAAGATTTTTCTTTGTGAAGAATCGAAGTTTAAGGAATCTAAGTTAAGGAATTTGACTAATTTTTGCGGTCTTAAAAGTGGCACGCAAACAATGAATTCATGCAAAATTATTTTCCACAAAGGGTAATAAGAATATAAGAAATAGGAGCTGGAGTAGACCATTCAGCCCTTTGAGCTTGCTTCGCCCTTCAACAAGATCATGGCTGATCTTCTATCTCAACTTCATTTCCCGCCCTATCGCCATATCCCTCGATTTCCTTGTTGCCCAAATATTGGAAAGTTACCAGGGAGGTAAAGACTACCGTTGTCATCCTTATCTCATGTTTGTGCTGATGTAGACAGTTCCCTTTAATAGATCTATCACATGGAGTACTGCTCTCCTTTAAAGCTCTCTATACCACACTGAATATAATGGGTCATGGATCTGAACACTGGGGCGAAAATACTCACTGATGAGTGAGATGGTCAATCAAGAAACTGGACTTTTCCAAGAAGCTGTAATCCTTGGCTGTTTGCCCACAAATAAGAGAGCATTTAAAAGTTTGCCACCTCCACAAAGCAGTGACTGACTCTCAAGTTTTCATTACACACAAGACTGACATTTAAAACAACTTGCACAGTTTGAGGAGACAGTCATTTGGGAAAATGAATCTGAACCAGCATTTTCTGAACGTTCCCCTGTTATGATGAACGAGATAGTTTGTT